>NC_141084.1:46725451-47925451 GCF_041138505.1 Cibotium barometz
CTGATGATGTTATACAGTGACTTGCAATCAAAGGCTTTTGTTTGGAATGTTGGTAGTGAAGGAATGGAATTATATCCACCATCTCACATCAGCTGCATTATAGCATGACATCAGAAACGTTGATGTAGGTGCACAGTAGCATTGATGTAGACGAGGGATGAACATCTCCATATATCCATATCTCAAAAGCGTTGTTGATGTGGATAGCTGCATATCTCCTTTATGGACCAAAAGTATTGGAGCTTTTTTGGTATTAAAAAAAAACTCTCTTTTTTTACTTGTCCTAACACAGTTTCTGTCTGTCTGTGCATGTGTGGGCCCCGTGTTGCACAGAAATGGACGCGGAGCCTTCGTTGGGCCAGTTGTCCTTGTAGTGCTTGTTGGTGCCATATCGCCCTGCGTGGATTCATCTGCAGCGCCTCAGCCTTCAAAAAGGTACCCTATTTTTTCCCTACACCTCCATCAATTCATTCTCATGCAGACGCTCAAGGCAATTAGGGTTTTGAGATCATCGGAGGCTTGA
The DNA here is from genome assembly GCF_041138505.1 of Cibotium barometz. NCBI lineage: Eukaryota > Viridiplantae > Streptophyta > Polypodiopsida > Cyatheales > Cibotiaceae > Cibotium > Cibotium barometz. Next base: position 46,725,975 of record NC_141084.1, read on the forward strand.
GAACTAGGGTTTATACATCCCTAGGGCGGGGTTAGATTCAGGGCTTGCAGATCATTTTAGGAATACATCTCTGGGAAAATTAGGGTTTTTCTTAGCAGGAGAATTAGGGAGAGCAAAAGATACATCATCTCGGGTTGCAGATCTCAGAAATGAGATAGGGGTTTTCAGACCGGCAAGGGAGAATTAGGGTTTGAAGGGCAGAAAGTTACGTTCTAGGGAGTTTAGGGTTTACAGAGTTATCACAGAGCAGAAGATACATCATAGTTGTCTGCAGAGAGAAGGTACATTTCAGAGAGAATTTGCGGAGACATTTGTAAGGGTAGTTTTTGGTTTTTTGTTCGAATTGCTTCCCTCACTGTGTTTATTCTGTTCATGTGCACATGCATGCATGAAGGTGGCAATTCACCTGCAGCATAAAAGCAAAGGAGAGGAAAGAGATACATGGTGCCAGGCAGAGTGAGATTTGCAAGTGCATCAGGTATGTGCCCGCGCTTTTTTGTTCAATTATGGGACAACTGTTTGCTTCCGAGCTTGTTCAAGCAAACATATCGACAAGAGCATTATCAAGAGGGTGAAAAGAGTGCAAATATGTGGCTTCTGTTTTCTTCTGAGCATGTCCATGCAAACACCCCCATAAGCATTTCTTCTGTTTTCTTCTGAGCATGTCCATGCAGACACCCCCATAAGCATTTCTTAAAGGTTTACCTTAAGGTGTGCATTTTGGACAATATCCAAAGGGTGAATAGGTGGGATTCAGGAAAGAGGGTCTACCACGGGCTTAACCATTCAAAGAAATGCTTTTGGCATTAGGTAGATCACCATACTGTCTGTATAGTAACATTAATCTTGTGAGTGATTGTACTCGCGCTTGGCGAGACTATTAAGAACTATTTCATCCCTGCTCAACTGGTAGGTCTTGCAGTGCAGCTCCATGGACGGATATACATACTTCCTGGGTTTGGAAATTGGGACATCTTTTTGTCAGGTTTGGTTTCTAGAAGTAGGTTTGCATAAGGGGCATACTTGCGCACAGCAAGGGCTAGGTTTTTGCAAGGGGGCATGATTGTTATGGCTGCTCTTTTTTTTTTGCAGAAGCCCCGCCTCCTCCCCTTTCCCCTTCCCCTTCTTCTTCTTCTTGGCATTGATTTTTTCAGGGAACATCGGCATTGATTTTTTCAGGGAACATTAGAAATAGTTGATTGTGTGTGTAGCACAAGCATATAACAGGCTTTATGTTGTCTGTGCCAGCTCCAGGACTCTCTAGGATCTTTATTGTGCTTTTCTTTGTGGCATCATACTACCTCCTGTGAGAAGATGGGGGGAGAAAAAAGTTAGGACCCCTACACCCCTTCACATTTTGAGCTTTGGGGACATTGTAGCATTTGTTGGCCTTATTGCTTCTCTTATCTATCCCTACTGGGTTTCTTTGGAATCGACTATGTGCAAAATTTCATTGGCAAAACTTCAGATGGACATTGGGATTTTGATGATGAAACTTAAGGTCTTGCTAGAAGCCGTGATGGCTCTAAGCTAATACCAGTCCCAGCGACTTCAATCTAGCCACAACCCAAGGGGCAGAACTTGAGTGAAAGCAAGGATGAAGACATTGCATGTGTAGTTAGTTGTGGTTCCGTAGCCTCCCACTCATTGGAAACAAGTGTGGGAGATGCGCAGAGGGCAGCATCTATAAGGAAAAGAGTGGTAGAGCTAATGACTGGAAGGTCACTGGAGAATCTCCCTCTTGGCGGTTTTGATTACTCGTCTGTGGTTGGACAGTGCTGTGAAATGGTTATTGGACATGTTCAATTACCTGTTGGTGTAGCAAGACCTCTCCTGCTCGATGGATGTGAATATATGGTACCTATGGCCACCACGGAAGGTTGCCTTGTGGCAAGCACTAACCGAGGGTGCAAAGCTATGCATCTATCGGGAGGCGTAACAAGCACTCTCCTTAGAGATGGCATGACAAGGGCACCTGTAGTCCGCTTTGACAGAGCCCAAAGCATGCTGCTGAGTTGAAGTTCTACATTGAGGACACCAGCAATTTTGAGACTTTGAGTCAACAGGTACTTCGAGCAATGTTCCATCATCTCCTCATGTATGGTGATAGGAAGTACTTTGCTATACAAAGCACTGCTCATTCTTTCATTTTGTCTGTAAATTGATCAGGACAAGTAGATTTGTGCAGCTACAGTATATCCAATGTGCCTTGGCTGGCCGCAATCTGTATTTGCATTTAACCTAATAAGGGTCTAGATTTTCAGAAATTTTTGGATTATGGTCCAATTAAGGTTCCTATGGGCCAATAGGATCAATCCGAGTGTGGGGAGGAGATAAATCTAATTTATAAAAGAAAAATACCCAAAAATGAGTAAATGCCCACTTAAGATGAAGAGTTGACTAAGTACAAGGTTTATTAGTAAAAAACTATGTATATTACTTCAAAAATGAGATATTTTGGGTATAATGATTCAATTTTGAGACCTTGGTAAGGAGAAGGGGACTCTTCAAGGAGGCGTCTATTTCACATGTGTGGTGGAGTTTTAAACTCAAAAATATTGTGATATTTTTATCTCTCCTCTCTCCTGGATCAAACCAAATCAAAAGGGAGCCAAACTAGGTCCAAATCTTGTCCAAATTCAGCCAAACTGAACCTAGAAAATTCTAGAAACTAGTTGGACTTGGTTAGAGACCTCCCTCACCTGTAAATAGATCCTTAGCCCTTTGTAAAAAAATATGAGAACTATACCATGCCAGTATTATACTGAAATAATGATATTTTCTATTATCCTCTACTACAAATTGGAGAGATTGGAGTTTCTCTCTCTCTTCAATCTTCCTTGGAGCCTTCATCAACATACCAAACCAATTGATTGGTTGGGGGCCTCTACATTGATTAAAGAATCAAGCAATCTAGGAGGTAAAGTGTGGTTTATGGTCTCTCTTTTTTTAATCTCCAAATGTTCTCTCTTCTCAACCCCTCTCAAGCTTGAGAAGCATTCAATTGAATGGCTTTTTAATACAATTGAAGTTCTTTAATGAATTGTAGTGATAAAACACATAAATTTGTATTTATGCTTAAATTAAATATTTTTCTTAAGCATGTCTCTCTCTCCCCCAAAGAAAGGTCATTCCTATGACCTATTCTTTATTCAAATGAAGCTTCTCATGAAGCAATTCTCTAATCTAAAAGTAATTTCTATGCTTGTCAAATTGAGGCCAAAAAAGTAACTTTTTAATTCTTTCATGCTATTTAATTAATAAAAAAATTAGGAATCAAGTCCATAATTGGATATTAATCTAATTAATAGTTATTCTATCATATAATATTACTAAACTTTATGTTTTTAAAATTATTGAGAATTATCAGTAATAGCAGCGAAGCTATGATAAAATTTTTAAAAAATTAACATATAAATCATTTTCATTCATAATATGAAAAGAGGACTTCCTACCATATTCTAAGATTAATCATCCTAGATTAATTGAATGATTCTCATTATAATCATGAAACAATTGATTTTATGTTTATGCATAAATAGTTAATTAGAAAAAAGAGAAATTTCTAGTAATTCATTTTTATGTTAAAAGAGTAATCCCCATGATAATGGAAATCCATGTATTCCAATGAAGTAAGAGAAAAATTGGGGTGCTAAAATAATGTATATTTTATTTAAAAATTAAAGAAAGATTTTAGTTAAAATTATCTTTTTACAAAGATAAATTTAAATAATGAGAGAGGAATTTTCAACATATTGGAATTCAAATATTTAAATGAGAAAAGTGTAATTCTTAGCATATTAAAATTAATGGGTATTTTATTTAAATTTAAAGATTAATTTTAGATAAATTTATTTTATCTATGAGAAATATTTAAATGGTAAAAGAGAAATTCCTATGATATTTGAAATTCCATCATTTAGATGGAAAAAGAGAAATTCCTAGCATATTATAATTAATGAGTATTTTATTTAAATTCAAAGATAAATTTTAGATAAATTTATCTTATCTATGAGAAATATTTAAATGGTAAAAGAGAAATTTCTATGACATTTGAAATTCCATCATTTAGATGAAAAAAGTGTAATTCCTAGCATATTAAAATTAATGGATATTTTATTTAAATTCAAAGATAAATTTTAGATAAATTTATTTTATCTATGAGAAATATTTAGATGGTAAAAGAGAAATTCCTAGAATATTAAAATTCATGGGTATTTTATTTAAATTCAAAGATAAATTTTAGATAAATTTATTTTATCTATGAGAAATATTTAAATGATAAAAGAGAAATTATTATGACATTTGGAATTCCATCATTTAGATGGGAAAAGAGAAATTTCTAGCATATTGAAATTAATGGATATTTTATTTAAATTCAAAGATAAATTTTAGATAAATTTATTTTATCTATGAGAAATATTTAAATGGTAAAAAAATATTTAAATGGTAAAAGAGGAATTCCTATGACATTTGGAATTCCATCATTTAGATGGGAAAAGAGAAATTCCTAACATATTGAATTCATGGGTGTTTTATTATGAGAAATATTGATGAGATAAAAGAGAAATTCCCATGATATTGGAATGCAAATAATTAAATGCAAAAAAGAGAAATTTCCATGGTAATTGAGATCCAAGAAATTAAATGGAAAGAAGAGAAATTTTTAGTATAATTCAATTTATGGTTATTTATCAAAAGTGAAAATATAGGTAGAATTAATTTCTGTAAATCCCATGAATTCTTTTATTCAAAAGAGGAATATTGAATATAATTCAATTGAGAAATTGAGAAGGAATATAGAAATAGTCGCTCGAGAAAAAGAACCTTTAAATATGCCAAGCAATTGGTAGAAAATTAAAAAAAGTCCCATTATCATAATCAAACTAGAAAAAGCTACTAAATGGGAATAGCATGTGAAATGGATGTAATAAGATGAAAAGTATTTAAGAGTATCACATCTTAGATGCTTCACGTTTTTAGATCAAATAGAATATTATTATTTTAGATTTAAAAATTTTAAGTACAGGTGGTCCTAAATTTGGAGATGGGATAGTACTACAATAAAATAATAGGTTAATCTCTTTTAAAAACAATATAAAGAGATCTCCATGATTCTACAAGAGCTAATATTATAACATTATTTTAGAATATTTTTCTAGAGAGAGAGAAGTGAGAGAAACCCCTTAAGGGGCAAAATGAAGAGTCCATATTTCTCCTAATGTGCATGAGGAGGATTCCTACTGGCCAATTTATACATCAATGTCTCAAGGTTGGGACGACCGGATGCAACGTGCCTCCCCAACATGTAAGCATATTGCTTGGCGCTTTGCAAAAGAGCATAGCCATATTTAGGACACAAGCATCGTACAAAAAGAAAATTTATGCCATTTAAGTTCCATGTTTAGATTCTACAAGATTTACCCTAAAAGTGTTGCCAAGTCGTTAGATGTCACCTCCTAAAATACCCAACACACTATTAATGCCCTCAAATGCAACTCAATCCATTTCTCTAAAGTATCGAAGTGACTTATAGCAAGACCATTACCATAGACATACATTCTCCCCCATGGGTAGTACGGATCTCCCACCAACTCAACTAACTATCTAGGGATGGAATATCAGTTTGTCACACTCTTTAATTTCTCCACCAATTGCGAATAAGCCTACTCTAAGCAAGAGCTTCTTATTTTGTTGAGGTAGTTCTCCATTTCTCGTACATTTCTCTATTATCCATCTGAGGAGCATTCCTACTGGTCAATTTATACATCAATGTCTCAAGGTTGGGACGACCCGATCCAACGTGCCTCCCTAACATGTAAGCATGTTGCTTGGCACTTTGCAAAAGGGTATAGCCATATTTGAGACACAAGCATCGTACAAGAAGAAAATTTATGCCATTTAAGTTCCATGTTTAGATTCTACAAGATTTGTCCTAGGAGTGTTGCCAAGTCGTTAGATGTCACCTCCTAAAATACCCAACACACTATTAATGCCCTCAAATGCAACTTAATCCATTTCTCTAACGTATCGAAGTGACTTATAGCAAGACCATTACCATAGACATACATTCTCCCCCATGGGTAGTACGGATCTCCCACCAACACAACCAACTATCTAGGGATGGAATATCAGTATGTCACTCTTTAATTTCTCCACCAATTGCGAATAAGCCTACACTAAGCAAGAGCTTCTTATTTTGTTGAGGTAGTTCTCCATTTCTCATACATTTCTCTATTCTCCATCTGAGCATCCTTGATATAGCACCTTACTCCCAATAGAAAAGACATGATCTCTCACGGCCTTCCATTTTCTTATATGCTCCTCCATTGAGTACAATTCTAACCACATTCCAATTTGCCATGAATCCATGGAAATTAACTTTCTCATAACTTACGCATTCCATTATTTGATTAAGCATGGTCCAAAATATCACTTGGGACTTTGTATCTTCCTCCTCCATTTCATAGGCGGCAATAGTCATCTGCCATGAAGCCAATCAGTTTTCTCATGACCTATGCGTTCCACTTGCTCTTTCACTCAACTTACCTCACTGGAGAGCTTCTCAACATGTAAGGCGTGGGCTTCCTTCATTTCCCCCAATGCTTCTCATAGGAGTCCTCTTAGATCCCCATTATATCTAGGATTGCCTTAAGGCCAGCTTTGAGTAGCGTGCTCCCTACCACATGCTTCATAGAAAATAAGTGTCCTCCTGATCCTCTATCATAAGACTGCTCCCTCCTGTATCCTCCATCGTAGCCTGCATAGTTGTCGTACTGATGGCGACCTCCTCGACCTCTATGACCATAGCTAGGTTGATGACAGTAGTCACGCTGAACATGTCCATACCTGCCACATCCATAACACTGCACATCCTGCTGTGTGAAACCTGTGCGGCCTCTACCTCTGCCACGGGGTGATGCTCTCCCCCTGCCTCTAGGCATAAATCCTCCTCGAGATGCAAAGTCTCCTCGGCCTCCACTATGGCCATGGCCTTGACCATCTCTACCTCGTCCTCATCCAACTCCGTCGCGGCCTCGATTGCCTCCACAGCCTCGATTGTGATAGAATATCTGGTCCCTGTTTGCACCACTACTAGAAGTTCCCATACCAACCTTCACCTCCTCAGTCATGCACAACGCCACCAACTCCTCGAAGTCGGGCATTTCTCCTCTCACAGAAATCGACGTATCCAGGGACTTATAGTGAGGACCGAGTCCATTATGTGTTATGGACACTAGATCATCATCTTCTACACTATAATTAATCATGGCTAAGTCTTCTGTGATTTGCCGTATCTCAGCAACATAGTCGGTAATGCTCCGATTACCGTGCCACATACCATGCAGTCTCTGCTTTAATTGTATCTTCCTTGCTTTTGTACTCCTGCCATACATCTTTGTGATTATATCCCATGCTTCTTTCGGCATTGATGCCTTCTTTATATGTGGGATCAAGGTCTCTAGCACACACAATGATATCCAATGAAATACTTTTCGTGACTTCTCGACCCATGTTTTGTAATCCTTCACCTCATCTTCTTTCGGCTCTTCACTCAATTCTGGGCATTTGTCATCTCCCGTAATGAGGTCCCAAACACCTTTTCCCATCAAGAAATTGCCTATTATATATGACCAAACACTGTAGTTGCCTTTTGTGAGCTTCTCGCCCACGATATGTGTAACCTGAGATGTCTCACCCATGGTGCTATCACTGCCAAATACCATAAAACATGCAGTAATTCTGGGCAAAATCCGGCAGAGTCTCCCCTTATATATATATATATATATATATATAAACTCAAAAAATCACTGTTAAAAAAAACATGAACGATAGGCCAAATAATATCCAGCATCTATATATACTATATCACTGCATAAGCATGTGCTATATATAAAGGCATCCACTCCGGCATACAAGAATCTACCCACTAGTTGTAGCTGGCCTACTTCAGCTCAGGGTATCTAACCAAAAACCATGAGCCTGCCTCTGTCAAATACGGCATATCTAGAGTCCAACACGGATAATATGCACTGGAAATAGGCACCGCTCCAATATGCAACCCGTAGCCGCCGTCAAGGCTCAAAAGCAATGCAAAATAGCATCCAAAATGTGTCCCGCAAAAATTCATCAGTGCCACATCATCACTGCCGCATGCATCCAGTAACATCCAGCATCAAGAAAAGAAACTCCGAGAGGAAACTGCTTGAAAATCACATGTACGGCCACATCATCACTGCCGCATCATCAGGGCCACATCATCACTGCCGCATGCATCCAGCATCAAGAAAAGAAAATCACATGTACGGCCAGAAACTCCAAGAGGCAACTGCTTGAAAATCACATGTACGGCCAATTTTGAATGTTGGCGAGCTGTAAAAATTCCCGCAAATCTGCAAAATCCTACGGCAAGCATGAGTCTCCATCATCACAATGCATCCGTCAGCACTCAAATTCATCACCCGCAACATATTTGCATGAACAAGAGCTTTTTCAGCGATTTTAATGATGGTCATTAAGAAGGTAATTACCTTGACTTCTCAGAAAACATGCAGCATGGGAGCGCCTTGCCATGTGTACTGTTTTTCTCCGATTCTTTGGAGTTTTCAATTCCGAGACATGCATGCAACAGAATGCCACGTCTGAAAGCACGCGCCTGTATAGGGATTGTGTGGGCTACTCAGCTCTTCAAAAAACTTTGCTAATCTCTCTCAGAAGCTTCTTCTCCAGCTCTTCATTAATCTTCAAGCATCAAACAATAGTTAAAAAAACTCCTTTAGACATACACAGATCAGATCTTCTACACTTCCCTAGATTAACGAATTAATTGAATGAATTCATTAGATTAGCGGCCCTTCACACGCCACTTCGCCAATTGCTCGTTCCTTGCCCGAATCAAGTGCCGTCTTCTCCGTCGCTTCTCCCGCAGCTTCTATGACTCCTTCTTGAGCTCTCCGTCGACTCTCCTCAACCGCAACCTGCTCTGTGTGTGTACGGGACAAGAAAATACGCATAGGTTTCTCCTTCCACCCCTTTCTTCCTCCATGGCTCTCTTCTTCTTCTCCATTCTCATTATAACACACACACTAACTCACATTATACAATGTTAATCCCTATTTTAACGTAAAGGACCATTTACACCACACACACACCCGATATATATGATAATGTACAACAAGGTTCTCAACACAGGGGACAACTAAGAGAGAGAAGGACAGAGAAAACAGACATGTTTAAAGAGAGAGAAAGAGACACACGTGGTCTTTCACCGATGGAAGAGTTGGCAGGTTCGAAGAGAGAGAAAGAGGTGCGTGTTGAGAGAGAGAGAGAGAGATTTGATAACACACATACAAACAACAATGATCGTCAATAATACTTTCACCATGTACAATGTTTTATATAGGCACCAAGGCCCTATCTAATGTTCTCTTAATAAGAGGGTGTTCACACCTAAAAAGTATTCACACACCATTGTGGATACTTACTAGACTCCAAAATATCTAACAAATCCCCCTTCAAAGATAAGAAGGTGTAAGAGAGACACCTTAAGTATGACGATAATTTGGGCTCTTAAACTAAAATACAAAAGAATACACAATGATTCCAACACTTGAAACTCTCATGTTAGGACTAACACAAGAGCTTGACCATACATAATGCCTAGATGAGTCTATCCATAGACAACCCCCTTGGCTCTATGCAGAGAAAGAAAATAAAAAGGATCCTTTTATAAAAATAAGGCTTATAAAAAGACATCTAAAATATTTAGACTTTGAGGGACTTCCTGCTCTGGCAGAGGACCCATGACTACAAAATATTCAGATTTTGGTGGAGATCCAGGGCAGAGAGAACCCTTGACTCATACAAAACAAAGACTAGAAATCCTTATCATAATCTTCCTTGTTACGAGAAAGATTTACCATGATAGTGAGAGGGCTTTGTGTTTAGCTATTATAGATGCTTCATCTTCATCTTCATGCTCTTCAGTTGTTATAGATGCTTCATCTTCATCTTCATGCTCTTCAATTGTTTATAGATGCTTCAGTTGTTTATAGATGCTTTAGCTTCATCTTCATCTTCATCTTCATCTTCATCTTCATGATCTTGCACCAAGTTTGCATGATCATTTGATTGCTCTTTGGCCATCATCTTAAAACACCTATCTTGTATATGTGCAAGCTTTTTGCAAGGTGCACCTCATGGTCCTTTCTTGGTTGCCTTTCATCTTGAAGAGGAAGGCTTTCTCTGACTCAAGTGTTGCTACAACGAATGAGCTCTCTAAGATGGTCATCTTCATCAATAAGGACTACTAACTCATCATGTTCTATCTCATGAGACATCCTTAGTTCTATTAGGATCTCATTATACTTTGAAATCCCCTCTATGTTGGTGAATAAGATGGCTTTCATATCATCTTCATCATGTTCACCCAAAGTTTGATTCTCATTCATCCTTAAACTAGAAAACTTTTGCTTTCAAGGAATACATTTGAGGAGTTTATTTTGTTGCTGAATAGGTTCTCTAGCTTCTCCCATATCTATTGGGTTGTTTAATGGAAGTCCACATGGTGGATGAGGTTATCAGCAAGCCCCAAGTGCCATTGCTTTGTCATTCTTGTCCTCCCATATTTGGGTTGTATGGGCATCTACTTCAGGCTTCTTCTCCGTTCCTTTCATGATGTTCCATACTTCTCGCATTAAGAGAAGTCGAATCTTAGTCTACCATGTTGGGAAGTTTGCCGAGTTAACTTCGCAATGGTTATGTTGTTTCTATGTGCCTCCATGCTAAAGGAAGATATCAAGTGGTGATTGCTAACCCATTTTGGGAATAACAAGAGTTTCCACTATAATTCTACATCAAATAGCAAAGACAGATACACCAAAAGCGTATATAATCAATCTATGAAGCAATGGTGTCCAAATCTATAACTTGGATGGGTGTGCGGAGGAAATGGTCCGATGGAACTCTAATGGGATATTTTTTGCTCCAAAAGCGTGTGGCAATAAGTATAACTTTGTTCCCCTTACTTGCTAAAATTCTTTCATTTCGTCTATCAAATTGTAGTTCAAAAGTGGTCCTCTTATCTATTTTTGCACATTTTTTTAACTTCAGGTTAACTTTGCAGTTGTTGGTTGGGGGCCAAAACGATGGAAATTGGCTTGGTCCGCTCAGGAAAAGATTTAAAGAGCTTGGAAATATCTTCAAAGTGAGTACTAGAACACGTTCACACCGGCCTCATCGTTTGGGAGATACGAGCATGTGAACATGGCAACTTTTTATACTTTTTTTTTGCTACTCTTAGTTTTTTCACGGCATGACTATCTTTAAAAAATTAAAACTCTAGTTTTTTAAATGATTCTAAAAAACTAGAGTTTTCATGTGTGAATATATGTGGTTTTTCATGATGTTGTCAGAGTGTGTATCTTTTAAAAAAATTCCTTGAGGTTTTCTAGTGGTTTTTAAAATCCGATTTATGTGGATATGGTGGTTTTTAATTTCAAATGAGTAGACATAAGATGTTTTTCCAAAAGGCAAGTGGGAGGCAAAAGTCAATACTTTATGACATCCTTTTACACCCCTCTTTAAAAATTATGCCACATTCCCCCTTTTTGGCCTTTTACCCATTACACATGCATTGAAGGCCTTTACCGCTTACACATGATGTGAAGGCCTCTTACACCCTGTTACACATGCCTTGAATGCATTCCAAAAGAGGAAAATTCAAACTAACTAATCACTTTAATTAACTCTGATGAATTATGAAAATAATGCTTAATAATTAATCAAGGATTAACTCTCTTACTAATTTTCTCCCTTTGTGGCTAATCTTTGGGGTCAAATTAATTTCTAATTATGAATTAATTAACACAACCAAGCACATCATTAGATTGCTTATGTGATTGCTAAACCATGTGCATGGTTTAAGGTATAATAAATTCACTAATCTAAGATTAATTATGATTTAATTTATTACTCTTTTGTCTTGTGTGCAATGAGCAAAAGAGAGCAAAAATCTTTGAATTGATGGCGTAATTGGTATAACTGGATGTTTTGATACATCCAAATACACTTAAAACACTTAAAAAAAAGGTAGGCTGAAGGCTGCTCTCAAGAGCTAGTCAAGGAATGTTAAGCTCAATTGAAGGAGGAGAAACCTCATGCAATTTAGGCTATAAGAAGCTCCTTGATGCCTAACATAAAAAAAAATCAGTGAAACCCATGAGCTAAACAAAGGTCTTAATTGCCAACAAGTACTCTTTGAGGATCTCCCTCAAGATGCAGAACCAGTAACTCCCAAGTACTCTTTGAGGTTCCTTGTTGCTTATCTTAAGGATGTGAGGGATGACCTCCCAAGAAAATCAAACATTGATGTTCATATCTCTATACCATACACTTTGAGAAGCCTAGGCAGAAATAGGGAGATCATCATATTCACGATCCCACCCCCATTCTAAGAGACATTGCTGGTCTCTCTTCCTTTCTATCTTCACGAGTCTGGATTCCCATCGGCACCTTGCTTCAAGGTAGCCCGAGTCTATGGAAGGAAGGCTTAGAGCTAGAGTGGAGGAGCGAGTGGAACCAAGGAGTCTCAATGAGTCAAACGATGAAGGATCCATAGAACCATATGGAATGTACACATGGTATAGGTGAATAAGTTAGGGTGGTATTTTGAAGGAGATGAACTCAATGCAGCATTGCCCTTAGCTTTTGATTAGGTTCAAGTCACCGCCATCCTAGATGGTGGTGCAGAAGTGAGCATTGTTACCAAGAAGTGCTAGGAAAAAAGAAAAAAACCTCCTATGGATGACACTACATTGATTATGAAACTAGCTGATAGTCTCAAGCTATAGAAGGAGCTGATAGTCTCAAGCTATAGAAGGAGCAGAAAACAAGCTCATATGGATGCTCTTGGGGCATACAAGCATGTGACGCGATGAGCTCTGTGTCTCTCTGGTGTCGTCTCTCCTTGTGAGTCTCTCAGGCTAAAGAGGATCACAGAGAAAACAAGGCTTGTATGGGTGCAAAAGCATGCGGTGAAGCTCACCTCCTCCTTCCAAAAGCTATAAAATTGAGAAAAAGGCTTGGAGGAAATCACCCATCACGCCCATTTAAAAATTGAGGTATTGTTGTGATCATTTGAAAAACAACAACCCTACTCCAGGTCTCTACAACCTTGCTTTCTCACACAGCTATGGCCTTTGGTGTGCTTTCACCTCTTTGAAGAAGAAGAAGAAAGGTGATGAAGCCTCCACACTACGCTGTGTGTGAATGAAGAAAATGATGCACCTTGTTAAGGTCCCTGAATTCCCACGCTGCTTCCTAGAGACCACAAGGTTGAAAGCTCAAAGAGTGCTTAACGATGTGCTACGCTTGTTTTGCTTATGAAATGACTGTTTTACCCTCAAATTAATAGCCATGCCAAATTTAAGAGAAAAGGGCAATGACCTCTTTTTGGAGCACACATTAACTCTTTCTGAGGCCTTGTGTGGCTCTGATTGTGAAGCCTAGGCAATTCAAGGCTACCAATGATCCATTATCAATGGCCTTTCATGAAAGGCAAACTGTACATCTACTTCTTTAATCACTAACATACAACAAAAAACTCATCTAAGGAGCTAAAATTAAGCAAAATAGCTCTCTGGTAAACTTTTAAAGAGAGCAAAAAATAAACTAATATGCATTATGTTGCATATTTGGATGCAAATGATGTAATCTAAACCTAACATATGCTATGTGCAAGCTATATGAATACTAAAAACTACTCTATAAGCAATTAAAATGTCTATCCCACAACCTATGTATTAGGGAGTTAAGGTGGGGGTACTCACACCATCCCGTTCTTGACCGGACATTCAGTTACTCAGTGAGGTCTAGTGTAGTGATAGCATTGCATAGGTGGTCGTTTAGACATACTGTTTAAATCCCACAACCTATGTATTAGGGAGTTAAGGTGGGGGTACTCACATGATTACTCACACCATCCCTTTCTTGATCGGACATTGAGTTACTTGGTGAGGTCTAGTGTAGTGATAGCATCCCTTTCTTGATCGGACATTCAGTTACTTGGTGAGGTCTAGTGTAGTGATAGCATTGCATAGGTGGTCATTTAGACATACTGTTTGAGTCCCACCCTTGTGGTGTTATGGCTGCTAGGTATACAGGGTACATGTGCTCAACCTCTCACCACATAATGACTCAAGATTTATGGGGGTGGGGTACTTGGTTTAAGGGGCTCGAAGACATTGTTGTTATAGTCACCTCTCCCTCCTCATCTTCTTTGAAAATTTCTATCAAGGTCAACTAGCAAACTAGGGTCACTCGAGGTAATGGGGGTTATTCTGGAAGGACTAGAGGTGGCAAGAGTACATTGCATACCCTGAGGATACCTTGCTGGGCCACTCCATGGTCGAGTTGAGGTGCATTATGATGTGCTTGTGCTGGCAAGGTTGCCTCAGATTAAGTGGTAAGGCTTATGGTAGGGACTTGGCTTGAGAAGCTCTTTTTGGTAAGCAATTTGATATTTTGTGATTTCCACATCTCTAGAAGTAGTAAGCACATTAGAGAGTTGGTCTTGGTCTCAAATGTGAACACTCCGTACTAGTGTGGTTTGTTGAGCAAATTTGGCACCACACTAGTTCTCTCTTGGGATAAAGATAAGGTTGACTAACCTGGTCATGGCCTTGACCTATTATCCATAACTGGGTCATTTGTTGCATCAGTATAACTACTAGCTGCTCTACTGTTATACTGAAGAGGATTCCTTCCCTTTTCCTTCAAATTTTGTGCTTGTTGTTTTAAAGAAAGCTTTAGAAGTGCCTTCATGCAATTCTTAGGAATGAGTTCCCTTGAAATTGTCTTCAAAATCCATGGCATTTCTGCATTATTGCTCAAAGGAGGGGTGTCCAAGAACATATAGGGAATTATGCAAGGCAACATCTTCGAGTCCCTCTAGGAATCAACTAATTAGTTTTTTATTAGAGAACTTGTACCTATCATCAGGCGAGAGTGAAGATAACTCACCTGGTTGATACAGTCACATTATGCAACTGTTCGAGATCGGACTCCATCGAGTTCTCTATCTTGAATACCCTACTTTCAAAGCCTCTTTCAAGGCATCAAAAGTAGCCTTGTCTTCTATTTTTAGTGATCAAAACCATTATCCTCATTTTGCATCAAGGGTGAGGCCAAAGGCACTCACCTTAACCTAATCTTCCACATGGGCGAGTGCTTCAAAGAACAAGTTAAACATCTCCAAATGAGGTATGGGATCTCTTGACCCATCAAACTTAGTAATAAAAGTTTGGATATATGGGCTAGTTTTTTTCTTTCTAATCTTGGCCATAGCATCGATTGCGTGGGTAATGGTGAAGCTACACCCTCCCTATTTCCATGGCTAACCTCAACATTTCAGGTGTTAACCCAAAAATGGCCGGAGCTAGTGCATGTGGAGATACGATAGGTGGGGGAAGCAAAGCCTCGAGGGTAATATCTTATTTATGGATCGTGCCTCAATGGTGTGCCAGTGTGCGCTCCATATAGGGATCCGTATGGTACCTGGGGTACACCTCTCAAGGTGGGTAGTTACTATACATGGGTGTCATAAGTTGGTTGGGGTGCTCTGGGTGGACTCTCTCCCCTTGGTAGGAGGTTTTAGGGCCTGGGTTAGTTGGTTCATGTCCTAGGCTTGGCAATAGTCTAAGTTCTTGAAATGAACAACACATGGTAGTTGGTATAGCTCCCCAGACTATTGGATTGGTTTGAATTAGATTTTATGGGCCCTGTCCCACCTTTGATCTTGGATCTATGGGGGGTGCAGTAGTTCTCTCAAGTTGGCAGTCCATGCTCCTTTCCTTGGGATGAGGCTCTTCCGATTACATGTTTCCCAAGATAAAGTTTCTAAGTCTCGAGGCAAGACTCCTCTGTGAATGTGTGAGGGATCTAGGGGCTTGCTCTTAAGACAATGGTTTGTCCATACACTAGGTAGCCAATCCTCCTACCTCTAAGTCAGGAGCAGTTTGTCCTATGCTTGGGTGCTCTTCACTTTTACTGGTGCTATATCAAAGACTAATATTGTTCACTCCATGTGGTGTTGACCAGTGTTGACCAATGGGTTGGATCTAGCAAGTGATTGCACGTACGAGGGTTCAGTATCATCAAATAATGGGTTTTTCGCACCAACTTCCCAGAGCATAGGTGCATGAATGTGTTGAGTGAAGGTGCAAAATCACACTCTAGAACAAGGAGTTTTTTACCCTTTTGGAAGTTAAGGAATGGACGTTCGTTTGTGTGAGTATGGGTGTGGCTTAATTGGAGCTGTTATCATTCGTCTTCTCAATTATATAGATACGGTCATGGACTGGAAACCGGAACGGACGCTCATTCATTTGGAAGGGTGCATTCTTCTGTAGAGGAATGAGCATTCAATTTTGGGAAAGTGCGGCCCTAGGTATCGGCGGGTAAAATACGTTCACTCATGGGGGGATGGTCATGGGCTTGTCTCAGGTTGTCTCAGGTACGGCCGTTCACTCACAGGTCGAGGAGAAATGGTTGTTCATATGTGAAGGTATGGACGTTTACACATAAACTGGCAGACATTATGAATTTTTTGGACCCAAAGAGGGCCTTTTGGATTAACTTTTGATTAGGAATGGACCAATAGGAAGAGGACTGGGTGCATATTTTTGACTTCTTTGACCCTAGGGGGCCTAGGCTTTGGTTTGCTAATGGGGCCTAATTACTACTCTTGTCCCCCTACCTCCTGGGCCCAAACTTAGAGGTCCCTCCACCTAGAATCGCGTAGATTAAAAACCCTAAAAATTAAAAATTTTTAATTTTTTCCCAAAAGTGTGTTTTCCCTCTCAAACTTATCCCCAACATACTCTAGGTTTGGAAATCTCATTTTGAAGCTCTTTCTTCCTCTTCTAATCTCTCCATTGCTGCAGAAACTCCATACCTCTCAAGCTCTCCCTCCTTCTCAAGCTCCCTCTCCCTCTTTCTTCCTTTTCTAAGCTCTCCATTGCTGCAAAAACTCCATCCCTCTCAAGCTCTCCCTCCTTCTCAAGCTCCCTCCCTCTCAATCTCCCTCTCTCTCTCTCTCTCTCTCTCTCTCTCTCTCAAGCTCCCTCCCTCTCCATTGCTGTAGAAACTCTATCCCTCTTTAGTCTATTCTAGGTTCAGGAAGCCTATTCTCAAACTCTAACCCTCTTTTAAGCTTTCCATTGTTGCACTGAAAACCCTGAACTTTCTCTCCTCTCCATTCCTCTGTTGTAAAACAAGCTTTTCTTTTCGCTTCTTCTCTTTTCTTACCACCATGGCCTCTTCCAGTAATGTGAGAAAACCTAGGGAGAAGGTGGAAGAGCTTGTGTTGCATAACACAAGAGATGAGAATGGAGTTTGGGCTCCAACAAGATTCAGGGTTGGGGCTTGGGTCTACATGCAACCAAGCTCTAAGGGACCACATCGAGTGCGTTAACTGGGGAATATGCTACATCATTGGAAGGGGCAGCTACAAGGCTTCAAGCATACTAAGAAGGAAGGACTGGTTACCATAGTGCAACATGTGTATACCCTTGGAGACTTGTACATTCAAGGCCAACGGCCAAGGTTTCCTTCAAATTGTCAATGTAATATAAACACAGCTTTAACAACATGCTAATATTGGATTTTTTGTTTCAAATTTTCTTATGATTCTCCATTTTCTTATGTCTCTCTGTAGATATTTTCCCCTCTAGTTATGTTGAGGAACAACCACTCCAAAGCCTCACTAGAGTTTTTTATGCTATACATGCATCCATTGGAGAGGCAATGTTTGTATCTCAAAGCCCAAGTGATCTTGTATAGAACAATATCTTTTTCTTTTCTCACTCATATTTCGTAGTTAAAAAACTAGGTTTATTTGGCAAGCTAGAAAGAGATCCCCAACCTCCCTCTCAACAATCCCGAATGGCCCAAACCTAATGCTTGGACTATCTTATGCTTAAAGTTTAAGATGGTAAGTGATATCAAGACATCACTCAAGTTTTTAAAGGCATCTAGGTCAATAGGGCTAAATTGGTTTTGTCCTTTACATGTTTTTGTGTACATGTTCAATTCCATGCCAATGCACCAAACAAAAACAATGTATATTTGTAACGAGGTACGGTCTGACCTCATTCAAGGATTACTAGGAGAGGGTTGGGAGGTTAATGAGGGGTCACATCAAGGTGATGTGTACAAGTGCAATGTAGTAGATTCTACAGTGTCTTTCAGGTTCTTGAAGGCACGCTCTATTTTGTACATGCGTTTGCACTACCAAAGATGGATGCAAAAGCACGGGACATGGATCCCGCTTCAAGCCTCAAAAGAAGAAATTGTGCCTATTGAGTAGCTGTGATGATGCAAAATGGATGGATTGAGCGAGTGGCAGAGCAAGCAAGCATTGGAGCCAGTAAACCTGCGTCAACACTTTAGCATCATGGGTTTGACAATGTGGAGGAGTCAAGTTTCAAGTTGATGAGAAGAAAGGTATATCTGATTCCACTACATGTCTAGAATTAACCCTTACACTTTCTGGTTATTGTGCCACTTTCTATATTTTTACAGATTGGAAAGTGTAAGGAGGGGACAACCATGGTCTCAAAATCATGGGGGCCAATGGGGGACCTTTAATTTTCAGCAGCATCAAGGTGCATATAGCCCTACCAACATATAGTAGGGATGTGGAAGAGCTTGAAGATAAACTGGGTATATGGGAAAATAGCCTCTGTTCTGATGCACGTGAGGGGCCAGAGTTTCAGGATCGAGGTGAAGGCAATGACGAGCTCTCAAGTCAACAAGGAGATGGAGATCAACATGAAGTAAATGTCACAAGAGAGGCAAAAAATGAAGACATTATAACAATTTTAGATTAGATGACATGCTTGTAATTTTGTAGCAGGCTCTTTTTTAACCAATCTTTATTTAATTGGAATCTTATTATTTTTGCAAACAGTGATTTTTTTGTCTAGCGGTCTAGAGTGAAAAGGCCAAACTTTAAATTTTAACTATAAATAGCCAAAGTTGCCTTCTTTCTCATTTTCACGCGATAGAAACCAAGCACGAACTCACACTATCTCTTTGCATTCACATGGCTACCCACTTTGACAACTTCTGTGAGTTCCTCTCCACCACCCTGTGGGCGGGCAAGAGTGAGCTCTTTGCCATGTTCGCTCGTGAAGTCGACTTTGAAAAGTCACTCGCCCTTGTGTCCCAACATTATGAGATGCAGATTGCATACATGGAGCAATACTTGGCTCCATGTTCGCTCGTGAAGTCGACTTTGAAAAGTCACTCGCCCTTGTGTCCCAACATTATGAGATGCAGATTGCATACATGGAGCAATACTTGGAGCAATACTTGGCTCCCCACTCCATCTCCTTTCCCCAGTACCCCAATGATCGATGGGTGCCTGTTGAGCTGCTTAAGTACATTCAACAATATGCCCTCCCCTATATCCAGCACCTTGAACGCTTCATCGACATCTGCATCCCCACAGGAGCTTACTGTACCTTCAATGAGCAGGAGGTGAAGAGGTTGGGGAAGGGCAATTTAGGAACTAGGCTCCTCTCGTGGCTTGCCACTTTTGCGTTCCTCATCAGCAATGAGGATTCGGATGAGGAGGTAGAGATGCCTGCATTGCAGTTGGCAAGGTATTTGAGGGATGACAAGGAAGTGAAGGCAGTAGGAATGAGTGCTAGTGTGGAAGAACAACTTCCATCAGAGCGCACATTCCAGAGGCTGCACAATCTATAGCTGAATAGCCCATTGTAGTAGAAGATGCGGGCCCATCTTCCCCACACGAGGAGAGCAAGGTGCTGCCAAAGCTTGAGATCAATCTCTTGAGCAACATTGTGGTGGAAGGTGAAGAATACTTATTTCTTCATGACCTTGAAAAGGCAGCTGGCTTGAGAAAATGGATGAACGCTTGGGCATTATATGCACGTGATGTGAGTGGACCTTGATACGTCCAACCTCGGTCCTCACCTAGATAGTGTTATATTACCCCTTGGAGAATCTATCAGAGAGACAGTTGCTTTGGTCAAGGAAACTGTGGTTGAGACCGCAGAGCAAGCCCTAGTTTTCTGAGGAGGAATTCACAACCTTACAAGACAAGCTAGAGGCTGAAAAGGATACCCTTGCTGCTGGAGTGATGGAGGAGACCAAAGCACCTAAAAAGGATGAGCTAAGTCGTCGATTGACCTCTCCGCCCCCACTAGCACTTTGGCAAAAGAAGACATTGAGCAAGAGGTAATAATCGACCTTTTACAACTTAGAAACATTTGTAATTATGTATAGGAAAATATTTTGATTTTTCCTTTGATTGCAGAGGGTGGTTGAAATTGACGCATTTGCTGGGAGAGACGGCGGGCAGCAGAGACCAGGCCAAGGTCCATGGACATGATGCTGCGTTGGCGCACTATCTTGGTCGACTTCTTGTGGATAGCATCACCATTATCCATAGGGACTACACCCCTCAATCTGCCTTCACTCTCTTCTTTTTGAAAGCCCTCTCTAAGGTGCTCTGTGTAGCCTCTATGGCGCAGAGCACCAAATGTATAGTTCTGATTAAAAAATCCCTTGCCTTCGATGTTTTTGGTTCTGGATTTAGGGGTAAGCTTCTTGCTCGTATAGGTATAGCCAAAAGCATAGGCATAGAGGATCCTCAAGAAATAGCCCAATCACTCCTTGAGCACACTCTGCCCAATAACAAGAGAAGGAAGCTCAATATTGTAAAGAAAGCTTTTGTAAAGATGATGTATCACTTATTATTATGAATACAATACAGTTTTTGCAAACTTATTTTCATCAAGTATATCATTGTTTTTTCTAGTTTGTACCATCAATTTTTTTGTAAATGCATCAGAAATGACCTTGGGAGCTTGGGGGAGCAGTGCGAATTTTGAGCGCTGTAGAGCCCAAATTCGCACTATTTTGGCATAGCTTCCCTAGCCCTTCAAGAGCAATTCTGATGCATTGGATGACAAATAATGTATTTTTACACATGATTAAAGGTGTTTTTATCTTGTTAATTACTATTTTTTATAATCAATGTACTCAACTTCAATATATAAATGCATCAAAAATAATCCTGAGTGGTTGGGGGAGCAGTGCTAGAACAGTGCGAATTTTGAGCCTGCAACGCTGCTGTAGAGCCCAAATTCGCACTGTTCTGACATTGTTCTTACATAGCTTACCCAACCCTCCCAGGAGCAATTCTGCATTGGATGACAAATAATGTATTTTCACACATGATTAAAGGTGTTTTTATCTTCTAAATTACTGTTTTTCATAATCAATGTACTCAACTTCATTATAAATGCATCAAAAATAATCCTGAGTGGCTGGGGGAGGAGTGCAAGAACAGTGCGAATTTTGAACCTGCACCGCCACTGCAGAGCCTAAATTTGCACTATTCTGGCAGTCCTCCATGAGCAATTCTGATGCATTGGATGATAAACAATGTATTTTTACACATGATTAAAGGTGTTTTTATCTTGTAAACTACTGTTTCTCACAATTAGTGTACTCAACTTCATTATAAATGCATCAAAAATGATCCTCAGTGGCTAGGGGAGAAGTGCCAGATGTGGATGACTCTGCCGGTCCTTGCTAGGGGAACTCAAAGAGAGACAACCGCCACAAACACTATGGTTGGGAGAGAAGAGAGCATGGATCCTCTCAGGGAAGTATACCTGCCAAGGATGAGTCGACCTCACTGGCTAGACATGCAAGACCTAGGCTCTACACTGTCTACCGTGCTCTCCGACCACCACCTAGCACCGCAGTACCCCTACAGGCCGCTCACTCACACCACACACACCACTCACACCTCACTCACCTCGCTCACACAAAGAGATAGACAAAACACCAAACAGAGCACAACACTACCATCACAATACCAAAAAGGAGTGATACAAGGGAAACTCCACACCGATAGAAGGACTGTGCTAGAACGCAAGGTGATACACAAGAGTGTCCTCTTCTATGAGAGTATGTCCCAGACTACACCCCTACTACCCCAAGAGTGCTCCCCTTAACTCCTCTTCTATGAGAGTATGTCCCAGACTACACCCCTACTGCCCCAAGAGTGCTCCCCTTAACTCCTCCTTGGGTGTCCTCCTCCTCAGGTGGTGCTCAAGAGGATCTCGAAAGGATCTCTCCCTACCTTGAGAAAGGGAGAGGGAAAAGGACAATGGTGCTCAGGATCTCGAAGAGGATCTCTCCTTGCCTTGGGAAAGGGAGAGGGGTGTTGCCTCCATGAGTGCCATCAGAGTTGGCCATGCACGTATGAGATGTCGAAGGGGACCAACGGTCAGAGGGGTCAAAGAGCACTGGCGGTCGGAGGGCACCAACGGCGATGAAGGCGATTGGAGTCATCGGGAGGGCACCGACGGTCGGAGCCATCGGAGGGCACCAGGGGTCGGAGTGGTCAGAGCACACTGGCAGTCAGAGCGGTCGGAGTAGTTGGAGGGCACCGACGGTCGGCGGACTGGTCAGAGCACACCGGCGGTGACGGCAGTCAGAGTCATCGGAGGGCACCGGCGGTGAAGCTGTGGATGACTCCGTTGGTCCTTACTAGTAGGGAACTCGAAGACAACCGCCACAAACACTATGGTTGGGGGAGAAGGGAGCGTGGATCCTCTCAGGGAAGTATACCTGCCAAGGATGAGTCGACCTGGCTAAACATGCAAGACCTAGGCTCTACACTATCTACCGTGCTCTCTGACCACTACCTAGCACCTCAGTACCCCTACAGGCCGCTCACTCACACCACTCACACCACTCACACCTCACTCACCTCGCTCACACAAAGAGATAGACAAAACACCAAATAGAGCATGGGCTTCATTCAGAATTTGACCCTTAGTTTCCTCATCATTGGGAATGCATAGCCTGCTATTATAATACATAATTCCTTCATCTAGGCTGTACTCTTGTACTCGGTTCAACTCCTGAGGAGTTTTGCTTTCCTGCATAAGTAGGGTAGCAATAGGGGCAAAGAATCTATCCTCCATGATCTTCTCTCTTACTTCATTAATCAATGGATTTGACACCACTGTGATTGCAAGCAAGGAGGCTTTTCTGCTGAGGGCATCTGCTACCACATTTTCTTTGCTTGGGCGGTGCTTGATTTCAAAATCAAATTCCTGCAGGGTCTGCATCCACCTTCTTTGGTGGATGTTGAGATCCTTCTGAGTGAAGATCCACTTCAAGCTCTGATGATTTATCATCAAAGTGAATCTTTGATGTAGTAGGTAATGTCTCCACAACTTCAGGGCATAGACTACTGAAAGTAGCTCCAAGTCGTGGACAGCATAATTTCTCTCATGCGTTCTTAGTTTTTGGGATTCATAGGCCACTGCATGACCTTCCTACAACATGAGCGCACCTCCCAGGGCAAAACCACTGGCATCAGTTATTACTACCTCAAAGGGTAGAGAGAAATTTGGCAATTTCAGAACGGGATTGGTTACCAAGGCGGTCTCTGACACCTGGCAGACCATTGAAATGGGGTATTCTTCTTGAGAAGATTAGTCAGGGGGGAAGCTATGAGAGCATACCTAGGTATAAAAGTTCTATACCAACCAGTTAATCCCAAGAATCCTCGAACTTCTTTCACTGTCTTTAATTCAGGCCAATCTATGACTGCTTGGACTTTTGCGGAATCTAGAGAAATTCCATCTTTGGATACCAAAAAGCCCAAGTATTCAACATGGTCGACAGAGAAAGTGCATTTGCTCTTTTTTGCAAAGAGTTGGTGCTTCCTTAGAATCTTAAGAACTTTACGGACGTGAGCTTCATGGTCAGCTGCATTCTTTGAGTAAATCAAAATATCATCAAAGAAAACAAGAACAAAATCAACCAAGTATTCTCTGAGAATGTCCTGCATTAGGCGATTGAATGTAGCTGGGGCATTTGTCAATCCAAACGGCATGACAGTAAATTCATAGTGCCCATAGTGAGTATTGATGGCTGTCTTCGAGATATCTTGATCATTAATCCTGATCTGGTAATACCCTGATTTGAGATCTATCTTTGTGAGAAGATCTGGGCTCCATTTAGCTTGTCCAAAAGCTCATCAATTCTAGGGTTAGGATACTTATTCTTAACTGTTAGCTGATTGATACCTCTGTAATCCACACAGAGTCTTAACGTTCCATCCTTCTTTTTCTGAAAAAGAAATGGAGCTCCCCAAGGTGAAACATTGGGTCTTACAAACCCTTGTTTTAACAATTGCCTAAGCTGTTCCTTGAGTTCAATGGCTTCAAGGACTGGCATTTTGTACGTGTGCTGGGCCACTGGCTGAGCTCCGACCGGGGGTCACTTCTATCTCATGATCTACTTCCCGAATCGGAGGCATCTTAGTTAGCTCTGCTGGGAATAAATCATCATACTCATTTAACCATTCTGGTTCTTTAGCCTTTAACTTTGTGTCTTATGGGATTCATTTTGACAACATAAATGAGCTGCTTCTTTCTAAGTCCTTTCAGTAACCTAGAAGCTTTAACTAATTGCAGATCTGGGGACCCAAAAATTCCAGTTCCTTGAACTTTGTTCTCGTGAAGGTCAAGGAAGGAAATGGTTCCATTGTGGACAGTGAATGTCAGCTTGATTTTTGTGGAGCCAATCCATTCCAAGGATTCTGTTGAAAACTCCCAAAGGTAAGACTCTGAACTGGTAGTCAGTTACATTCCCATCTAGATTAAACTGAATACGATTTGTCTCATGGTGAGTGAAAAGAATCTTCCCAGTGGCCAATTCAACTTGCATAGGTTTCCCTTATTTCTGTTCTAAGACTAGCTTACACAAGCATCCTGGGAAAATAAATGAATGCGTACTAGCTGAATCAATCAAAAGCTTGAATGGCTTACCCTTATACTCAGCTAGAGTATAGATGAAAGAGAATTGACGATTTGGCCCTTGGTTTTCAATCACGGCATAAATCTGACCTCTTTCCTCTTCCACTATTTCTGCTATTGTAACTGCTCTAGCTACTGTAGATTGGGGCGGAACTCTTTCTCTTTGGTTACCCCACTTCTGGGAGGGAGTTTTGAGACTACTCTGGACAAAGGCAGATGGTTAAGCTGGAGTCCTCCTGGGATTGCCCTGATTTTGGCAAGATTTGACTGATACGAAGGGGCTGGTCTCTGCACTCTGGGTCCTTGACTTCCCTATCCTCTTGACATGGCAGGAGTCGGGCAGTCTTTAAGCTGGTGACCGTAACCCTAACACCCAAAACACCTGTTCTCACTTCTAAGCTCATCCCTATGAATCCTCGAAAGAGGTGGGGCTCCTGAGAAAGTGTTCTGGGAGGGAAGGGTCTTCCTTCACTTTTGAATCTCCCAGCATCTTGATTCTGATTAGGGCCTTGCTGCCTCTTTGAGGGTAGAAAGTTTGAAGCACTTCTCGGGGTTTAGAACCTTTTAAAGTTTGAGGGTGCAGGCTTCAGCGGGACCTTAACAACAAATGCTTTAGCAAAGTCCTTTGCCATTCTGACAGCTTGTGCCGCCATTGAGGCTGGTTTGGCATTTTTCACTAAAGTGTCCAATGGCTTGTTCATCCCTCGAATGAATCGGGACATCAACTGCTCTCTTCATCCAAAAGTGGAGAATATTTGAGGAGAAGGGCAAATGCTTCTTCAATCGTCCGGCTATCCTGCTTCAATCCCAAGAACTCATTCATTTTGGTTTCCACGAAGCCCGAAGGATAGAACCTCTTCTTGAGGTAAGCTTTAAGATCTGACCAAGTCTGGGTATTTCGGTCGAGATGGGTTGTCTTGCAATGGTTCCTCCATGCGACCCTGGTTGTTTCCACAATTTTCAATCTGGCGAGAGCCATCTTGCTCCTCTCGTTATAACCGATTACACAAAAATACTATTCTATTGCTTCGATCCATTTTTCCACTACTTCTCCTAATTGTTCCCCTTCACCCTTGAAGGGACCAGGTTGGGATCGGTGTAGGGCGTTACGAACGTCCGGATCTAACTCTTCAGCATCGGTAAGAGAAGCCGGCTGCCTAGCGCACGGGCCGCGTGCCTCATGATTCTGACAAAACGATATTTTTATCAATTTAACTTTGTCATCAGATTTATGACTATTTAATTTTTAAGATTTATTTCTTAAACAAATAAATATTCCCTCATAATTCTTGAAAACAAGATTCACTCTGATAATTTTATTAACCAATATTCACAACCACGAGAACAATTTGGAATCTTTTGTAAAACATCATTTATTATCAAAAGTTTTTTATAAATACATAGAGCGTCTCGGCTCGAAAAGTTACCGCCTCAATCGCGTATGCATAAAAAAGCGATACTACGATGGAGACATGCTATGATATACATGATTCATCACTGATAATAGTGTTGTAATTCTTCTCCTAGGAATAAAGCGGCTAAGAAGTCTAAAAATACGACAAGAATTTCTAAAATTCTGGGGTGAATGATTATAGAGTTGTACATAATGAATAACTCCTAGCCTTATCAAGATCATGGTTAGCGAGACTGGAATCGGTAGAACCAGACAATTACTCACCCACCCATAATTGAATGTCTTTCTTAACTTTGCTTTCAAATACAGATACGCACACACTCCTCTTTAAAACTTTAACATATAAAATAATCCATTGACAAACAGTTATTGGTTACAGATATCATAACTCAAAATTTCCATCCAGTCCATTATTTCTCAAAAAACAGTATCACTCTAGACTCTCCGTTGAGACCCACTGGTCAGCAACGAGATCTAGTAACAAATTACAATAATCATTTCGTCCACCATCATACATATTTTCCACGACATACGCATGGGTGTCCTAGGCACCGCGAGCCCGTGCATCGCCTGGTCAGAACCCTCCAAGATCCTCCTTAGGTGTCATGGAACTTCACTCAGGGAGGGCCGCGTCATTGGCCCTTGCCCATCGTACCGGAAGCACACCATTTTTCAACCATGCCGAGGCTGGTCAAAGGCTTTGCCACGTGAGCTATCCTTTGAACACTCCCCGCCAGCTGCTGTTGCAACCAAACTTCCCTTAGAAAAACATATACCAAATGATCCCTCCAGCATTCTGGTATAAGACAGTCCTTTAAGAAAACAAGGTCAGTATCCCCCCAAAACTTCTTGATCGGAATTTTGAATTTCATACCAGAATTCCTCGAATTCTATAACCTTGATCCACAGATCAATTCGAAGGGTCTCAAACTTAGTTTCAGATTTAGCGAGAATTTTGAGTGTATTTTTCTAAACTGGTCACACCTTCTTTCCTCAAAACTGGCGAAAGAGTTTGGTCTTGGTCATACTGGTCCCCTAATTTAGAAGGGGAAACCTTACAGTTGGTATCAAAGTTGATCTTAGCTTCTAGGAATTACCATTTAAGGACTGTTTTGCAAATGAATGATTCAAGGTTCGAGTCGGATAAGATTTTTCCTGAACTATCTTTTTGGGAAAAGTTTGATAATTCAGTTACTATTTTACTGAATTTCTTTCTTTGAATATTCACTTAACTGATTTCTAAATTAGTTTACGAATTCCAATGAGGAATAAATTAATCATTTATGTGAATATTTCGATCTCAATAG
Source organism: Cibotium barometz (assembly GCF_041138505.1). Lineage (NCBI taxonomy): Eukaryota > Viridiplantae > Streptophyta > Polypodiopsida > Cyatheales > Cibotiaceae > Cibotium > Cibotium barometz. Next base: position 46,753,574 of record NC_141084.1, read on the forward strand.
ATTTCCTGAATTTTCTTTTTACAATCCGTGTGAATATAAAACGATAGAAATTTCTCTCTTAGAGTATTTAATTATTCATTTATCAAATACTCATAGAATTTAAACATAGAATTTAAGAGAATTCTAATTTTGATATAAAAATTCTTTATGCATCTATGTATGCATAAAAATCAACTTCAATGGGAATAACACTTTTATAAAAAACTCCTTTTATGCATCTATTCATGTATAAAATTTAATTTTTATAAGAATAACGCTTTTATAATTTAAAAATTTCTTTATGTATCTTTCTATGCATAATTTTTTTTAATAATAACACTTTTGTAATTAAAAAAATCCTTTATGCATCTTTCTATGCATAAAAATCAAATTTAAGGAGAATAACACTTTTATAATTAAAAAAATCCATTATGCATCTTTCTATGCATAGAAATAAATTTTAATAATTAATATCAGTGATATCCATGCATATTCATAGGTGAATATGTACATGGAGTAATTAGAATATTTCTTTTAGATGCAAAAATAGTGAAAATTACTCTTTTCGAATAACATAAAAACAACTTTCTTTTCCACAAAATTCTGGAAAATTTTACCATAACCTCCTTTGTATGGCTGACCATTTCTCATTTTTATCATTCTTTATTTAACCTAAATTAATCCAAATTAGATTCATAAACTCTAATCTAAACAATTTTCTAAATTCAAGAGAGTAAACAATAAGAAGAGTTTAATTAATCCCTTAGTTAATCTTTCTAGGATTGTAAAGAAGAGAAGGGGGTGGCCTTTTCCTCAAAGGCATAGCATTTGAATTTAATTCAATCAACTAAATCAAGAAAACCATAGATTTAAAATTTGTAAATAAGTAAGAAAATTAGCTTACATGGAGCTTGTAAGCTCTCCTTTGGCTTGAGGGATTGAGGGTTCTACTCTTGTTTGAAGCAAGAGTGGCCACCAATTCACTTTAGAGAGAATTAGGCCAAAAACAATTGAATTATTAAGAAATTCAATGTAGATGGCTCAGGACAGGAGTAGAATAAAAGTGCATAAACACCATTAAGCTTTTACAAAGGGGGAGGCTTCTATAGAAAAAAGTGAGCCTCTAACCAAGCAAACTAATTCTAGAATTTTCCAGATCAGTTTGGTCAATTTTTGACCATTTTTGGGTCAGTTCAGCTTACTTTTTGGATCTAGATTTGAAATAGGAGAGAGGAGAGATAAAAATATCTCATTTTATTAATTAAAAATTGGGGGTAATGATGAGAAAAAAGGCACCTACTTCATGAGGGGAGATCCCCACTCTGAGGTGTCAAAGTTTAATTTTTTAATTCTTTTCTTTGGTTCTTAGTCCACTCTTCATCTTATGTGAGAATTTACTCATTTTTGGGGGGTTTTCTTTTATTCTTCAATTTATCACCTCCCTACATTTGGATTAATCTTATTGGTCCATAAGAACCTTAATCCAAAATTTCCAAAAAATCTAGACCCTTAGGCTAAGGTCTTTTGTGCACATTATAATTTATTTCTAATGCATCTTAGGAATTTCTTTTTAAACTTCTGTTTCGGAGGAATTTAATTTTAATAAGAAGGGATATTTTTCCATCCAAAGATATCTAAAAATTAGATTATCTCTCTCTAGATATTTTCTCTCTCTAGGCCAAAACAAGTAGAAACAAGATCTCTTATTATTCTGAAAAGGGGATTGATTACAGGGGAAGAAACTGGACATCTTGAGGGGCTGGGGAGGAATCTTACACTTCGTTTTCCCTTGTGCCCCCTTCTCTCACCTCACGATCGCCCAAAAAAAACCCGCCTTCCCAACTCTTTTCTCTCTCACCCTCTTGGTTATTTTTCATTTTTTTTTATTTTATTTTATTCTTATTATTAATTATTTTTCTCTCATATTCATCGACCCTCTCTCTTCTTTTTCTATCACCAAGCAACCACCACTCTCTCTCTCTTTCCTAGCCCACCCTTCTCCCGTGCTCTCATTTGCCTACCGCACCCCACCCTTGAGCAAAGTCAGTGTGTCCACCCTAGCCTTCATCATGGAGGAGCACCCAGCGAGCTCTAGGACCTGCACCCAAGGTTCGACTTCATTTGCACGAGTGTTCCTCTTCTCTGGCCCGCCACCAACATCGCTCTTCTCCGGCCCACCACCTTCGACAATTTCTTCTTCTCGGATCCCCCTCGTGGCCACCTCTCTCGTGGCCGCGCCACCATCGGCATCGCCAACACGGCTCGTGCAGCTGCTTCGACCATCGCCACCGCCACCACCGAGCTATCATCTCCACTGGTTGAGGTATCATTTCCTCGCCACCCTTTGGATCCTCCATTATCTCTTGTTTTATCATCACACGAGCTTGCCTTAGTAGGGTTGGCTCACTTTGATTCTTTAGATTTCACCACTGCATCGGAGGATTTATGCAGATCCTTCTTGGTGGACCTAGCCACCAAAGACATCCCCACATTCTTTTTAAACTTCTGTTTTGAGGGAATTTAGTTTAATAAGAAAGGATATTTTTACATCCAAAGATATCTAAAAACTGAGTTACCTCTCTCTAGAACATTTTCTCTCTTTAAACCAAAACAAGTAGAAACAAGATCTTTTATTATTCTGAAAAGGGGATTGATTATAGGGGAAGAAACTGGACATCTTGAGGGGCTGGGGAGGAATCTTACATTCTCTCCCTTTTGAAAAACGTGAGATGTCCTCATCTCGCAGGTGGAGTATGATCTCTTTCATCATCTTCTTCTTCTTCAATTACTTCGAGCGTTACTGCCTTGGAAGTGGACGGCCGATTTGGAAATATCTCTCTTTGCCTTCCCCTATTCTGAGGCGGCGGAGGTCTTGCATTACTTTGGATTGAGATTACGGTTTGGTTAGAGAGTCTACCTCTAGGATTTTCTTGATTTTGGACAGAAAGAAACCTGATTACTCTGGAAGGAAGGAGCTGGAGTCTAGAATCTTGATCCTTGATTTCCCTGCCCCGAAAACCTTGATCCAAAAGGTGTGGGCAATCCATACTATGATGTCCAAATCCTTGATAGTTATAGCCTTTCACTTCCTTGTTCAAGAGTGGAACTTCTGAAATTGAATTCCAGGGGATTGAGTTTCGAGAAAAGGACATTTCTTCCATTCTGGAACTTCCCATATCCTGGGCTTGACCTGATATCTTTTAGGCGGCAGAAGGTTGGAATCACCTTCTAGAATTAAAAACCTTTGAAAGGTGATGGTGCTGGCTTCGGCAGGACTTTGACATCGAAGGCCTTGGTCAAATCCTTTGCCATCCACACTGCTTCAGCCATAGAAACTGGCTTGGCATTCTTCACCAGGATATTCAAATGTTCGTTCAGTCCTCCCCGATCAGTCCTCCCCGAATGAACCTGGCCATCAGCTGTTCTTCATCTAGCGATGGCGAGAATTTAAGGAGGAGAGCGAACGCTTGGTGATATAATTCAATAGTTCTGCTCCCCTTTGGATATTTTCCCATCCAAAGATATCTAAAAATTGAGTTATCTCTCTCTAGAACATTTTCTCTCTCTAAGCCAAAACAGGTAGAAACAAGATCTTTTATTATTCTGAAAAGGGGATTGATTACAGGAGAAGAAACTGGACATCTTGAGGGGCTGGGGAGGAATCTTACAGTATGAGAGCATCTTCACCAGGTTTGGGTGTCCCATAGAAATTATCAGTGATAGAGGGAAACATTTTGTGAATGAAGTCATAGATACCCTGCTGGCACGTTACCGAATCTTCCATCGGAGGTCCTGTGCATACTACCCCAGAGCTAACGGGCAAGTAGAGAGCACCAACAAGGTCTTGTGCAAATCCTTGTTACGGGTAGCCAAGGAGCACTCTCACCAATGGGACCAAGCCCTTTTGGGGGTATTGTGGGCCTTTTGCACATCCTACAACCACCTTACACACTCCTTTCCAACTTGCTTTTGGACTTGAGGCAGTGTTACCCTTTGAATTTAATGCAGGCTCATCCAGAGTGGGGTAGCATAGGGTGGCCACCTATCACCTCGCATACTCCGCTCTCGGCAGGAGCAGCTCAAAATCTTGGAAGAGACCCATCAACTTGCTCGGATGGCCACACAGAGGTGGAGCAACTTTGACGTAAAGCATGGCATGATCGACACTTGAGACTTCCTCAATTCTCCAAAGGTGACTTGGCTTAGGTTTACAACTCCAAATATCTAAAAAAGGCTAGGAAGTTGGTGTATGGTTAGCAGGGTCCTTTCCGAGTGGTGGAGATCTTGCCCATGGGTGCGGTACAGCTAGAAACTCTCCAAGGTGCCACCCTTCCATTGGTGAATGGATCTAGGGTCAAGAAGTATTGGCTTCCTCGAGGATGACAAGCGAGCTAGGCAAGGGATTGTACATATTTTTTATACATTTTTTGTATCATTTTTTTTCTCCTTCTTTTTTAGAGGGTTAGAGGGTGGCTTCACCACCCCTTCCTCATCGACCCCCTCTCCTCTCACCACCCCTCTCCTCTCACCACCCCTCTAAAAAAGAAGGGGTGGCTTCACCACCCCTTCCTCATCGACCCCCTCTCCTCTCACTTCTCCCCTCGACCTTCTTCACCACCGTAATTTAAAATAAAAACCCACCCCGTCATCCCCCTCTCTCGTTCTCTCACCCCACCACCCCCTCTCCCTCGCGCACCCCCTGTGCCCCATGCCCTCCATCTCTTTTTCTCTCTCCCTCACCCATGCCACCCCCCTCTCTCTTTCTCTCTAGTGTTCTCTCTCTCTTCTCCTTCACCCCCTCTACACCATCCCAAAAAAAAACACTACTCGCCGTCACCCCACCAACCACCTCTCTCCCCACCGACACTCTCTTCCACTCTATCTCTCCCCAACACTGACCACCTGTCTCCCCACTGACACTCTCTCCCACTCTATCTCTCCCCACCACTGACCACCTGTCCCCCTCATCGACCAAGCCCTCACTAGTCTAACCCCCTCTCTTCCTCACCTCACCGAGCACCTAGCCCCTCTTTCACTCACTCTCTCTCGGCTCCATCTCACCCGACCCACCTCCCCCGCGACCCCCCTTTTCCTCACCCCACCGACCTTCACCACCTTCCTCGCCCCTTTTTTTGGTCGCTCACCCGTGCTCCCCCTCTCGTCGACCCTTTCAAAAATATAAATAAATAAATAAATAAATAAATAAATCTCCCCATCGCACCCACCGACCATCCCCCTCTCTCTTTCTCTCCCTCTCGCTCACCCCACCGACCAACCTCATCTCCCTCTCCCTTTGCACCCACCGACCATCCCCCTCTCTCTTTCTCTCCCTTTTGCTCACCCCACCGACAACCCCTCCCCACCGACCATCCCCTCTCTCGATCTCTCCCCTCTCGCTCACCCCACCGAACCACCCCTCTCCTCACTCACTCACCTCACCGACCACCCCTTATCCCCCTACCACCCCCCTTTTATTTCACTCTCTCTCTCCCCACCGACACCCCTTTCACTCACTGACCACCCCTATCCCCCCCCCTTAACCCCTCCGACCCCACCAATGCCCCCCCATGTTCACTCATCCCACCAACCCAACCCTCTCCCCTCTCGCCCACCACAGCTCTCTCCCTCCCACTCCTCACTGACCAGCATCCCCCCACACTCGTGTGTAGCATGCCCCCCTCTCCTCTCTCGTGTGCGACACCCCAGCCCCCCACTCTCCTCATCACCCCACTGACTAGCCCCTCACGACCACCCCCAGCCCCCGTAGCTCTTGTTCCCCCCTCACATCATGCCTCACCGAGCATCACCCAGTCCCCCCTCTCTCTCTCTCACCCCACCATCAACCACCTCCTCGCCCCTTCGTCAACTCACCATCACCAACCCCCTCACCGACTATGCACCAGCCCCTTCACTCTCTCAGGTGTAGCCCCGATCCCACCCTCTCTTTCCCCTCTCTCTCCTTGCAACCCTGCACTCCTTGCCCCACCCCCATGAATTTATTTTAAAAAAAAATCAATAACAACAACGTCTCTCTCTCTCCCCCTCACCGACCCCCCTCTCTCCCTCCCTCACCCCACCGACCACCCCCTCCCTCCCTCACCCCACGGACCACCCCCTCCCTCCCTCACCCCACCGACCACCCCCTCCCTTCACTCCTTACCGACCACACGCTCCTCACTTTCTCACCCCACACTGACCACCATCCCTCTCCTCTCCCGCTTCCCTTGGGCAACCCCACCACCTTCTCTTCCTCACCGCCATCACCTCTTCCTCACTGCCACCCCACCGTCCAGTGCCCCCCTTGTTCGCTCACCCGGCCCCACCCTCTCGCCCAACCCCCCTTGTCTTCCCCTTCCTTTGCTGCGTACTCACCAACCGACCCTCCTCTCTCTCCACCTCACCGACCCCCCCTCTCTCCCTCCCTCCACCTCACCGACCCCCCCTCTCTCCCTCCCTCACCCCACCGACCAGCCCCTCCCTTCACTCCTCACACCGACCACACACTCCTCACCCTCTCACCCCACCGACCACCATCCCTCTCCTCTCCCCTCCCCCTTCCCTCAGGCGAGACCACACCACCTTCTCTTCCTCACCGTCACTTCTTCCTCACCACATCACCCCACTGTCCCGTGCCCCCCCTTGTTCGCTCACCCAGCCCCACCCCACCCTCTCACCCGGCCCCCCTCGCCTTCCTCTTCCTCTGCTGCGTACTCACCAACTGACCCTCCTCGCCTCTTCCCCTTCCTTCTGCCGACCCCACTCTCCTCTCCCCCCACTTTCCTCACCGCCCCCCAGCTTGTGCGCAGCAGGCCCCCCTTCGCTTTCCCCCCTCTCTCACCTCACAACCAGCCCCCCCCCTTGCCTACTCTAGGGTGCGCAGCAGTCCCCCCCTTTGCTTTCCCCCCCCTCTCTCACCTCACCACCAGTTTCCCCCCTCGCTTACCCATTGTACGTCCATGCCTCCTCCCTCTCTCTCCTCACCATTAGTTTCCCCACTTCGCTTACCCATTGTAGGCCCAGGCCTCCCCCTCTCTCACCTCACATCCAGCCACCCCCTCGCCTACTCTGCGGTGCGCAGTAGCCCCCCCCTTTGCTTTCCCCCCTCTCTCACCTCACCACCAGCCCCCCCTTCCTATGAGACCCCTCTGCCCCCTCCGCGCATCGGATTCCCGGTAGCTTCCTCTTGCGTGGGCAGAGTTCCCCACTCGGGGCCTCGCCCTCGAATGTCTGGACACGAGACTAATCTGGTGGTCATTCCAAAATCGAAACCGGGAAAATTTTCCTTGCCCGAAAAAGGAAGTGAAATGCTATAACTCTCAAGGATTTGGACATCACAATATGGATTGCCCAACACCTTTTGGATCAAGGTTTTCAGGGCAGGGAAATCAAGGATCAAGATTCTAGACTCCAGCTCCTTCCTTCCCAGAGTAATCAGGTTTCTTTCCACCAAAAACAAGAAAATCCCAAGGGTAAACCCTCTAACCAAACCACAGTATCAATCCAAAGTAATGCAAGACCTCCGCCTCAGAATAGGGGAAGGCAAAGAGAGATATTTCCAAATTGGCCCGTCCACTTCCAAGGCAGTAACGCTCGAAGTAATTGAATAAGAAGAAGATGATGAAAGAGATCATACTCCACCTGCGAGATGAGGACATCTTGCATTTTTCAAAAGGGAGAGAATGTAAGATTCCTCCCCAGCCCCTCAAGATGTCCAGTTTCTTCCCCTGTAATCAATCCCCTTTTCAGAATAATAGAAGATCTTGTTTCTACTTGTTTTGTCTTAGAGAGAGAAAATGTTCTAGAGAGAGATAACTCAGTTTTTAGATATCTTTGGATGTAAAAATATCCTTTCTTATTAAACTAAAATCCCCCGAAATAGAAGTTATTTCCTAAGGTGCATTAGAAATAAATTATAATCTGCTCAAAAGGCCTTAGCCTAAGGGTCTAGATTTTCTGAAAATTTTGGATTAAGGTTGTGAGGGACCAATTAGATTAATCCAAATGTAAGGAGGAGATAAATTGAAGAAATAAAGAAAACCCCCCCAAAAAATGAATAAATACTCACATAAGATGAAGAGTGGACTAAGGACCAAGGAAAATAGTTAAAAATTTGATTTTTGACACCTCAAAATGGAGATTCCCCCTCATGAAAGAGGCACCTTTTTTCTCATCATTGCTTTCTATTGTAAATCAATAAAATGAGATATTTCATCTCTCCTCTCTCCTAATTCAAGTCTAGTTCCAAAAAGTAAGCTGAACTGGCCCAAAAATAGCCAAAAATTGACCAAACTAATCTGGAAAATTCTAGAATCAGTTTAATTGGTTTGAGGCTCACTTTTTCCTATAAATAGAAGCCTCCCCCTTTGTAAAAGCTTAATAGTGTTTATGCACTGTTACTCTACTCCTCCTCAGAGCCAAAAACATTGAATTCACTTGATAATTCACTTGTTTTTGACTAATTCCTCTACAAAGAATTGGTGGCCACTCTTGATCAAAACAAGAGTAGAACCCTCAATCCCTCAAGCCGAAGGAAAGCTCACAAAACTCCATGTAAGTTATTAATTTTACTTTTTTATAATTCTAATCTATGGTTTTTTGAATTCTTTGCTTTTTAATGTGATTATGGATTATAAGCCTTGATGAAAAGGCTTCCCCCTTCTCTTCATTAAGAATTTTAGCCTTTCTTTATCCTAAAATGAGTAACAAATAAATTGAGTTAAACTTTTTCTATTGATTACTCTTTAGAAGTGAAAATTGATTAGATTAGAGTGCTTTATTTCATCTTGGGATAAATTTTAAAGTAAATTTAGAATGTAAAAATTGAGAAATGATCAGCCATACAAAGAAGATTATGGCAAAATTTTCTTAAATTTTATAAAAAAAAGCTTTATCTTTATGTTATTCTCATTAATTCTATGCATGAAAAGATGCATAATAGAAGTTTTTATTATAAAAGTGTTATTTTCATTATATTTAATTTCTATGCATGGAAAGATGCATAGTAGAAATTTTTATTATAAAAGTGTTATTTTCATTAGATTCAATTTCTATGCATAGAAAGATGCATATTGGATTTTTTTTATTATAAAAGTGTTATTTTCATTAGATTCAATTTCTATGCATAGAAAGATGCATATTGGATATTTTTTTATTATAGAAGTGTTATTTTCATTAGATTCAATTTCTATGCATAGAAAGATGCATATTTGATATTTTTTATTATAGAAGTGTTATTTTCATTAGATTTCATTTCTATGCATAGAAAGATGCATATTGGATATTTTTTTATTATAAAAGTTTTATTTTCATTAGATTCAATTTCTATGCATAGAAAGATGCATATTAGATATTTTTTATTATAAAAGTGTTATTTTCATTAGATTCAATTTCTATGCATAGAAAGGTGCATATTGAAAATATTTTTATTTTAAAAGTGTTATTCCTATTAAATTGATTTTATGCATAAATAGATGCATAAATAATATTTATATCAAAATTAAATTCTCTTTAATTCTATGTTTAATTTCCATGAATATTTCAGAAAAATGAATAAGTAAATACTCTGACAGAGAAAATTCTATCGTTTCATATTCACTCGATTTGTAAAGAGAAAATTCAGGAAATCTATCGAAGTCGAAATATTCAAATAAATGATTAATTTATTTCTCATCGAAATTCGTAATTAATTTAGAAATCAGTTAAGTGAATATTCAATGAATGAAATTCAGTAAATTAGTAATTGAAATATCACCCCCTTTTCGAGAAAGATAATTCGGGAAGATAAAGAGATGTGAAGTAAATAGAAGTGGTGAGATGTGTGATGTGAATTAGATAGATGTGAATGAAGGGATGCATAGATGTGATGTGAATAGAGGTGATGAGATGTGAGGTAAATAGATGTGATGAGATGTGTGATGTGAATCAGATAAATGTGAATGAAGGGATGGATAGATGTGATGTGAATAGAGGTGATGAGATGTGAGGTAAATAGATGTGATGAGATGTGTGATGTGAATCAGATAGAGGTGAATGAAGGGATGGATAGATGTGATGAGAATAGAGGTGATGAGATGTGAGGTGAATAGATGTGATGAGATGTGTGATGTGAATCAGATAGATGTGCATGAATGGATGGATGGATGTGATGTGAATAGGGGTGAAGAGATGTGAGGTGAATAGATGTGGTGTGATATGATGTGATGTCATGTGAATCAGGATGTAAATGAATGATATGGGATGTGAGTGGATGTATGTGAATATATGTAAAAGAATGTGATGTGGATGTGTATGCGAAGGAATGTGATGTGACATGAATATATGTGGATGTGAAGTGATAGATATGAATGTATGAATAGATGTGCCCGCCACATCTTCTAGAACCCGCTCTATGAAAGGCAAAGGAAACCCATATTTGTGATTGTGCACTGATTGAGGGGTCTGAAGTCGACACATATTCTGATCTTGTTGGTCTTCTTTTTTGGAATCACCACTATAGGTGACAACCACTCAGAGTGCTCAATGGGAATGATGATACCTGCCTCTTCCATCTTGTCCACCTCTTTCTTCACTACCTCAGAATATTTTGGGTTCATGCTGTAAAGGCCCTTCCTGACTGGCCGACTGCCTTCTTTGAGTGGAATTCTGTGAGTGCAAATGGTTGGGTCTATCCCTGGGAGATCCTTGTAAGTACATGCAAACACATCTTGGTGCTCTTTGAAGAATTTGGTGATTCTCTGTAGAGTGGAAGGGTCCTCTTAGACCCAAGCTGCCACCAAGATGGGGCGTGGCTCCTCTATTGTGCCCAGGTTCAGCTCTCTCACCTCCTCGTGGTAAGTGGTTGGTGGAAGAGGAGTGGTGCCAAGTGCTGCTTGATGGAGAGCTATGGGGTCATAGGCTGGGGTGTTGTCTAAAGAGAAATCACCAATGCGTTCCTCCGTCCAGCCAACAGGTATCTCTTCTACTACTAGCAAGGCTTCTTCCTGAGCCTTGAGGTGCTCTGCCCGCCTCTCCTTGCGGGTGCGTCTAGGAGGGGTTATAGGTTCCTCTGAGATGACTCCTCTTGAGAGACCTTCTTGCGAGGTTGTCGAGAAAACTCAGGTTCCCCTAGACATACTATGACCTCTATCTCTTCCTGTTGAGACACTTGTTGGAGACATTGTTGCTGTAGAGGAGGAGGCCAAAGTGAGCAAAGATTCTGTCCAATCTCGTACTCCTGCTTCTTTTGAGAACTCTTCTTCTTGGGATAGCTCTTGAATAGGGTCGGGGTCCCAACTCAACTATGTCCACCATGTTGCACTGGAACCCCTCATAGGAATTTAACCAATTCCATAGAGGTTCTGCCACCTATCCCTCTGAACCGAATGGATCGCAGGCCTCATCCACTGCTGGTAAGCCTTGCCATTCCTCCTGTTCTTCCTCGTCATTGAGTCCTTCCTCTCGAATGGGAATCATGTCATGTAGGGCAGTACCCCCGAGCACTCTCATCGGGGCCTTTTTCCAAGGGCAAGGTCACTGTCCCCTCTAGGTTAGGGATATGCAAGTTGTCCTGACCCCAATCATGGATCACTTGAGCTGCCCTCAACCAAGGCCTTCCAATGAGTAAGCTGTAGGCCCCTCAAGCTGGTGGGAGTTCTAACACCACAAAAGTCATTTCACATACTAATCCTTCAAAACTAATCGAAACTTTCCTGACTAGTCCCATGGGCATCACTTCTCTCAGGTCTACCACTCGGATGGCGAAGGGAGCTGGCTCAGTAATTCGGAGACCCAAGACTTTCCTAGTAGCTTCAGGCATGTGGCAAACAAGACACAATCGTGGCACTAAGAAGGTTACGCTTCTCAAAAAACATTCCAAAGTGAAAATTTTGCCTCTTCTCCTCCTCAGATTTCTGATGATTTAGGTAATTTCCAGATGTTTTTCTGAGGTTTAACTTTTGTAGGAGGCTAGAGCTAGTCTCTAGCTACCCAATGATGCCTATAATGCCTAGGAAAACCTATTTAATTGAGATTAATTAGAGGATTAAACTAATTATGCAAAACTTAACAAATGTAAACAACAAAACCAAAAATTGCATGAATCCCAAGAGCAATGTTTAAGCACCTACTTATGTCTCTCGCATCTGTTAAAGACTTCGATGCTCCTCATGCTCCATTGATCTCCATTGCTCCATGGCAAGAGTAAACAAAATCAAACAAGAAGTAAACAAACACATCCGGTGGATTTTCACTCCAACCAGGCAATGTGATGGATCTAGCGAGTGAAATGTATGGAGGACCCTAAGCTAAATGCTCGTCCTTGGCAGTAGCGACAAAGATGTTAACCAAAACATACCACCTTGCATAAGAGAGAAGAAGAGAATGATGCCATGTAAGGATTGCTTCGGAGACTTGCATTTAGCCAACCCTAATGAGAGTTGACTCCCCTATGTGAGGCTACTAGGGTCTCACTCCATCACCACTTGTGTCACCCAAATGGAGATTCACAAGCTAGGTAATAAGTAAGGAAGAAGGGAGCCATGGAAAGTGCAAGAGGGATCTTGAGAGGAAGATAAGAGAAGGGAGAAGAGAAGAGAAGCTAGACTAACACCATCCACTCCATGCATACACCACAATCAAGCAAGCAAGCATTCACAAACACAAGCATGCAACCATAAACACGAGAGAGAGAGAGAGAGAGAGAGAGAGAGAGAGAGAGAGAGAGAGAACGAGACTTAATTGTGAAAAATGGGATTGTCCTTTTTCATATTCCATAAAATAATTTATATACATGAGCTCACTTTTTATGATGGTTGGCCGCCCATTTACAATTGGGAGCCCAAAATTGACCTCCTAGCTCTATGTACATCTAGCTTATTCCTACAACCGACATTACACAAGCCGTAAGCTCGGTCATCCCATATATTCTTTCTCAATAAGCGTTTAGTGCAGTTACATAATGATAGATTACAAGAAGCGTAGCCACTCTTGAAAAATGATGTTAACCAGTGTGGTTAATGTTAGAATTGTGCATCTCAATGTTTTGGGGCTTTACTATTTATCTGGGATTTTATTGGATTTTTCTCTTATTTATTTGTCCAGAGCCAGTCGGCCAGCAGCCCTAGAGGTAGTCGGCCTGTTTCCTCCTGCACTATATAAGAAGTTCCCCATTATTCACTCTTTCATCCATTTCCCTTGCACATAGTTCAACACTCAGTTGCTTGCTGGCCATTGCCATTGTAAAGCTTTACTGCTATTATAAAAGGTGATCTTGTCCAACTCTCTCAATCTCCTTTGCACTATCTCATATGTTTATTGTTTATGCTTCCACATGTGCTATCTTCTTCATGGTATCATACGCTTAGGTCTAGGCTGCTCAAAGCTCTGCAAATCTCCCCACTGTCACATCTTTGCCTTGCATTTTTTGCCCTATCTCCTCCTAGAGCTGAAGATCAGCCCCCCCAAACAATGGATGCATTTTCACACACTGCTGCTTTTTCTAGTCCAGCCAGCCCTTCTTACTGCCGTCCAGTTTGTTGGCTGTGTTTTCTCCTACAGAGGCAAGCCGGCTTAGTTTTTGGCTGTGTTTTCTTCTACAGAGGCAAGTGTTGGAGTTTTGGCTGCAAATTCTGCTTCGGCATCAGATTTGGTGAGTTCTCCTGCATGTGGAGTTGCCAAACAAGTGGCTGTACGTTTTCCTCCACGAGTCCCTACCCTTCAGGTAGGAGGTTCCCAGTGGTTTCTTATACTGTTTTGCTGTTGTCCAACCTCCCTCTCTCTCAGGTTTGAGAGGGGACTGATTGTTCCTGGTGCCTTGCTTCATGGAAAGCACTTGAGAGAAGTGTTTGAGAGCTGAGATTTATTCTTTGCTCTTGTGGATATGACTCCCCCCTGTACGAACAAGGATGACAAGTTGAAAGGACCCAACTATGCTCATTGGAAGCTTTAGATGTGAATCTGGTTCATTCACAAGGGTTTGTGGGACATTGTTCAGGGCACTGAAAGGAAGCCCGAGCGTCCTCAAAACTCTAGACGGTGGACTCGGGATCAGGAGGATGAATTTTCTGTGGAATTACAAGACTGGGAGAATCGAGACTCGAAGGCGCATTCTGTGCTTGTGTGGACCATCATCGAGGAGGTCTCACCGGAAGTGCAAACTCTCACCAGTGCTCATCAGGTATGGTCAAAATTGGAGGATCTCTTTGGTTGAGATTCATCGATGAGGGCAGTTATCTTGCAGGGGTAGCTCTATGGCTTGTTATTTCTTGAAGGCAATTCAATGCAGTCTTTTCTCATGAAGGCTAAGGTTATCCATGACCAATTACTGGCTATGGGTGCTGCTTTGTCCTCTTCTCAGCTAGCTGCTCTTGTCCTCACCAAGCTTCCTCTGGACTATGATGTTATTTCTCGATCTTTACGGTGCCAGGTCATAGCCACTCAGTTGGATTTTGATGATCTTAGCCCCCTACTTTTGGAGGAGTCGTCCGTTCTCATCTCACAAGGTAAGTTGAAGGTGTCAGTCAAGAATTCTGACCAGGCACTTTCCTCAGTTCAAAAGAAAGGTCGAAGTCACTGCTTCTCTTGCGAGAAAAGAGGACATCCATCTAAGGATTGTTTGTCTAAGAAGAAGGACAAGACCAAGGGCACAACTTCATCTTAGAGAAAAGGCAAAGACATGACACAGGATAGTGATACAGATTCTAGAACCACTTATAGGGCTCCCAAGCGCTTCCGGCTTAGGAGACCCCATATGTTGTGCTTCTCTAGTACACATACAGTTTCCCCCCATGTGCTTCCATTCAGAAGAGGCTTGTGGGCAAGAGAGGGGGTTAATTACAACTCCACCTACTGGTGTATGGGGACCATGATTCAGTGTTCCAAGCATTAGACATCTAGTAGGACATGGTTATCTTTGGTACAGCAAAGATTATGAGCTGGATCTATTCCAAGTTCATTGTTCGAGGCTTTTGGGACATGATGTGTTCCGTCCATTGTTGGGGATTATGGACGCAGTGTCTCCAACGGCTCATCATCTGTTTTTTTGAATGCACACTTGTGTAGGAATTCGTGGCCAAGCAAAGTTCCTTGTTGTTCGTGGTGGCATCTTGTTTCGAGGAAACAGGTTGGTGGGTGTTCTCTCCAAGGTGATTCTAGTATTCGTGGTGCTAGAGGGTCCATGGTTGCATCTTCATCAACTTATCTTCTTCCAACTCTTGCACACTATGAGCTGCAGAGGGGGTGTTAGAATTGTGCATCTCAGTTGAAAAGATGTAGGGGAGAAGAGAGCTTGAGCTCTTGCAAGCACACACTCACAAAACCCTAAAAGAGAGCACACAAGGTGAGAGCTTGAGCTCTTGCACACACACACTCACAAAACCCTAAAAAAGAGCACACAAGGTGAGAGGCTGAAAATCTTCTTCTTCTTCACTCAACACTCAACACACCATATACAAAAGATAAGAGTACTCACGTATGAAAAGGTACTCAACCAAATACATACTAGGGTTCTCTATAGTGTGAACCCAACTAAATGAACTGAAAGCCAATAGTGACAAGATATTCAGAAATCTTGTCAAACCATGTTCTTGGTGCTTGTTTTAAGCCATACAAGGCTTTCTTCAACCTGCAAACATGCTCGGGGTGGCTCACATCCTCATAACCAGGTGGCTGCAACATATACACCTCTTCCTACAAATCCCCATGCAAAAATGCATTCTTTACATCCATCTGATGTAAAGACCATTTCTTTGATGCAGCCACTGCTATCACAACTCTCACTGTTACCATTTTGGTAACTGGGCTAAAAGTTTCCTCGTAATCAATGCCATATGTCTGGGCATATCCTTTGGCTACCAATCTAGCCTTGTATCTGCTTATGCTTTCATCATTGTTATGTTTTACTTTGTACACCCACTTGCATCCAATGGCTTTCTTGCCTTCACGCAATTGCACTAAATCCCAAGTCTCATTTCCATATAGTGCATCCATCTCCTCATCTGACGCAGCCTACCACTCCGTGGTCTATCAACTGAACCACTCGATGAGGACTCTCCTGGTCCACTCAAAGACTGTGATTGCTGACTTGTATTCTGTGCAACCACATTTCCACTCACATCGGCCCCAATAGCTTCTTTTTCAGTAGCATACTAGCTGCTCATCTCATCAAAAACAACATCCCTGCTTACCCTCAACTCATATAACATCTGTATCCCTTTTGCTCAAGGGAACATCCAATAAACACACATTTTTCAGCTTTTGGATCCAGCTTAGTTCTCAGCTCATCTGGCACGTGCACATATGCAATGCATCCAAAGACTTTCAGTTGAGACAGATCAGGTTTTTTGCTAGTAAACCTCTCCCCTGGAGTTACATCATGTATGGCTGCAGTTGGAGTACTGTTCATGATGTAAACTGTTATAGAAACAACCTCAACCCAATAGCTATGCGGTATATTCTTCTCTTCCATCAATGCTTGCGCAATCTCAGCAATGTGCATGTTTTTCCGCTCATCAGCAACTTTGTTGTGGAGTGTATCTGCATGTAAACTGTCTCCGAATACCATTTTTCTTCAAAAATTCAAAGAACTCATTGGAGAAGTACTCTCCCCCTCCATCTGACCTTAGGCACTTTACATATTTTCCTGTTTGCTTTTCAACCATAACTCTGAAATTCTGAAAGTGAGTGAACACCTCACCCTTCTCCTTCATGAAGTATACCCACGCTTTCCTTGTGTGGTTCATCAATAAATATCACATAATACCTGCAACCTCCCATAGACATGGTCTTCGTAGTAGGACCCCATACATCTGAATGCACAACCTCTAGTGCGTTTCTACTCACATTTCTGTTACATGGAAATACATGCTTTGTTTGCTTTCCAAATTGGCATGCTTCACATATTCTTTGCATACCTTCATTTTTAAATTTTGGCAGCCCTGTCACAATTCCTTTAGTCTGCATAGACTTCATTCTCTGCAAATTCACATGTCCAATTCTTTTATGCCAAATGTCTGTGTCTGCAACAATTCCTGAACCATTTGCAAACACTGCAGCACTCACTTCAGGCATGTTTATATTCAATGTGAACATTCTGCCCACTCTATTGCCTTTTGCAACCAACCTGCACTTGTCTTTAAAGTCTTCAACATAACAACCATCAGGATTAAACCGAACCTGCAAACCCTGCTCAATCATCTGGCCAACTGAAACCAGATTCTTTGCTATGTTCGGAACATGAAGTACATCTGCAAGGTACTTCACTTTGCCATCATCCTGTATAGACAATGGCACATCTCCAACATGGGCAATTGGATGAGCAGTGTCATCCCCTGTTTCCACAAAACCTGGTCTTTCAATGTATTTCATCTCCTTGAACCACTCCCCATGACTTGTCATGTGGTTCGAAGCACCTAAATCAACATACCATATATCATCTTTATGTGTTGCTTCAACATTTTCAGACATGGCATTCACAACATGCTGCATAACAAACAACCTTTCATTATCCTTATTGTTTCTACTCGAGGATGCATAGTTGTTTTACTATATTTTCCATTTTGCATGTCAGCCTGCTTCTTATAACAATCTACTCGAGGATGCATAGTTGTTTTACTGTAATTTTCCATTTTGCATGTCAGCCTGCTTCTTATAACAATCTGCCTGCACATGTCCAGGCTTACCACAATAAAAGCATCCACGTGTATCATTATGCTGCCTTTGTCAATTTCCACGACCTCTTTGACTCCCCCTGCCTCTGAATTGGCCTCTTCCACCTGCGTGTTGTTGTTGTTGTTGTGAATTCTGGGACTGTTGTTGTTGCTGTTGTGAATTCTGGGACTGTTGTTGTTGCTGTTGCTGCTGGCCATAATTCTAATTACCTATTCGGCCACCTCCTTGGTCGAGTCCACGGCCTCCACTACCTCGTCCTCTTCCTGAACTTGTGTAGAAGGCCTGTTGCTCTGAGAACTATTTTTGTTTTGTGAAGACTGTTGGTCTTCACCCAAGCTCTTCTCTTCTATAATCAACATAGACACCAAATCTGTAAAATTGGGAATGTTTTCTCGAGTCTGAATAGACGTCTTGAACGCCTTGTATTGTGGCCCGAGACCACATAGGCAGACTTCCACCTTATCATCATCATCTACTGAAATGCCAATAGATGCAAGGGATTCCACAATACCCTTTATCTTCAATGCATAGTCATTCACAGACATACTCCTTTTCTCCACAGTATGAAGTTCATTCTTTAACTGTATCTTTCGTGCCTTGGTGTTTGTTTCATAGAGTTTTACCAAGGTGTCCCACGCCTCCTTGGGGGACTTGGCATCCTGTATATGCCCAATCATGGTGTCCTGTATACTGATAGAGAGCCAATACATAACTTTTCTGGCTCCTTGGTTCCAGTCCTTGAACTCTTTCACATCTGCAGCAGTCGGATTGATCTTCGGTATCTCCGGTGCCTCTTTATGCTCAACTTCTATGTAGTCCCAATAACCCTTTCCCATCAGGAAATTCGTCAGCCTGAACCTCCAAGCATGGAAGTTATTCTTATCAAGGTTCTCAGCAACAATCTGGTTTATGCCATCATTTGACATCTTGCCAGATACACAAATTTACCAGAAACAGCACTCTGGTTTGTCCTGCACAAACTACTGTATTTTTCTGCAGCGGTACTGTAGTACACTCAAATGTCACAACCAGTGACCTCAATGTGCATACATACACCCAATGGCAACTCTTAACCTCCTTGCAGCACACACAGTGTCTGCACAACCAATCTGTCTTCCTGTAGTTCTTAAAACAGAGTTCTGCAGCACAGCAGAGAATTGATGGCTTACTCGCAGTGCTCGAAATCGCCTGCTTTTTGAAAAACGGAGGTCCTGACGCGCCTGAAACGCGTTTTCGGCCCAAAAAATCTGTCCAATAGGACTATGTAGTTGCCCTATAGCTTTACTCTCGCGAAGAAATCTCCTCAATCAGAGATCATTTGCCGGTGCCTCCCGTAGAGCTCCCGACAAGGGTGTAGTCGCCAACACAAATAGGGAAGAGTAGTTGAAGCTCTTACTCTCATACTGCTTCCTGCGCTTCTCTTGCTTGCAACTCAGCCCTTAGCATGAACCAAGCTCTGATACCATGAAAAGATGCAGGGGAGAAGAGAGCTTGAGCTCTTGCAAGCACACACACACTCACAAGACCCTAAAAGAGAGCACACAAGGTGAGAGGCTGAAAATCTTCTTCTTCTTCACTCAACACTCAACACACCATATACAAAAGATAAGAGTACTCACATATAAAAAGGTACTCAACCAAATACATACTAGGGTTCTCTATAGTGTGAACCCAACTAAATGCACTGGCACTATAACTATGCCAGTCTCTAGAATGGCTGTCACACAGCCTGTCATCCCACTGGCTGCATATCACCCATGATCTCACCAACCATGCCAGTGGTGTAAGTGTTGGGCCTATCCCCCAGGCGGGTCATGAGTGTCCACCGCCTCACTAGAGATGAGCTCGATATCTCAACATCAGTGTTTTGGGGCTATATTATTTATCTAGTATTTTACTAGATTTTTCTCCTATTTATTTGTCTAGGGCCAGTCGGCCAGTTTCCTCTTGCACTATATAGGGAGTTTCCCATTATTCACTCTTTCATCCATTTCCCTTGCACATAGTTCAACACTCAGTTGCTATCCATTGCCATTGTAAAGCTTTACTGTTGTTATAAAAGGTGATCTTGTCCAACTCTCTCAATCTCCTTTGCACTCCCTCATATGTTTATGGTTTATACTTCTGCCTATGCTATCTCCTTCAGTTAACACCATCTAATCATGTAATCCACTCCAAGCAGAATATATACTTTTTTTATTTTATGAGTTCTAGGTAATGGCCCTATATCATGTATGTCCCATTTCTCAAAAGGTTCCATGCCTGTAAGAGGTTGACTTGGTCCATATGTGAGTCTTCTATCCCTTGCAACTTGACAAGCATGACAAGTTCTACACCAAAGCTACATATTGACATCCATACTAGGCCAAATTTATCCAATTTACATAATTTTCGTCATTGTGAGATCATAAGCAAAATGACCACTACATACATCATCATGCACACCCTTGAGAATTCTAGGAATTTCAGCATTGTTAGGCATTCTTCTCAGAATCAAATTTGAACTCTTTTGATATACCATGTCTCCCAAACATAAGACATGGCTTTTTTGGCCAACCTGTATCTCTTCATTTTTGAGCAACCAACTGGATACTCACCAGATTGCAAATATATAAGAATGTCCTGAAGCTTTTCCATGCCTTAATACTTAGGCTCTTGAAGAGAGACTTTGGACAGAACACATATATCTTTAGTACCTTGTTCCATTGATTGCTTGGGTAATGAATCAGCCTCTTGATTTTCTGCTCTTGGAATATGTACCAATTGAAATTCTTCAAATGAGTTAAACAAGGTTTTAACTCTTCTGATAAGATGTTTTAAATTGTTAGACTTACATGACCAAATGTCTAATACTTGCTTCATGTTGCATTTTTTTGGAGCCTCGAGAGTATGTTATTGCATGAGCACTGCACTCATGTGTGTGTTTTGTGTCCGTTCGTGTCCATTTACTACCGTTATGTGCATCTCGCATAATATTTAGCTCACACCAATGATGATCTCCTTGGTTGGCCTTGAGGAGCTATTTTGACAGGGGTGAAGATCATCAGCACCAAAACAAGCATAAGATGGAGAGCAATCTCACAAAAATGAGAAGAGAAGATACACCATCTTAAAGGGGTTCAAGCCCATGAAGGAAATTTGATCATTATTTATCATAAAGAACAGAGCCTATGAGTAACAAGAAGTGAAATTTAATATTGCCAAAGAAAAAGGGTGGCCATTGAATATGCGCACTCATCATGAAAGAGACACAACTTTTGATTCAGGGGGATTTACATGGCATTATACACGTTGATTCCAATGTTTACACCACACACCCATAAGTAAGCCAATCGTATGGTTGCATAGGCCTTATCAAAGGCATCCCTGCACAAACAAGAATGCTTCACTTCTAGTGCATAGAACAAAGAATGGGAAGGGTTGCAACCCTTAGTATTGGAGGGAGCATAGTTTTGATGAGATCAAGGGTGCACACACCAACCCTTAGTATTGGAGGGAGCATAGTTTTGATGAGATCAAGGGTGCACACACCAACCATAAAATTTAAAAAAAAAATGGAGGCCACAAACGAGAATGGTTGGGGTGGGGGAGGGGGGCATTAGATGGGCACACCCGCCACTTGAAATGTTGAGAACAACCGCCATGTAAAAACGGTGCTTTTGAAGGAACCTTTTTGGGAGAGACAGCCATGTACAAAGGGAGAGGACATGAACGTAGAAGGGAGGCACGAAGGGGCAACCGTAAGAAGAAGCGAAACGCCTCTTGGAGAGAAACCAATGTGTGTAGAAAGAAGAAGGTGTGGTGGGGGAACAAAAGCAAGGGGCAAGCTCGTACGACACTAGGAATGCGCACAACGGCGTGTGTGCGCAATGCGTATACCACAAAGCTATCCAAGCCACAATAACGTGGGCACTTCTACCACAAAGCTATCCAAGCCGCAATAACGTGGGCAGAAGTGCCCTGCAAGCAAGAAACACATCAACAATGCTGACGGCCATATATGGCACATAGCACTTGCGAGGAAAAGCATCGAACTCTCTCTTTCTCTCTCATTTCACTTAAAGAATACAACTGTGTTCAAAGTTGAATATAAACCCTTACATGTAAAGTCAATTTACACTATATGGGATTATTATCACTGCATGTGGCAGTTTGTGGGAAACCTCGTCTCCCTTTAAAAAAAAGAGACACACATACATAATCTCTTGTGATTTTACACACACAAAAGGCTTGCGGAAAATTGTATAATTCTATTGATTTATTATGTACCTTGAGCATCGAGAGGATTTACACATACTCAAGAATGGCAATAACCTCAATGACAACAAATGAATTCAACAGCACTCAGTGAAAGGAGAAGGAGCTTGGGAACCTTCAGGCTAGCCAAGAAAGCTTGTGATAAGATATTTTTGTTCAATACCATTGTTTATAAATTACAACACTCATAAATTATAAGATCAATAACCTCAATTCAACAGCACTCAATGAAAGGAGAAGGAGCTTGGGAACCTTCAGGCTAGCCAAGAAAACTTGTGATAAGATATTTTTGTTCAATACCATTGTTTATAAATTACAACACTCATATGCTAATAAAAACACATTCAAACAAGATCATTCATTGTCAAAGTGTGATGAAAATAAATTTATACGTGGTGACATAAATATATTAGCATTGATATACACATTTTTTCTTGATTGTGTCTTATGAAGATGATTGTCTCTATTTAATACACACATGTCTTGTGCATAAACATTGAGCATATTAGTGTGAGGGATATTTAGACAAGATTTCATTGCACATTGTAGATAGTGACATAGATGCACACTCCAGCCATTAGGCCCGTTTCTTGTGGTGGAGTTGGTTTTGGGAGTTAAGGAGAGTTGTCAGTTTTGAGCAGCTTTATTTGCTAGGTGTTCTTGGGCTTGGGTTTTTAGCTCCATAGCTTAGCCTCAAGAATATTTCCTGATATTAACACGCACGATGAGGCCCTTTCCTTTGCATTCCGGTCTAGTGACGTGAACCTACAATCTTAACATGGAGGTCCTAATACATTCCTATTTTTGTTTTAAGTTACTAGCTATTTTTGGACTTGTGGTATAATTGGACCGCTAACACCCTAAAGCATAAGAGTTCTAGAGATTTCACAACCCAAATTGTTGAAAAAGTTGATAAAGAACACAAAAATTTCTCAAAAAATGATGAGACTAGTTTCCTAAGAATATGGGATGAGTTTCTTGATAACCTTATTGATGACCAAGCTTTAGAGGCCGAAGAGATTCTTGTGAGTAAAGGCAAAAAAGAGTGTAAGGGAGACAATGATGTAACCAAGACTCTTCTTAAACCTATCAAATTGAACAGTGAAAGAAAGCACCTTGTCCTTGTCCTTTACATGTGACATTGCCTCATTCACATGGGTGTAAGTCCCATTCTTTTCAATCTGCATCCTTTGACAATTTGGCACTCATCTAGCTTTAATATGAAAGAGACCACTCCCATAGACTCTATAATCATGAAGCAACACATGATTAGATATATGTGTTATTTGATTTTTCACCATAAATAAAAAAGTTTAAATCATACTAACCTTCATAAGAAACTTCGTAAACTTAATCATTGCTCATTGAAACCTCTTTAAATTCATGAAATGTTGAAGACATCGTGATCTACTTTGATATCACCCTTTGATTTGACCTTCAATACTTTCGTTCCCTCTACATGAAAATACTTACATGTGTATTATTTATCTTCTTTGCCAATACAACTTTGTATGGACATAAAAGAAAGTGGCTTTTAATCCCTCACTTGTGAAGAGCCTCCTTTGTGATGGCATGGATGGACTTATAGCCCTTGCGACTTATATCTTCTTTGCCAATACAACTTTGTATAGACATAAAAGAAAGTGGCTTTTAATCCCTCACTTGTGAAGAGCCTCCTTTGTGATGGCATGGATGGACTCATAGCCCTTGGGACTTATATCTGCTTCATCACAAGCACTTTAAATATCATTTGCACTCAAAATCCCCTCAATGTCCTTCATGATTTCTTTCGTGAAAACATTACAAAATCCCTTGTAATTGAGATCACGAACAATAGCCAACATGTCTTGCTTCCTAATGCAAGCTTTCAAAAGACTCTGGGTGTTCTGGGTATAAGTTTATGTATTCCCCACCGCCGATGCATCAATCAAAAAGTTCCATAAATGTAAACGTTGAAGAAAAGTGTTAGTTGGTAGAACTCATGTAAGTTATTCAACACTCAATTATTCACCTTGTTGCCATGATTCGCCTTTTCCCACAACACTGCCTATTGCAAACCTATCAATTTTTGATAGCTCTCTTTGGCATTCCCTTGTACCGACTGGGGTTTTCTTCAAATGATATAATTTGACTCTAAGCTTATTTAATTCTCTCTTGTTCCTTAAGTTGTATCTCATTTTCTTTATTCTTATTCTCTAAATTTTACACTTAGTTTGTTAAATCTTTAATATTTGATTGAAAATATAAATTTCCTATGTATATATGTTGCATGTAAGTCCCACCTACAGAGTGTTTGACGTTTACAATTCCAAGAAGCCCATTTTTTCATCACCAATGTGACGTACTAAACTAGTGAGATCAGTGAATGGTGGTGGATTATGTAAGGTTAATGGGTCACATGGATAAAGCGCACCAACTCATAAGTCTACATATTTTTTTTCCTGAGCCCTAAGTAAAGAAGTGGATGCATTTTTCGGGTGGTGTTTCATGTTAGCTTCCCCTGATCAAGCCTTCTTGCAGTGTTAGCTAGTTATAGATAGTGTAGGAGTTGAAAAATCTCTCAACACTTTCATTGAAGAACCTTCTAACCCACTGGATTTCTCTACCCAAACTCAGTGGTTGGAAGCCCACCAAGAAGTAAGTACCGCATAGCCCAACAAGGAGATTTGATGCTAGATATGCACCAATTGACAAGATTAATACAAATAGCATTAGGAGCGTACCAAGCAAGGGAGATCAATGCACCAAGGCGAGCTCCCTTAGCATGCTTTAGATGTTAAGGCCCTCAAAGAGTGGTTGACTGCCCAATCAGAGCCACCCAGAAGCGACACCTAACCCACTCGCTTTGGATAGATGGTATATGAAGTGTGGCATTGATCATTCGATTAGTGACTACCTTCCAACAAATCCAAATTCTCCAATGAATACATCATCACCCACCCGCCCCCACTGGGTTGGGAATTGTTAGTGTGACATGTCTGTCTCATCGTCTTCTTCACATGAAGAAAAGGAAGTTCCGTTGAAGCTTGAGATAAGGGCTCAGGCCAAGCAATTACAAGATCAAAAAGCCCCATCCATGACTCCTTCGGCATCAGAATCCCTTAAAAGTAAAAAAGGAAAAAGATGAAGCAAGGACAACAACAACAAAGGGAGAGTAGCAGCATTGCCAAGTGAGCCTTAAACCGAACCAATCATACCAAAGATTTCCCAGAGTCTTGAGAGAGAAAAAGAAACAAAAGAGAAGGATCAGGGATCTTCCATGGTATTTTGAGATTGATGATGTTCTAGATTACTTCACAGAAATCACCTTAGAAGAACGGGAAATAGAAAACCTAGAGGGGCCAATCCTAACTGACAGAACTGAAGAACTTAGAGAGAAAGCCAAAAAAAGTGTCACAAGCTCATCGAGATGAGAGAAGCACACAAACAAAGGATCCAAGGAATCAGATATCTGCGGTATGTTGAAATTGAAGATGTTCCAAAACCTCCCAATTCAAATCAAAATGGGCCAAGAACAAGGGACAAAAAGCAATGACGGATCAATCTTGATGGATAGAATAGATGAACCCTTGGAAATGGCCAAGAAGACAATGGAAGGATGATGTAAGCTAAGATCTAAATATGACGAACCCCTTTCAAAGAAACTACAAGAATACCTTAACTTGAGAGAGGAGATCTCAAGGTTAAGCAAAGCACAGAAAGTGGTGCAACAGATCCAACTAGAAATAAAGGGACCTGCAAGACTAATCTTGATGTTTCCTCACAAAGATTCCTAAACCAAGACCATTAAGGCCAATCGTAGAAGTATCTCATGAAGGTAGTGTCTTGATCTATTGAAAGGTCACTTAGGACAACCACTGGAAACTCGGGAAGCGTTGAAAGAGCTTGGAGAAATACATAACAAGCCTTTAGAGACCAAAGACGTGAAAAACTAACAATGTTGCATGATCACATCTTGAGGAAACGAATGATTCATGAGAGGAAACTTGCACTCGAAGAATCAATGTGAGGAGAAAACACAAAGGGGATTGTGTCTAAATGGGCATGGATGTCACGACAATAAAAAAGAAACTCATTTTATAAAACATGCCTTCATACATCGACTCAGATGATGACAAGTCCGTGACCATAGCCAATGTGCCCTCAATAAGGCTAGAGCTTAAAGAAGAAATAGGAGCCTTGAGAGCAATCCTCACATGTGACTATCAAGATGGTTGAATACTTAACAAGGAAACCAGAAGCATAGAAGAATGAAGTCCATCAATGGATGAAAAATCAATCCAAACCATTAGGGGACTTTGACGAGACCAACCAGGAGAACAAGAAAATCCCACGAAAATTGTACAAAGGCGTACCGATCATTGTAGTGGGTAAATATTTTGAAGGTGATGACATGGCATGACCACAACTACAATCCTAGATGGGGGAGCAAGAGTTAGCATAGCCACTAAAGACATGTAGGGAAGATGGGGGAGCAAGCACCTCAAATCTTCAAAGATTGTCCTCAAATCAGCTTCCCCAATAGCAACTTAGGAACACCCATAGGAATTCTAAAAGAGGTAGAAGTAATATTATGTGGCCTACTCTACGAGCGAATATTTATTGGTGTCAACTTTGGAAGGCCCACAAATTACGATGTGATTCTCGAATGCCCATTCATGTGTCAAATGATGTTAATCCACAATTGGGTCCATGATTGGGTAAGAGATGACATCTACCTTCGACAATATGATAGTACCATTAAGGTGAACCGAAAGAACCATCCATACAGAGATTTGACTAGGATGCTTATTGATGAATTATGGTCTAATATGACAACACATTCGGAAATAAAAAACATGTCATGTAAATGGACATAGCTATAAAAGGACTTCTTTGTGATACTCCCTCCACCAAAACCTCACCTCGATGGAGAGCACATTCGGAAATAAAAAACATGTCATGTAAATGGACATAGCTATAAAAGGACTTCTTTGTGATACTCCCTCCACCAAAACCTCACCTCGATGGAGAGCAATGATGCTTGGAAAGGTGTATGGAGTAATCAAGTGCTCCAAGAGGGGATGATTATCTTTTCTAACAAGTATATGGACATATTTAGAGGTAAATTTGGACTTGATGGTCATGGACATGATTATATTTCCTAGCAAGTATATAGGCAAATTTAGAGGTGAATTTGGACCTGATTTTGAGGCCTTATAGGCACCCAAAAGTGTCTGAAATGTGGATCCATGGATGGGACACCTTTTGGCCACAATTTGGAGGCCAAATATGAACGTAGACATTATTATGTAGGTCAAAAAGGCAAAACCGACCTGAACATGACCTTTTGGCCACAATTTGGAGGCCAAATATGAACGTAGACATTATTATGTAGGTCAAAAAGGCAAAACCGACCTGAACACGACTTTCAATCTCGTTCCTTTATAAAGGAGGTCAAAAGGGCATGGAAAGGCAAAAATCAGATAGATCTCTCATGCATCTCACAAGTGTTGGTGGTAAGAACCCCCACATAAAGGCAACCCAAGGTAGCTCTAAGCAAGGAGGCAAGCATCTGGAGAGCACAATAAATGTGTAAATCAGTAAGCTTTTGTATGCATGTAAATTAGCATGCACAAATTGGATCTAGGTCAAGATCCAATATCATTGTGCATATTCATGTTTGAAATATACAATAAATTAGGTCTACATTGTCTTTTGTGTGCGTATGCTATACATAAGATTAGCATTAATATTGTGTGTTTACTAAACATAAGATTCTTTTGCTTACCGTTAAATCATATACATGCTTCCGCAATGCATGTCACACTAGCCTAGTACCCCCATTTGGCACTCCAGGTGATCTCATTAATGTTTATATATTAGGAATCTACCTTGGACCAACTGCTCACATTGCATTTATTTACTAAGTTATGTAGAAAAGTGCCCATGAATTACATGTTCCTAATAAACATGCTAATCTTTAAGGAGGATATCTGCCTTGAGCTGTAACATACCCATCTTCATCATCAATAAAGAAATGTCCATGTAATAGATAAATTTATGAGTTTTTATGGTATAAAAATCAATGATTTTATTAAATGAGTCATTTCTACTTAGAATCTTCAAATTCTGAGTCCAAATTTGGAATTTGCGCGCAATTTTACCCTAGTATAGGATTTTACAGCATCCAAAACGGACACCGGATCAAGCTTAGACGCAAATTTCAGTCATTTTTAGTTAAAAAGCGACGACCTTTAAACCTTAATAAATGCATGACTGGGCGTCCAATTGAGGAATGGTCTGCACCCCAACGACCAGGAAAACATCCCGGACAAAAAAAAAAATCGCCCTCGGAGTGGTCCAGCACACAAATCGAGGTCAATGCTCCAAATTTGGGAACCCCGTCCTCAAAATTTGGACCATACTCCCTTACCAGGGTGCCCGTATGATGGCCGCACAAGAACCAAAGGACGACCGCCCACTGTGAGGTCCACACGTACCGCTACGTGGACACCCATGATGCCCCTGACCAAATAAGGTACAACGCCATCCGTATCGCCGTCTGTCCCAGTGCAGTGTACTTGCTGTAGTACAGCCGCCCCTTACAGACACCCCTCTCCTCTATCCCCCTCATTTGCTAGGAGGCAGTGTCCTTAACTCTTCTCCACCCCCCCCGGTGTGAGGAGACTTACAGCAGCCCTTCTCCCCTTCAGCAAAACGTTTTTGTGTTAAGGACATCTCACAATCCCCCCCATTTGCGTGGACTTTAGTAAGAGATTTTAGCCTTAAGAGAGGGTTCATGCGCTGTGGTCTTTTGCTCATACGATGAGCAAACGATCTCACAATTGAGATCTGACTAGAGCGTTTCGACCGCGACATCGAGCCCTAAAAGACAACGTCCAAGATGGCCCCTTCTCGAAAACTTCAGAATATTGCCTCGGGAGGAGTGCGCAACAACGAGATTAGAGAAGATGCTCTCGATGCGGCTCCAACCCTCCCTTTACAAGCTCCTCAAGGAAATGGTGGCCAGGTTAGCTTGGTTATCTTTTAAAGAAGAATTTTTTTTTTTAGTGTTAATAAATGTTTGATAAGTGCAAGCTCGGATTCTGGAAATGGACCTAAAGGGGGCGTAGCGAAAGGCTTCCTTAAGCTTTATACCAACTCAGTGGATTCGGGCGCTTCTCCAGCTCTCACAGAAATCGTGGGGGAGTATTCGAAGCCGGGACTCCCTGAATGATCGTGTGTATCTTTTCCTTTTAAAATAATGACATAAAATTGTATGAAGTTACGAATTGAGTGATGTTGTATTCAATGAATTGCATTGAAATTGTTATCTTTAAAGAGTGCAAGTTTTTCCTGGCTTCGACGCTAACTCCGTTCCGTGCTTATGTAGCTGGGTGGCGTCGTTAGCAAAGCCCAAGAATGGCCCAAGGTATCCCTCATACCATTAGGAGAATAAGGTTCGCCGATTGAGGCGAGAGATTATGATACTGTCTAGTTCTAAGGGCCCAGGCTAGTGCGGTGAATAAGCCCACCTTAGTGTGTAGACATCCCTCTGAGGGGCGGGAGGATCGAGCGATGGAGCTTGAGAGGACGACAGGCCGGCTTGAGTCCTCGCCACCAGGATGAGGTGTATGGTCCCGTAGGGTTTTGCCCAGCATGTAGAGGCTGGAAGGCCGAATTCTAGATCATCGGCGCAATATAAAGGAAAAGAATAAGAGAGCCGGTTTAGCTTGTATGGAATTGATTCATGTATAAACTTTTTTTATATATCTTGTCTTTGGCATTATTGTATTGTGGAAAAAGACTGTTTTAACAAACCTTGTGAAAAGGACCTTAATTAAGGAACATGTTTATTTATGTCAAACAGTGTGGTAGGATTAATTAGAAAATAAATTGACGCGTAAGTAGGGTGGAAAGTGGGAGGATGGAATGCCTCGACGGCACCATCCTACGGACGGGTGGACCCGATTAGTTGGGTAGCTTTCCAACAGATTAAGTGAAAGCCCTACGCTAGATAAATAGGTTCTTGGGTAACTCTATTCTAGAAGACTAGGCCAGCGGCTGTGCCTTGCATGGATGAAGAAAAAAGCGTTGCCTCTAGAAATCAAGTCTAGTAGTTGCCCAATTTATGATCAATTACCCTATGGGTGATTTGATTTTTAGAAGATCACGCTCCCCCTGCTACGGGATAGGACTAAGTCTTACCCTATGAATCGTATCCTTGAATCCCTACATGGTCAAGGTGTCGACTGATAAATAGGAGATTTTCTCCAAGTTAAGACTTAGTGGACTATCTTAAGTGTTTCCCCTATTTTAGAAGGGGGAAACCTTACAATTGGTATCAGAGTCGATCTTAGCTCCTAGGAATTGCCATTTAAGGACTGTTTTGCAATGAATGTTTTACCTAACATAATGCTAATTAATAAAAACATCCTACTAAAAAAACAAGTTGAATTGATGTTTAAATGATTGTAGGAAGAGGAAGATGCCTACTCAAAGTTTCTAATTTTCCAATGCATCTTCAAGACTGTTAGTCACTCCTCAAATTTCGAGTTCCGTGACACCATGGTGCAGATACTAGAGAAGATGTCTCTCCCTCATTTCTCTCGTATTGAAAGAGGATGGGGTAGAGATTTCTAGAGTCATGGGCCGAGATATTTCTTCATCCGAGCAGATCGAATTGGGAACCTTACCATTGACCTAAAGCGGATTCGTTGGATTGAAAAGTTGAAGATAATCTGTTTATTTTGGTTCGTCGGTACCCCCAAGACCGACACCTCTGTGACTATAGATGGGATTCGCATACCTAAGGATCGCTGGGTGTATGACCGAGTGATGCAGGTCTTACCTCCTGACAGAGTAGCTGTGTTGGGACCTATCCCAATCCAGAGTCTACCACCCTTACCATCAGTTTTTAGAGTCTTAGAAACTATAGCGGAACCCCATATTTAGATTTACTCTTTTTGGCATAGAGTTTGTGTCTGCGTAACAATTGCAGAACTCTACGCACATGCTCCTCATGCTCTTCCCTTCTTTACTCATCAAATTGAGTATCTTGGGTTCATTGTTTCCAAAGATGACATTTCAGTAGACCTCGCCAAGGTCAAAGATATTCTGGAGTGGCCACCCCCTAAATCAGTTCATTAAGTTCATGGGTTTTTGGGAATCACGGGATGGTATAGGATTTTTATCAAAGATTATGTCTTGCTAGCTGCACCTTTGACGGGTCTTCTTAAGAAGGATTGCAAAATAGTGTGGCTGTGCCAATCCATCAAAATAGCTTTGATCAGCTCAAGGTCATTATTACTTCTGCCCCAGTCTTCAAACTTCCTGATTTCACTAAGGAATTTAAAGTGGTTAACTGATGCCAGTAGTCTAGCACTTGGTGGTGTCTTAGGCCAAGAAGGAAGACCAGTCGCTTATACTTCCCGCAAGCTGAAGCAATATGAAGCAATATATGCCACCCATGATTTGGAGCTCTTAGAAGTTGTTCATTGCCTTAAATTATGGAGACATTCTCTTGGGGAGCAAATTCCAGCTTGTAACTAACCACAAAAGTTTGAAGTGGATCTTCACCCAGCCTAACCTCAACATGCGACAAAGGAGATGGATTGAATACAAGAATATGACTTCGACATCAAATTCTGGCCTAGGAAAGATAATGTGGTAGCAGATGCACTTAGCCCGTAAATCTTTCTTAAGTGCAATTTCAATGCCAAATAATCTCATACTGGTCAAGGTGGAAGAAGTCTCATCTCATGATCCAGATTATCAGAGGATGATGAAGTTAGTAGAAGAAGGGGGAAATTCAAAGAAAGAGAAGAATCTAATCAAGGGATACTCCACTCATGAAGGAAGCCTCTACTTCAATCACACGCTATGTATCCCTAAGGATCCTGCTTTAAAGAAACTAATCCTCCATAAAGCTCATGATAGTCTTGCTACAAGACACCCAGGCTATGCAAAAACATTAAATGCCGTAAGAAGGAGCTTTCATTGGGCAAGCTTAAAAAATGATGTCCTTTGGTACTTGAAGCAATGTCTCTCATGCCAAAGGATCAAAGTTGAAAGGGTCAAGATGCCTGGGAAACTTCAACCCTTGGATATTCCCCAAATGAAGTGGGAGTGCATTAGTATGGATTTTGTTACAAGTCTCCCCACTATTCAAGGAGGATATGACTCCATTCTGGTAGTAGTGGACTTACTTGTAGCTCACCTTATACCAGCAAAGAAGACCTTCAAAGCTTCTGATGTTGCTCGAATATTTATCAAGGAAGTCCTCAAACTTCATGGTCTCCCAAAAAGGATAGTAAGTGACCAGGATTCTGACTTCACTTCAAAGTTCTGGCAGTCCTTATTTCAAGCCCTGTGGGAACTCAACTTTGCTTTAGCACAGCTTATCATCCAGAGACCGATGGCCAGACTGAGAGAGTCAATCAAGTAATTGAAGATATTCTCATAGCATATTGTGGACAGGAACCAAGAAGGTGGATTCAATACCTTCCTCTGGTAGAATTTGCCTACAATGCATCTTATCATCAGAGCATGGGAATGTCACCATTCAAAGCACTCTATGGGCAAGAATACTTGTCTCCTCTAAATTTCTCTGATCCGACCATAAGAGTTGAGGCATCCACGAAAATGCTCGAAGAGATGGAGGAACAAACCAAGGCAATCCAAAAGGATATTAAAGCTGCCCAAGATTGACAAAAGTGTTATGCTGACACCAAGAGGTCTGAAAGGATCTTCAAGGAAGGAGACAAAGTTCTTCTACGAGTGCGACCCAGAACATCTCCGATATAAAAAAAAAATCGCCCTTGGGGCGGTTCGACACGCAAATCGAGGCCGACGTTCCAAATTTGGAGTTCCCGTCCCAAAATTTGAACCGTACACACTTACCAGGGTGCCCGTACGATGGCCGCACAAGAACCAAAGGACGACCGCCCACGGTGTGGTCCACATGTACCGCTACATGGACACCCATGCTGCCCCTGACCAGATAAGGTACATGCGTACCACTCCCTTCCCTGTTAACCGACACCGTCCCTTTTCCCCTGAGCCATGCACGCCACTGATCTACAGCCTTTGCTGGTACACCATCCTTTCGTCCTTGCTTTGTGCAGCGCCTATACTCGTACCCCACAGTTATATAAACCCCCTGCTGGGGTGCTCCATGGGCAACACGCATTTCTGCGTAGCTTATGCTCTGTTGTGCCGCCGTCCGTACTGCCGTCTGTCCCAATGCAGTGTACTTGCTGTAGCACAGCCATCCCTCTCCACACCTCCTCATTTGCCACTTTTCAGATAAGGCAATTTTTCTCTATCCCCTCTCTTGCTAGGAGGCAGTGTCCTTAACTCTTCTTCCCCCCCCCCCCCGGGTCCCGTGTGAAGAGACTTACAGCAGCCCTTCTCCCCTTCAGCAAAACGTTTTTGTATTAAGGACATCTCACAATTCCTCCTCGCTCCCCCCCTCCCCCATTTGCGTGGACTTTAGTAAGAGGTTTTAGTCTTAAGAGAGGGTTCATGCGCTGTGGTCTTTTGCTCATACGGTGAGCAAACAATCTCAGAATTGAGATCTGACTGGAGCGTTTCGACCGTGACATCGAGCCCTACAAGACGACGTCCAAGATGGCCCTTTCCTGAGAAGATGCTCCCAATGCGGCTACAACCCTCCCTTTACAAGATCCTCAAGAAAATGGTCGTCAGGTTAGCTTAGTTATCTTTTAAAGAAGAATTTTATTTTAGTGTTAATAAATGTGTATCTTTTTCTTTTAAAATAATGACATAAAATTGTATGAAGTCACGAATTGAGTGATGTTGTATTCAATGAATTGCATTGAAATTATTATCTTTAAAGAGTGCAAGTTTTTCGTAGCTTTGATGCTAACTCCGTTCCATACTTGTGTAGCCGGGCGGCGTCGTTAGCAAAGCCCGGGAATGGCCCAAGGTATCCCTCATACCATTGGGAGAATAAGGTTCGCCGATTGAGGCGAGAGATTATGATGATGTCTAGTTCTGAGGACCCAAGCTAGTGAGGTGAATAAGCCCATCCTAGTGTGCAGACATCCCTCTAAGGGACTGGAGGATCGAGCGATGGAGCCTGAGAGGGCGACAGGCCAGCTTGAGTCCTCTCGCTAGCGGCCGACGATGAGGTGTATGGTCCCGTAGGGTTTTGCCCAGCATGTAGAAGCTGGAAGACCGAATTCTAGATCATCGACAGTATAAAGGAAAAGAATAAGAGAGCCGGTTTGGCTTGTATGGAATTGATTCATGTATAAACTTTTTTTATATATGTTGTCTTTGACATTATTGTATTGTGGAAAAAGACTGTTTTAACAAACCTTGTGAAAAGGACCTTAATTAAGAAACATGTTTATTTATGTCAAACAGTGTGGTAGGATTAATTAGAAAACAAATTGACGCGTGAGTAGGGTGGAAAGTGGGAGGATGGAATGCCCCGACGACACCATCCTATGGACGGGTGGACCCGATTAGTCGGGTAGCTTTCCAACAGATTAAGTGAAAGCTCTACGCTAGATAAATAGGTTCTTAGGCAACTCTATTCTAGAAGACTAGGCCAACGGCTGTGCCTTGCATGGATGAGGAAAAAAGCGTTGCCTCTAAAAATCAAGTCTAGTAGTTGCCCAATTTATGATCAATTACCCTATGGGTGATTTGATTTTTAGAAGATCACGCTCCCCCTGCGGGATAGAACTAGGTCTTACCTATGAATCGTATCCTTGAATCTCTACATGGTTAAGGTGTCGATAAATAGGAGATTTTCTCCAAGTTAAGACTTAGTGGACTATCTTAAGTGTTTCCCCTATTTTAGAAGAGGGGAACCTTACATGAGCAACCAGTTGACATATATATTTAAAAAGTGCATCTAGTTGCGCCCAACTATACTCACTGCTAAACAAACCATGTGCAGAGGCAGACATAGAATAGAAAATGAATGTTGAGCAATTTGTAGAGCCTACTATCTTAGGAAATGAGATAATAGACCATGCCATACAATGGGTTAATGGAGAAGGCCTTACACTTATACAAGCCACTACATAGTAATGCAAGCTAGTCCCTTCGCTATTGCCACTTATAACCCAATCAGCATTGTAGTTCTCCACAATTGGATTATGGCCTAAATTGAAGTGCAAAAAGGCAACCAATGCCTTCTTTTTTACCAACCGACCATGTGTCATATCCCACCATCGATAGGATGGAAGAAGACAAAACCTTGACTTCATTGATGTTGTGGCAAGACAAAGCCTTGGACTGCATTGATGATGATCTAGATAAGAAAGACTACATTGATAAGTCCCACAAGTCGATAGGCCAAGACCCCGAGGGCTTAGGTAAGGACACAGAGGATACATAAAAAAACACAGATGAAGGGATAGAGAACCACCCTCCGACATCGTGACTAAGGAACCACCAAAGGATGCTCAGTCATCCAAAATAGCCGCCCCAAGATGTTGATTTCTCTAACCTCAACAATGAGCCATTTGACGAGCCACCCATAGAGCCGCAAGAAGGCCACAAGCCCATCAAAGAGGGAGAAGCTCCGTCAATGCATGATCATCGAACCACACCTCAATGGGCATGGGATCCCCTCCCAAGCACTTTTAACCTGCCTAACCTCTTCTTTGAAGCTGAAGAAAGGTCTCTAGAGGACCTCCCATAGGACCTCTTACACCTACCATCCATTCGCAATTTCGATGACATTATTTACAAGATGGCAAAGTCCCTTCCCTGCAAAGAGCCCATCCATAAAATTTATAGGCTCCAAATCTCACTAATGTGACACGTTTCAAGGAATGACTGTGTAGAAGATTCTATCAGAAAGAGGGGGATACAAGAATGATCAGTCGATATTCAACATCGTAGAAATAACGAATCGGCCAATATGGTGGCGCCGCTACCTAAGGAACTTGGATTGTTGGGCCACGTACTGCGTTGTGCCAGTCAATCAAAGGGTCAAACCCATGTATATGCCACTACGCAAGCACTTGCATTGGAAAGAGTATGAAACCAAATAAAAGATTAATCCGTTGCTCAACTTTTCAGAGTTTGAATCACCCATCATTCAGCATAATCCCAACAGAAGTGAGTAGATTATTAGTTTATCAACTCCTATCATGAGGTCCCTAGCATCGCAATCCAAGAATCCATCAAGTCCTTAGATACCATTAGAATTTGCCTCCAAAATTTCAAAGAGGAAAAGGCACGCATGTATGTAGTGGCACAAATATGGTGAAACCCATATGCAAAGACTTGCCTTTGACCTCAACATCGAACCCACTCTCCCCACCAGATATATGGGTTGTTCACACGTGTCCAATTCCTAGAAGCCTATAGAATGCGAGCTTGTTCTCCTCTGAGTTTATCCTCTCTGGATACAACTTTGTGTTCACCTACAACAATGGAAAACCACTACAACGCTTGAAGGCAGTGCAACACTTATACACACAAAGGTCATCTCTCGAAGATGAAAGTCACAGATGCTACCATTGATGAAGACCGTTCCTCACAACTTCTAAGAATGAAAACAAGTCTAGGTAAAGGGGGTTATTCACACTCTCCGTACATAAAAAATCCCCGCCTCTAACCTAATAGCGACTCACATTATATATGGCCAAGGGCCCCATTGATATAACAAACAGCCAGCCATAGGGCTTATATGTATTAGTAGAGATAGGCTATGGGCACCCACTTAAGTTGAGCGACCGAGCAAAGCCCCTTGTATATATATATATACAACTTTTGGTAATGTGAATGAGGAGAATAATCAGTTCTCTTGTGCAAAGCTTTCTTCTTCTCTTAAGCTCTTACCCTCTTACTTGCTTATGATATGTATGCTTGTGTGAGTGCTTGCAATGTGTTGGGTGTGCATGCTTGATAGCTCGAGTTGAGAGAGTGATTGAGCTAGAGTGGAGTGGAGAGTGGTTCAAGCTTTCTAGCTTAACTATTGCCATTGGAAGGGTTGACATATAGGATTGGGTGAGGCCAAAGCTATGCAAAACGCTAACACAAGATCTACCACGAAGTTCCTCTATGAGAATGTGATTAATGTTTTGGTTGCCCACTAGAAATAGTGAGTGGTCTCGTGATACACATTTTATAAATGAAGTGGTGTGTTCCCTATAGTGCATAGAAAGTCAACACCTTACTACCCACAACAAGTGAACATCCAAGTCAAGAGCATAACAAGACAACGTGCAACATTTTCACCAAGATGGTAGAGACATCGAGAAGTGATTGGGAGCATAAGCTGCACTCTACAGCAAGGCATAACCTTAAGGGAAACCCTCTCATAGAGAGGTTAGTAGTTGCCTTAGAGCGACTAAATGAGCAAAGACTGTGATTGATAGTTGAAAAAGTAGGCTACACTGTCAAGAAAATTAAACAGAAACTCAATTAGTACAGAGGCATAGGTCACAAAAATTGCTCCTTAAGGTGCAATAAAGATAGAGACCCTAGATGTGCTAAGATGGAAGGATATTTCAGTGGTAGCAATCTGAAACATTGCTAGGGACCTCACACCCATGATATACTATATCAAATTCACACACAAAAAAGGAGAAGAAATAAGAGGCTGACAATGAAAAATAAAGGACGTGTCTCGAGGCAAATGCCTGACAAAAAAAGAACCAAAGAGATTATAGGCTCCTAAGCATACAAATCTCTGTACATATAGCTGACCTTCACAGCGCAACTAAGAGACAAAAACAGTAGTGGGACCTACTCGTCTTGAGCTAGAGTTCCCCCAAAAAGACCACATTTGTGTGGCCAGCCTTGATTGACACCAAGGCTAGTCATAATGTCTTGTCTTGGGAGACTTTAATCTCGTTAGGCCACCCACCCCTCACACTATCCGCAACAACCATTATCGTGATAAATAATTCCCAATCTATGATTCTCAATG
The DNA here is from genome assembly GCF_041138505.1 of Cibotium barometz. Taxonomy (NCBI): domain Eukaryota; kingdom Viridiplantae; phylum Streptophyta; class Polypodiopsida; order Cyatheales; family Cibotiaceae; genus Cibotium; species Cibotium barometz. Next base: position 46,791,360 of record NC_141084.1, read on the forward strand.
TTTTGAATCTAAACCTCTATCTTGCAAGTTTTATGTGACCCCCACAAACATAATGACAATGCATCATCCTCAGAAGGGGATATCACGGCCATTGATTGCATAGTGAGCTAGCAAAGAAGAATCGCGACACTCAACCTCCCCCACAGAATAATTACCGCACCCTTTGTAGGCGAGGACATCCCGAATCCTTCAACATTCCAAGTCTCGTCGTCCGATTACACACCATCAACACAACCTCCCCCACGGAATAGTTATCGTACCCTTGGCAGTAAACGAAGGCATCCTGAATCCTTCAACGTTCCAAGTCTTGTCATTCAATTACACACCATAATCACTCCTCTCACCTCAACGCATCGATAACCCTTAATGGAGACCCAAAACCTCACCGACAAAGATGAATATCACCCCCCAAACGTCAACCTCAACAGACCTTCCGGGAGGTCACTAAGAAGGAGCACATACCCAAGAGTACCATGACTAGCTAAGGCAGATGTGACGCCAATGTTGAGACTTGGAAGCCACTATTTGGTCCGAAGCCTACCTATGAGCATAAATCTACCAAGTATCACCCTCAAGTAAAGATGTTGTACTCTCAACACAAGACCTGATGAATCCCAGTCAAGGTGTTAGAAGCTCAAAGCTTTCATGGCACACTAGCTAAGGTGGTCAAAGTTCAAACAAATGCACCAACAAAACTAGCAGCATCGATGGCACCAAGCTTTCATTTTGGATAGGCTAACAGTTCATCGCATTCACTCACATCAAGCCCACAAAGTAAACCGTAACCTTTAAATCCCCGTTATACATATGTAACATAATACCCCTAAAATACATCTAGTGGGAATGCGCAACATGTACACTCACACACATCGAGCCCACAAAGTAAACTGTAACCTTTAAATCCCCGTTATACATATGTAACATAATACCCCTAAAATACATCTGCGCAACATGTACACTCACATTATTTTTATTACAATTATTGGGGAGAGGGTGGCGGGGGCCGCGAGCCCAACAAGTGTACAGATCATATACCTTGAAAGAAAGAATGGCGTCGAAGAGCTTGCTGCACCTGCTGCGGACCAAGACAGTCGAGGCGTCGCATGCCCTTACCAAGGACGACGGTTACTACAGGCCCCCTCTTCTACACTCCGCCGAGCCGGTATGGATCGCTTTGGAAAGAGTTGAATATTTTGAAGAAAACGATTCGAAACAGGCAAGACTTGAAGATAGAAGAGATCGTGGTAGCAGCTCTGTTCACGGTTGTGCATGGTTTTGTATCGGTGAGATTGTTAGAAGAGGTTTTACTTTCACTGGATATTATGTGGAAGGTTAGACATTTGCAAGCTGATACATGCTTAGAGGCGTAGAGAAAGAAAGAAAGTTATATTAAACGTCTACAAAAGGCCAAATTGATCTATGAGACCGAAGAGTTACAATGTTTCCATGATATAACTCATCCTAGCTAGTACAAAAATGAAATGAACTGAATGCAAAAGGGTAACATGTAGGTACAATAATAGAGATAAGTGATAGATGAGGTAATGTAAGGGTGCACCTCTCCCTGGTAGTGGTCCATGTGGGACATCGGCTACCGGCAATCAAGGGCTGCTGCCAGAAGGCCGCTTAGATCCACGGAGTCTGGATGGCTAAGTGGAAGTAGTCTGGTGCTGTTGTAGGATGTCCTAGACTGGACCTGTAGACCAGATGTCTGTCATGGGGGTGGGGGGCACTTGGCATGCTGTAGTACTGCTGCTCGCTCCTGTGTGACTTTGCTGGTCTGTCTCAGCAGGATGGCTTTGGCGGGTGCATCAGTGGTGCTCTCGTCCCCCCCGTCTCTAAAGAAGCTGGTGAGAGAGTTGCCTGTCGGGAGAGGGGTGGTGGCTGAGGCCTGGGGTTGTTGGAGAGGATCCTCCAGTGTCTTCCCAGCTAAAGTAGTGACATACCAAGGCATCTCTGGTCTAGGAGTCCATAATCCTGGAGAGTGGACCAAAGCCCTCTTGACAGAGGCAGTGGAATCTCCCCCGAATCTCATAGTATATTGGGCATCGACAGATATAGTGCTCCTCTGTCTCCACCTGTGTGTGGCATAATCTGCAAATCCTGTGCTCTCTCTTCACTCTTGTGGTTCTCCTAGTCTCTATGTGTAGGCGATCGGATGAGACTCTGATTTGGCCTATGGCAATCCTCATGGCATGTGACATGTGGACGTCCATGTAGGTGACTCGCGTGATGGAGCCATCTTGGAAGAGGCAGTGGAATCTCCCCAAAATCTCATAGTATATTGGGCATCGGCAGATATAGTGCTCCTCTGTCTCCACCTCTGTGTGGCATAATCTGCAAATCATGTGCTCTCTCTTCACTCATGTGGCTTTTCTAGTCTCCATGTGTAGGCGATGGGATGAGACTCTCATCAGGTCCATGGCAATCCTCATGGCATGTGACATGTGGACGTCCATCTAGGTGGCTCGCTTGATGAAGCCATCTTTGGTGAGTTGCAAGAGATGGTCTCGATAGAAGGCCATCTTCAAGCCAAGCTTAGATGTGGGTGTCCTGAATATGTTGCCTAGAGAGGTCGAACTGGGTGAGCCGGTTGATCTCTCGGTGTGTGATCTTTAGGAGAGAGGAGGCGAGGTCATACTAAAGTGGGAGACCATCCATCTGTATACCATGTGATGTGAACCATGTGAAGACTTTCGCAAACCAAGTGTCATGCCCTTTTTCTGCTAGTACCCATGAAGACTCCATGGCTAACTACGGGGTACTTGTGTGGCCCATATCCTGCACTCGGCGGATGTATGATATGGTTTGGAAGAGGGCATCTACCTCCATCGGTGGTGCAGTGAGCTCTGTTCTCACAATCTCATGTGGCACTGACAGTTTGCTGCGGATCATGCATGACAACATCATGATCTGAGGCCTTTCAATCTTCTTCCATCTGTCTGGTGATAAATCAGGTCCCCAGCCATACATCAATGTGTGTGTGTGTGTGTGAGAGAGAGAGAGAGAGAGAAAGAAAGAAAGAAAGAAAGATATATTAACGTCTACGAGAGGCCAAAGTCGGCCTATGAGACAAAAAATAATACAACTGTGTTCTTCCGGTCATCGGAAGAAAAGAAAGAAAAGAAAAAGTATGTATGTGTCTGGATACAACTGTGAATCATCATGGATCGGTGGAGCCCATATACAAACAATATAAGGGGGGTTGGGGATGTGGATGGAGTGCTAAGGCAAGATGCATTTCTATATGCTAAAGGGGTAGTACAAGCATGCTATGCAGATCTATGGCTAACTCCATCCAGTGCCATAAGAGGGATATAAGATATCATACATCGCCGATGCTGAGGCTGTGAATGGCGTGAACATGTACCCTGAGTCTGAATGAAAGCGAGCTCGTCCTGCTGCTTATGCAGATTTCTTCTCAGCTTCGCCTTCGTGTGGGCTTTTTCCAGTTGGTTGTTGTTGTGGGACCACTCGCGCTGGCAGATGGTTTGCATTGCTTCGCTTGTTGTTCGCCTTTGTGAGGTTTTTCCTTTGCGCGTTCTCTCTCTCTCTCAGGGGATGGGTTTATACATCAACCGCGGTACATGGATGTATACATGCCACACAGCTCTCGCGTTGCTATTGGACAGCTATGAGTCTCATCACATCAGCTAGAGATAGAGGCTGGGAGAGCGACACGGGTTCCGAGAGCTGAGCGGATAGATTGTGCCGCGAGGAGGTGGAGACTGAGGATCACTTTGTATGTAGATGTAGAGCCCACCAGGGGGTCAGAGATAGATATGCAGGATTGTTTGAGGAGCACTCTTCACTACATCAGTTGATGGAGGCCTCGGACCAGCGAGACAGCTTGGCAGACTACTACTAGAGCTTCATAGTTCTCGAGAGAGACTCCTCCAGACACCCGCTCCCACTAGGGGTGGGAGACAGTCCCAGCTCACAGATTTCTTCCAGAGAGCTATGCCAGTGCCAGCTGATGTACCACGTGGGGTGACCGCAAAGAGAGCAGAGGAATTGAGAGCCAAGAGGAGACCTAGACAGACTAGACATAGAGCACCCCGACTCCGTCATCGAGAGATAGCAGCTATCCGAATGAGACACCATCTGGAGTCACAGGAGCAAGCTGAGAAGAAGTAGAACACAGCAAGCAAGAGGAGAGAAGGCTGGAACCACAACTGGCAACACAAACCATCCATCGGCGAATAAAGTACACAAAGTCCAGAAAGGGTCACGAGAAGGCACAACGAAAGCTACACCCATAGCCAACCGGCAAGAAGCCTGAAAAGAACCCGGGTGCAAGTCTGAGTCCACAGCTGCAAACAAGCAACCGGCAAACCCAAATCATCTGCCGGCAAAGCCCAAGTCACCCACACCAACAAGAAGTCCGAGAACAAGAAGATAGTCCAAATACATACCCCCAAAAGTCCAAAAGCTTCTAACCGAAAAGTCCAAGAACCTACACCGAAGCCTACACATCCCTCGACGATCCCCACCGGACACACACAGTGCACAGAGTCCATTCCACACCTACATATGGGCCGCACTAACCTTGTACCCACTACTGGCATTGCAATCTTTCTTCTGATGTAGCCCTCGCCCATTCACTCAATCAGGTTTTTGCTATGTCCACCCCTCTTCCCCGCATTGCACTTCACACAAAACGACTGCACACATACTAAAACTAAGGACTTAATCCCTGCACAAGGAACATCCTAGCAAGAACCGTTGGCTGAGAGGGAGCCACGGTTCCTGCTGACAAGAAGCCACGCCCACCTCTTCCCCTCTCCATAGGGAACCTAGCAAGTGGCCTCTGGATCTTCCTGATCCATTTGCCGAAATGGCAATCACCGTTAGGGACGATTCACGCTCCCTCGACCCCGACATGCTCTGCAAATTCCGAGGAACCCCCATGCATGCCCAAGTCAAAACCACCCTCGGGAATCACTTTAGGGTCGCCTATCCATCGGCTAAATATCATGCCGTCTTCCAACTACGCAAAGCAGCTTCCTACCTCAACAAGGTCTGCCTCACACAGCGCACTCTTCCGAAACCAATCATCATGGGGCTTGGATCACACTACCCTGCACTTCATTTAGCCCACAAGACGAACAATTCAGGGAAGGTCGAGCTGCCAGATTGGTCACATCACTGGATCACTTTCATCGAGGATATCATTAGAAGAGCCCTAAAATTCAGGCAAGGTTCCACATGCTTACAAAGATCCTTTGTTATGCCATCGGCAAAGAACTTCCACCCCATGTGCCTCACCCAATCTTATCCAAGCTTGTGAAGCAACGTCTCTTCAACAACCCAAAGCCTCTTCTTCCCCTAGAGAGACAAAAGCTAGAGACATCCCAAAACCCAGGATCCTTCAGCCGCCCATGTGCCTCTTACCCAAGAGTAACCACAACACCTTCCTCCAGAAGCCACAATCGACATTCCCCAATCCACTCACGAGGAAGATCCTATCGGCTCTGTAAGTGATTATGTTTGGACCACCTGATTTTGTCACATGGCCAACATCAGGGAGAGGTGCTTGGAGCTCAAGCCGAAGATGCCCACCAAGAAAGCCAGCACGTGACCCATGAGCAAGCTCTCCCCGCCCTCTACAAATCCATCACCAACTCTCACATCATCCCAATCTCTACAACATCCGCATCAATCAGCCTTCCACCAACGGGACCATCGCATCCCCACCTCCGCGAAACTTTTAAGGATGCCATAGATAGATCTCTCATCAACCACCTTATCCCATAGGATTGGACCCATAATGACCTAGCTCCCCCAAGCACTTCAAAAATAGACACTCACTGATGGGTCGAGCTTATCGGCCATGTGGCCAAGTCATTCACAACATCCTCTTGCAACAACATGAGGTCAAGTTCCGGACAAGTCTATCCAAGAGGAGCACCAGAAGCTTAACCACTCCCAACCACTGCTTCAAGCTGCCAATGAGAAGAGCACCTAGCTAGAAGCCGAGCTCAAGAAAGCAAAAAGAGAAGTACATAGGCTTCAGAATACGCTCGTTTGCTGCCGAGGCCACCTAGAAGGAGGTAGCCAACACTCGTAAGCAAGATATGGGTGCCCTCCAGCAATACCAAGATCTGGAAGCAGTCAAGATTATGGCAGCCCAAGCATATGAGGCCCAAAGGACCAACTCCTAAGCTAAAGCTGAAGAGCCCAAGCCGTTCGTGTGGCTAACTACTTTGCATAGGAGTGTGAAGACGCTCTTGCAGCAACCAAAGAGGCAGCCAAAGCCCTCACCGAATTCCATGAGGAGTACAATCAAGCCATGGCCAAGTGCGTAACTCGAGAAGTGGCCTACCATCACCCAGGCACACACGGAAATCCATCAGCTGGAAACCATTCCCTCGAATGATACCCTGACTAAAAGAAGCTGGACATGCTTCTCTCATGGGCCATCGACCTCGACACCTTACCAACCATGAGTCTGTCCCCTGCGGATACCCTTGATAAAGTGTGCAAAGGAAGCACTAGATTGTGCTGAATTGAGAGAGAGAGAGAGAGAGAGAGAGAGAGGAAGCCAAAAGGCTGAACATTCTGCAATGAATACAATCCCAAGTAAGAGATCTTGTAGGCTTATAAGTGAAGGATACAAAAGGGGGCAGGTGAATCAACACATGAACCACACACAACAACTAATGAGCACATGAATGAGAGAGGCCAGCCCAACTATATATAGGTATGGGGCTGGCCGACTGGTCATGAAGGACCCGACCTGGCAAAATGCCAAAAAAATAGGGGTGGCCAGCCCACAATCAAGGGCCATAAAAAGGGAACAAAATGGGCAGCATACAGGGATGAAATGCTAACAACCCTCTCAACACCGGATGTTGAACAAACTCCAAGAAGCCGAAGACGAGGAGCCAAGGGAGCCTAAGACACCAGCTTGGTGATCTGCTACATTCTCTGTTAAAGGACAAAACTCCAAATGCAAATCTCCCGCAAGAACCCGTAGTGATACTGGATATCAATGTGTTTCACACGAGGGTTCTTGGCGATAGCCATGCAACTCTGATTGTCACACCAAAGAAGAGTAGATCTAGTATGAGGAAAGCCAAGTTCTCCCAACAATCTCTACAACCAAATCGCCTCACATGCAGCATAGCAAGCTGCTCGATACTTTGCCTCTATGGAGGAAAGTGCCATGGTAGGCTACTTTTTACCGCTCCATGAAATGGCTCCCAACCCAAGTGAGAAAACACAACCAATGGTCGGAACGCTGAGTATCCGAATCTCCAGCCCAATCTGAATCAATCCATCCAAGAAGAGTGCACCCCTAGCCATAAAAGATGCCAAAATCCAAAGTACCACTCAAGTACCGAAGCACCCCAATAGCACATCGCCAATGTTGTTGACGGGGCTTGCATGTGAAAGAACTCGTGAAACAAAATGTCCAATCGTGAGTAGGTCAACCATACCAAACATCCAATGAGAACCCGATACTGTCCCAAATCAATCCCTAGAGAAGCATCAAGAAGAGAGCTTCTCACTAGCATCCATAGAAAAAGATACTAGTCTACACTCAGTCATCTAAAACCTGTCAAGAATCTCCTATGTGTAATTTTGTTGAGAAAAGAAAATTCCCTAAGGGGTCTACCAAATCTCAAAGCCAAGAAATTAATGTAGAAGACCAAGATCCCTCATCTCAAACTCTTGCTCCAAAGCATCCATGACTGAACGGATCGTCATAGTATATGAACTTGTAAAAATGAGGTCATCAACATAGACCACAATGATAACAACTAACCTCCTCTCAAGGAGGATATAAAGGTTTAAATATGCATGAGAGCAGTGCAAGCCAAGCTTTTGAAAGAACTCATCAATCCGTCGGTACCAAGCCCGCGGAGCCTGCTTCAGACCGTACAACGCTTTCTTCAGCCGATACACCTGGTCCTGTCTTCGTGGAATGTCAAATCCCGGTAGCTAATCAACATACACTTCTTGTGTAAGCTCTCCATTCACGAAAGCCGACTTGACATACATGTGGAAAACGCGCCATCTATGATGTCCTGCCAGAGCAAGAACGGTCATCCGAGCCCTCGGAGCGAAGGTCTCATTGAAGTCGACCCTAGGGTGCTCAGCATAGCCCTTGGCAACCAACCTCAACTCGTGCTTGTGCAAGCTACCCGAGATTAGCTTTATACTTCGTTTTGAAGATCCACCATACACCAATCACCTTACGTTGTTGTGGCCTAGGCACCAAAATCCAAGTGCCATTCTGTTCTATAGAATCCAACTCTGCTTGCATAGCACGACGCCATGCCTCTTGCGAAAGAGCCTTGTCCACAGAAGTGGGATTAGAAGGATCATGAATAATAGATGACATAAGAGCATAGTTAACAAACAAATTGCCCTCATGAATTTGTTTCTCTATAACTCTGGCCTGAGAGTACTCAACCCAGAATCACAGACTGTCTGATAATACCATCCAAGTACTGGTTTGCTCGAGCTCTCTAGAGGAGCAGCAGAATCATCATCATCATCCGAATGAGAATCCACAGGGAATGTCCGTGCTAGTGGTGACATAGGAGCACGAGGAGGAGGAGGCGGCGGAGGAGGAAGAAGAAGCTCACCACACCCCTCTGAAGATGCAAGAGTCTCGTCGAACACCACATCTCAGCTCACAACAACTTTACCGGCCTGATGATCATAAGACTTCAAGTCCAACTTAGCGCAATGCTCCTTGGGCACATGTACATACGCCGAACAACCAAATACCTGCAAATGAACAACAAAGAGCTTCTCACCATGGAAAGCCTCATATGGAGTTTTATTTGGAAGAGCACTTGTAGGAGACCTGCTCTGAATATAGATAGCAGTAGAAGCCGCCTCAGCCCAAAAACGTCAAGGTAAAGAGGAGTGCTCAAGCATAGCATGACACATCTCCTCATATGGAGTTTTATTTGGAAGAGCAGTTGTAGGAGACCTGCTCTAAATATAGATAGAAGTAGAAGCCGCCTCAGCCCAAAAATTCAAGGTAAAGAGGATTGCTCAAGCATAGCACGACACATCTCCATGATAGTCCGATTCTTCCTCTCTACGACTCCATTCTGTGATGTAGAGTATGATGTGGTTAGCTGTCTCCGAATGCCCTGATCTTTGCAATACTGTTGAAACTCCTAGGATGTAAACTCACTCCCTCTGTCAGTCCTGAGAGCCTTGACCGAAGAACCGGTTGCTTTCTCCACCTCGGTCTTCCAATCACGAAAGTGCTGAAGGACCTCATCCTTGGTTTTCAAGAAGAAAACCCAAGTAAATTTGGAGAAGTCATCCACTATCACAAGCATGTAAACGCCGTACTCAAAGACGTGGTACTCATCAAACCACACAAGTCTGCATGAGCAAGAGCAAGTGATGTCGAGGATCTATGTGTTGCCTCCTTCAGAAAGACGGAAGCAATGATGGTCGGTAAACCCTCGACCAGCCCGACGACTAGGTGTTGCTTTCCTTGTAAGCAATAGGAACAGACGGAAGTCCGAGCCTTGATGGTCGGTAAACCCTCGACCAACCCATCCTTTGAAGCTCGCTGAAGAAGTTGATAGCTCAAATGGTCAAATCCAGCATGCCAAAGGGCTGAAGAAGAACAGTGAGGGATCAAAGCGGTCAATTTGTTTAATCCACTATCTTGGACTCCCTGAGCCAAGATGTTACCAGCTTCCTTATCATACGAATAATAATCAACTATCGAGAGAAGATCACCTCCACACCCTTAGCAATACGGACACTCACCGACAGAGAAGTACCTCTTGTTGTCAGAGGAGCCAAAGATGGGAATGGTGCCACATCCATGAACTGCTACCGAAGAAGAATGGTGATAGTGCCTATCCTGGCAGTAAAGTCCTCCAACCAATCCCTATGAGGTGTCATGTGAGCAGTAGCACCGCTATCCATAATCCAAGACCTAGCTTGAGAAGCCACTAGCGCCAGTGCACGAGAAGTGCCAGCTAATACGAGAATACCATCATCCTTCTTGGTCTGGGACACCAATGTAGAGGTAGATTCTTTTCCTTCTTCATCCCGCTTCTTCTTGTAACATTAGGGTTGTTTATGACCCTTCTTGCCACAATAGTGACACTCTACGTCTTTGTTTTCAGAAGATTTGTCTTTGTCGTTGTCCTCGGAGCTCTTGTCAAAACCCTCTTTCCCTTTCTTATGTTGATTCCGAGTCTTCCCTTTATCTCGAGCAGCCAACACTCCAAAACCACCAGAGCTGCCAGTCCGCCTCTCAAAGTGAGACTCAATCTGCATAATGGAGGGAAGCACTTCCTTCCAAGTAACTGGAACAACCCAAGGAGAAGAAACACGAAACTGAAAATAAGCATCAAACCTCTCTGGAAGCTTGGAGAGAAGCCGACTAGGCATATCTTGAGTAGAGATATTCTTGCCACATACAGCAAGCTCGTCTCGGAGATCTTTTGTTGGACATGTCATCTCCAACATTTAATCTCCATCTTATCCCATTTTATTTCCCCTTTTACCTAGATATTTATCTAATATAATTAGGGATATTTTTCATTTTTTTCCAGCTATTTTACGCATTTTTATCTATCGTGGACATTTGTCTTCCAGGCCGACTGGCTCTATAGATATGTATATAAGCATGGACATTGTTCATTCATAATTAATTCAATACTTTTCAGTTTTTGGCTCAAGTGTTGGATCTCTCTTGGCTGTCTACTCTCTCTTGTGTGATCTCTATTTACTTCCGTTTCTTTATATTCACATATTTTCACATGGTATCAGAGCTCTTGTGCTTCCACAGATCAGCAAGAAGAGTTTTCAGCCTGCGTTTTTTCTCCTCAGCTCCCTTGGTGGCTACGTTTTGGAGATTTGCTTCGAGCACAAATCAGTGTTTTTTTGGCACTGAATCGGGGCTGTTTTTTGCCTCTTGGATAGCACTTCTTTGCTGCGTTTTTTTCTCCTACAATAGTACTTTTCTGCGTGTTCCTCTATATCAGCCTTTTTTCTGCATTTTTTTCCCAGCCCTCTCTCCCTGCAGCTATTCTGCAGTACCTTGCTGTGTGTTCCTCTATATCAACCTTTTTTCTAGGTTTTTTTCCCAAGCCCTCTCTCCACGCAATCTGCATTTTGTATTCTGTAGTACCTTGCTACGTGTTCCTCCATATCATCCTTTTTTCGGCGTTTATTTTCCCTAGCCCTCTCTCCCTGCAGCTCAATGCAATCTATGTTTTGTTTCGTCATTCTTGTAACCTTGCCTTGATGTGTACAATGATACGGTCATATGAGCCTACTAAAGCTAAAGAGGATCTTGCTCTTCCTGAGTGGTGGGCAGCAATGGAGACTGAGATTGATTCCATTGAGGAATCGTACATGGAAGCTTGTCGACCAACCTCTGCATCGACCAACCATGGAGACCGAGATTGATTCCATTGAGAGGAATCGTACATGGAAGCTTGTCGACCAACCTCTGCATCGACAAGTTATTGGGATCAAGTGGGTCTTTAAGACCAAGTTTCATGATGATGGATCCCTGGACAAACATAAAGCCAGATTGGTTACGAAGGGGTACTCTCAAATTGAGGGTGCGGATTATAAAGAAACTTTTTCTCCTACAGCTAGATACACCACCATCCAGACAGTTCTTGCTCTTTTTGCTCATGAGCACGGGCCGATGTCGTCTTCCTTTCTTAATGGTGACGTATGCAAATTGCACAAAGTCCTTTATGGTTTGAAACAAGTACCCAAGGCATGGTATGATAAGATTGATGCATTTTTTCTTTCCCTTGAATTCAAGAGATGCTTTGTAGACAGCAATCTCTATGTCTTTGCTCAAGATGCTTTGCTCTATTTGATTGTCTTATATGTTGATGTTTTATTGATCAATGGCTCACGTCTTGCCAAGTTTGAACAGCTCCGGTCAAATTTAGCTCACCTTTGAGATGACTGATTTAGGACTTATAATATTCACACCATTATGTGGTTTACCCACCTGACATCTCCATCTCCTCTACTCGCTTGAGCATTCATAGCACTTGTCAAGTCTTTAGGTTCCTCCTGTTTGGCAGCTATATTCCATGTCTATGATCCTTTGCTTTGGTGGTTATGGCTCTCAGCTGGTCTCTTTCCTACCGAATCCTTTGGTTTCGATTTCTTCATTATCCTATACGTTCTAGTTCTTTTGGAATTTCCTACCATGGTGATTGCATCCCAACAAGTATTGCCTCCCCTTTTTTCGGTGATGCAATCCCCAGCAAGATCACCAAATGTGAGTGGTATAGTTGGGAAGATTAGCTATGCTTTGTGGGGAAACCTTCCCAACTATGCTTTCTTGGGAAGCACGAATTACTTTCCCATCAGGAAAAAGATTAATGAGGTGTCTATGCATTAAAGCTACCTCCGAGTTGGACTATGCACGATGTGTTTCACGTCAAGTTGTTCAAGCCATATGCAGGTTCTATCCCTTCAGAAGTCAAAGACGAAGCGGAACCAGATATTGTTGATGAAGCAGAAGTTATGGTTCCAGAACAGATCCTTCTGCACTGTTTCAAGCATGGCTTAGGCCGAAGACTAAGATAGTTCCTCACGAAGTTTCAGGACCGAGGGATCCACGAAGCGGTATGGTTCAACAAAGAGTTTTTCGAAGACTATCCGGCGTTATTGACGGATTATTTGGAGGCTATGCAGCTTCCGTCAAGTTAAGCAGAAGGGGATGTCACGTGCATCCCGCACTTGGATGCCACGTAGACATATTTGTACAGAAGGTGCAGGACCTGGGATGGTGAACTGGTCCCATGTGAGCCTAGTCCAGGACGAGTCAGCCAGGGATCCATCTCAATCGTCCGAGGTTAGGTGTGCACTGTCCTGCACATGAAACAGTGCCAGTCCGTGCTGTAAGTCTCCCTCTGGAATGATGTCAGTGATTCTGTGTATCTGGTATGGTACCGGATGCCAGATCACTGAGTAGTTAGTTAGGGTTTGCTTTTAGAAAAGGGGCTAGCCCATAGGGCTACCCCGGGTCTTTGTGTGGGCATGGGGAAACCCAATCCCCTTCCGAAAACTTCATATCCCTTCGGTCTTTATTGGCTTGTCGAGTATAAGTCTCTTGCGCTTTAGCCAATCTGTCTTTTACTGACTCTAAAATCTCCTGGTAAGACTCCGTCACTCTGTTCGCGTCAAGTACTGAAGACGAGATCCTGGTCAACAATGACTGGAAAGGTCTTCCAAATGCTGCCTCATATGGAGTCCTGCCAATAGCTGAAGAAAAAGAATCATTCAAAACAGCTTGAACTAAAGGCAAATAAGATTCCCACTTACCTTGTTGATCGTGGACTGTTGGAATTAGGGTTGCAGGAAAGCACACAAAGCTTGGAGAAGAAGAAGCAAGAATACACACAACACAAAGTGTATTAGATTGTGTCAATGTACAAAAGATAAGTTAGCCCTAGAAGGATGGGCGTATATACAAGCCGGGGGAAAAAACCTCCTAAACAGGGAAAAAGTGCCTCGGCGGTCCTAAGTGTGTTCACACACATCACTGCCTATATATGGTAACAAATCCCCCCTGGGAGTGATGGTGTGAACGAGAGCTGGCACTCATGTATAGGGGAGTGCCATGCCCGAAGTAGATCAATCCACAAAGGGGAGCAAGCCCAAAGCTTTGCGGAAAGCTTCGAACTTCTCACGAGGAAGCGCCTTTGTGAAAAGATCGGCGAGGTTGTCCTGTGTTGGCACATAGACCAAGCTGATCTCTCCTGCTGAGAGTCTCTCCCTGACATAGTGATAATGCACCTCAATGTGCTTTGTGCGAGCATGAAAAACTGGGTTTCTCGCAACTGCCAATGCGCTCTGACTGTCAGTGAAGATAGAGGTGGCAGACTCCTGTCCAACACCCAAGTCAGCCATAAGCCGTCTGAGCCACACACACTCAACCGTAGCTGTGAAAGTTGTCCTGTACTCAGCTTCACAACTAGAAGTGGCCACAGTAGGTTGCTTCTTGCTCAACCAAGATATGCATGAGCTACCGAGCATGAAACAAAAACCACTTGTGGACACTCTTGTGTCATAGCAACCAGCCCAATCTGAGTCCGAAAAAGCATGCAAATCCGGCGGCAACGATCCCCCTTGGGATAAAACAACCCAAGATATATGGTGCCACTCAAGTAGCGAAAGATGCGTTTAACTGCCTTCCAATGCTGAGACCTTGGGCTATGCATAAACCTGCTCACCTGTGAGACTGCAAACTGAATGTCCGGCCTCGTAATGCATACATAAATGAGGCAACCAACAGCTGTCTGATAGAGTGTGACATCAAAGTGATCTCCAGCATCATGAAGACTCAATTTCAAACCTGTCTCCATTGGAGTAGCAATAGGCTTGCAATCTTCAAGGCCAAATCTCCGCAACAATGTCTCAATATACTTTGTCTAACACAAAGCAATACCTCCACCACACTGCTTAAATTGTATCCCCAAATAATGATACAAATGTCCCAAATCTGACATCTCAAAAGAGGCATTCAAATCAGCCTTAAAATCAGCAATATGACTTTCATTTGGTCCTGTGAGCAGCATGTCATCGACATAGAGAGCAATGATTAGATGTACACCATCCACACGTTTAACATACAAAGTGCTTTCTGTTGGACTATTCTGAAACCCATGTGCAGTCAAATATGCATGTATCTTTTCATACCAAGCTCGTGGAGCTTGCTTTAAACCATATAAAGCCTTTTTCAACCTGCATACTTTGTTTTCCTGCCCTCTTTGAACAAAACCACGAGGCTGCGATACATACACCTCCTCATGCAAATCTCCATTCAAGAACGCAGTCTTTATGTCCAACTGATGTACATTCCAACCATTATGAGCTGTCAATGCACAAATGCTACGAATGGTGGTCATACGACAAGTGGGAGCAAAGGTCTCATCAAAATCAATGCCCTTTTCTTGAGCATAACCCTTTGCAACAAGTCTAGCCTTATAGCGATCAACACTGCCATCTGGCTTTCGTTTCAATTTGAAAACCCACTTACATCCAATGGCCTTTTTACCAATAGGCAAATCACACAAAGACCATGTACCATTCTTCATTATAGCATCATATTCACTTTGCATTGCAGCCAACCAATTTTTTGAATTTTGTGCCTCATCAAATGAAAGAGGTTCTTCCTCTTCACACATACTAGACACAGCCAAAGCATAACAATCGGATGCATAAGAGGCATGCTGAAAACCTGAACGCGTACGACTAGACATAGGTGCATCAATTTTACTATCACGCAAGGTTTGCACCAGCCATTTAGGCATGCCTCTAGCCTGCTCATTTTCAGCCCTATCCTCATGAATTACATCCTGTAAATCTGCATCAGAAATAGGCTGATCTATGATGTCGTTTGAAATCTGCATAGGCTGAATATTTGCCTCATTAGGACTTACATTTGAATTCCCACCTGTAAAGAGAGGCAACAACGTATCAAATACATCCCGTGAGCTCACACCTGTCTCTTTGGTACATGATAAGAAAGGCTGCACAGCATCTTCCACAAAAACAACATCTCGACTAATCAAGATACGGTTTGACTGCGGATGATACAATCTGTAACCCTTGCTCTCAGCACTGTAGCCAACAAAAATGCATTTAACAGCCTTATCATCCAATTTTCTGCGTTGTTGCACAGGCACTAAAGCATAGGCCAAGCAACCAAAGACACGCAAGTGACCAATAGAAGGCTTCCTGCTATGCCAAGCTTCATATGGAGTAATAGACTGCAAGGCCTTAGTGGGACACCTGTTAAGTACATATGCAGCACACATGACAGCCTCAAGCCAAAACGCATGTGGCAAAGCTTGGCTCTTGACCATACATCGTGCCATCTCCATATGTAACTTGTTCTTTCTCTCAGCAACACCATTTTGCTGAGGGGTATACGGCACTGTACATTGGTGTTTTATCCCACGACTAGCCAGAAATGCATCAAACTCTTTAGACATGTACTCCCTCCCTCGATCAGTACGGAGGGTGCCCACAATACAATTGGATACATTTTCAACCATAAGAAAAAACTGTTTGAAGCACAAAAACACTTCGGACTTTGCCTTCAGTGGATATACCCATGCATGCCTTGAGTAATCATCAATGAAAGTCACAAAGTACAAGTGTTTACCAAATGACGGAGTTTGCATAGGCCCACATACATCACTATGTACAAGCTGCAATTTGCGAGTGGCCCGCACAGAACCATCCTTTGGAAACGCAGAACGCTGCATTTTGCCCAAAATACAGCCTTCACAAACATGTTTCAATGGTGCCTCAAGAGGGGGCAATGAAGCAACCATATCAAATTTCTGCAAACGCAGCAAACTAGCAAAGTTCAGATGACCAAAACGAGCATGCCATAGTTTTGCATCTGAAACTGCCTTTTCATCAGAAACTGCATTTGCTGAATCTTCCACACACTTGTCATAAGAATTGAGCCTATACAGCCCACGAAACAAGGTGCCAGATACAATAATTGTATCACCAGAAGTCAAATCATGAACAGTACATCTGTCATCCACAAATTTGACTACAAGTCCAAGTCTAGCAAGCGCAGAGACAGACAATAGATTCTTCTTTATCCCTGGCACATACAAAGCATCTGAAAGTGTGAAAGCGCTGCCATTTGCAGCAGTAAGCATAATTTTACCAATGCCCTTCTCACTGGGTAAGAAGCATTATTGGCACATGTGACAGTATTCCCATTAGGGACAGCCTCAAGAGAAGTGAACATATCACGATGCGAGGTAATGTGCTTTGTAGCACCACTGTTAAAATACCATACATGAGAGTCAACAGAAACTGCCAAACATGCATCATGTACAGATGGGTCATATTGGCAATATGCGCTAAACGCCCATTCTGTATCCTGCACAACATTTGCAGAATCTGCATTTGTAGAAGTATCCGCTATTGTGGCTGCATTTGACTCTTTCTTCTTTGCCTCTTTAGCCTTTAGCTTAGGGCAATTCTTAATGACATGATCATTTGCCTTACAATAGTTGCACCTGGTCTTTTTCTTGCCTTTATCAAGAGGCTTCTCAGACTTATTGTTGCTACCTGTGGAAGGAGAAGAAGTTGCAGTCCTACTAATAGGAGAAGAAACAATGGAAGGGGCTGCCTTACCACTTCTTCTCTACTGTTGGGCAGCAATAAATGCTTGATCAACTGCACATTGCCTGGCCCTATTTTGCCTCGACTGCGCTTCTTGCAAGAGCTTGTTGACTAAAGTATCATACTTGACAGCATCAGGTCTGTCCTCATTAAGAAGTCTCCACGTGGAAGCAAAAGTCTGATATGTCTCAGGTAAAGCATCAAGAACAGCCTGCACAAGAGAATGATCAGGAATAATCTCACCTGTAGTAATCAACTGTTCTTTGAGATCTTTAATCTCAGCAAGAAAAACATTCATGTCATCATCTTCTTGCATAATCTTTAATTCTAGCTCTTTACGCAGGTAAGCGATTTTTGCCTCGTTATGACCTGCATACAAACCAGCGAGAATATCCCAAGCCCGTTTTGCTGTTTTAGCTGAATGAATATGTGGGGTGATGTTACGTTTGACAGAAAGTGCAATCAAGGCATGAGCCTGCGCATCTTTACCATCCCAACGAGCTTGTTCAGCAGTGGGTAAAACAACAGCAACAGTAGAGCTGCTAGAACCTGCAACATCCTCAACAGATCCTACATCCACAGAACCTGGACGTACATCCGTACCCTGCACAATGTTCCACACTCCTTTTGCAACCAAAACATGCTGCATCATGTATGCCCAAAGTGGGTAGTTGCTGTCTCCATCCAGTTTGTCTTTAGCAGACAACATGCGAAATATATCATTGCTGTTATCAGCCATGGCCACTGACTGAAACTGATCCAAAAGATGCCTGTAATGAAGCAAAGACTCAATAGAAAACAACTCGTGCTATGTAGCACAGTCCACAATAGAGTACGTATGCCTGTTTTGCAGAAAACTGCACTGTCGAAATTTCTGCAGAAAATGACGAAAACACCTGTGCAGAACTTGAAATGCAAAAACGGAGCCCGAAACGACGTCAGATGCAAATTCTGAGAACGCAAAGCTCTACGGGCATATTTGCAGAGTATAGGGACCTGCAAGCGCTCGTGAAAACTCACCTCAATCGGAGAACGTGAGTCGGAGGGTGCTGGCGGCGTAGCCCTGGGAGCCGATGCCTGCTCTGATACCAATTGTTGGAATTAGGGTTGCAGGAAAGCACACAAAGCTTGGAGAAGAAGAAGCAAGAATGCACACAACACAAAGTGTATTAGATTGTGTCAATGTACAAAAGATAAGTTAGCCCTAGAAGGATGGGCGTATATACAAGCCGGGGGAAAAAACCTCCTAAAGAGGAAAAAAGTGCCCCGGTGGTCCTAAGTGTGTTCACACACTTCACTGCCTATATATGGCAACATGGACATAACACTTCAGTACATCAAAGGCCAACTGGTTGTATATCTCTGTCTGGCCGTCCGTCTATGGGTGGAATGCACTGGAAAAATTCAATTTAGTACCAAAGTTATCAAACAATGCCCTCCAAAAATGACAGGTAAACTTGGCATCTCGGTCTGACACTATGGTCCTAGGGATCCCGCCAATCGGATACCAATGCCGAATGAACAATTGGGCAACATCCTCGGCGATCATATTGGCCCTACAAGGAATAAGCATAACAACTCTGGTTAGTGAACCGAGGCTGTGATCACCATTAGGAAGGAGAGTATGTTAACTACTCAGGTTAACATGGCCTTGCCTCGTCCTACTTTGTAAGGCGTTGCGTCATCTTTTGTCATAAAGTCTTCTCTTTTGGAAGACGACATTGGACCACTAACCTTACCTTGTGCCTAAATGATAAATTAAGAAAGTCATTCGACTCCATGTATATACTTTTTGTAGGCTAGACTAGTGTGGCATGAACTATTTTTAAGTCATGGCCATGCAAATCTGAAAACTAGGGATAGAACAAGTCATTCCCTAAGCAATACAATTTGTGTGAGCTCTTTTCCTTCTCCCTTTCTCTTTTGATTCATGCCTAAGCTTGATGGATACTTGCAAGAAGGGCTTGGCTTGGACACCCTCATTGTTTGAACTTCTCTTTTCCACCTCTTGCTTGAGTGAGCTAAATGTAGGAATCTCTCACTTTGCCTCCATCAAGGCATGGGTTGCTCTTCCTCCACACCCCATCGGCTTTGGAGCTCTCCAGTGTGACAACAGAGTGGTGGATCGGAAGCAGTGCGGCTCTTCGATGAAATCCCCACGACATTTATCTTGGCAAGGTACGAATCTTAGCTGAACACCCACCATAAATTGGGCTCCCTCCTCATAAGAGCATATGGACAATCCATCAATTGGGCAAGCCCTTTAGAAAGAGTGTGGACACAATTAAAATGGTCCACTCTCCAAGTGGATGGGCAACCTGTTAACAATCCTAATTTGGGATTGATCATGGTGATAGACACAAGATTAAGCATAAGATTAAGGTGGGTTATACCACACTAAAAACTCCATGACTAGAGAGAGAGAGAGAGAGAGAGAGAGAGAGAGAGAGAGAGATTGCACATTCAACACAAGTTCTCTATTGCATTCCCCAATAAACCATACAATGAGGCTTCTAATATAGATAGCCCTCATGTGAGGATTATGTTGTTAATCCTGCATATTGTGTACTAATTACTACTTAAATACTTAACTTAGAACAAGAACCTTCAGGAGAACACTTGAGAGAAGATTGAATTGACTACTTGTATTAAACTGAGTACAATAGGTCTCTTATATAGGAGATGAAGAGACACATTTGAAGAGGCATGTCCTTTGATGAAAGGACATGACCTTAGACGAAAGGGTACAACTTTAGGCTAAGGGATGTGTCTATTCGATGTAGAGGCACAACCATTCATCAAGGGATACAACCATTCGTTGAAGGGATGTGGCTATTCGATGAAGAGGTACATCCTTTGGCGAAGAGTCGCAACCAGTCGAGGGTAGGGGTTCCCTTTGGCTGGTTACTCTTTGCATCTGCAACAGGAATTAACAATGAAGAGAGAATCTGATACATAAATACGTCACAATCGTGACATTCCCTCCCATTTAAAATAAAACCCAGGGATAGTTGTTGAGACTCTGGAAGAAGGGAAATGATTGTATTGCTTCTGCATCCAAAGCTCTAGCTGCTAGATCCCATGTCATGGCATTATTGTTGACCATAACAATCTTGCACATACCAAACTGAATATTAACTGCATCTGCAACTCGTCTCATCTTTACCGAAAGCACGAGAATCATATCTGGAACTCTTTTGTTAACATCATTGGTAACTTCGAGCTTTGTCCAAGAAAAGACTGAATCTTCATCTGCCTTTAGAGAAACCATGAGCAAACTGTCTTCAATCTCCAATATCAAGGATTGTGTCACCAAACTTTGCATTTGGTTAGTGACCATCATTTGGAAATCTGAAAGGGATTCCACTGATTTTTCTGGAACACAAAAGTCTTCAGGTGTTGTCGTAGGTTGAGAAGAAATATCTTCCATATGCTTTTCTTTGCTCAGAAAGTTGTTCTCAGGACAGGTTATGTCCAAAGATTCATTTGCAGGACTGAAGTCATGCTGCAAGAGTCTACGTCTGATTTATCCTTTGCACTACTGAAGGTAAGGACTGGAGTCTTCAGACTTGAAGAATCTTCATTCACCATTGCAACTGCATCGGTTATTGTGTAAAAGACAAAGACTTCATTCTGCAGGGGCGGTGACAGGGCTTTTGTTTTTGCCTGGACCACAGCCAAAGAAGTTGTGTGCATTTGGGATGCTACACATAACTAGAACCTCTTGAATCTTCAGCTTTATCAGCGGGTATTAAGGCTTCCAGAGTAGGAGGAGCATGGCATGGCTCGCAAGGGGAAACTTGTCCAACGTTGCGGCATTCACGACCGAGTACTCGACTAGGGTTGGAAATATGTGCCACTATGTGAGCCCACTTCGAAGAGGTTGATGACTCTTCAAGGGAAGATCTTCTGAAAGCTTCATATTCCTGCTTTGGCTTCTGTTGATAGTGATTCAAAGATGGATCTTTCTCGTAACTGTTGTAATGCTGAGAATGTTTGCGAAGAGCATGCAGAGGCTCGAACGAAGGTATTTCATGTCTGGTAGTCTCTACAGAACTATGCTGAGGACAAGAAACCTGTTGTGGGTGTTGTACGCCGAGAAGTTGCTTGCCGGGAGCTTGAGAAGGCTTTGGCTCACCATGGATCAAGTGTGACAAAAAGGTAGCCAGAGAAGGCTTCAAGAGTAGTTGAAATGCCTTCATTTTGATTGCGCTAGTAAGAACCATTCAATGGAACATGTGCTACCATGAGCATACGCGCCAAAGAAACCTTGGAAATAGACAAGGTAGCCGGAGAAGTGTGAAAGGTAGTCAACATGCATGCCAAGAAAGCCAGGAAAACCCACGAACAGCCAGGAGGAAGGGCGCCTAATCGCTGGGAAGAGGGAGGCGAACAAGAACTAGGCGGCATCCTGACAGCGGGGGGGGTGGTGGTTTCCGAGTCGCCCAAGGTGGCAGTTCACACCAGCGCACTCCCAACGCTTGCCCGTTGGGTTACGCACACCCGTTGGGTTTTTTTAATGTTTTTTTTTTTTAAAGACCCACGTGGCAATAGTGCGTATGAATTTTTGTTTTTCTTTTTTTTTGGTTTTCTTGGTGGTGTAAAAGTGACGCTTTGAAGGCCGTCGCCAACTAGATGTGCAAAGGTGACGCTTCGAAGGCCGTCGCCGGCCAGGAGGTGCGCCGCTTCGAAGGGCTGGATCACGTCGCCGAACCGGAGGGTGTCGCTTCGAACGGTGTGCCACCAGCAATGTGAAGAGGCGGCAGTCGCTGGATGTATCAACAAGGCTCATGACCGACAGCTGCTCCCAGCAAGCAAGGGTGCACGCTGGTAGCGAACAAGGCGAAGAGAGGGGGGGCTCCATATTCAGCAGCGAAAGGGGCAGTTCCCGCCATGTTGCGAACGCCGAACACCACCGGTCAGCAGGGAGGGAGGGTAGTCCGGAAATACAGCAGGGGGTCCCTCTCTGCTATACACACAATGCGTGTGTATGGGTGTGAGACCTTCTGTTCTTGTTTACATCACTTTGAGCAAGAATTTACGCTAAGTCCACCATCGCTCTGCTTCTTCCATACAAGACCGAGAGGAGAGGTGGATGAGGGAGTGCCGCGGAGAGGGTGAGGGCTTCACAACCCACAGGTAGGAAAAAATTTGCTCTGATACCACTGTGAGGATTATGTTGTTAATCCTGCATATTGTGTACTAATTACTACTTAAATACTTAACTTAGAACAAGAACCTTCAAGAGAACACTTGAGAGAAGATTGAATTGACTTGTTGTATTAAACT
This sequence comes from Cibotium barometz, assembly GCF_041138505.1. Lineage (NCBI taxonomy): Eukaryota > Viridiplantae > Streptophyta > Polypodiopsida > Cyatheales > Cibotiaceae > Cibotium > Cibotium barometz. The sequence goes on from NC_141084.1 coordinate 46,813,782, forward strand.
GAGTACAATAGGTCTCTTATATAGGAGATGAAGAGACACATTTGAAGAGGCATGTCCTTTGATGAAAGGACATGACCTTAGACAAAAGGGTACAACTTTAGGCTAAGGGATGTGTCTATTCGATGTAGAGGCACAACCATTCATCAAGGGATACAACCATTCGATGAAGGGATGTGGCTATTCGATGAAGAGGTACATCCTTTGGCGAAGAGTCGCAACCAGTCGAGGGTAGGGGTTCCCTTTGGCTGGTTACTCTTTGCATCTGCAACAGGAATCAGCAATGAAGAGAGAATCTGTCAACACTCACACACTATACAATATCACATGTGGCATTCTTATCTTACCACAATATCTTGCACCTCTAGGGTGCTTTCCCACATACACAAAACACCGCGATTACATCTCTCAACATCCCCTCTTAATCGAGGTGTTTCACAACTCACCCATCACCCATAACACCACTGTAGCATTGCCAATGCAACGCGCCTCTCAACACTCTCCCTCAATGCGAAATTGGAGTGTTAGCCACCGAACATGTGTGCGCGTGTCTACCATCTTAGACATCGAGCCCATTTTGAGCCCACTTGCTCCAGCGGAATCGCTGAGTCCAATTTGAACATAGAAGTTCGGGTGGGAACCAACCCATGCACATGCACCTCGCACGTGCATCGCTCATGCACACATCACGACAACCATTTTGAGCTTCTCGGTGAGCTCGGGCAAGGCAACCCTCATACCAATGGGTGAAGTTTTACAAAGCCATTTTGACCACAATCGGGCAAGGGACCTATGTGTGTGTAAACATCGTCTTTTTTTGGACAATTCGGGGTTAATAGCATATAAACAAGGCCTTTGTTGCTTAACATATAGGATGTGTGTGAATGTACCCTTCACAACAGTAAGGGTTATAAAGACATTAATTCTCAATAATTTACTTTCCAAATAGTGGAGTTGTGGACTTTTGTAAAACCACCATTTCTGCACCAAATTTGCAGTCATAATGCACCATTGTCGATTTTTATGTAGCTAGCAATTGCTAGCGCCAGACAACTCGTGCTCAGCTGGAGGTAAAGATAGACCCACCTTGCTAGCATTTGCAACACGACACCTTTTTGCAAATCATTTACAGCGTAGACTCGACAGCTCCAGTCTGGAACCCATTCACGTGGCCTTCTTCTCCACCTTCTTCCTAATATTGCTTCTCCCGACTTCTCCTCCAAGCATAGGTCGCAAAGACTGCCTGTTTCTCCTTGCTTTGCTGGTGCTTGAGCCTTGCTCTACGTCTTTGACCTAGTGACTCTACCACTACCAAGGCAACCACAGACACGTTATCACCAAGCTACGTTCACGCGTGCTTCTTCTTTTGCATCTGCATTCTACAAACAGCTTTGATTGCAGCTCTCAATTGTTGCATGATATCTTTTGCTTTACCCATGCAGCAGGAGATTCTCTTCTTCGCGTGTCTTTTTCTCTGACATCCAAATCACGTGGCTGCTCTCTAGCCCACGGGAGTGAACTCCTTCTCCATGTTCTTTGCTGCTCCACATTGCCATGGAAACTTCATGGCTGCCACCATCACTGTCTTCCACTCCGATTTCTACCATGGCTACGTTTTTGTTGTGCTGCGCTTATCTTCCACCTTGCGTTGACAGTGTTCACCTGATGTACTTCAAGCTCAATGTTGCACAAGGTGTTCATGTTTGGGTTGTGCCGCTAGGCTTCTCTCTTGTGAATGGGTGCTCTTTCAAGCCAAAATCTTTGTAGCTTTTCACCTTTCTACCTTCTCCAAGAAGGCATGATTTGCCCACTTATGGTTTTGGACATGAAAGCTGCCCATCTTCCAAGGCATGACAACTGCACAACATTTGGCTTTGCTACTGTTGCTGCCCTTTCTCCTGGGAATTTTCTTCAACCTGCAAAATACTTTGCATAACCAAACAAACCTTCACAAGGTTTTCATTAGACTTGGCTACATGGCTCACCCATTGAGCTCACAAACCTGCATATCTTTGAAGAGTGCTTCACAAGGTTTCTCTTTAGAAAACCATAGATGCATACAATCATGAAATCCTTCAATAGCTTCCACACAACTTGCTCCTCTTTATTGAGTTCACTAACCAGCACTAGCCGTTTTTTGTGTGCTCAAACATGGGCTTTATTCCTCGCCCACACTGCTTGTCCCTTGCTTGGACAAGCTTGCACCTTCTCATGCTCTTTGCCCAAGTGCAAGAACCATGGGATCCAATCATCCCATCACATACCAACCCTTCTCAACATGAGCAATCTCTCATGCTCAAACCAAAAATTAGCAAGATAAATAATCACATAAATCTCCTTGGCAACTTCTCCTTGATGATAACTCGATTTTGCATCCCCCATGATGTAAATATTCACTTCAATCTTGATGATGATGGCTCCATTGCATCTCCCTTGTCCCTTGATGCAATCTTCAATTGGCAGCTTCTAGTCTCCATATTCTAATGAAAATCTCTTTTAAATCCTCACAAATGTAAATATAAATGATAATATGAGTGTGCATAATATTTTTCATAATAAACTGAAAATAATGCTTAATCAAACAACATCATAACCAAGAAAACTATATATAGATATTCACCATGACCAAGAGCCCACCCAAGCTCTAATACCATGTTAACAATCGTAATATGGGATTGATCATGGTGATAGACGTAAGATTAAGCATAAGATTAAGGTGGATTATACCACACTAAAAACTCCATGACTAGAGAGAGAGAGATTGCACACTCAACGCAAGTTCTCTATTGCATTCCCCAATAAACTATACAATGAGGCTTCTAATATAGATAGTCCTCATCTCACTTTACATGTGTGCATCCATGTGGCACACTCTTTTCCACTCTTTTGGTCAACACTCACACACACCATACAATATCACATGTGGCATTCTTATCTTAGCACAATATCCACTTGGCACCCCTCCTCTGCAGAGACTCAGAGAGGTGGGTGAATCATGGAAGGTTGTTCAACCCATGCACTGGTTTAGGTGTCCAGTTTATTATGAGATCCAAGGGAGATTCCATTGTCTTTATGGGGGTGGGTTTGACCCCCCTCTCATGGGTCATGCATCAAGATCAAAGATTATGTGTGAAGTCACCAAAGAGGGAGTGCTCGCTGCAAATCCAAGACATACTTTGACGTCACAGAGATACATCGCTGGATAATGATTGCTTTATATTGCATCCAAGAGGAAAAGTGACACTGATGATCTCTGCCCTCCCTTTCTAGTGTATACACAAAGTAAGCAGCCCTGTTTTCTTTTGGTAGATGATCTTTTTTGACATACCCTACTCATGGATCACATGTACGCTTGATCTCATAGAGAGAGACCCATTGGCCCTTGGGTCTTTTCCTAGACATGAATATAGTCATTCTTTCTTTCTCATGTGTCTGCTCTCTCCATCCCACTTCCATTATCGTTCGTTCCTTTCTGTCACCAAGGGCTGTGCGGCCATCAGCTCGCTCTTGTTTACCCTTACTGTACAGCCTTCCATACACAGTTGTATGGCTTGCTGTCACACACCCGCAAGCTGTACGGCACTTCTACACAGCTGTACAGCTGCTCTAAATGGGGTCGACCGCTGTAAGACTGCCCTGTACGGCCACTTCTGCATTGTTGTGTGCAACCAATTTGGGACTATGTATCTTCTAAATTGGGAGTGCCCACAATTGATCCCCATACCTTGGCAAGAAGGAGAAAGCTGCCCACTTGGGTTGGGAAGACTTTGGAAGGTCTTTGAAGAGACATTGGGAAACATTTGAAGGCCATTGGAAGAGTTTGAAGAGTCGAGTTCCAGGCACATCGATAGGTCACCCTTGTGCGTGGGAATGCCTGTGATTGTTGTAGGTGGGCTGCTGGAGTCTGGCCAGCTGTGCCTACTAGAGGTTTGGATTCTCTTGGGAACATCAGCAATGGTTTCAGAAAATCTTACTTTTGTACAAAATCGTTTCTCCTTTGGTTAATAAAATACTGAAGGGGGAGGCCAGGTGGTAGTATGTTATTATAATCTCCGGGCTACATGCTGCCCAGTGACACCTTGCCAGAGTGGCTATCGTGCCACGCTGTCTAGAAGGCAGTGTCGAACCCCGGCACCTATAATATAATAGAAAAGTCACGACAAAAAGAAGAAAAACTGATGTTTATCACAACATGATCTTTAATACATTATCTAATTTGACGATGTACATTCAACCAGATGTACTGACCAAGTTTTAGGGTGTTGATTCGTAACTTACATAAGACCTATAAACACTCAGAGCTAAGAAAATCTCACACAGATGAAAAAATTAAGGCCAACTTGAAGAAGCTGGTGCATGTTCAACATACCAACTGCAAAATCATCATACAAAAAAAGAATTAAACACCAGAAAGGTAAGAGAATACTTGGCATATAAGAAACAAATGGTGACAGTCATTAAAGCTTGATAAAGGATACCTTTGACAACAACAGGCTTAAACTACACATCTGTTGGTCATTGTGCATGATATGACTCTAAGGTTGATATGCAATTTGAAGGTAGTTTTCTCTCTTCAAGTGAGCCCAGGAGTGTAACTTGAGCAGATTTTCCACATCGAATGTAACCAGCAAATGATCAAGCCAATCAAGGTTGTGCAGCTGGTTGAAACATTCCACACCCACGACCCTTCTTTTCAATCCTGTAAATACAATATTGATGTAGTGTACTATGAGCACCATGATTACATTTCAAAACAAGGTAAACATACCTTTAATTATAATAAGCTGAGAACACCATTGCTTCAAGTCATGATCACGTATATACTTACGAAGGAGCAAGCCTCCCAAGGCTTTTCAACTGCTGACCAGATGCATCTTCAAAAACTTTTCCATTTATATCTACTATGTAGGCCTTGCCAGAGATTTTCGATAACCCTCTTTTGGCAAGAACTTCGAGGTCTTTCTCATGGAGCTCCCGGCCATTCACTAAAATCCCTGTCGTTCCAGCAGCACAGTCTTTGGCAAGGGGGAAGTTGAACTCCTCAATAAATGGCTGCAACACCAATGCCATGTTAGTTCTTTACATGTATTGAATCAATACCAAAGCACCTGGAAATCCTACCCTTGTGAGGGCCAATTCTCCACATAGATGATGGCACACACACTACGATAGTTAGTGTAGATTCACTCACCAGAAGTATTCCTAAGCAGGGGCCGCCCATTACACCCCAGAATCCTGCTTGATAATCATACCTGTTTCATGCACATCCTCATCTTAGCATCATAACTTTAAAAACAAAAAAAGTGCTACCACATCTCTCTAGCAAATCACATTGGAAACCAACCAGTATGAGCCAGGATGTATTGTTCCGGCTCGCCCTTCGGCTTTTCGGACTGCTGCCTCTGTTATCAAGTGCCCATTGACCACCACCTTCCGCCGATAATTACTTCCTTGTCCTCCTTTGCCAAGATCTTTGAGGCTCCTCTTGAGCAAGCCAGCATAATACTTGGGTCCTTTACTCATCTCTTGGGTTGATGGTGGTGGCCATTCTCCTTCATGAGACCCTTCATTGAAATCTGATGTTGCAGCATCATGTGTGAAATGATCAGAAAGAGGGGAGCCTGGAGCAGGTGACCATGGGGCTGACCTAGAGCCACTGCCAGGAGCTTGAAGCAAACGTCTTTGATGATGTAAATTAGGACCGACATCTTCGGCATCTTCAGTTAAGTGTTCAATGAGAGGGGAGCCAGGAGCAACTGGCATTTTCCGGAGCTGTGCAGCACTGCTCCTAGAAGTACTCTTAGAGAAGTCTGCATCTGCAGGTTGATTTTGCCAGCTGCCTGCTCTTGAAAGCAGTTGATGCCTTTCCACATGATCATTGCGAGGGCTTTCACTGAAAGGATCATTAAGAGAACCCTGCAAACTTGTAGAAGAGAACCTGCTCCTACTCTTGTTGGAGTCTTTCTGGAAAAAACCATCCGAGAAGCTGGGAGCCTCAAAAGGTGATCCATCTTGTTCATACATTGTGGGGCGTGCGGGTAAGTCATGGCTCATTTTCCTCTCCACAAAACCAGCTCTCCCCATCCTCAGTGCCTCTACCTGCTGGTGCTGCCCACTCAATTGGCGGCGTCTCCCTGGACTGGATCCAGATGCACTAGATGGTGAAGATGAGTGGTAGCCTTCACCATAAAAGCCAGCATTGTTGTGAAGGCTAACCCCCTCACTATACCTCACCTGGCTTCTAAAATGCCCCTGCCCTAGCACACCACCCACCGCTGGTGTAGAATGGTACCCATGATCAGCGCTCTCCATGTCAGAGTCAGCAATTGTGGCAGCATTTGTCTGGCGCAGCATCTGGTTTTCGACCCACTCATGTTGAGAGCGTATGTCGGGGCCGTATCTTGCCATCCCGGCCAAATTCTGTGTGGAAGCAGATTGTCGTCTGCCAGGGTCCAATGCAGAAATCTGTTCAGATGAATGCACACTTGCAGTATCTGTGTATCGCTTATCTCTAGCTGAAGAATTGCTGAATTGATATACATTCATTGGTAAGCCACTGGTTGATTGCCGGGAACTCTTAGTGAGTGAATGACCGCTTGCCTGTCTAGGAACAGAAAATTTGGAGACCTTGCCACAAACACCACATTGTATTTTTTGAACAGGTTTTCTGCTGGGAGGAAGATATGCAGGAACTCGTAGAATTTGGTTGCAGTCTTTGCACAACACGTAAGGGGGAGCACCCTTCCCAGGCAGAGGAGGGTAAAGCTTTGTTTTCTTTGCCGCAGGTGGATAATTAAGATGGATGTTCAACCTATTCTGCCTTCGAGATTGTGCTGGTTGCCGGAAGCCTGATTCATGCTGCCTGAGTGAGGGGTTTGAGTATGATGACAGATGCATGTGGTGAGCATGAGGATCATGATGTATGGGCTGGTAGGCTGCTGCTGGAGACTGAGAAACACAGGCTGCACATGGGTGCATCATCGTATTTTGAAGCATCAGCTGCTGCTGCATATGGTGCTGCTGCTGGATGCAAGGTGTGCAAACAGGGGAGACACAATGGTGTGCAAACTGGGTGAAACCCTGCTCCTGTAGAAGAGCTGGGGCCATGGAACCATGAGAGGGCCCTGGAAAGGGATAAGCACTGTTGCATGCTGCTGCCAAACCATGAGGATCAGAGAGATACTGTTCATTGAATTGAGGATGGCGCAAAGCTTCTTGAGATGAATGATCTCTGTTGTAATCTGCCGCCCCATTGAAGAAATAACTTGACCCTTGATCCATCACACTCCTGTTTGGGTTCAATGCTAGACCCTGGAAAGCAGTGGCATGCTCTTGCCTATCGGCGCCCGACTGTCCAAAGGAGTCTGACTGTTCAAATGAGTCCGAGTTAGAGAACCTCCATTTCAAGGGTCTGTTCCATGCAGCCCTATGAGGGCCAACATGATCCCCACTCTCATGCTTTTGTCGTCCTAGAAATTTCACACCGTCATCCATCATCCGAGTCCTTTGGGAGGAGGAAACCCTACTATCAGGCTGGTTGTGACTCCTTAGCCATTGATCTGGCCCATGCTTACCATCCTTAACAGAAAAAGAATGCTCTTCAGTCAACCCAGCTCCTTGTATGAGAATTGCATTCCTCTCCTGACCTCTGCCTGGATCAAACTCCATCCCATGACCCTCCATATCTTCCATACTGTTCAGAGATTGTGTACCACTTACCGCCTTTCCCTTCCATCCCAGTGAAATAGGCTTCCTGGCTGCAGTGCCTACCTTTTTCAGAGGTAGGTGATGGACATTGAGACTTTCCGCGTTTTGGGTATCAGAGACCAGCCTTTCCATGTCCATTCGATCCATCTTGTCTACTGTTGCATCCCTGTGTTGGCCTCTCACTGAATCAAACTCCTTCCTGGAATGTACATCTTCCATGAGGACAGACTGCACATTCATTACAGCCTTTTCATTCCAACTCAATGGAGTATGTCTCATGGCTAAATCCTCTACATTTGAAGCAGGTGAGGGATGGGCATTGAGCGAGCTTTCCTTTTGAGTTTCAAAGACTGGTCTTTCTATGTCCAATGGATCTGTAATGGCCATCACTGACCTAACATCATGAGGCCCATACTGTTCAACATGTGGGGCCTCATACAGATTTTCCTCTGATGCAAGAGCTGATGCCTGGTCTGTAGCTTCTTTGTCTGTTTTCTCTAGTCGATGCATGTAATGCTCAACATAAGGGGCCTCATAGATGTTCGCTTCTGACTCAATGACCTTCTGTTGGACCTGTGTCTGAGCTGTACCTTCTTGTTCCATTCTCCGCATAAACTTCTGCATCGCCACCGTCCTAAGGGGAAAAGAAGGCTTTTCAGATAAAACTTCATTCCCCATAGCCAAAAACATATCACTACTTTTTCTTATGCCTGAAAAGGCTTGAACCTCTTTCTCCTTCAAAGTGGTTTGTTTGAGCTTGGAATCCTCCTTAGGAGTGCTTGAAAAGGCCAAATCCTCATCATCCTCCCATGCGGACTCCGTAGAATCTCCTGTATCTGAGTTCAACATTCTTTTCTCATCTACCAAATCAGTTTCCATATGCTTCTGCTCCAGAGCTTCATGGGGCTTTACAACCTGCCCTGACTGCCTGTCTACAGAGGAAAGCACCTCTAAACTTAAATCTTTCTCAGACAGAACATCACCATATCGAGCATTTACTGAAACATCACTCTCTCTAGTAGTAACACTCCACAGCCCTGTATCTCCTAGGTTGCTGTTACCACCTTCGTTAACTTTCCGCTCGACAGAAAGAGAGCCTTTCACATCACTACCTTGTTGAGGGGCTTCCAGGGGCAGCTCACTATAGCATCCTGTTTTGGTATATGTGCCTTCATTATCACTCTCTGGCACATCTGACACACTTGATTGCTTCCAAATCCCAGTAATCTCCTGGAGCATGTCATCTTTTGCACAATCGTGCTCAGCAGAAAAAGAGTTTTGAATAGCAACTTCATGTAGACGTTCTTCTGATCCTATTTCACGATCAGACCTTGATTCTAGGTCCCTGCCTTGATTATCATTTCCAGATAGAGTTGAATAATGTGCTTCTTTGCCACGCCTCATTTCTAGATATGTGTGTTCATCATAAATCCCAAGCACACTTAAATCAAATAAGCTGCTCTGAACTTTCCCAATGAGTCTACCATCAGTCACCTCTATGGGATCCTTTTCACTCAATGGATGCCTTGAGTCATCAAAGGCATCTTTCTTGAATCTCGACTCCACAAGATTGCCATGTAATCTTTCGATAGAGCTTCTATGTGATCTGTCAATCTCCTTATTATCAGCCACCTCCGGATGATTCTGATCACTAAATATGTATCCTTCACCGAGAAAAGACTCTCTACTTATGGTCATTTCTGATTCTTCACCATTTTCAGTTCTAGAATCCAACTCTAGCCCTCTCTCCACTTCAGGAACCTCTTCATTGATAGCCCCATCTGGAGACCAACTTTGATGTCTCTCCACATGATCAGCTTCTTGTTCAGTACCCCCATCTTGGGACCAAACATCAAACTGATGTCTCTCCGCATGTTCACTTTCTTCTTGCTGTGCATATGCACCATCACCGACCACTTCAAGATCCGAGATGATCTCACTTGGTTGGCAGGGTGCCAGAGGGCTCAAGCGTTCACCACCGCATTCAATGAGGCTTGATCCCTCAGTCTTACTTGCTGAAGGCATGACTTCTGGCACTCCAGTAGCATTGGCATTCTCTGAAGACCATATAGAAGAATCCATATCAACTTCAGATTCAGTATGCGAGGCTGAATCAAGCTCAGAAAAATGATTCCCCTCCTCACTTTTATCTGAGTTTTCTGTGCTCACAGAGAAATGATGTGATGTCCTGGAATGAGGGGGGTAGGGAGCCATTTCAAATGACAATACATTGATTTTTGGCACCAAATCATCGCATGAGTCTGTCCTTTGGCTAGGAAATGTCCTCCATGACAGGGGTTGGTCATCCAAATCCGATGATAGATCACCTTCCAGAGGGAACTTGAAGACAGTGTCAGTACTCTCATATAAGAAGTCTGACTGAGAAGGTCCATCACTTTCCTCAAACGGTTTGCCTTCCTTTTCCATGTAATCCATTCCCTGGTGCACTTTTTCCTTGCTGGATTCATCAACAAGCCTCGCTTTTTCCAGCTTGGAGCCTCCCTCTGCAGTTTGTTGAATGTCTTCCGCATCTCTGCTATTCTTATGCAGCCTGATCTCTGATGATCTGCCACTGGAACCAGCAGAATTTCCTTTAGCTGCAACCAAACACAAAGACGCAATCCAGGTTTTTAGAGGCTACTGCCAAGGCTAAAGGTTAGAAGGAGGTTACTGGAAGGGTATGTATGATCAAACCTAAAAGAAGGGTTGAACATATGGGGCATTCATAAATCGGGGTTTGAGGCTCTGTCAAAAGGGCAGTGCATTTTGGACAGCGAACTTTCCTGCGTCCAGCAGCGTTGACTGTAGTGGACATCTTAGTGCTCTCCAAGGTCAATATACCTGTCACTGCAATACGAAACATGAATCGGCTTTCCCCAGAGGCATATTGGACACATGTATTACCTAAGTACTGATGGAACAGATCAGGGATTGCAACCTAGAGCATAGGAATCCAAAGATGCCTTAATCCATGTGTTTGTGAAAATCTGGCCACAGAAACTATGAGGATTTGTCCCCTTCATTGATTGCAATCAATGAAGGGAAGATGCTAATGCATCAATGAAGGAATGGACTACCAATAGAGGGAAGATGCTAATGGACTACCAATAGGAAACGCCATCATTTAAATCTACATGCACATGATCAAAAACGCCATAGCTAAGAGGAGAAAAGAGATCCTGACAGAAACCCTTGTAGCAGTGAATGCCTCATGCAATCAATGACAATATGATACCTATCATCCAAATCTATGTGCACAAGAGTGAAACTCTCATAGATGAGGAGATCGTAGCTATATTCCCAAAGTGGGATAGACCCTCCAGCAAGGGATCCAATCCACAGCCGTGTCTGTATGTATGCAAGAAACGCAAACCTAAGAGATATATTTACCCATATGAATGTGCATGTATGCAAAAATCTCTGGCTAAAGATGTGATCACCCATACGAATGCGCATATATGCAATAGCCTCATGGCTAAGAGATGCCTTCAACCATATGGATGTGCACATGGGCAGAGATGGTCAGGGAGAATCTAATTAGGACAAAAAAGTCAAGGGGTGCATCCATTGGGAAATGGATCTGTGGGGAGAGAGAGAGAGAGAGAGAGAGAGAGAGAGAGAGAGACTTCGTGATCTAAAAGCTGTGAGAAAATTACCTGTGCAAGGTAATGCGATAGACAGCTGCAACTACGCAAGGCGGTGAGGGGCCAGGGTAGTGACAAGAGAACCCATCATTCTTCTTCTCCTCCAGCTGCAGCTGCAGCTGCTGCCGCCCTGTTCATGTTTTGGCCGCCCTTCTTCTGCTCGTTGATGTGCTAACAACAGAAAAGCAAAAAAAAGAAGCTAGCTGCTGCTGGCACCGCTGCGAGGCCAACGAGGAGGGTTACTTTCTAGATAAGGCTACCCTCAAAAATGGTGGGAAAAAATGGGGCTGTGTGTCCACGGTCATGTGTTTCGTCGTCTTCTTCTTCTTCTTTTTTTACTGACAAGAAAGAAACCAATTGTGCAAGCGTGTGCAGTGACTTAGGGCGAGCTGTGAAGCAAGACAACAAAGGGGTACACACTTCACGATATTCTTTTGCGCTCGGTGCAGGCGGCTAGGCTGTGCCGAAAGCCAGCAAAGCAAAGTGTGTATATTTCAGTAAAAGGTTGCGAAGGCGGCTTGGGGAAAACGAATCAGAATCACCCACACACACTACTACTACTGTTCACGTATTTTGTCGAGACTGTAGAAACTTTGCAGTTGGGCAAACGGTTCATCATAGCTTTTACACACCATTACTACCAGTGCCACCAGCCGTGCCCGAGTCAACGCTTGGCTTCGACGCCGGCGGGCGGGCCCCCAAATGTGGGCCCACTCGCTCGTCCGTCGCACATTAAAGACCGCGTCGTAGTTCCGTATTGGGTCCAAAGCTTCTCGAACACTGACAGGGCTCCCTTGGGACCTGTTCACATGCTACCAATAGTTCCCAACCACTTGGCAGTTGCTTGGTAGGTACCCTTTTGAAGTGCTGTTGGCAGTTCGTTTTTAGCACCCTTTGCAACGCGTCTTTCCGTTTGCCCAATTCAAATTTCAACTTTTTTTTTTTTGCTAGTTTTTAATTTATACGTGAAAAACTTCCATCTCGCCAAAATTGCATGTAATTATTGACTACTTTATAAATTTAGAAGATAGTATTACTAAGACCTCTTCAAATCCACCCATTTTTAAACCTTCACTCCCAAAATTTAAAGGTTTTTTTTTTAATTTTCGAAGGTGTAATTACAATACTCTGTTTTTAAATAATTTAAAGGTATTTCTTGATTTTTGAAGGTGCAATTACATATACTCCGTTTTTTTTTTCAAGTACTTTGAAAAGTGTGTGAGGATGTTAGGACTTTGGGCAGTGTATCAAAAAATCACCCAAATGGTTTACATTTTAGAATTTGAGGTTTATTTTTACTAAATTTGGATAATTTGAAGGTACTTTTCATGAAAACAAATAGAAATTTTAGTTTTACAAACCTTTTCTCAAATGTGGCTCTCGTCAAGTAATACATTCCAAGCACAAATTTTCTCCAAAAGTGCATCCCTCTACATCACAGGTCACAAAGAGAGAGGGTTGCAATCAATCAAAGTTTTGTTATGGATTCTGAATGAGTTGATGTGGCGACAAAGTAGCCAAAACAATTAGAAACCAAAGAAAGGGGAAAATTATTCAACAAGCTTCTAAGAATATCTTGCAAGCTTTTGTTTTTTTTCCTCGTTTTTATAACTTAGAAGCTCTCCAAATTCCATTTTCAAATGAAAACTATCAATAAATGGATATCAATAATAAGTGTATTTTAGAGACCCTACTCTCTGAGAGAAGAAGATCCTTTTTGGTCATGCCCTAGGTTTTTTGTCTTAATTATACTCTAGGTGATGGGAACTATTATCCTCCACATCAATCACACGAGGTCAACTTTTGTGATGTACAATTTCTAAAGGCCAAGGTTCTTGGCACATTGGAGTCACTCCAATAACCTCTCCCACGACCTGAGCAACCTCTATCATTAGGAGAAATATGGACTCTCCATTTTGTCCCAACGAGTGAATAAAAAAAGATTGGCCTGACCAATGAGAGAATTCTAGATCCATGTAACATGGATCTTTTTGTCATATCTTTGTCCAAATCTCTTAAGAAAATAAAATAATACCATATCTTTAAAAAATAGAGAAATGCCAGATTTCATGTCAGATGTACCTTGTGGTCAGCACATGAAAGTTTGAAAATCGAATTTTTTTTTTCTATTTTTTATGTTTAACTTTTTACTTTCCCTCCTTTTGCATTTCACTACCTTTTCATTCTTCCCTTTTTTTGGAGGAATTCAATTTCGACATATCTTCTACAACTCTGGTTCTTTCTTCACGAAAATTTTCAAGTATGTTGTTCTCCACCATAGCTCTCTCCTCCTAAAATTTCATCTCATTTGGACAAAACGTCTGTGAGTTATGCCCGTTTTCTCACATGAACTTTCTCTTTTCTGCACCAATAGCTATCTTTATATGAAGTGACATCAAATTCTTATGAGTAATTATTATATGTTTAGAGTTTGTCTGTGTTTTGTCTTGATGTAAGTAATGATCATAGATTTAAGATTTGTTTATGTTTTGGCTTGATATGTTCTGTTTATTTTCACAGGAGAAAGGTTATGAGCAACAAGGTTGTGTAAATCAAAGCAGTAAGTTGTTGTTTATTTCTTGTTGTTTTAATCTTTATTTATTGCTTATAATCTTCTTTGTACAGTAATGATTTGAAGTGGCATAAAATACCACAGTAATGATCATAGGTTTAGGATTTGTTTATGTTTTGTCTTGATGTGTTGTTGTTTATTTTCACAAGAGTAACAAGGTTGTGAGCAGTAAGTTGCTGTTTATTTCTATTGTTTTAATCTTTATTTGTTGATTACAATCTTCTATCCATAGTAATTCTAGTAATATGATTATTGCATCTGGCACCTTGTTTCGTGGGCTGTATAGGCTCAATTCTTATGACAAGTGTGTGGAAGATTCAGCAAATGCAGTTTCTGATGAAAAGACAGTTTCAGATGCATGCTCGTTTTGGTCATCTGAACTTTGCTAGTTTGCTGCGTTTGCAGAAATTTGATATGGTTGCTTCATTGCCCCCTCTTGAGGCACCATTGAAACATGTTTGTGAAGGCTGTATTTTGGGCAAAATGCAGCGTTCTGTGTTTCCAAAGGATGGTTCTGTGCGGGGCCACTCGCAAATTGCAGCTTGTACATAGTGATGTATGTGGGCCTATGCAAACTCCGTCATTTGGTAAACACTTGTACTTCGTGACTTTCATTGATGATTACTCAAGGCATGCATGGGTATATCCACTGAAGGCAAAGTCCGAAGTATTTTTGTGCTTCAAACAGTTTATGCTTATGGTTGAAAATGTATCCAATTGTACTGTGGGCACCCTCCGTTCTGATCGAGGGGGGGAATACATGTCTAAAGAGTTTGATGCATTTCTGGCTAGTCGTGGGATAAAACACCAATGTACAGTGCCATATACCCCTCAGTAAAATGGTGTTGCTGAGAGGAAGAACAGGTCACTTATGGAGATGGCACGATGTATGGTCAAGAGCCAAGCTTTGCCACATGCGTTTTAGCTTGAGGCTGTCATGTGTGCTGCATATGTACTCAACAGGTGTCCCACTAAGGCCTTGCAGTCTATTACTCTATACGAAGCTTGGCATGGCAGGAAGCCTTCTATTGGTCACTTGCGTGTCTTTGGTTGCTTGGCCTATGCTTTAGTGCCTGTGCAACAACGCAGAAAATTGGATGATAAGGCTGTCAAATGTATTTTTGTTGGTTACAGTGCTGAGAGCAAAGGTTACAGATTGTATCATCCGCAGTCAAAGCGTATCTTGATTAGTCGAGATGTTGTTTTTGTGGAAGATGCTGTGCAGCCTTTGTTATCATGTACCAAATAGACAGGTGTGAGCTCACGGGATGTATTTGATACATTGTTGCCTCTGTTTACAGGTGGGAATTCAAATGTAAGTCCTAATGAGGCAAATACTCAGCCTATGTAGATTTCAAACGACATCATAGATCAGCCTATTTCTGATGCAGATTTACAAGATGTAATTCATGAGGATAGGGCTGAAAATGAGCAGGCTAGAGGTATGCCAAAATGGCTGGTGTAAACCTTGCGTGATAGTAAGATTGATGTACCTATGAGACTAGTACTCGTTCAGGTTTTCAGCATGCCTCTTATACATCAGATTGTTATACTTTGGTTGTGTCTAGTATGTGTGAAGAGGAAGAACCTCTTTCATTTGATGAGGCACAAAATTCAGAAAATTGGTTGGCTGCAATGCAAAATGAATATGATGCTATAATGAAGAATGGTACATGGTCTTTGTGTGATTTGCCTATTGGTAAAAAGGCCATTGGATGTAAGTGGGTTTTTAAGTTGAAACGAAAGCCAGATAGTAGTGTTGATCGCTATAAGGCTAGACTTGTTGCAAAGGATTATGCTCAAGAAAAGGGCATTGATTTTGATGAGACCTTTGCTCCCACTTGTCGTATGACTACCATTCGTAGCATTTGTGCATTGGCAGCTCATAATGGTTGGAATGTACATCAGCTGGACATAAAGACTGCGTTCTTGAATGGAGATTTGCATGAGAAGGTGTATGTATCGCAGCCTCGTGGTTTTGTTCAAAGAGGGCAGGAAAACAAAGTGTGCAGGTTGAAAAAGGCTTTATATGGTTTAAAGCAAGCTCCACGAGCTTGGTATGAAAAGATACATGCATATTTGACTGCACGTGGGTTTCAGAATAGTCCAACAGAAAGCACTTTGTATGTTAAACGTGTGGATGGTGTACGTCTAATCATTGCTCTCTATGTCGATGACATGCTGCTCACAGGACCAAATGAGAGTCATATTACTGATTTTAAGGCTGATTTGAATGCCTCTTTTGAGATGTCAGATTTGGGGCATTTGCATCATTATTTGGGGATAGAATTTAAGCAGTGTGATGGAGGTATTGCTTTGTGTCAGACAAAGTATATTGAGACATTGTTGCGGAGATTTGGCCTTGAAGACTGCAAGCCTATTGCTACTCCAATGGAGACAGGTTTGAAGTTGAGTCTTCATGATGCTGGAGATCACTTTGATGTCACACTCTATCAGACAGCTGTTGGTTGCCTCATTTATGTATGCATTACGAGGCCGGACATTCAGTTTGCAGTCTCACAGGTGAGCAGGTTTATGCATAGCCCAGGGTCTCAGCATTGGAGGGCAGTTAAACGCATCTTTCGCTACTTGAGTGGCACCATACATCTTGGGTTGTTTTATCCCAAGGGAGGATCGTTGCCGCCAGATTTACATGCTTTTTCGGACTCAGATTGGGCTGGTTGCTATGACACAAGAGTGTCCACAAGTGGTTTTTGTTTCATGCTCGTTAGCTCATGCATATCTTGGTTGAGCAAGAAGCAACCTACTGTGGCCACTTCTAGTTGTGAAGCTGAGTACAGGGCAGCTTTCACAGCTACGGTTGAGTGTGTGTGGCTCAGACGGCTTATGGCTGACTTGGGTGTTGGACAGGAGTCTGCCACCTCTATCTTCACTGACAGTCAGAGTGCATTGGCGGTTGCGAGAAACCCAGTTTTTCATGCTCGCACAAAGCACATTGAGGTGCATTATCACTATGTCAGGGAGAGACTCTCAGCAGGAGAGATTAGCTTGGCCTATGTGCCAACACAGGACAACCTCGCCGATCTTTTCACAAAGGCGCTTCCTCGTGAGAAGTTCGAAGCTTTCCGCAAAGCTTTGGGCTTGCTCCCCTTTGTGGACTAATCTACTTCGGGCATGGCACTCTCCTATACATGAGTACCAGCTCTCGTTCACACCATCACTCCCAAGGGGGATTTGTTGCCATATATATATAGGCAGTGATGTGTGTGAACACACTTAGGATCGTCGGGGCATTTTTTCCCTCTTTAGGAGGTTTTTTCCCCCGGCTTGTATATACGCCCATCCTTCTAGGGCTAACTTATCTTTTGTACATTGACACAATCTAATACACTTTGTGTTGTGTGCATTCTTGTTTCTTCTTCTCCAAGCTTTGTGTGCTTTCCTGCAACCCTAATTCCAACAATCCAACTTAATGTAGAGAGTCATTGGCCCCTTAGTTTTCTGAGGCGGCAGGAAAGCCAACTTATGTCCAATAATCCCTCTTGTAATTTCTATTTTAAGTTGGATGGTAGGAAGGTTGGGAGTCGAAGTGAACATTGCAAAACATGCAAGCGGTGTGTTACTCCACACATCCTTGAGATTGTGGAGTCAATGTAATTCTTATTCTTCCAAGTGAATATAAGAAGTTGTTTCTCTAAAAGTGTTGTAAATTTAATTTTTTTTTATTTTCATAAAGTTTTGGTTTTTTAAGTCTACTGTGTTTCAAACCCTTTAATATGTAAGAAAATAACGATAAGTATAAGTAAGTACAAACGTAAATATAAATATAAGTATATATTTAAGTGTAAATAATAATATAATTAATTATATTAAATATATATATATTTTTATGATTTGTTATATTTTAATGAAGTGTCATTAATTTTTAAGTCTATAGATATAAGTTTAAAAATAAATATAACTTTAAGTATATATTTAAGTATAAATAATAATATAAGTAACTATGTAAATAATATAATATAATAATATAATGTAACGTGAAATAGAAGTATGATTTATTATTTATTATATTTTAATGAAGTATCCTTTATTTACTAGAGTATGTTTATAAGGTATAAAAATAAATATAAGTTTATAGATATTTGTAAGTAATATAATAAACACAAGTATAAATTTATTAAAAATATTATAAATTTAAGTGTAAGTATAAATATGAGTATAAGTTATAGATCGAATTCATTTATACTATCTATTCTCTAGCTCTCCCTTTGTGTGCTAGCTCTCCCCACTACTTATCATGGTTGCCTCTCCTGCTTTCGTCACGTGGATTAGCAGCACTCGCTATGCTCACCTTGGGGACCATATCTACCCTAGGTTTTGCAAGAGTTTAGACCTCGAGGCTGTCATCTCCACCTTAGACCCAAACTCCACCTTGCTAGCTACATTTTGCGATGCAATCGACGACTTCACCTACTCTATCCCAAATGCCACCTTGAGTTGGATTCCTTTTGACTTCCTCTTCAACATGAAGAGTGGATCCAACCACAAGAGAAGGCGGTGAACAGAGCTCTAGCTCATGTCGGACAAGATTTTTGCACTACCGCTGTCCCAACCTCCTATGAAGAGCACATCCCACTCGATCTCATTGAGCGGGATATTGCTTTTGCTATTTACATCTTGAACTCTGATGTTTAAGAGCCAGAGGATGATGACATCCAGGATCTCCCTCTAGTGGAATACATAGACACAGAGCCAGAGGAGACCACTTTAGACCCTGTCTCGTTGAGGCCACAGAGAGCTCTCGCATGATGCTTGCATCTATCCAGCCTGATGAAACCCAAAGTCACGACCCACCACTAGCTTCATTGAGTGCCATCACCATCGAAGGGGTGGAGTACCTCCTCATGTAGGATGTGTTAGAGCTCTTGAACTTGAGGGAGGAGTAACTATATAGTATACTTGTGCGAAATGCTAGTGATGATTTCTTGGACTTTGATTACCAAGAAGCTCTACCACAGGTTGATGAGGTAGGGCGATATGATGAAAGTAGTGTAAATGATATCTATGTTATCATTGCCGTCTCCAGAAGTAGATTGAGGATGCAGCTCCTCAATATGAGAACTCAGATGAAGAGTTCGAGCGCTTGCAGAATGAACTCTTCGGACCTCGACCATAACATGCGACACCTGTGGTCCAACCGCCGCTGGACGATGGTAGACCCATTCCAGGAGTAGATCTGAGGCACCCTTACTACACAGAAGGAGCTTGACGAAGCAAAAAAGGTATCTCCTTTTACCAGTTGCTCCCCAAATTTGATATTTAAGGACTTTAGGGTATGTAGACCCCACATATATGATCCTATGCCCATCAGAGGCTGGGAAGTGCACAGTCCGAAGGCTCGGGTCGTGGGAAGTCCTAAATCTACAAAAATCAAGGCTTCCCACATGAGCCTTCATATACAGTGCACTTCCCAGCCTCTTTGTAGATTCAAGGCTTCCCACGCGAGCCTTCGGACAGTGCACTTCCCAGCCTCTAATGGGCATGGGATCATACATGTGGGGTCTACATGCCCTAGAGGCCCTAAATATCAAATTTGGGATCATTCTATTAAAAAAAATCATCCTCTCCCATGCATTGCATGATCGATTCTGACATCAATTTTATTGGTTTGCAGGAAATTGTGTATCTTGATGAATTTGCATAGAGGCAAAGTGGAAGATCTTGGGGCCAAGGAAGGGTTCAGGACTCTCCACTCAAGAGTACATTGGCAAACTTGCCAATGATGTGATAGTCTTCCACAAGACTTGCTCTCCGGGGTATGCGGATAACTTTTTGAAGATTAAAGCACTTACAAAGGGTACTGCATTCAAACTTATTCCGACTAAATCAAGTTTGGAAAAGTTTTTTTACTTCGGCGCTCAAAGTTACTTTACTTGTTCTCGACTCAAAGGTCAGGGCCTTTACATTCTGTGGGGTGGCCCATGGCATTGTTGCGGGGATACAGGATCCCACCTTCATCAGGACAGAGCTTGAAGGGTCCTAAGTTTTGATTCCAGCCATCAGGACAGAGCTTGAAGGGTCCTAAGTTTTGATTCCAGCCATCAAGGCGACTTCAGAGTCTAGAGAGCCTAGCAGTAAGAAGCCTAGGATATAGCTATGATGATTATGTAACTTTGATGAGCCTAGCAGTAAGAAGCCTAGGATATAGCCAATGGATGCTTGCTTGGTGCCTCCAAACATTTGAAGATATGATGGAGACAACCTTCTGGACCAGTTATAAAGTCTTCCATCAAGCAACCCCACATCCCACACACATGGCAAGACTTTGTCCGCACATACTCGATCTACTAGTGCTAGATCCCTTGCCAGTTTCGAGGACGGATCTGAATTAGGGAGGGGGCTATGTTAACCACCCTATTTTTCAAGCGTGGTTACGCTTCTTGTAATCTATCATTATGTAACCGCACTAAAAGCGCTTATTGAGAAAATATATATAGGATGACCGACCTTACATCTTGTGTAATGTTGGTCGTAGGAATGAACTAGATGTACATAGAGCTAGGAAGCCAATTTTGGGCCCCCAATTGTAAATGGGTGGCTGGCCATTGTAAAAAGTGAGCTCATGTATAAAAATGATTTTATAGAATATGAAAAGGGATAATCCCATATCTTACAATTGAGTCTTGTTCTCTCTCTCTCTCTCTCTCTCTCTCTCTCTCTCTCTCTCTCTGGTGTTTATGGTTGTATGCTTGTGTTTGTGAACGCTTGCTTGGTTGATTGTGGTGTGTATGCATGGCATGGATGGTGTTAGTCTAGCTTGCTTGCTTGATTGTGGTGTATGCATAGAGTGGATGGTGTTAGTCTAGCTTCTCTTCTATTCTCCCTTCTCTTGTCTTCCTCTCAAGATCCCTCTTGCATGCACATTGGCATTGAGTGGAGGTAGAGCTCTTCATAGCTCCCTTGTTCCTTGCTTATTACCTAGCTTGTGAATCTCCATATGGGTGACACAAGTGGTGATGGAGTGAGACCCTAGTAGCCTCGCATAGGGGAGTTAACCCTCATTAGGGTTCGCTAAATGCAAGTCTCCAAATCGACCCTTGCATGGTATCATTCTCTTATTCTCTCCTTCTCTTGTGCAAGGTAGTATGTTTTGGTTAATAGATGGGCTGAAGCTATGTCTACTACTAGAATCACATGTAAGGTTGTTCCCACAAGTTTATCTATACTCATATTTGTTGCAGGTTTGGTGCCCCTTTTGAAATTGTATCTAACAAAATTCCTCGATTTATTAGGGAAGAGTTGGATAAAGCATTAGAAAGTCTCAATATTAGACATAGACATGTGACTCCTTATTATCCTCAAAGCAATGGGCTAGTATAGAAAGTTAATTGTATTGTACTAAACTGGTTGAGGGCAGTCCAAAACATTGGCATTAGGGGAAATATGGACTACAAAAAGGGCCCTTTAGGATTAATTTTAATGAAATTTAAATTAAGTTTGAACCAATGGGAAGGGAGGGAAGTACACATCCTATCCACCACTAGCTTTAGGACCTAAAGTAGGGGTATTTCCTGGGTATTTATTGCTATACTCTAGGCTTGTTCCCCAAGTAACCCCAATCACATCACCTTTTTTATCTAGTAGCCCCACTAGTGTCCTTAGGGGCTTTTCACCTCCCTTGGGCCCCGCCACATCTGCTTGGCCAAAAAGTAACCCTAAAAACTGAAAATATTTATTTCCCTCCAAAATTGTGATGTTACCTCCAAAAAAGTGCTTCCATATTATTCTATAGTGAAAAAAGGATTTTCCAAGCTTCCTAGCCCCTTCCTATACTCTTAAACTAATTACACCTATAAACCATTAGTCCTAGAGCTCTCTAACCCCTCTCTAATCTTGCCTATAACCTTTTAATCTCTTTCTAATCTTTGTTGTAAGCTTGTAATCTCTCTCCAATCCTCTTGCGTGTCTTTAATCTCTCCATAATCTTGCAGCAAGTTTCTAACCCTCTGACAAGCTTCCATATCTCTACTAATCTTACTATAAAATCTCTAACCACTTCTAAATCTTACTACAAGGTTTAATGGCCCTCTAAGCTCTTATCTAATCCTCTAGTAGCCTTCTAACCTTCCTATTCCTCCTCTAATCCCACTCAAGTCACTTTATCCTCTTGTAAGCAAGTTCTCATCCATGGAAACATCTAATAGGAGACCTAGTGATTCCATCTCTGAGTATGTTCTTAACAACTCTAGGAATGAGCAAGGTATGTGGGTTGGAGAGAGATTTAGGGTTAATTATTAGGTTTACTTACAGCAGCCACAGAAAGTCAAAGCTTGTGGTGTTTTGGAACATCATTGGAAAGGGAAGATTTCTAGCTTTCAAGAAAACTCAAAATGAAGGCATAGTGGCAGTGGTTCATCATGTCTACATGGCTCCAGACATTCATCTTCCTCCTCACATGGCAAAAACCAAGTTTCCTTGTAATCGTGAGTATTGTGTTACTAATGTGGTTCTATTCAAATCATTTTGTTATACCCTTGACTGTGAGATCCCTGTTCCCACTGAGCAACGGATTCAGGATACTAGCAGCGGAAGTAACACATCATGCGCGGGTAGGGGTCTCACACTCGGGGCCTCGCCCACGAATATCCGGACAAGAGACTAATCCGTCGGTTTGTCCAAAACCGAAACCGGAAAAACTTCCTTTACCCGGAAAGCATGGGCGATTCCACCAGGATAACTCTTTACTCTAACGTAGTCAAGATCATTACGGATCAACTGATCTGACTGCACCTCTAACGGTACTTGGTCAAATCAAGGAAGAAACTTGCACTTGGATCATTGGGATCAACGCTTTTTTCCCCATCAAGAGGCACAGCCGTTGATTCCTATCCATAGAACAATTTCTATCCGGGATTTACTTCATCTATCGTAATAATAGAAATTAAATTTCGATTTACGGATCCATCAGTCCAGCCTAACCCCATCCGATCCCATGGGTTAGCCAACCGCCCAACCACTGTAGTGATGGGATCCAATTTTGGAATTTGGTTAGGTTTTGTCCCGGGTACCAAGGAAAAGAGTTCCAAGGCCCCCTAGCCGAAAGTTCATGCAAACATAGAACTAGCCACACCACTTACACACCCAATATGAAATTGCCTTTTTCTTAGCATCAACTAACTTTAAAACAATCCTTCAATGAAACCATAGTACCAATGATCATAATCTTCCAATTTATCCGGTTGATTCATAATTTCCCATCATTCCTTCATCAGAGTATCTATGGCATCATTGGCAACTAGAACGCTCATCACCACCTGTCCACACAGGGGCCTTTTCAATAGTTCCTAGCCCATAATACTCAGTAATATAATCGCTTATAAAAATCAAGATGGACTCTCGTTGAAGATCAGCAAGATCAACCAACAGATCCATATAAAGAGCCATGGACTCATCCATTGAAGACCAGCAAGGTCAATCAACCAGATCCATGCCCGGTTCCACAAAACAACTCTTACTCCTTGTTCCAATATCTTCCTCGACGCACGCGTGGGTATCCTGGGCGACCCAGAGCCCGAGCACCGTATGGTCAGCACCCTCTAGGATCCTTCGCAGGTGACCTAGCGCTTCACTCATAGGCCGCTTCCTTGGTCCCTCATCCACCGTACCGGAAGCTCACCATTTAAATCGAACCGAGGCTGGTCAAGACCTCGGTCGACCTTGCTACGCGAGACGTCCTCCATTGACTCTCCGTCAGCAGTTGCAACTTTAACAGTTAGGTCTTCATGACCTTAATCCACAAGATGGTCAAAATGCTTCCCCAGCATTCTTGACATAAAACAGTCATTTACAAACAGTCACAAAATACAGTTTCTAAATCAAACTCTCGTCTTTCCACATTATCCCTCCTTAGTCCACATTACTTATTCCACATTCCATTCAATGTGTACTCATTCTCATCCATTTCCTCATATCGACGACACATTAATTCACATTCACATTCATACATCCACATTTACATGGATACATCCATTTTCACATCCTCATTTATACATCCACATCCCATATCCACATTCATACATACACATCCATATCCACATCCATACATCCACATTCACATCCACATTCACATTCACATCCACATTCACATCCTCATTTATACATCCACATCCACATCCATATTCACATCCATACATCCACATCTACATGCATACCTCCATTTTCACATCCTCATTTATACATCCACATCCCTTATCTACATTCATACATACACATCCATATCCACATCCATACATCCACATCCACATCCACATTCATATTCACATCCATATATCCACATCTACATGCATACATCCATTATCACGTCCTCATTCATACATCCACATCCACATCCACATACATACATACATCCACATCCACATACATACATACATCCACATCCACATTCCCATTCACATCTATACATCCACATCTACATCCACGTACATACATACATCCACATCCACATTCCCATTCACATCTATACATCCACATCTACATCCACATTCATATACATCCACATCCACATTCCCATTCACATCTATACATTCACATCTACATCCACATACATACATACATCCACATCCACATTCCCATTCACATCTATACATCCACATCTACATCCACATTCACATCTATGCATATACATCTTCATGCATACATCCATTTTCACATTCATACATCCACTTTCACATTCATACATCCATACTCCCATCTCCACATCCACACATCCACATACATACATCCATTTCCACATTCCCATTCATGTAACCCCATATGTCTTCACATCTAATCTTTTACATCACATCCATTCTCGCCCTATCACAACCCATATACATCCTATTCTATCACATACACTTCTTACCTCATCCCATACACATCTTATCACATCCTATCACTTTTCATACGCATCTTATCAATTCTTATCACATCTCATACACCTCTTATCACATCTTATCACATTTCATATCTTTTTTTTTTTTAAAAGAGAATTCTTATATTTGATATAAGATTTCTCTACACATTTATTTATACATAAATTCCATTTAAGGAGACTAACACTTTCGAAATTAAAATCAATCTTTTATGCATCTTCTTATGCATAAATTCAATTTGGTAGGAAATTACACTTTTAGAATAAAAGAATTTCTCTTATGCATCTAAGTTAAGCATAAAATCCATTTATGAGGAAAATCACACTTTTAGTATAAAAAGAATATCTTTTATGCATACCTATATGCATGAAATCCAATATGATAAAAGTAACACTCTTACAATAAAATAATCAACTTTTATGCATACCTCTATGCATGAAATTCAATTATGATAAAAGTCACACTTTTATAATAAAATAATCAACTCTTATGCATACTTCTATGCATGAAAATTAAAAATGATAAAAGTAACACTTTTGATATAAAAAAATTTCTTTTATGCATACTTCTATGCATGAAAATTAAAAATGATAAAAGTAACACTTTTGATATTAAAAAAAAATTCTTTTATGCATACTTCTATGCATGAAAATTAAAAATGATAAAAATAACACTTTTGATATAAAAATTTATCCATTATGCATACTTCTATGCATGAAATAAAAATGGTAAAAATAACACTTTTGATATAAAAATTTATCCATTATGCATACTTCTATGCATGAAATAAAAATGGTAAAAATAACACTTTTGATATAAAAATTTATCCATTATGCATACTTCTATGCATGAAATAAAAATGGTAAAAATAATACTTTTGATATAAAAACTTATCCTTTATGCATGATATTAAAATTCAATTTCTCCATGATTGTAATGAAATTCTTTCAATTAATCTAGGATGATAATTCCTAGAATATGGTAGGAAGTCCTCTTTTTATGCTTTGAATGAGATTATTTTATGCATAATTTTTATAAAAATTTTGCCATAGCTCCGCTGCTATGACTGATAAATCTCAATTTTTCTAAGGGATAATGCTTATCATTAAGGAAATAATTAAAATAATCTCTAGGATTATTAATCCATAATGGATTGAATCATTAATATACATAAACTAAAAGCATAGAAAAAAGCCATTAATTTGGCCTCAAGCATAGCTTAATCTTGGGTTAAGGAAAAGCTTTATGAAAAGCTTGATTTGGATTGAGAATGGGTCATGAGTATGACCATTTCTTGAGTGAGAGAGAGAATTTACATAAAAATTATTAGAATTTAAACATAAATGAAAATTAACTTCAATAGCATTATGTAACTCTTCACTACTATTCAAACTTCAATAGCATTTAAAAAAAACCATACCAATTAAACTTCTCAAGCTTGAGAGGGGTTGAGAAGAGAGAAACATTGAGAAATTATAGAAAGATCAATATTCACTAATTACCTTACAAATTGCTTGATTCTTTGTTCACGGTAGAGGCCCCCAACCAATCAATTGGTTAAGTATGTTGATGGAGCCACTAATGGGGATTGAAGAAAGAGGGAAGCTCCAAAAACTAGTGAATTATTAAATGAATTCACAGTTCTTGGCTTAGGTGGAGTAGAGTAACGATGCATAAACACTATCTATTTTTCAACAAGGGGGAGGCTTCTATTTATAGGAAAAATTGAGCTCCTAACCAAACAAACTGATTCTAGAATTTTCTAAATCAGTTTGGTCAATATTTGACCATTTTTAGATCAGTTAAGCTAACTTTTTGGAACTAGACTTAAATGAGGAGAGAGGAGAGATGAAATATCTCAATTTTTATGAGTTTAAAACTCATTCAAGCATGTGAAATATGCACCTCCTTTAAAGAACTCTCTTTCCTTACATAAGTGTCATAATGGAATCATTTTAATATTGCTCATAGTTTTTTACTAATAAACCTTGTACATTTTCAAC
This sequence comes from Cibotium barometz, assembly GCF_041138505.1. Lineage (NCBI taxonomy): Eukaryota > Viridiplantae > Streptophyta > Polypodiopsida > Cyatheales > Cibotiaceae > Cibotium > Cibotium barometz. Next base: position 46,840,576 of record NC_141084.1, read on the forward strand.
TCTTCATCTTATGTGAAATATGCACATCCTTTAAAGAACTCCCCTTCCTTACATATGTGTCATAATGGAATCATTTTAATATTGCTCATAGTTTTTTACTAATAAACCTTGTACATTTTCAACTCTTCATCTTATGTGAGCATTTAAGGGACTCCCCTTCCTTACATATGTGTCATAATAAAATCATTATTCCCAAAATATCTCATATTTTTAATATTGCTCATAGTTTTTTACTAATAAACCTTGTACATTTTCAACTCTTCACCTTATGTGAGCATTTACTCATTTTTGGGTATCTTCTTTTTTACAAATTGGATTTATCTACTCCCTACACATGGATTGATGCTATTGGCCTATAGGAACCTTAATTGGACCATAGTCTAAAGATTTCTGAAAATCTAGACCCTTAGACTAAGGTTCTTTATACCTATTTCCAATTAATTCCAATTGCACATTGGAAAATTCTTTTTGAATTTCTGTTGCAGGGGAACTCATCTGAATTATAAGAGATATTTTTCTATCCAAAAATATTCAAAATCTGAATATTCTCTCTCTAGAATATTTTCTCTCTCTAGGCTAAAATAGTTAGAAACAAGGTCTTTATATTTCTGAAGAGGGGTTGATTACAGGGGAAGATACTAGACATCAAAAAGGGGTTGGGAGAGGAATCTTACATTCTACCCCACTTAAAAAACGCGAGATGCCCTCATCTCGCAAACTGGGGGTAATTTCGCAAGATGCACAAGTATGAGACTGAGAGAAAATTTTTTAAATTAAGATTAACCACCAATTAAAAAAAAAAGTCTCAAGAGAGCAAGATTCAAGATAAGAACAAGATTTAAACTTTATTCATTCTCGGAACTTATACAGTAAAGATAGAAGAACTCTTTACACTTCCATAAGCCCGTCCATCATATGATCACAAAAGCAACACTCACAAGCTGCACAAGTATAAGGTAACTCATCTATGGGAATAATTCTGTTGGTTATTGCCGCACCTATCTCAGTGGTATGAGGTGATCTAACAAAAGGACCTCTGAGAGGCAAGCCAAAAACGGGGTAAAGGCATATCTTCTCATGAGGAAGAAAACACGCCAGTAAGAAGACCCGCTCAGAAAACCCAGGATGCCTTGATCTCATGACGCAGTAGTATCGGGGACCCAAACCCAAAGCTTCAATAACCATGGCCAAGCGGACATTGTTACGAAAGTGCTGCTGACCCCAGGGTGTTACCCTAGTTATGTCTTGATAGGTTCGCCATTTTGTCTGCGCTACAGAAGTTCCCAAGTGAGGGAAAAGTGAGCGCTCATACTGCTCTATAAAATCTTTCTTCACAGACTCCCTTGCGTCTTGAAGGTGAGAAATCATCATGGATAAAACTAATTCTTGTTGCCAAGCCATGAAGGAGATTAAGAAAGAAAGAAGATCGATGGAAGTAAGATTACTGTGAACGACAGTAAAAGTTACGACTTATATAAAGGAAGGAGCTAGCGTAACTTAGAAGCCAACGGTAACTTGCCACTGAAGTTTTACCGTCTTTCCATGATTTGGGTTTGGCACATTTTTCTATAGAAGGCATTCAGAACTTTGAGATGAGGAGATAAAATAAGTTCGTAAGCTAAATCACCTACTTTCTTTGGTCCACAATATTTGGGAGATAACTTCTTATACTTCCCAAGAGATAAAGAACTTCTTTTGGGCCGTACTCGAGACCAAAACCTTGATATCCAAAACATCGATTCTCACTTCTGAACTCGTTGTTCTGAATCCTTAAAACAGGTGGGACTCTTGAGAAGTATTCAGGAAAAAGGTTCTTCCTTTTTTAAACAGAATCTTTCTTTTATTTTAGAGAGAGAATAATTATAAGATCAGAAAGGAAGATTCTTACTCCTGTATACCTCTAAGGCTAGGGGAGGAATCTTACATTCTACCCCACTTAAAAGGTGCAAGATGTCCTCATCTCGCAAGTAGAGGACAACTTTTTTGCTTAAGATCCAATTTATTCTGGGGTTCCTTATATTCCGGTCAACCCAACAGAATATGGGGATAAATATCCCTTATATAGAATTCATCATTAAATAACAATTCATTCAAATCATATCATTCATATCTTTAACACGATAATGGTCCATTAGACCGAAAATTTCCTTCTGAACATTCCTCCACGGAATTTAAGTTAAGCAAGTTCTCAATTTGTCATCCCTTAACTTGATCTACCGTCTCAAGTATTAACAGTAGCAATTTGATAACATAATCCACTAATCTCATAGTGATTTGCTGAATCATTTTCATCATTTATCATTACAGGGACTCGTCCCAATCATCCACATTGTGGTTTCGCTCAGCTTATTACATTTCAACCCATTTTCAAGGATCATCATTTTTCAATCAGAATCCAAATCAATTCATCAGTTCCCAAACAGAATTAAAAATCATATCAACCACATTCAAAATCATCATCTGGATAGCATTAACGCTTATAATTTCAAGTCTTAGATTTACTCGTATATACTGTCGGTAAAGAGCTGCAGTTATACCCTCGGTATATACGGATAGTCATGATACTCGAAACTATAAGGTAAATACCATCATGTCTAGGTCTCAAGCAAGTCAGGGTTCCATACAATTGCGGTACTTCCAATTGAAGACCCAATTACTAATTTACGAATTTCAATTTGAATTAACAATTTGTATGAATTATATCAAACAATTACAACCTTTTTGTGCGTCTTGATAAACTTTTGACATAATTTGCTCCTCAGTTGATCTTATTGGAGATCTATGACTTAAGTCTGATAAATAGATTTTTCTTTATCCGATCGTCCGTAAAAAAAAACATTTGTATATTTATATACAAGTTGCAATAATTACATAGAGTGGCTCGGCTCCAAAATTCAAAATCTCTTCGAGAGACGCATAAGACGACGGTACTGGGCCATAGTCATGCCCTGTTACATAAGTTCTCTAACTGCGAAGGGAGCTATTATTTTCTCCTTAGGGATAAATCGACTAAGGAGTCTATAAACTCGGCAAGCACGTCTGAAATTTTGAGGCGTTGAAAGATATAGAATGACACCACGCGTCATTTTCAGCTTTATCAAAATCATGGCCAATGAGAGGTTCTGCCTCAGCATTGCACGCCGGTTATAAGAGGCGTGGATATATAGCCCTGCAACCCACTTATGCTGTTGTCTCTCCACTGGGTTAGGAAAATATAATTCCTCAAAATGGCGTGCGAGTCTTGCTCGACTTGTTCGTGTTGAAGCGGAAGAGATGAGATGCTCGAAGGCAAATGCAATCATATCTTGAGACTGGGTGAGGTCGGGAATACCAGATAAATGGGGGACTTCCATCTATAAAAACAATTTCTTTGATTAAAATTTTTTCATTAAAGAAGCTTACGGAATGAAAATACATTATGAAAATGCTGTTTCTGAATTCTTATTACCAATTTCAGATAAGAATTTAATTATCTTTATTAGCTTTCAAAACCGCTCTGATACCAACTGTGAGATCCCTGTTCCCACTGAGCAACGGATTCAGGATACTGGCAGCGGAAGTAACACATCATGCACGGGTAGGGGTCTCACACTCGGGGCCTCGCCCATGAATATCCGGACAAGAGACTAATCCGTCGGTTTGTCCAAAACCGAAACCGGAAAAACTTCCTTTACCCGGAAAGCATGGGCGATTCCACCAGGATAACTCTTTACTCTAACGTAGTCAAGATCATTACGGATCAACTGATCTGACTGCACCTCTAACGTTACTTGGTCAAATCAAGAAAGAAACTTGCACTTGGATCATTGGGATCAACGCTTTTTTCCCCATCAAGAGGCACAGCCGTTGATTCCTATCCATAGAACAATTTCTATCCTGGATTTACTTCATCTATCGTAATAATAGAAATTAAATCTCGATTTACGGATCCATCAGTCCAGCCTAACCCCATCCGATCCCATGGGTTAGCCAACCGCCCAACCACTGTAGTGATGGGATCCAATTTTGGAATTTGGTTAGGTTTTGTCCCGGGTACCAAGGAAAAGAGTTCCAAGGCTCCCTAGCCGGAAGTTCATGCAAACATAGAACTAGCCACACCACTTACACACCCAATATGAAATTGCCTTTTTCTTAGCATCAACTAACTTTAAAACAATCCTTCAATGAAACCATAGTACCAATGATCATAATCTTCCAATTTATCCGGTTGATTCATAATTTCCCATCATTCCTTCATCAGAGTATCTATGGCATCATTGGCAACTAGAACGCTCACCACCTGTCCACACAGGGGCCTTTTCAATAGTTCCTAGCCCATAATACTCAGCAATATAATCACTTATAAAAATCAAGATGGACTCTTGTTGAAGATCAGCAAGATCAACCAACAGATCCATATAAAGAGCCATGGACTCATCCATTGAAGACCAGCAAGGTCAATCAACCAGATCCATGCCCGGTTTCACAAAACAACTCTTACTCCTTGTTCCAATATCTTCCTCGACGCACGCGTGGGTATCCTGGGCGACCCAGAGCCCGAGCACCGTATGGTCAGCACCCTCTAGGATCCTTCGCAGGTGACCTAGCGCTTCACTCATAGGCCGCTTCCTTGGTCCCTCATCCACCGTACCGGAAGCTCACCATTTAAATCGAACCGAGGCTGGTCAAGACCTCGGTCGACCTTGCTACGCGAGACGTCCTCCATTGACTCTCCGTCAGCAGTTGCAACTTTAACAGTTAGGTCTTCATGACCTTAATCCACAAGATGGTCAAAATGCTTCCCCAGCATTCTTGACATAAAACAGTCATTTACAAACAGTCACAAAATACAGTTTCTAAATCAAACTCTCGTCTTTCCACATTATCCCTCCTTAGTCCACATTACTTATTCCACATTCCATTCAATGTGTACTCATTCTCATCCATTTCCTCATATCGACGACACATTAATTCACATTCACATTCATACATCCACATTTACATGGATACATCCATTTTCACATCCTCATTTATACATCCACATCCCATATCCACATTCATACATACACATCCATATCCACATCCATACATCCACATTCACATCCACATTCACATTCACATCCACATTCACATCCTCATTTATACATCCACATCCACATCCATATTCACATCCATACATCCACATCTACATGCATACCTCCATTTTCACATCCTCATTTATACATCCACATCCCTTATCTACATTCATACATACACATCCATATCCACATCCATACATCCACATCCACATCCACATTCATATTCACATCCATATATCCACATCTACATGCATACATCCATTATCACGTCCTCATTCATACATCCACATCCACATCCACATACATACATACATCCACATCCACATACATACATACATCCACATCCACATTCCCATTCACATCTATACATCCACATCTACATCCACATACATACATACATCCACATCCACATTTCCATTCACATCTATACATCCACATCTACATCCACATTCATATACATCCACATCCACATTCCCATTCACATCTATACATTCACATCTACATCCACATACATACATACATCCACATACATACATACATCCACATCCACATTCCCATTCACATCTATACATCCACATTCACATCTATGCATATACATCTTCATGCATACATCCATTTTCACATTCATACATCCACTTTCACATTCATACATCCATACTCCCATCTCCACATCCACACATCCACATACATACATCCATTTCCACATTCCCATTCATGTAACCCCATATGTCTTCACATCTAATCTTTTACATCACATCCATTCTCGCCCTATCACAACCCATATACATCCTATTCTATCACATACACTTCTTACCTCATCCCATACACATCTTATCACATCCTATCACTTTCCATACGCATCTTATCAATTCTTATCACATCTCATACACCTCTTATCACATCTTATCACATTTCATATCTTAAAAAAAAAAAAAAGAGAATTCTTATATTTGATATAAGATTTCTCTACACATTTATTTATACATAAATTCCATTTAAGGAGACTAACACTTTCGAAATTAAAATCAATCTTTTATGCATCTTCTTATGCATAAATTCAGTTTGGTAGGAAATTACACTTTTAGAATAAAAGAATTTCTCTTATGCATCTAAGTTAAGCATAAAATCCATTTATGAGGAAAATCACACTTTTAGTATAAAAAGAATATCTTTTATGCATACCTATATGCATGAAATCCAATATGATAAAAGTAACACTCTTACAATAAAATAATCAACTTTTATGCATACCTCTATGCATGAAATTCAATTATGATAAAAGTCACACTTTTATAATAAAATAATCAACTCTTATGCATACTTCTATGCATGAAAATTAAAAATGATAAAAGTAACACTTTTGATATAAAAAAATTTCTTTTATGCATACTTCTATGCATGAAAATTAAAAATGATAAAAGTAACACTTTTGATATTAAAAAAAAATTCTTTTATGCATACTTCTATGCATGAAAATTAAAAATGATAAAAATAACACTTTTGATATAAAAATTTATCCATTATGCATACTTCTATGCATGAAATAAAAATGGTAAAAATAACACTTTTGATATAAAAATTTATCCATTATGCATACTTCTATGCATGAAATAAAAATGGTAAAAATAACACTTTTGATATAAAAATTTATCCATTATGCATACTTCTATGCATGAAATAAAAATGGTAAAAATAACACTTTTGATATAAAAACTTATCCTTTATGCATGATATTAAAATTCAATTTCTCCATGATTGTAATGAAATTCTTTCAATTAATCTAGGATGATAATTCCTAGAATATGGTAGGAAGTCCTCTTTTTATGCTTTGAATGAGATTATTTTATGCATAATTTTTATAAAAATTTTGCCATAGCTCCGCTGCTATGACTGATAAATCTCAATTTTTCTAAGGGATAATGCTTATCATTAAGGAAATAATTAAAATAATCTCTAGGATTATTAATCCATAATGGATTGAATCATTAATATACATAAACTAAAAGCATAGAAAAAAGCCATTAATTTGGCCTCAAGCATAGCTTAATCTTGGGTTAAGGAAAAGCTTTATGAAAAGCTTGATTTGGATTGAGAATGGGTCATGAGTATGACCATTTCTTGAGTGAGAGAGAGAATTTACATAAAAATTATTAGAATTTAAACATAAATGAAAATTAACTTCAATAGCATTATGTAACTCTTCACTACTATTCAAACTTCAATAGCATTTAAAAAAAACCATACCAATTAAACTTCTCAAGCTTGAGAGGGGTTGAGAAGAGAGAAACATTGAGAAATTATAGAAAGATCAATATTCACTAATTACCTTACAAATTGCTTGATTCTTTGTTCACGGTAGAGGCCCCCAACCAATCAATTGGTTAAGTATGTTGATGGAGCCACTAATGGGGATTGAAGAAAGAGGGAAGCTCCAAAAACTAGTGAATTATTAAATGAATTCACAGTTCTTGGCTTAGGTGGAGTAGAGTAACGATGCATAAACACTAACTATTTTTCAACAAGGGGGAGGCTTCTATTTATAGGAAAAATTGAGCTCCTAACCAAACAAACTGATTCTAGAATTTTCTAAATCAGTTTGGTCAATATTTGACCATTTTTAGATCAGTTAAGCTAACTTTTTGGAACTAGACTTAAATGAGGAGAGAGGAGAGATGAAATATCTCAATTTTTATGAGTTTAAAACTCATTCAAGCATGTGAAATATGCACCTCCTTTAAAGAACTCTCTTTCCTTACATAAGTGTCATAATGGAATCATTTTAATATTGCTCATAGTTTTTTACTAATAAACCTTGTACATTTTCAACTCTTCATCTTATGTGAAATATGCACATCCTTTAAAGAACTCCCCTTCCTTACATATGTGTCATAATGGAATCATTTTAATATTGCTCATAGTTTTTTACTAATAAACCTTGTACATTTTCAACTCTTCATCTTATGTGAGCATTTAAGGGACTCCCCTTCCTTACATATGTGTCATAATAAAATCATTATTCCCAAAATATCTCATATTTTTAATATTGCTCATAGTTTTTTACTAATAAACCTTGTACATTTTCAACTCTTCACCTTATGTGAGCATTTACTCATTTTTGGGTATCTTCTTTTTTACAAATTGGATTTATCTACTCCCTACACATGGATTGATGCTATTGGCCTATAGGAACCTTAATTGGACCATAGTCTAAAGATTTCTGAAAATCTAGACCCTTAGACTAAGGTTCTTTATACCTATTTCCAATTAATTCCAATTGCACATTGGAAAATTCTTTTTGAATTTCTGTTTCAGGGGAACTCATCTGAATTATAAGAGATATTTTTCTATCCAAAAATATTCAAAATCTGAATATTCTCTCTCTAGAATATTTTCTCTCTCTAGGCTAAAATAGTTAGAAACAAGGTCTTTATATTTCTGAAGAGGGGTTGATTACAGGGGAAGATACTAGACATCAAAAAGGGGTTGGGAGAGGAATCTTACATTCTACCCCACTTAAAAAACGCGAGATGCCCTCATCTCGCAAACTGGGGGTAATTTCGCAAGATGCACAAGTATGAGACTGAGAGAAAATTTTTTAAATTAAGATTAACCACCAATTAAAAAAAAAAGTCTCAAGAGAGCAAGATTCAAGATAAGAACAAGATTTAAACTTTATTCATTCTCGGAACTTATACAGTAAAGATAGAAGAACTCTTTACACTTCCATAAGCCCGTCCATCATATGATCACAAAAGCAACACTCACAAGCTGCACAAGTATAAGGTAACTCATCTATGGGAATAATTCTGTTGGTTATTGCCGCACCTATCTCAGTGGTATGAGGTGATCTAACAAAAGGACCTCTGAGAGGCAAGCCAAAAACGGGGTAAAGGCATATCTTCTCATGAGGAAGAAAACACGCCAGTAAGAAGACCCGCTCAGAAAACCCAGGATGCCTTGATCTCATGACGCAGTAGTATCGGGGACCCAAACCCAAAGCTTCAATAACCATGGCCAAGCGGACATTGTTACGAAAGTGCTGCTGACCCCAGGGTGTTACCCTAGTTATGTCTTGATAGGTTCGCCATTTTGTCTGCGCTACAGAAGTTCCCAAGTGAGGGAAAAGTGAGCGCTCATACTGCTCTATAAAATCTTTCTTCACAGACTCCCTTGCGTCTTGAAGGTGAGAAATCATCATGGATAAAACTAATTCTTGTTGCCAAGCCATGAAGGAGATTAAGAAAGAAAGAAGATCGATGGAAGTAAGATTACTGTGAACGACAGTAAAAGTTACGACTTATATAAAGGAAGGAGCTAGCGTAACTTAGAAGCCAACGGTAACTTGCCACTGAAGTTTTACCGTCTTTCCATGATTTGGGTTTGGCACATTTTTCTATAGAAGGCATTCAGAACTTTGAGATGAGGAGATAAAATAAGTTCGTAAGCTAAATCACCTACTTTCTTTGGTCCACAATATTTGGGAGATAACTTCTTATACTTCCCAAGAGATAAAGAACTTCTTTTGGGCCGTACTCGAGACCAAAACCTTGATATCCAAAACATCGATTCTCACTTCTGAACTCGTTGTTCTGAATCCTTAAAACAGGTGGGACTCTTGAGAAGTATTCAGGAAAAAGGTTCTTCCTTTTTTAAACAGAATCTTTCTTTTATTTTAGAGAGAGAATAATTATAAGATCAGAAAGGAAGATTCTTACTCCTGTATACCTCTAAGGCTAGGGGAGGAATCTTACATTCTACCCCACTTAAAAGGTGCAAGATGTCCTCATCTCGCAAGTAGAGGACAACTTTTTTGCTTAAGATCCAATTTATTCTGGGGTTCCTTATATTCCGGTCAACCCAACAGAATATGGGGATAAATATCCCTTATATAGAATTCATCATTAAATAACAATTCATTCAAATCATATCATTCATATCTTTAACACGATAATGGTCCATTAGACCGAAAATTTCCTTCTGAACATTCCTCCACGGAATTTAAGTTAAGCAAGTTCTCAATTTGTCATCCCTTAACTTGATCTACCGTCTCAAGTATTAACAGTAGCAATTTGATAACATAATCCACTAATCTCATAGTGATTTGCTGAATCATTTTCATCATTTATCATTACAGGGACTCGTCCCAATCATCCACATTGTGGTTTCGCTCAGCTTATTACATTTCAACCCATTTTCAAGGATCATCATTTTTCAATCAGAATCCAAATCAATTCATCAGTTCCCAAACAGAATTAAAAATCATATCAACCACATTCAAAATCATCATCTGGATAGCATTAACGCTTATAATTTCAAGTCTTAGATTTACTCGTATATACTGTCGGTAAAGAGCTGCAGTTATACCCTCGGTATATACGGATAGTCATGATACTCGAAACTATAAGGTAAATACCATCATGTCTAGGTCTCAAGCAAGTCAGGGTTCCATACAATTGCGGTACTTCCAATTGAAGACCCAATTACTAATTTACGAATTTCAATTTGAATTAACAATTTGTATGAATTATATCAAACAATTACAACCTTTTTGTGCGTCTTGATAAACTTTTGACATAATTTGCTCCTCAGTTGATCTTATTGGAGATCTATGACTTAAGTCTGATAAATAGATTTTTCTTTATCCGATCGTCCGTAAAAAAAAACATTTGTATATTTATATACAAGTTGCAATAATTACATAGAGTGGCTCGGCTCCAAAATTCAAAATCTCTTCGAGAGACGCATAAGACGACGGTACTGGGCCATAGTCATGCCCTGTTACATAAGTTCTCTAACTGCGAAGGGAGCTATTATTTTCTCCTTAGGGATAAATCGACTAAGGAGTCTATAAACTCGGCAAGCACGTCTGAAATTTTGAGGCGTTGAAAGATATAGAATGACACCACGCGTCATTTTCAGCTTTATCAAAATCATGGCCAATGAGAGGTTCTGCCTCAGCATTGCACGCCGGTTATAAGAGGCGTGGATATATAGCCCTGCAACCCACTTATGCTGTTGTCTCTCCACTGGGTTAGGAAAATATAATTCCTCAAAATGGCGTGCGAGTCTTGCTCGACTTGTTCGTGTTGAAGCGGAAGAGATGAGATGCTCGAAGGCAAATGCAATCATATCTTGAGACTGGGTGAGGTCGGGAATACCAGATAAATGGGGGACTTCCATCTATAAAAACAATTTCTTTGATTAAAATTTCTTCATTAAAGAAGCTTACGGAATGAAAATACATTATGAAAATGCTGTTTCTGAATTCTTATTACCAATTTCAGATAAGAATTTAATTATCTTTATTAGCTTTCAAAACCGCTCTGATACCAACTGTGAGATCCCTGTTCCCACTGAGCAACGGATTCAGGATACTGGCAGCGGAAGTAACACATCATGCACGGGTAGGGGTCTCACACTCGGGGCCTCGCCCATGAATATCCGGACAAGAGACTAATCCGTCGGTTTGTCCAAAACCGAAACCGGAAAAACTTCCTTTACCCGGAAAGCATGGGCGATTCCACCAGGATAACTCTTTACTCTAACGTAGTCAAGATCATTACGGATCAACTGATCTGACTGCACCTCTAACGTTACTTGGTCAAATCAAGAAAGAAACTTGCACTTGGATCATTGGGATCAACGCTTTTTTCCCCATCAAGAGGCACAGCCGTTGATTCCTATCCATAGAACAATTTCTATCCTGGATTTACTTCATCTATCGTAATAATAGAAATTAAATCTCGATTTACGGATCCATCAGTCCAGCCTAACCCCATCCGATCCCATGGGTTAGCCAACCGCCCAACCACTGTAGTGATGGGATCCAATTTTGGAATTTGGTTAGGTTTTGTCCCGGGTACCAAGGAAAAGAGTTCCAAGGCCCCCTAGCCGGAAGTTCATGCAAACATAGAACTAGCCACACCACTTACACACCCAATATGAAATTGCCTTTTTCTTAGCATCAACTAACTTTAAAACAATCCTTCAATGAAACCATAGTACCAATGATCATAATCTTCCAATTTATCCGGTTGATTCATAATTTCCCATCATTCCTTCATCAGAGTATCTATGGCATCATTGGCAACTAGAACGCTCACCACCTGTCCACACAGGGGCCTTTTCAATAGTTCCTAGCCCATAATACTCAGCAATATAATCACTTATAAAAATCAAGATGGACTCTTGTTGAAGATCAGCAAGATCAACCAACAGATCCATATAAAGAGCCATGGACTCATCCATTGAAGACCAGCAAGGTCAATCAACCAGATCCATGCCCGGTTTCACAAAACAACTCTTACTCCTTGTTCCAATATCTTCCTCGACGCACGCGTGGGTATCCTGGGCGACCCAGAGCCCGAGCACCGTATGGTCAGCACCCTCTAGGATCCTTCGCAGGTGACCTAGCGCTTCACTCATAGGCCGCTTCCTTGGTCCCTCATCCACCGTACCGGAAGCTCACCATTTAAATCGAACCGAGGCTGGTCAAGACCTCGGTCGACCTTGCTACGCGAGACGTCCTCCATTGACTCTCCGTCAGCAGTTGCAACTTTAACAGTTAGGTCTTCATGACCTTAATCCACAAGATGGTCAAAATGCTTCCCCAGCATTCTTGACATAAAACAGTCATTTACAAACAGTCACAAAATACAGTTTCTAAATCAAACTCTCGTCTTTCCACATTATCCCTCCTTAGTCCACATTACTTATTCCACATTCCATTCAATGTGTACTCATTCTCATCCATTTCCTCATATCGACGACACATTAATTCACATTCACATTCATACATCCACATTTACATGGATACATCCATTTTCACATCCTCATTTATACATCCACATCCCATATCCACATTCATACATACACATCCATATCCACATCCATACATCCACATTCACATCCACATTCACATTCACATCCACATTCACATCCTCATTTATACATCCACATCCACATCCATATTCACATCCATACATCCACATCTACATGCATACCTCCATTTTCACATCCTCATTTATACATCCACATCCCTTATCTACATTCATACATACACATCCATATCCACATCCATACATCCACATCCACATCCACATTCATATTCACATCCATATATCCACATCTACATGCATACATCCATTATCACGTCCTCATTCATACATCCACATCCACATCCACATACATACATACATCCACATCCACATACATACATACATCCACATCCACATTCCCATTCACATCTATACATCCACATCTACATCCACATACATACATACATCCACATCCACATTTCCATTCACATCTATACATCCACATCTACATCCACATTCATATACATCCACATCCACATTCCCATTCACATCTATACATTCACATCTACATCCACATACATACATACATCCACATACATACATACATCCACATCCACATTCCCATTCACATCTATACATCCACATTCACATCTATGCATATACATCTTCATGCATACATCCATTTTCACATTCATACATCCACTTTCACATTCATACATCCATACTCCCATCTCCACATCCACACATCCACATACATACATCCATTTCCACATTCCCATTCATGTAACCCCATATGTCTTCACATCTAATCTTTTACATCACATCCATTCTCGCCCTATCACAACCCATATACATCCTATTCTATCACATACACTTCTTACCTCATCCCATACACATCTTATCACATCCTATCACTTTCCATACGCATCTTATCAATTCTTATCACATCTCATACACCTCTTATCACATCTTATCACATTTCATATCTTAAAAAAAAAAAAAAGAGAATTCTTATATTTGATATAAGATTTCTCTACACATTTATTTATACATAAATTCCATTTAAGGAGACTAACACTTTCGAAATTAAAATCAATCTTTTATGCATCTTCTTATGCATAAATTCAGTTTGGTAGGAAATTACACTTTTAGAATAAAAGAATTTCTCTTATGCATCTAAGTTAAGCATAAAATCCATTTATGAGGAAAATCACACTTTTAGTATAAAAAGAATATCTTTTATGCATACCTATATGCATGAAATCCAATATGATAAAAGTAACACTCTTACAATAAAATAATCAACTTTTATGCATACCTCTATGCATGAAATTCAATTATGATAAAAGTCACACTTTTATAATAAAATAATCAACTCTTATGCATACTTCTATGCATGAAAATTAAAAATGATAAAAGTAACACTTTTGATATAAAAAAATTTCTTTTATGCATACTTCTATGCATGAAAATTAAAAATGATAAAAGTAACACTTTTGATATTAAAAAAAAATTCTTTTATGCATACTTCTATGCATGAAAATTAAAAATGATAAAAATAACACTTTTGATATAAAAATTTATCCATTATGCATACTTCTATGCATGAAATAAAAATGGTAAAAATAACACTTTTGATATAAAAATTTATCCATTATGCATACTTCTATGCATGAAATAAAAATGGTAAAAATAACACTTTTGATATAAAAATTTATCCATTATGCATACTTCTATGCATGAAATAAAAATGGTAAAAATAACACTTTTGATATAAAAACTTATCCTTTATGCATGATATTAAAATTCAATTTCTCCATGATTGTAATGAAATTCTTTCAATTAATCTAGGATGATAATTCCTAGAATATGGTAGGAAGTCCTCTTTTTATGCTTTGAATGAGATTATTTTATGCATAATTTTTATAAAAATTTTGCCATAGCTCCGCTGCTATGACTGATAAATCTCAATTTTTCTAAGGGATAATGCTTATCATTAAGGAAATAATTAAAATAATCTCTAATTAGATTATTAATCCATAATGGATTGAATCAGTAATATACATAAACTAAAAGCATAAAAAAAAGCCATTAATTTGGCCTCAAGCATAGCTTAATCTTGGGTTAAGAAAAAGCTTTATGAAAAGCTTGATTTGGATTGAGAATGGGTCATGAGTATGACCATTTCTTGAGTGAGAGAGAGAATTTACATAAAAATCATTAGAATTTAAACATAAATGAAAATTAACTTCAATAGCATTATGTAACTCTTCACTACTATTCAAACTTCAATAGCATTTAAAAAAAACCATACCAATTAAACTTCTCAAGCTTGAGAGGGGTTGAGAAGAGAGAAACATTGAGAAATTATAGAAAGATCAATATTCACTAATTACCTTACAAATTGCTTGATTCTTTGTTCACGGTAGAGGCCCCCAACCAATCAATTGGTTAAGTATGTTGATGGAGCCACTAATGGGGATTGAAGAAAGAGGGAAGCTCCAAAAACTAGTGAATTATTAAATGAATTCACAGTTCTTGGCTTAGGTGGAGTAGAGTAACGATGCATAAACACTATCTATTTTTCAACAAGGGGGAGGCTTCTATTTATAGGAAAAATTGAGCTCCTAACCAAACAAACTGATTCTAGAATTTTCTAAATCAGTTTGGTCAATATTTGACCATTTTTAGGTCAGTTAAGCTAACTTTTTGGAACTAGACTTAAATGAGGAGAGAGGAGAGATGAAATATCTCAATTTTTATGAGTTTAAAACTCATTCAAGCATGTGAAATATGCACCTCCTTTAAAGAACTCTCTTTCCTTACATAAGTGTCATAATGGAATCATTTTAATATTGCTCATAGTTTTTTACTAATAAACCTTGTACATTTTCAACTCTTCATCTTATGTGAAATATGCACATCCTTTAAAGAACTCCCCTTCCTTACATATGTGTCATAATGGAATCATTTTAATATTGCTCATAGTTTTTTACTAATAAACCTTGTACATTTTCAACTCTTCATCTTATGTGAGCATTTAAGGGACTCCCCTTCCTTACATATGTGTCATAATAAAATCATTATTCCCAAAATATCTCATATTTTTAATATTGCTCATAGTTTTTTACTAATAAACCTTGTACATTTTCAACTCTTCACCTTATGTGAGCATTTACTCATTTTTGGGTATCTTCTTTTTTACAAATTGGATTTATCTACTCCCTACACATGGATTGATGCTATTGGCCTATAGGAACCTTAATTGGACCATAGTCTAAAGATTTCTGAAAATCTAGACCCTTAGACTAAGGTTCTTTATACCTATTTCCAATTAATTCCAATTGCACATTGGAAAATTCTTTTTGAATTTCTGTTTCAGGGGAACTCATCTGAATTATAAGAGATATTTTTCTATCCAAAAATATTCAAATTTTGAATATTCTCTCTCTAGAATATTTTCTCTCTCTAGGCTAAAATAGTTAGAAACAAGGTCTTTATATTTCTGAAGAGGGGTTGATTACAGGGGAAGATACTAGACATCAAAAAGGGGTTGGGAGAGGAATCTTACACTTGTTGTTCTCTTCTTCTTTTTTTTTGGTGGTTTTGTGTATGCAAACATATTTCCATCAAGTTACATAGAGAAACAACCATTGAAGGGCATAATAGGGACCTTCAATGCTTTCCATTCCACCATAGGTGAGGTTTTATTTCCTAATAAGAACCCTAGGACACTTCGGCAGTAGAATATTCTTTTTCACACACTGTTAGATAGTTCCCTCTAGGCCTAAAGACTATGGAAGACTTGAAAAGCTTCCATTTTCCTCATTAGGCACTATTGAGTGGCCAATCCCAGAGAAATGGAGTGTAGATGCCTTCAAACAAAAGATGATTATTGATATCCAATCCTCTTTAAAATTTACAAAGCCCTCTCGATCAATAGGTCTTAGTTGGTATTCTCCCATTCATCTTTTTGTGCACGTGTTTTGTAAGCTCTTGCCCACAAGCCACTCCAGCAATGTTCATTTGCAAGAAATTACAATTTGAACAGATGAATGGTTTATTTGGAAATGCATGGGATATAGTTAAAGGGGTGCATAAGGGAGATGTATATTCTTGCAGAGTTGTGATTTCAAGTATCACACTTTGATGCTTGAAAGTACACTCAAATTTATACGTCTAATTCTTTTACGACGAGCGATGGATAAAGAAAAAGTGAGAGTGGATACCATTGCAGCCATGTGAGGGTGTTAATTCACCCATAGAACTACCAGTCAAACTACCCAATGGCACCCTTGACCTTGTCAACACCTAGCAAAGAATGGAGCTTAACAGACATTCGAGAACATTTACGAATCATGGGATTTGAGGAAGTACAAGATGCAAGCTTCAAGATAGAACATCGAAAGGTATTAGCCGTTTCCTCATTAATTTTTGAGTTGATTTTTCTTAACCATCCATGCTCTGATGATATTTGTTCATATGTGTTTGTGTAGATTGGGAGACATATGGAGAAGTCTTTCATTGTTATGTGTCTATTTACTACTGTTATGTGCATCACGCATAATATTTATCTCACATCAATAATGATCTCACTTGGTCGGCCTTGAGGAACTATTTTGACAGGGATGAATATTGCCAGCACCAAAACAAGCATAACATGGAGTGCAATCTCACAAAAATGATAAGAGAAGATACACCATGTCAAAGGGGTGCAGATGCATGAAGGAAATTTGGTCATTTTTTATCATAAAGAACACCGCCTATGAGTCACAAGAAGTGGACTTGCATATTTTGCGAAAGAAAAGGGTGGCCATTGAACATGCTCACTCATCATGAAAGAGATGCAGCTTTTGACTGGGGGGGATTTACATGGCATTACACATGTTGATTCCAATATTTTCACCACACACCCATAAGCAGGCCGATTGTATGATTGCATAGGCCTTATCAAAGGCATCACTACACAAACAAGAAGGCATGACTTCCAAAATATAGAACAAAGAATGGGAAGGGTTGAAACCCTTAGTATTGGAGGGGGCATAGTTTTGATCAGATCAATGGTACCGTAAAAGAAAGGGATATTTTGGAGGCCATAAACGAGAATGGTGGGGGGGAGAGCCGGGGCGAGGCATTAGATGGGCACACCCACCATTTGAGAACAACCGTCGTGTAGAGACGGTGCTTTTGAAGGAACCCTTTTGGGAGAGGCGATCGTGTACAAAGGAAAGGGATATGAATGTAGGCACAAAGGGGCAGCCACAAGAAGAAGCAAAACGCCAGAAACCATCGTGTGTGGAAGAAGGCGTGCACAACACGCATACCACAGAGCCACCCCACCTACAAATAGCATGGGCAACAAAGCCACACCATGCAAGAAATAAATGGCAACAATACTGAAACGGCCATAAACACCATGTAACAAATTGCGAGAGGATAGGAACCAAGATCTCATACTCTCTCTCTCATTACACTCAACTGTAGCTTCCAGTGTTCAAAGTTTAATATAAACCTCATACGCAAAACCATGTACACTATATGGGATTATCGCTGCATGTGGCAGTTTGTGAGAAACCTCCTCTCCCTTAAAAAAATGGAGGCAGTTACAAAAAATTGTATGATTATATTGATTTATTATGAATGACAACAACCTTGATGGCAACAAATGAATTCAACAGTACTCACTGAAAGGAGAAGGAGCTTGCGAACCTTTAGGTTGGCTAAGAAAGCTTGAGATAAGATATTTTTGTTTAATAGCATTGTTTATAAATTACATCACGCTCATATGCTAATAGAAACACATTCAAACAAGATTATTCATTGTCAAAGTGTGTGATCAAAATAATTTTATACGTGGTGACATAAATATCTTAGCATTGATATACACATTTTATCTTGATTGTGTCTTGTGAAGATGATTATCTCTATTTAATACACACCTGTCTTATGCATAAACATTGAGTACATTAGTGGGAGGGATATGTAGACAAGATTTCATTGCACATTCTAGATAGTGACATAGAAGCACACTCAGCCATAGGTCCTTTTCTTGTTGGCCTTGGTTTTGGGAGTTGAGGAGAGTTGTCAGTTTTGAGCAGCTTTCTTTGCTAGGTGTTATTGGGCTTGGGTTTAGCTCCATAGCTTAGGCTCAAGAATATTTCTTGACACTTCACCAATAATAATGCATCCCCTTTGACAACAATCACCCTCTGAATTTCTTGCTTTTTGCACTCCTCTAGGATTGAGATTAGAATTGTATACTTAGTACAGTTGTTGTTGCTAACATCCTTCAGCACTACTTGTTTCTTGCACACTAATACACCTCCTAGATCATACACAAGGAAACCTCTGCCTACTGCCATTTGTGTTACGCTTCTATAGGATCCATCAAAGAATAAAGTATAAGCATTTTCCAAGGCTTAAGGGGTCTCCAAGATCAAATCTGTTGAGATTTTTCCCCAGATTTGATGTCTTTTTTCTAATGTTCTATTATAGGTCAACAAATCAGCAAGAGATGTCCTAGTACTATCCTCCACTTAAAAGGTGTATTCATAGCTATGTAATTACAAGAACCACTTGGTAATTTTAGCACTTGATTGCATATGTTGATGAATTAAACTGAATATTGGTTCCATAGTGCTGATAACAAAGGACTTTGAAAATAAATAAGACCTGAGTTTTCTAATGGTAGAAATCAAAGCCAAGTATATTTGTTCATGTGGGATCACACTCCCCCCTCTGTGCACCGGATTCCCAGATGGTAGCAGTGGAAGTAGCTTCCTCTTGCGCGGGGCAGGGTTTCCCACTCGGGGCCTCGCCCTCGAATGTCCGGGTATGAGACTAAGCTGGTGGTCATTCCGAAAACCAAAACTGGGAAAATTTTCCATGCCCGGAAGATGGGGACGATTCCACCATTTTGAATTTCTTAACGAATTTTTCTAACGAGGTCAAGATACTACTGAACTAACCTTCATCTGAATAAACCAGATAGAAGGAAAACTATTATAGACTTAACTTGAAGGAATCAACGCTTTTTTTCTAATTGAATTAGGCATAGCCATTGATCTATTCATTTAAGAAGTCTTCATGTTATTATTTAACTATTCGAGTTCTAAGCGTATTCCCATTAATCAATTTAATTATTAAAACTCTACTGATTCCAGCATTCGGCCCATGGGTTAGCCCAACCCACTGGGATTGGTAGAACCAGACAAGTACTCACCCACCCATAATTGAATGCCTTTCTTAACTTTTGCTTTAGAATACAGATACGCACACACTCCTCTTTAAACTTTAATTTATAAAATAATCTATTGACAAACAATTATTGGTTACAGATGTCATAACTCAAAATTTTCATTCAATCCTTGTTTCTCACAAAACAGTATCACTCTGGACTCTCCGTTGAGACCAGCAGGTCAGCAATGAGATCCAGTAATAACAGATTACAATAATTTTCTTGTCATCATACATATATATCTTCCACGACATACGCATGGGTGTCCTGAGCACCGCGAGCCCGTGCATCGCCTGGTCAGAACCCTCTGGACCCTCCTCAGGTGTCCTGGAACTTCATTCAGGGACCGCTTCGTCGGCCCTCGCCCATCGTACCGAAAGCTTACCATTTTACACCATACCCAGGCTGGTCAAGACCTGGGCAGGTTTTTACCGCGTGAACCGTCCTTTGAACACTCCCCGCCAGTTGTTGCAACCGAACTTCCTTTAGAAAACACATATACCAATGCTTCCTCCAGGATTCTGGCGTAAGACAGTCCTTTAAGAAAATAGGGTTTCTATGCAATGAGTATATCTTAATTCTGTATCCCAAGACCTCTAGATCACAGGTCTGGATTCCCAAGCAGAATTCCTCGAATTCTGAATTCTTGATCCTCATATCAAAATTAAAGATCTCATCTTAGTTTCAGATTCGGTGGGTGATTTGAGTGTAGATTACTGAACTGGTCACATCGTCTTTTCTTGAAACTGACAAGGAGTTATGTTTTGGTCATAGTCTGATTTAGGGTTTGAGTATGGAAAGGTTCTCCCTGAACTATCTTTCTCGAACGGGGTAATATTTCAATTACTACTTTACTGAATTTCATTCATTGAGTATTTTGCTTAGCTGAATTCAAAACTAATCATGAATTCCTATGAGGAATAAATTCATCATTTATCTAAAATTTCAACTTCGATAGCTTTACTGAATTTTCTCAATATCATGTTAGAGAATTTTCTTTCACTGAGTATTTACTTATTCATTTTTCAATATTCACGGGATTTAAACATAGGATTAATGAGAACTCTTATTTTGATATAAAAAATTCTATATGCATCTATTTATGCATAAAATTCAATTTCTATGCAAATAACACTTTTATATAAAAGAAAATCCTTTTATGCATCTATTTATGCATAAAAATCAATTTTGATGAAAGTAACACTTTTATTAAAAAATTTCTTTTATGCATCATTTTATGCATCATTTTATGCATACAAATCAATATTGATGAAAGTAACACTTTTATTAAAAAAAAATTCTTTTATGCATCATTTTATGCATAAAATTAATAATGATGAAAGTAACACTTTTATAATAAAAAAATTCTTTTATTTATCATTTTATGCATAAAAATCAATAATGATGAAAGTAACACTTTTATAATAAAAAAATTCTTTTATGCATCATTTTATGCATAAAAATCAATAATGATGAAAGTAACACTTTTATAATTAAAAAAAAATTATGCATCATTTTATGCATAGAAATTAATATTGATAAAAGTAACACTTTTATAGTTAAAAAAAATCTTTTATGCATCATTTTATGAATAAAAATCAATATTGATGAAAGTAACACTTTTATAATAAAAAAATTCTTTTATGCATCTATTTATGCATAAAAATCAATATTGATGAAAGTAACAGTTTTATAATAAAAAAATTCTTTTATGCATCTATTTATGCATAAAAATCATTATTGACGAAAGTAACACTTTTATAATTAAAAAAATTATTTTTATGCATAAAAATTAATATTGATAAAAGTAACACTTTATAATAAAAAAAATTCTTTTATGCATCTATTTATGCATAAAAATCAATATTGATGAAAGTCACACTTTTATAATAAAAAGAAATAATCAATATGCATCTTTCTATGCATAGAATTTAAATTTAATGAAAATCACTCTTTTATAATTAAAAAATAATCAATATGCATCTTTCTATGCATAGAATTTAAATCTAATAGAAATAACACTTTTGTGATAAAAATATTTCTACTATGCATTTTCCTATGCATAGAATGAAAATAACACTTTTAGAATACACAAACAATGGGGATTACTCTTTTTGAATAATAAAAGGTAATACTTATTTCGTAAAATTTAAGAAAATTTTGCCATATTAAAAGAGAAACAATATGAAAAGTTTAATTCAAACAATTTGTTTACTTAACGAGGATAAAGAAGGGCTGAATTTAAGAATGAGAGAGGAGGAAAGCCTTTCTAGCAAGGCATAGCATCAGATTATCATTTTAAAGATAACAAAAAATTAGAAAACCATTAAAAGAATAAGAAAAAGTAGGATTTCTAACTTACATGAAATTCTGGGAGCTTTCCTTTGGCTTGATGGTTTGAGGGTTCTACTCTTGTTTGCAACAAGAGTGGCCACCAGTTCTTTAGAAGAGGGAATGGTCAAAAACTAATGAATTATTAAGAAATTCATAATTTTTGGCTCTGGGAAGGAGTAGAGTAATAGTGCATAAAATACTATTAAGCTTCAACAAAGGGAGAGGCTTCTATTTATAGGAAAAAGTGAGCTTCTAACCAAGCAAACTGATTCTAGAATTTTCCAGATCAGTTTGGTCAAATTTTTACCATTTTTGCGTAAGTTTAGCTTACTTTTTGGAACTAGACTTGAATTAGGAGAGAAGAGAGATGAAATATCTCAATTTTTGGGAAAAAAGTGAGCTTCTAACCAAGCAAATTGATTCTAGAATTTTTCAGATCAGTTTGGTCAATTTTTGACCATTTTTGGGTCAATTTAGCTTACTTTTTGGAACTAGACTTGAATTAGGATAGAGGAGAGATGAAATATTTCAATTTTTGGGAATTTAAAACTCCACCACACATGTGAAATAGGCACCTCCTTCATGAGAGGGAATCCCCACATCTGAGGTGTCAAAATTTTATTTTTTTAATATTTTGGTCCTTAGTCCACTCTTCATCACTCTTCATCTTAAGTGAGTATTTACTCATTTTTGGGGGGATTTTCTTTATTTCTTCTATTTATCTCCTCCACACATTTGGATGAATCTGATTGACCCCTCAAAACCTTAATTTAAAATTTTCAAAAAATTTGGACCCCCTAGGATAAGGCCTTTTGAACAAATTATGATTGATTTCTAATACACCTTCTGAAAATCTTTTTTAACTTCTATTTTGGGGGAATTTATTTTAATAAGAAGAGATATTTTTCCATCCAAAAATATCTAAAATCTGAATAATCTCTCTCTAGAAGATTTTCTCTCTCTAGGCCAAAACAGGTAGAAACAAGATCTTTTATATTTTTGAAGAGGGATTTGATTACAGGGAAAGATACTAGACATCTTGAGGGGCTGGGGAGGAATCTTACATTCTCTCCCACTTGAAAAACGCGATATGTACTCATCTCACAAACTGGGGGTAATTTCGTAAAACAGATCGGCTTCTTTCTCCCAGGTGGCATCTTCAAAAGGATAGAACTTCCATTTAACCAATAATTCTCTCAGAATTCTATTCCTGAGAACCTTTTCTCAAACATCAAGGATTTCTTCAGGTTGGAGTTCCATCTACCCTTGGGTTGAAAAAGTTAAGATTTCATCATCAAGCACATGATTTGGGCTTGGTATATACTTTTTAAGAAGGCTGACATAAAATACATTATGTACTTTGAGATGAGGAGGCAGAAGAAGCTCGTAGGCTAAGTCACCTACTTTCTTTGTAATCAGATATGGTCCACAATATCTGGGGGATAACTTCTTGTACTTCCCAAGAGATGGAGAACTTCTTTTGGGGCGTACTCGAATGAAGACCATATCTGCTTCTTTGAATTTTCTGTCTGTCCTCTTCTTATCTGCATACTGCTTCTGTCTATCCTGGGCAGCTTTTATTTCTTTACAAATTGACTGCATCTGTTGCTCCATGTCATCAAGCATCTGTCTGGACATCTCTACCCTAATCAGTGGGTCGGACCAAGTTAATGGAGTTAAGCAATCTTGTCCATACAAAGCTTTGAAAGGGCTCATCCCAATACTTCTGTGGATAAGAAGCATTGTAGGCGAACTCGACTAGGTGCAGATAGCTTAGCCACTTCTTGGGTTCCCTGCCATAGCATGAGCGAAGTATATCTTCAATTTACTTGGTTCGGCCTTTTAGTTTGACCATCGGTCTTGGGGTGGTAAGCTGTGCTGAGATCCAAGAAAGTTCCTACTGCTTAAAAAAATGCAGTCCAGAATCTTGATGTGAATTTGGGATCTCGATCACTTACTATTCTGTTGGGTAGGTCATGCAATCTGAAGATTTCTTTGAGGAACACTCTGGCCACATCCACTGCAGTGTAGGTTTCTTTTACCGGAATCAGATGGGCAACTTTGGTTAGTCTATCAACTACCACGAAGATGGAGCTGATTGCGCTGAGGGTTATCCAGTAATAAAATCCATACTGATGCATTTCCACTTCATTTGGGGGATGTCTAATGGATGTAACTTCCCAGGCATTTTTACTCTCTTGGCCTTGACTTTTTGATAGGCTAGACATTGACGTACATGAATAAGCACATCCTTTTTTAGACCAGGCCAAAAGAAGCTTTTCTTCACAGACATGTAGGTTTTGATGAAACCTGGATGTCCTGCTATAAGGCTGTCATGGGCTTCATTCAGAATTTGACCCTTAGTTTTCTCATCATAGGGAATGCATAGCCTACGATTATAATACATAATTCCATCATCCAGGTTGTACCCTTGAACTCGATTCAACTCCTGTGGAGTTTTTCTTTCCTGCATAAGTAGGGTAGCAATAGGGCCAAAGAATCTATCCTGCATGATCTTCTCTCGTGCTTCAATAAACAAGGGATTTGACACTACAGTAATTGCAAGCAAGGAGGCTTTTCTGCTGAGGGCATCTGCTACCATATTTTCTTTGCCTAGGCGCGGTACTTGATTTCAAAATCAAATTCCTGCAGGGTCTGCATCTACCGTCTTTGGTGCATGTTGAGATCCTTCTGAGTGAAGATCCACTTTAAGCTCTGATGATCTGTCATCAAAGTGAATCTTTGATCCAGTAGGTAATGTCTCCACAACTTCAGGGCATATACTACTGAAAGTAGTTCCAGGTCGTGGACAACATAATTCCTCTCATGCGTTCTGAGTTTTCGGGATTCATAGGCCACTGCATGACCTTCCTGCATGAGTGCACCTCCTAGGGCAAAACCACTGGCATCAGTTTTACTACCTCAAAGGGTAGAGAGAAATCTGGCAGCTTTAGAATGAGATTGGTTACCAAGGAGGTCTTCAGCTTATCAAAAGCACTTTGGCACCTAGTAGACCATTGAAACGGGATATTCTTCTTGAAAAGATTAGTCAAGGGGAAAGCTATGAGAGCATACTTTGGTATGAAAATTCTATACCAACCAGTCAATCCCAAGAATCCTCTGACTTCTTTCATTGTCTTTGGTTCAGGCCAATCTATGACTACTTGGACTTTTGCGGAATCTAGAGAAATTCCATCTTTGGATACCAAAAAGCCCAAGTATTCAACATGGTCGGCAGAGAAAGTGCATTTGCTCTTTTTTGCAAAGAGTTGGTGCTTCCTTAGAATCTCAAGAACTCTTCTGACATGAGCTTCATGGTCAGCTGCATTCTTTGAGTAAATCAAAATATCATCAAAGAAAACAAGAACAAAATCATCCAAGTATTCTTTGAGAATGTCCTGCATTAAGCGATTGAATGTGGCTAGGGCATTTGTCAATCCAAATGGCATGACAGTGACTTCATAATGCCCATACCGAGTATTGATGGCTGTCTTTGGGATATCTTGCTCATTAATCGTGATCTGATAATACCCTTATTTGAGATCTATCTTTGTGAAGATCTGGGCTCCACTTAGCCTGTCCAAAAGCTCATTAATTCTGGGGATAGGATACTTATTCTTAACTGTCAGCTGATTGAGACCTCTATAGTCCACACAGAGTCTCAGTGTTCCATCTTTCTTTTTTTGAAAGAGAACTGGCGCACCCCAAGGTGAAACACTGGGTCTTACAAACCCTTGTTCTAACAGCTGTTTAAGCTGTTCCTTGAGTTTGATGGCTTCAAGAACTGGCATTTTGTACGTGCGCATGGCTACTGGCTGAGCTCCGAGGGTCAATTCTATCACATGATCTACTTCCCGAATTGGAGGCATCTCTGTTAATTCTGTTGGGAATAAATCATCATAATCACTTAACCATTCAGGTTCTTTAGCTCTTAACTTTGAGTCTACTGGACATTCTGACAACATAAATGAGCTGTTTCTTTCTAAGTCCTTTTAGTAACATAGAAGCCTTTACTAACTGCAAACTTGGGGATCCTGAAATTCCGGTTCCTTGGACTTATTTCCGTGAAGGTCATAGAAGGAAATGGTTCCATTATGATAGTGAATGAAGGTCACAGAAGGAAATGGTTTCATTATGACAGTGAATGTCAGCTTGATTTTTTTATGGAGCCAATCCATTCCAAGGATCCCGTCAAAAACTCCCAAAGGTATAAATCTGAACTGACAGTCAGTTAAATTCCCATCTAGATTGAACTGAATACGATCTGTCTCAAGGTGAGTGAAAATAATCTTCCCACTGGCCAATTCAACTTGCATAGGTTTTCCTGATTTCTGATCTAAGAGACTAGCTTACGCAAGCATCCAGGGGAAATGAAAGAATGAGTACTGCCTGAATCAATCAAAAGCTTAAAAGGCTTACCCTAATACACTCAGCTGCTGCTGGAGTATGGATGACGGAGAATTGACGGTTTGGCCCTTGATTTTCAATTGCTACATAAATTTATCCTCTTTCTTCTTCCACTACTTCTGCTATTGTGACTGCTCTGGCTGCTACAGTCTGAGGCAGAACTCTTTCTCTTTGGTTACCCAGGCTACTCTGGACAGAGGCAGATGGCTGAGCTCGAGTTCTCCTGGGGTTTCCCTGATTTGGGCGAGATGTTTACTAATAGGAAGGGGCTGGTCTTTGCACTCACGGTAACTTCCGTTAGAAAACACATATACCAATGCTCCCTCTAACACTCTGGCGTAAGACAGTCCTTTAAGAAAAGAGGGTTTCTATGCAAGTTTTGAGTTTTGATTTTCTTTTGAATACAATGTGTATATCTTAATTCTGTATCCCAAGACTTCTAGATCACAGGTCTGGATTCCCAAGCAGAATTCCTCGAATTCTTAATTCTTGATCCTCAGATCAAAATCAAAGATCTCAACTTAGTTTCAGATTCGGTGGGTGATTTGAGTGTAGATTACTGAACTAGTCACATCGTCTTTTCTTGAAACTGATGAAGGAGTTACGTCTTGGTTATAGTCTGATTCATGGTTTGAGTCTTGAAAGGTTCTTCCTGAATTATCTTTCTCGAAGGGGGTAATATTTCAATTACTACTTTACTGAATTTCATTCATTGAGTATTTTGCTTAACTAAATTCAAAACTAATCACGAATTCCTGTAAGGAATAAATTAATCATTTATCTAAAATTCTGACTTCGATAGCTTTAGTGAATTTTCTCAATATCATCTTAGAGAATATGAAACGTTATAATTTTCTTTCATTGAGTATTTACTTATTCATTTTCCAATATTCATGGGATTTAAACATAGGATTAAAGAGAACTCTTATTTTGATATAAAAAAATTTGTAAGCATATATTTATGCATAAAATCTAATTTCTATGAAAATAACACTTTTATATAAAAAAATCCTTTTATGCATCTATTTATATATAAAAATCAATTTTGATGAAAGTAACACTTTTAAAAAAAATCTTTTATGTATCATTTTATGCATAAAAATCAATATTGATGAAAGTAACACTTTTATAATTAAAAATTTCTTTTATGCATCATTTTATGCATAAAAATCAATAATGATGAAAGTAACACTTTTATAATAAAAAAAATTTTATGCATCATTTTATGCATAAAAATAAATTTTGATGAAAGTAATACTTTTATAACTAAAAAATCTATTTATGCATAAAAATCAATATTGATGAAAGTAACACTTTTATAATTAAAAATTTTTTTATGCATCTATTTATGCATAAAAATCAATAAGTAACACTTTTATAATAAAAAAATTCTTTTATGCATAAAAATCAATATTGACGAAAGTAACACTTTTATAAAAAAAATTATTTTATGCATCTATTTATGCATAGAAATCAATATTAATGAAAGTAACACTTTTATAATAAAAAAATTCTTTTATGCATCTATTTATGCATAAAAATCAATATTGATAAAAGTAACACTTTTATAATAAAAAAAGTCAATATGCATCTTTCTATGCATAGAATTTAAATCTAATGAAAATCACTCTTTTATAATTAAAAAAATAATCAATATGCATCTTTCTATGCATAGAATTTAAATCTAATAGAAATAACACTTTTGTGATAAAAATATTTCTACTATGCATTTTCCTATGCATATAATGAAAATAACACTTTTAGAATACACAAACGATGGAGATTACTCTTTTTGAATAATAAAAGGTAATACTTATTTCGTAAAATTTAAGAAAATTTTGCCATAACTCCTTTGCATGGCTGACCATTTTTCAATTTTTCCTATTCATAATTTACTTAAAAATTATCCCCAATTTATTTAAAACATTCTAAGCTAATCAAATTTCACTTTTAAAAGAGAAACAATATGAAAAGTTTAATTCAAACAATTTGATTACTTAACTAGGATAAAGAAGGGCTGAATTTAAGAATGAGAGAGGGAGAAAGCCTTTCCAGCAAGGCATAGCATCAGATTATCATTTTAAAGATAACAAAAAATTAGAAAACCATTAAAAGAATAAGAAAAAGTAGGATTTCTAACTTACATGAAATTCTGGGAGCTTTCCTTTGGCTTGATGGTTTGAGGGTTCTACTCTTGTTTGCAACAAGAGTGGCCACCAATTCTTTAGAAGAGGGAATGGTCAAAAACTAATGAATTATTAAGAAATTCACAGTTTTTGGCTCTAGGTAGGAGTAGAGTAACAGTGCATAAAACACTATTAAGCTTCAACAAAGGGGAAGGCTTCTATTTATAGGAAAAAGTGAGCTTCTAACCAAGCAAAGTGATTCTAGAATTTTCCAGATCATTTTGGTCAATTTTTGACCATTTTTGGGTCAGTTTAGCTTACTTTTTGGAACTAGACTTGAATTAGGAGAGAGGAGAGATTAAATATCTCAGTTTTTGGGAATTTAA
Organism: Cibotium barometz; assembly: GCF_041138505.1. Classification (NCBI taxonomy): domain Eukaryota; kingdom Viridiplantae; phylum Streptophyta; class Polypodiopsida; order Cyatheales; family Cibotiaceae; genus Cibotium; species Cibotium barometz. Next base: position 46,869,940 of record NC_141084.1, read on the forward strand.
AACTCCACCACACATGTGAAATAGGCACCTCCTTCATGAGGGAGAATCCCCACATCTGAGGTGTCAAAAATTTCATTTTTTTAGTATTTCCTTTGGTCCTTAGTCCACTCTTCATCTTAAGTGAGTATTTACTCATTTTTGGGGGGATTTTTTTTATTTCTTCTTTTATCTCCTCCACATATTTGGATGAATTTATTGGCCCCTCAAAACCTTAATTTAAAATTTTCAGAAAATCTGGACCCCTAGGATAAGGCCTTTTGAACAAATTATGATTGATTTCTAATGCACCTTCTGAAAATCTTTTTGAACTTCTGTTTTGGGGGAATTTATTTTAATAAGAAAAGATATTTTTTAATCCAAAAATATCTAAAATCTAAATAACCTCTCTCTAAAAGATTTTCTCTCTCTAGGACAAAACAAGTAGAAACAAGATCTTTTATATTTCTGAAGAGGGATTTGATTACAGGGGAAGATACTGGACATCTTGAGGGGCTGGGGAGGAATCTTATAGTTCAACCTAGGTATAGTACTTTTCTCCTTTTGTAATGACTCTAGAAGCAAAGCAGATAGGTCTCAACATACATGACATTTTGTCCTTTTGCAATAGGGTTGGTCCAATAGTATCTGTACCTATGCTTGGGTTTACAAAAAACCCTTGAGTCCAATCTAGTGGCATAATAGTGGACACTAGAGATAACACCCACTTGAATTCCTTAAAAGTCTCCTCATCCAATGAAGTTTAATCATATGACTAATCTTTTGCAAGGGATGCAAAACTTAGCCAACATATGAATGAACTTGAAAAGATACTTGGTTTTTTGTATAAAAGAAATCATCTCCTTTCTTATAGTTGGTGATGGAAAATCTAACAACTCACTTACTGTAGATCGATCCACACTTATACCTTCCTTTGATACTTTGTGACACCAACAGAATAACCTCCTTCTCAACTATATGGCATTTGTATGGATTCAATTGTCCCTTAAGTTTATCCAGCCTCCTAAGTCCTTCTTCCACCTTTGAATAATGAAGAAAAGCTGAGCTATAAATGCAAAAGTCATCAAGAAAAACTCGGATACTCTTACCACAAAGAAAGGCCTAAACACCATACTAACATATTTTTGAAAGGTTGGAACAACATTGGTGAGCCTAAAAGGCACAACTCTATATACAAAGCATCCCCATGGAGTGATAAATGTAGTCTTCGTCGTGAGTCCTTTGGAGCTATGCTAACTTGGAAATAACCTGAGTAACCATCACATACAGTATACCTTCCATAACCTGAAACCTCATTCAGAATCTCATCTTGGAATGGCAAAGGATAGTGATCCCTTTTGGTAGCTGCATTCAAAGGCTTACAGTCGACACAAATTCTCCACTTGCCATTCTTTTTGGAAAATATCACCACTAGAGAAACCCACTCACTCTCTTCCACTTGATATATGAAACCTACTTTCATTAATCTGGTCACCTCCTTCCACAAAACATCTTGTTGAATCACACCAAGTCTCCTAAGTTTTTGTGCTACTAGCTTCGCATTGGGCTTCAATTCTATGTGATGTTGGACAATTTCCACTCCCCTGATCTGAATATATTCAGTAATGAATAAATCTGAAAATTGGGGCAATATTTCTATACATTGATCTCTTTCCTACTGATTCAAATCCTTAGCTACTATCATCTTTTCCAACATGACTTCATACTCCTCATTTCTGTCCACCTACTGAAAATTCAGGGTAGTCTATTTTGTTGAAAACAATCTTACTCCTATGACCTCCAAATATGTTTCTTCTTCGCTTTCTGCATACCACTCACTCTCCCCTAATGATCTTGACTCATAATCATACTTTTCTTATGTTTTGTCCTCATCAAACTCACTATATTGAATTTGATCCTTCAAGTCATACACAACCCTATGCTCATCTTTTTCCAAAATAAGATGACCTTTTAGCTAATCTTGTATAGCTCCTAATCCATGCAGCTAAGGTCTACTTAAAATAAGAGCATAGCCATCCCCCTACCTGTCTATCCAAACTATTATACCACTCCTTAGCCTCTTTCCTCACTCCTAAAATCAAGGTAGTACTATCTACTATTGGTGTATCTTTGTTGCTTAAAATGTATGAAATAGCCACATTTTCTAAAAATGTATGTGCATCCTCCCCTTCCTCTCCAAAAAACAAAGGAATCCCCAAATATGTAGGCATAAACATGTTCTCCATAGTACTTGCTTCTTCACATAAGCTAAACCTAATCTAGAGCCATACTTAGTAGGGGCACTAGTCTATGAGAGCTTTTTCACCTGAGACCTCCCACACTAGCTATAACTAGCTAGCATTGCAAGAAGGCTTGATTAGGGGAAGCTGACATGAAACACCACCCCAACCGCACAAAACAACCACATATACTGAAGGTCTTGGCTTGCCTCTCTTTAGCTCAATGGTCTTTGTTTAAATGCAGCTTTGGACACCTCCTGATCCTAATAGCTCCTGATTCGGGTACCTTATTGATTCGGATAGCTCCTAAACTCCTTTAGAACCCCCACAAAATAACCTTATATACTAAAGGTCTTGGCTTGCCTCTCTTTAGCTCAATGGTCTTTGTTTAAATGCAGCTCCAGACACCTCTTGATCGTAACATCTCTTGATTCGGATACCTTCTTGATTCAAATAGCTCCTTAACTCCTTTAGAACTCCTTCATGATTTAGACATCTCTTACTCTGAATACTTTCCTAATTTAGACAGTTCCTTAACTCTTTTAGACCCTCTTCCCTATTTAGGTAGCTCTTGATTTAGACGTTTCTAATCTTGATTCTTTTCTCTTTGACCCATTTTGATTCAGGCACCGTAGACACTGCCTCTTAATATTAAACTAGCACTAATCTGAAGGTCTTGGCTTGTGTCTCTCTTCAGCTCAGTGGTCCTCGCTTCCTCAACTCTCACACTAGCTGCATTTTCCATGCTTTGGACACTTTCCTACCCGGGACACTTCTATACGTTTACACCATACTGATGTAAATGGCTCCTAAACCCCTTTAGACCCTCTTTTTGATTTAGACAGCTTATCCTCTGATAGCTTATCCTTTGACAGTTCTAATTCAAATGCTTCTATTTCAAACGCCTTCTTGATTTAGCTAGATCCTAACCTCCATTAGAACCTTGGGCCATTAAGCTATCCAAACAACCCTTAGTCTTTAGGAAGCTAACTATACAATCTTGGAATGCAGATTTTATCTATGCCAAACTGAACACCATCTGATCCGCATACCTTCTAGATTTAGACAGCCTTTGTCCTGACACTTCTTACTTCAGTCAGCTTTTGAACCCAATAGTCTAGCTCTTGTCAACTTCTAGTTTGGTAGCTCATGACCCGGCTAGCTCTGCTCCGTCACAGTTTCTGATCTGACAACTCCAGATTTGACTCTTCAGAACTGAACACATTCTTATCCAACTAGTCTAGCTCTAACTAGACCTGATCCGACAGCTCCTCAACTGACAGCTTCAAAACTGAATAACTCCTGATCAGACAATTCCAGATCTGGCAGCTTTTGATCTGATCAGCTTCATATCTGAATTGAACAACTGATCTTCTTTTTCTTTGTTCTAACTAGTCCTACTCCATAGTTCGTGATCTAAATAGCTCCTGATCAGATAGCTCCAAATCTGACTAGCTTTTAATTTGACAATTCCTCATCTGATAACTCTTAAATTGAGTAGTTCGTGATGTCAGTCCTTCTTTGACCAGCTTCTAACCAAATAGCTCCTCAACCGAACAGTTCCTAATTAGACTAGTCCAACTTGCTTGATAGCTCCTTATGTAAGCTCTCGATCTGAACAACTTGAGGTCAATTAGCTCTATTCCTCCAGACATATCCCAATCCGACTAGCTTTTAATTTGATAATTCCTCATCTGATAACTCCTAAACTAAGTAGTTTGTGATTAGATCAGTCCTTGTCTGACCAGTTTCTAACCAAATAGCTCCTCAACTGAACAGTTCTTAATTGGACTAGTCCAACTTGCTTGACAGCTCCTCATGCTCGCTCTTGATCTGAACAACTTCTCTGACCATCTCCTCAATTGAATAGTTCCTAATTAGACTAGTCCAACTTGCTTGACAACTCCTCATGTAAGCTCGCGATCGGAATAACTTGAGGTCAATCAGCTCTATTCAGACAACTCCCTTTCTTTTTTCTTAAGCTCTTCGGATTTCTCCACTTTTTCATCTGATCAAATCATATTTTTTTAGCATGTATATGGCCTTTACCCTCTTGTCCTTTTATATGGGCCAAAAAAGGATTACTGGACAACCATCTACATGTTTCCTTTGTATCTACATAGAATTTGTATCCCATTGCGCATCGGTGATTTGAATTAGACAATGGACGATTTGGAAGTCGATCGGCAATCCAAATTTATGAGTTGGGATCGATAATCAAAATCTAATTAGGATCATTGATCCAAAAGTGCATTTAAAGAGAGTAGTTGGTGTCATTCTTAGTATACTTTCCTAGTATAGTAGGGGTCTTTGCACAACTTTATACCCTCCTCCAAGAGACTATTTGATTGATATCCTTGTAGCTCCCTTTTTATAGGTCAAGTGTAATGAAGATCATTTACCATTGATTGTCCCTTAATACCCACTTTTAACTATGGTACAATGATCTGAACTTTGGATCAATGATCTAGATGCTAGATAATCTAAAATATGGTTGATGATTTGAAATTTTTTGAGAGCAAAAAACACATTTTTTTAAATGATTTTGGCCTTTTCAGGATTTTTTTGGATGTTTTTTTTGGGGATTTTCTAGCATAATAGATGCTTAGCAATAACACTCTAATGCCATGATTTTGGACTCAATGCTTCTAAAAACAACAACTACAAAGATTAATGGATAAATTAAGCTAAGTATGGTTTAAAATATAAAAAATAAAAATGTACACATTACCTAATGCTAATGCTCATGGTAATGTGACGAAAGCAACCAAATGGAGAGATAACCTCCTTCAATCACACTTAGACGAGCTTGCTCTTTGTTCCACATCACATTGGTGAGAAAAAGAATGGATCAAATTAACAATATAAAACATAAAAATGGTCTGGTTAGGAAGAAAACCTATTCTAGTCACACATATCCACTCACATACATGACATAAAATTGTATGAAGTTACGAATTGCTAATAAATGTGTATCTTTTTCTTTTTGAAATAATGACATAAAATTGTATGAAGTTACGAATTGTGTGATGCTGTATTTAATAAATTTCATTAAAATTGTTATCTTTAAAGAGTGCAAGTTTTCCTGGCTTCAATGCTAACTCTGTTCCGTGCTTGTGTAGCTGAGCGGCGTCATTAGTAAAGCCCGGGAATGGCCCAAGGTATCCCTCGTACCATTGGGAGAATAAGGTTCGCCGATTGAGGTGAGAGGTTATAATGCTACCTAGTTCTGAGGGCCTAGGCTAGTGCGGTGGTGAATAAGCCCACCCTAGTGTGCAGACATCCCTCTGAGGGACGGGAGGATCGAGTGATGGACCCTAAGAGGGCGACAGGCCGGCTTGAGTCCTCGCCAGCGAGACCGACGATGAGGTGTATGGTCCCGTAGGGTTTTGCCCAACATGTAGTGGCTGGAAGGCCGAATTCTAGATCATCGGCAGAATAAAGGAAAAGAATAAGAGAGCCGGTTTGGCTTGTATGGAATTAATTTATGTATCAACTTTTTATATATATATCTTATCTTTGGCATGATTGTATTGTATAAAAAGGCTGTTTTAACAAACCTTGTGAAAAGGGCCGTAATTAAGGAACATGTTTATTTATGTCAAACAGTGTGGAAGGATTAATTAGAAAACAAATTGACACATGAGTAGGGTGGAAAGTGGGAGGATGGAATGCCCCGCGATGGCACCATCCTACGGACGGGTGGACCCGATTAGTCGGGTAGCTTTCCAATAGATCAAGTGAAAGCCCTACGCTAGATGATTAGATTCTTGGGCAACTCTATTCTAGAAGACTAGGTCAGCAGCTGTGCCTTGCATGGATGAGGAAAAAAGCATTGCCTCTAGAAATCAAGTCTAGTGGTTGTCCAATTTATGATAAATTACCCTATAGGTGATTTGACTTTTAGAAGATCACGCTTCCCCTGTGGGATAGGACTAGGTCTTACCTATGAATCGTATCCTTGAATCTCTACATGGTCAAGGTGTCGACAAATAGGAAATTTTCTCCAAGTTAAGACTTAGTGGACTATCTTAAGTGTTTCTCCTATTTTAGAAGGAGAAACCTTACAATTGGTATCAGAGCCGATCTTAGCTCCTAGGAATTGCCATTTAAGGATTGTTTTGCAATGAATGTTTTACCTAACATAATGCTAATTAGTAAAAACATCTTACTAAAACAAATAAGTTGAATTGATGTTTGAATGATTGTAGGAAGAGGAAGATGCCTACTCCAAGTTCCTAGTTTTCCAATGCATCTTTGAGACTGCTAGTCACTCCTCAAATTTCGAGTTCCGTGACACCATGGTACAGATACTAAAAAAGATGTCCCTCCCTCATTTCTCTCGTATTGAAAGAGGATGGGGTAGAGATTTTTGGAGTCATGGGCCGAGATATTTCTTCATCCGAGCAGATCGAATTGGGAACCTCACCACCGACCTTAAGCGGATTCGTTGGATTGAAAAGTTGAAGATGATCCATTTATTTTGGTTCGTCGGTACCCCAGGGTCGACACCTCTGTGACTATAGATGGGATTCGCATACCTCAGGATCACTGGGTGTATGACAAAGTGATGCAGATCTTACCTATTGATAGAGTAGTTGTGTTGGGATCTACCCCAATCCAGAGTCTACCACTCTTACCATCAGTTTTTAGAGTCTTAGAAACTACAGCGGAACCCCCATATTTCACCTATGTGGACCGCTCTACCCTTATGTCATAGTCAAGTCTAGGAATTTCCCTTGATAGCAAATAAGACTAATTGTATTAGTCTCAGATCTTTGTAATAAAACTTGTCCTTGTAAATATTTGGAAATAAAATAATTTCAATGTTTTACTCTCCAAAAATAAGCGTTATGCAAATATGAATCTTGTAATCTTAAAATTGTTTTTACAATGGTGGCCAGGATGATCACCCTCCACTTCCCAATGCGCTTTACACTGATACCCAGGAGAAGAAGCTCCTGCTCAAGCAAATGCAACCTCCCTCCTTTAAAGGAGAAGGTTCAAAGGTTGAGAAGGATGCTGAATTCTGGATCGAGGTGATGGACGATTATTTCTCTGCCGGTACTGGAGTAGCAAATCAGTCTATGCTTGCACGGTTTCGCCTCATCGGAGATGCTAAACTCTGGTGGAAACAGTGGTGCGGTGACAAGGAAGTCATCGAGCATTCTCAAACGTGGGAAGACATCAAGCAGGCAGTGAAGGAAAGATATCTTCCCCCATCCCATGAATCCATAAAGATGAATGAGTTTTTTAGTCTTATTCAGTGCAACTTAACTCTTGAGGACTACTATTCCAAATTTATCACTCTTCAGAAGTATGCCCCAGCTATGACTACTTCCCAGCAAGTGGCTCGTTTTTGCCAAGGGCTAAATGAACCCTTAGATTCCCGCCTTGAAGCAATGAGGCCAAGCACATTAAAGGATGCTCTCATACGAGCAAAGCCTCTTGTGAAAGAAATGAAGACTGACAAACCTAAGCATCAAAAGAGATCTTACCCTGAGGCAAATCCTAAAGAATAACCCTACAAGAAACCCCAACAGAATTTTCCCTACTACAACAGAGGGCGATAAGGCAACTCTTTTGTCCCCCGCTCGTATGCTGCTTCTTCCAGAGAAGGCCCTCTGTGTTTTGAGTGCAATGAGCCAGGACACTTTAGAGCCAACTATCCCAAGATGGCAACATCATTTCCCCTAGGTAGCAGAGGAAATCAAGGCCGTGGAACCCCTATCAACCAAGGTGCAAGAGGCGGTGGGCGTGGCAGAGGCCGCGGAGGAGCAGTTGCTAGAACCGCTTGTATTATAAGTGAAGAACCGACCTTAGAAATGGCTGAAGAAGAGCGCCACCATCCATGCGGCAGTAGAACACCAAGGTCCGAATAAATAATTTGGTGTAATCCGAACCCCAGCCACTCATCATGGTAAGCCATTTCAGCTTTTGATTGATTGTGACAGTACCCATTCATTTCTTTCTCCTAGGTGCTTGTAAAAATTAAACTTGAGTCAAAAAACAGCCTAGAAGAATGACTGTAGAGTTAGCCAGTGGGAAAGAAGTAGTATCTCGCCACTTTATAGGGAACCTTGATTTTGAGCTAGGTAATGAGCAAACTCATGGCCACTTTAGAGTCTTGCCATTAGGAAATTTATGATGGGATCCTTGGGATGGATTGGTTAATTACAAAAATAAAGCTAGCATTCATTGTAACCAGGGGAGTATCACTTTTGAAAATGAGCATGGCCAAGTAATATCTGTTCAGCGGATAACAAGAAAACCTAAATCTAGGATAGTCAAGGCAAAACATCTTCTCAAGGGAACACATAAGGGTCAGCAAGTTTTCTTAGTCAAGCTTAACAAAGCCATTGAACCTAGTATGGAGACAGAACCCTCTTGGCTCCAAGAATTCTCTGACATCTTCCCTGACGACGAGCTTACAAGGCTACCGCCTCCTCGAGAAGTCGATCATGAAATCGAGGTGATCCCTGGAGCTCAACCCGTCTCAAAAACTCTATAAAATGTCCCTTCCTGAAGCCATTGAACTTAAGGAGCAACTTTCCCAACTCATTGAGCAAGGATTCGTACGCCCCAGTAGCTCTCCTTGGGGGGCACCTGTTCTTTTCCAAAGAAAGGACGGAACTCTCCGCCTCTGCATAGATTATCAAGGACTAAATCAAGTCACTGTCAAGAATAAGTATCCTATCCCTCGCATCGACGAACTTCTTGACAGGCTTCATGGGGCCAAAGTCTTCTCAAAAATAGATTTGAGGTCTGGTTACTATCAGATCAAAGTCAAGGAAGCAGATATACCCAAGACAGCCTTCAATACCCATTATGGCCACTATGAGTTTACTGTAGTGTCATTCGGGTTAACCAATGCTCCTACAACCTTCAACCGCCTAATGCAAGATATCTTCCGTCCTTACTTGGATGAATTTGTACTTCTTTTCTTTGATGACATCTTAATATACTCCAAATCAATGGAAGAGCACGAGGAGCATGTGCGTAGAGTTCTATAATTGCTGCGCAGACACAAACTCTATGCCAAGAAGAGCAAATGTACCTTCTTTACTCATCAAATTGAGTATCTTGGATTCATCATCTCCAAAGATGGCATTTCAATAGACCCCGCCACCCAAGGTCAAGGATATTCTGGAATGGCCACCCCCTAAATCAGTTTGTGAAGTTCGTGGGTTTTTGGGAATCACGGGATGGTATAGGATTTTTATCAAAGATTATGCCTTGGTAGCTGCACCTTTGACGGATCTTCTTAAGAAGGATTGCAAAATAGTGTGGCTGCCAATCCATCAAAACAGTTTTGATCAGCTCAAGGTCATTATTACTTCTGCCCCAGTCCTGAAACTTCCTGATTTTGCCAAGGAATTTGAAGTGATACTGATGCTAGTAGTCTAGCATTTGGTGGTGTCTTAGGCCAAGAAGGAAGACCAGTCGCTTATACTTCCCGCAAGCTAAAGCAATATGAAGCAAATTATGCCACCCATGATTTGGAGCTCTTAGCAATTGTTCATTGCCTCAAATTATGGAGACATTATCTCTTGGGGGGCAAATTTCAGCTTGTAACTGACCACAAAAGTCTAAAGTGGATCTTCACCCAGCCTAACCTCAACATGCGGCAAAGGAGATGGATTGAAATTCTACACGAATATGACTTCGACATCAAATTTTACCCTGGGAAAGATAATGTGGTAGCAGATGCACTTAGCCGTCGCAAATCTTTCTTGAGTGCAATTTCAATGCCAAATAATCCCATATTGGTCAAGGTGGAAGAAGTCTCATCTCATGATCCAGATTATCAGAGGATGATGAAGTTAGTAGAAGAAGGGGGACATTCAGAGAAAGAGAAGAATGTAATCAAGGGATACTCCACTCATGAAGGAAGCCTCTACTTCAATCACAGGCTATGTATCCCTAAGGATCCTGCTTTAAAGAAACTAATCCTCCATGAAGCTCATGATAGCCCTGCTGCAAGACTCCCAGGCTATGCAAAAACGTTAAATGCCGTAAGAAGGAGCTTTCATTGGGCAAGCTTGAAAAATGATGTGCTTTGGTACTTGAAGCAATGTCTCTCATGCCAAAGGATCAAAGCTGAAAGGGTCAAGATGCCTGGAAAACTTCAACCCTTAAATATTCCTCAAATGAAGTGGGAGTGCATTAGTATGGATTTTGTCACAAGTCTCCCCACTGTTCAAGGAGGATATGACTCCATTCTGGTAGTAGTGGACTTACTTACCAAAGTAGCTCACCTTATACCAGCAAAGAAGACCTTCAAAGCTTCTGATGTTGCTCGAATATTCATCAAGGAAGTCCTCAAACTTCATGGTCTCCCAAAAAGGATAGTAAGTGATCAGGATTCTGACTTCACTTCAAAGTTCTGGCAGTCCTTATTTCAAGCCCTGGGAACTCAACTTTGCTTTAGCACAGCTTATCATCCAGAGACCGATGGCCAGACTGAGAGAGTCAATCAAGTAATTGAAGACATTCTCAGAGCATATTGTGGACGGGAACCAAGAAGGTGGATTCAATACCTTTCTCTGGTAGAATTTGCCTACAATGCATCTTATCATCAAAGCATAGGAATGTCACCGTTTAAAGCACTCTATGGGCAAGAATGCTTGTCTCCTCTAAATTTCTCTGATCCGACCATAAGAGTTGATGCATCCAGGAAAATGCTTGAAGAGATGGAGGAACAAAACAAGGCAATCCAAAAGGATATTAAAGCTACCCAAGATCGACAAAAGCATTATGCTGACACCAAGAGGTCTGAAAGGATCTTCAAGGAAGGAGACAGAGTTCTTCTACGAGTGCGACCCAAACGAAGTTCTCTATCAATTGGAAAATATAAGAAGCTCAGCCCTAGGTATTGTGGTCCCTATACAGTTATCAAGTGTCTAGGTAAAAGTGCCTATAAACTCCAACTCCCAGCCCATATCAAAGTCCACAATGTATTTCATGTAAGTTTGTTAAAACCATATGTACCCAGTCTCGATCATATTCTTGATGATGATCAAGTTGTAATCCCTACTCAAGGAGTCCTTGAATTATAGTCGAGTAGCATCATAGATTCTAGGGAAAGGCAACTCCGAAATAGATTTCTTGTAGAACATCTAGTACGGTGGAAAGATTACCCTGAAGAGAATGCAACTTGGGAAGATGAAGCTACACTCTTAAAGGATTATCCCCAATTCATGAGACGAGATGAGGACATCTCGATTTCTTTAAGGGGGGAAGGATGTAATATACCCATCTTCACTAATAAAGAAATGTCCATGTAATTATGAGGTTTTATGGTATAAAAATCAATGATTTTATTATTTGAGTCATTTCTACTTAGAATCTTCAAAATCTGAGCCCAAATTTGGAATCTGCATATGATTTGACCCTAATATAGGATTTTACAGCATCTAAAACGGACACCGGATCAAGCCTATACGTAAATTTCAATCATTTTAGTTAAAAAACGACGACCTTTAAACCTTAATAAATGCACGACCGGGCGTTCGATTGATGAACGGTCTGAACCCCAACGACCAGGAGAATCTCTCGGGAAAAAAAAATTCTCCCCCCGGGGCGGTCCGGCATGCAAATCGAGGCGGGTGTCCCAAATTTGAGTACCCCGCTCTAAAATTTAGGCCGTACACACTTACTAGGGTATGCCCTATTGTACCGCCATCCATACCGCCGTCTGTCCCTGTGCAGCATACTTGCTGTAGTACAGCCGCCCCTCTCACACCCCCCCTCATTTGCCTCTTTTCAGATAAGCCAATTTTCCTCCATCCCTCCCCCCCCCCCCCCCCCGGTGTGAAGAGACTTACAGCAGCCCCTCACAGCCCTCTCCACGTTTTTGCTCTTAAGGACATCTCACAATTCCCCCCCCATTTGCGTAGACTTTAATAAGGGATTTTTGTCTTTAGAAAGGGTTCATACGCTATAGTCTTATGCTCATACGGTGAGCAAACGACCTCAGAATTGAGATCCGACTGAAGCGTTTCGACCACAGTAGCGAGCCCTACAAGTCGACGTCCAAGATGGCCCCATCCCAGAAACGTCAGAATATTGCCCCGAGAGGAGCACACAACAACGAAATTAGGGAAGATGCTCCCAATGCGGCTCCAACCCTCCCTCTTCAAGCTCCTCAAGGAAATGGTGGCCAGGTTAGATTGGTTATATTATAAAGAAAAGTTTTTGTTATATATATTGCTAATAAATGTGTATCTTTTCCTTTTTGAAGTAATGACATAAAATTGTATGAAGTTACAAATTGTGTGATGCTGTATTTAATAAATTGCATTGAAATTGTTATCTTTAAAGAGTGCAAGTTTTCCTGGCTTCAACGCTAACTCCGTTTCATGCTTGTGTAGCCGGGCGGCGTCATTAGTAAAGCTTGAGAATGGCCCAAGGTATCCCTCGTACCATTGGGAGAATACGGTTCGCCGATTGAGGCGAGAGGTTATGATGCTGCCTAGTTCTGAGGGCCTAGGCTAGTGCGGTTAATAAGCCCACCCTAGTGTGCAGACATCCCTTTGAGGGGCGGGAGGATCGAGCGATGGAGCCTGAGAGGGCGACAGGCCGGCTTGAGTCCTTGCCAACGACCGACGATGAGGTGTATGGTCCCGTAGGGTTTTGCCCAACATGTAGTGGCTGGAAGGCCGAATTCTAGATCATCGGCAGAATAAAGGAAAAGAATAAGAGAGCCGGTTTGGCTTGTATGGAATTAATTTATGTATCAACTTTTTATATATATATCTTGTCTTTGGCATGATTGTATTGTGTAAAAAGGCTGTTTTAACAAACCTTGTGAAAAGGGCCGTAATTAAGGAACATGTTTATTTATGTCAAACAGTGTGGTAGGATAAATTAGAAAACAAATTGACGCGTGAGTAGGGTGGAAAGTGGGAGGATGGAATGCCCCGTTGATGGCACCATCCTACGGACGGGTGGACCCGATTAGTCGGGTAGCTTTCCAACAGATCAAGTGAAAGCCCTACGCTAGATGATTAGGTTCTTGGGCAACTCTATTCTAGAAGACTAGGTCAGCGGCTATGCCTTGCATGGATGAGGAAAAAAGCGTTGCCTCTAGAAATCCAGTCTAGTGGTTGCCCAATTTATGATAAATTACCCTATAGGTGATTTGACTTTTAGAAGATCACGCTTCCCTTGTGGGATAGGACTAGGTCTTACCTATGAATCGTATCCTTGAATCTCTACATGGTCAAGGTGTCGATAAATAGGAAATTTTCTCCAAGTTAAGACTTAGTGGACTATCTTAAGTGTTTCTCCTATTTTAGAAGGAGGAACCTTACATATGTATTGCATATGTGCATGTGTATTACATATGTATTGCATATGTGCATGTGCCAGATGAGTTGCGTACAAAGATGGATCCAAAGGCAGAAAATGGTGTGTTTATTGGGTATTCCCTTGAGTAGAAGGGATATAGATGCTATAATCGTGCTACACATGAATTGAGGGTAAGCAGGGATGTTATATTTGATGAGATGAGTAGCTAGTATGATGCTGAAAAGGATGTTGTTGGGGCTAATTAGAAGTGAAAATGTGGTTGCACAAAATGCAAGTCAACAATCATAGTCATTGAGTGGACCAAGAGAGTCCTCATCCAGCGGTTCGATTGATAGACCATGGAGTGGCAGGCTGCATCATAATACCAGTCCTAGAAATGTAGTTGGTACATCACATAAAGGTAAAGAGAAAGTAGTTGAGCCCCTTGGTATGCCTGATATTTCTATAGGGCATCCTCTTGTTGATGGAGAGTCTAGTGGCTCGGAGATGAGCCTTGATGAGGAGCTTGGGATTCCAGCAATGAGGACACCTGGTGTGAAGAAGGATACGAAAGCCATGAATGCAAAGTTACAAAGATCTGGAAGAGTCAAAAACCCTATGCAGAGGTTGACTTATCATGGTTATGTGGCATATCACTATGTTTATATGGCAAAAGTTGTGCATGTTGTAGAACCCACGTGTTTTGATGAGGCTATTGGAAATGTGTGTTAGAAAGCTATGGATGAGGAGATGGATACATTTTATGGAAATGAGACTTGAGATTTAGTGCCATTGCCTGAAGGCAAGAAAGCTATTGGTTGTAAGTGGGTGTATAAGGTGAAACATAACAGTGATGGTAGCATAAGTAGGTACAAGGCTAGATTGGTAGCCAAAGGATATGCACAAGCAGATGGGATTGATTATGAGGAGACATTTTCCCTGGTTGGAAAGATGGCAACTGTGAGAGTTGTGATTGCGGTGGCTACAAATAAAGGTTGGTTTTTACATTAGATGGATGTAAAAAATGCATTCTTGCACGGTGACTTGCAAACAAGAAGAAGTGTATATGGATCAGCCACCTGGTTTTGAGGATATAGGTCACCCGGAGTATGTATGTAATCTTCGTAAAGCTTTGTATGGGCTGAGACAAGCTCCACGAGCATGGCATGACAAGATTATCGAGTATCTTGTCACTATTGTTTTCATATGGCAAATGCAGTCACTCTTTGTATGTGTGCAAGAGTGATAAAGGTATTGTGATCCATCACCATCTATGTAGATGATCTTATTATTGGGGGTGACAACTTGGATGAGATTGAGCATGTGAAAAGTCTTCTCAAAAGGAAATCTGAGATGAAGGATTTGGGAGATCTACACTACTTTTTGGCAATTCAGGTCATTCACACACCTAATGGTATTTGGCTGTCACACAAAGATAGTATGTATTGGACATGCTGTCCAAGTATGGGATGGCTGATTGTAAGTCAATCTCGATGCCATTAGATCAAAATGGAAAGCTTAGTGTAGATGCAGGTTATGTGTTGGAGGATCCCACTATGTACAAGAAGATTGTGGGGATTTTGATCTATGTCATGATCAGCAGGCCAGATTTGAGTTACACTATTGGCTTAGAGAGCCAGTTTATGCAGGTTCCATGCAAACTACATCCTGACAATGTGCAACGCACACTTCGGTATTTGAGGGCCACTATTAATTATGAATTGTTTTATGCAGCAGGTGTATCATTGGAGCTATATGGGTACACAGATGTAGATTGGGTAGGTTAGCATCTCAGACAGGAGATCTACCAATGGATTTATGTTTTAATTGGGGAGTGCTATTGTAACATGGAGCAGTCCACAGTTGCCTTGTCGAGTACAGAGGAGCTAGGATGGCACTGTGTGAGGTAGCTTGGTTACACAAGCTACTTGCTTATTTGGGGTTGCATGTGGAGAGAAAGGTTGTCATATATTATGACAATCTTAGCAGTAGATAGTTGGCCAGGAACCTAGTTTTCCATGCGCAGATGAAAAACATTGAGGTACATTACCACTTTATTACGGAGAGAGTATTGGTAGGCGACATTGACTTGGCCTACATCAGCACACAGGATCAGGTCACTGACATCTACTTGGGAGCTGAGAAGCTCTGTAAATTTTGAGATATGCTTGGAGTTGAGCTTGAGGGGGAGTGTTGAGATGTTAAGCTCAACATGAGCTGACACTCACGAGGCGCCTGCATGACCATTCAACATTTACATCACTGGCGGGTTTGGTAGTTGGCACCGACATATCTTTGCCAGAGATTCTACAGCTGGACTACACTGACTAGTCCACACCTACCCACTCCACTTAGCGTGTTCACATTATGGATTGCTTGTATATACTCTATTATGTGTGTTAGTCACTTTATCTTCTTTGTACAATTCTTTTGTTGTGTGAAGAAGAAGAAGAATTTTCAGCCTCTCACCTTGTGTGTTCTCTTCTAGGGTTTGTGTGAGTGTGTGTGTTCTTCCAAGAGCTCAAGCTCTCTTCTCCCCTGCATATTTTCAGGTAAGAGTTCTAGCTCAAAAGCTCATACATTTGATCCATTAGATAGAGAGCCTTTTTATAGGCTTGATTACATCTCCATTAGCCATTAATCATGGCCCATAATATTGCGGAAGCATCCCCTAATATTTTCTAGATTTGAGCACTATCTCCCTTGAAGTGAGCACTTAGTAGCCTTTCCCACTTCTTCAAGGTGCCTACTTTTATTCTTGGGCACTTTTACCTACAGTATATATGTTAAAATTGAGAAACCATTTTCTTGAGAGTATGATGAGAAGTTTAAAGAAACTACCCTAGGTTCCTACTTTTAGCCTTCACATAGGTTGTCCATATTGTTTCTCCCTTTGACCCTATGAACCATATTCTATGACTTATGCACTTGACACAATTTTTTGGGGGTCAAATACCACTCTCCTTTGCTTCAAACATTTACCCCACACATCACTTACTATTTCAAGGTTGAATTGTGTGTGCTGCAGTCAAATAAGTCTCTCCAAAGCTGAAAATTTCCTTACAAAAGAGAACTTATTGGAACTCTTACTTCCAAGGACAAGAAGGCTATGTGAGGCTTACTATGTCCCATTTGGTTTATACTTGAATACCAATGTGTAAGGGAATGTGCACTGATCCTTCCTCCTCCCTAAAAGATGGTGCCTCTAAAGTTACCTGTGAAGGGGATGAAATGAATTTATCTAAGAAAATGTTACGATGAATATATTTACCCATTTAAGGCCAAATTTCTCCTCCCACTAAGTTCTCCTTCACTGTATTTAATAATGTGTGGTCTAGTTGAATTAGTTCCAAAGGTGGAGGCTTTAGAACTAGCTCCTATTGTAGCGACCTCTTGACAATGGATATGGGTTTGTTGGTCAAGGCCCTTGGCACCCTTTGAGGTTCCCTCCTAGGTTTTATGATTGTCTCTACAGGGTCTCAATGGAGATGATCATGTAGGGTTAGTGGTTCATAGCGGTTCATATTCAACCACTTGCTCGAGTACTGCAGCATGATCTTTCTCTTATAAGTTCTCGAAATTATTCATTCTCTCTTTCCTCCAAGACAACAAAGTTCATTGAATTTCTTTGGAAGGTTTCCATAATCAATGAGCTTCTTTGGGAAGAGTGGTTTTAAGAGGGAGATGGCTTGTTGTCTTTGCTTGGTGGGTTTGAGAAGGAGATCACTTGTTGTCTTTGCTTGGTGGGTTTGAGAAGTGTTGGAATTAGGGTTGCAGGAATGCACACACAACTTCAAGAAGATAAGGAAGCTTGAGCACAACACAGTAGTGTATTATGAGTGCCAAAAATGAAAAGATAACAAGCCCTAGAAGATAATGGGCGTATATACAATGCACGGGGGAAAAAACCTCCTAGTGAGGGAAAAAGTGCCCCGGCGGTCCTAAGTGTGTTCACACACATCACTACTATAATATGGTAACAAATCCCCCCTGGAGTGATGCGGTGAACAAGAGCTAGCACTCATGTATAGGGAAGTGTCTAGCTATGTGGACGAATCCACAAAAGGGAGTAAGCCCAAAGCTTTGCGAAAAGCTTCGAACTTCTCACGAGGCAGAGCCTTTGTGAAAAGGTCTGCAAGGTTATCCTGTGTTGGCACATAAGCCAAACTGATCTCTCCTGCAGAGAGTCTCTCCCTGACATAATGGTAGTGCACCTCAATGTGCTTCGTACGAGCATGGAACACTGGGTTCCGCGCAACTGCCAATGCGCTCTGACTATCAGTGAAGATGGTGGTGGCAGATGGCTGCCCAACACCCAAATCAGCCATAAGGCGTCTGAGCCACACACACTCAACCGTAGCTGTGAAAGCTGCCCTGTACTCAGCTTCACAACTAGAAGTGGCCACAGTAGGCTGCTTCTTGCTCAACCATGATATGCATGAGCTTCCAAGCATGAAGCAAAAACCACTCGTGGACACGCGTGTGTCATAACAACCAGCCCAGTCAGAATCTGAAAAAGCATGTAAATCTGGCGGCAATGATCCCCCCTTGGGATAAAACAACCCAAGATGCCGAGTACCACTCAAATAGCGAAAGATACGCTTCACTGCCTGCCAATGCTTAATGCCTGGGCTATGCATAAATCTGCTCACCTGTGAGACTGCAAACTGAATGTCTGGCCTCGTAATGCATACATAAATGAGGCAACCAACAGCTGTCTGATAGAGTGTGACATCAAAGTGATCTTCAGCATCATGAAGACTCAACTTCAAACCTGTCTCCATTGGAGTAGCAATAGGCTTGCAGTCTTCAAGGCCAAATCTCCGCAACAATGTTTCAATATACTTTGTCTGACACAAAGCAATACCTCCATCACACTGCTTAAATTGTATCCCCAAATAATGATGCAAATGTCCCAAATCTGACATCTCAAAAGAGGCATTCAAATCAGCCTTAAAATCAGCAATATGACTCTCATTTGGTCCTGTGAGCAGCATGTCATCGACATAGAGAGCAATGATTAGATGTACACCATCCACACGTTTAGCATACAAAGTGCTTTCTGTTGGACTATTCTGAAACCCATGTGCAGTCAAATATGCATGTATTTTTTCATACCAAGCTCGTGGAGCTTGCTTTAAACCATATAAAGCCTTTTTTAACCTGCACACTTTGTTTTCCTGCCCTCTTTGAACAAAACCACGAGGCTGCGATACATACACCTCCTCATGCAAATCTCCATTTAAGAACGCAGTCTTTATGTCCAGCTGATGTACATTCCAACCATTATGAGCTGCTAATGCACAGATGCTACGAACAGTGGTCATACGACATGTGGGAGCAAAAGTCTCATCAAAATCAATGCCCTTCTCTTGAGCATAACCTTTTGCAACAAGCCTAGCCTTATGGCGATCCACTGTGCCATCAGGCTTACGCTTCAATTTGTATACCCACTTAGTGCCAATGGCCTTCTTGCCAGGGGGCAAGTCACATAAAGACCATGTACCATTCTTCATAATAGCATCGTATTCTGCTTGCATAGCAGCCATCCAATTTTCTGAACTTTGTGCCTCATCAAATGAAACAGGCTCACTTTCATCGCACATACTAGAAACAGCCAATGCATAACAATCTGACGCATAAGAGGCACCATGAGAGCCAGAACGAGTGCGACTAGACAAAGGGGCATCCAACTTGCTGTCACGCAAAGTCTGCACCAGCCATCTAGGCATATTCCTAGAGCCCTCAATCTCTTGTCTCTCATCCTCAAGTGCATCATGCACATCTGCATCAGATATAGGCTGATCTGTGCCATCATTTAAAACCTGCATAGGCTGAAAAACTGCCTCATGAGGTATTGCACTTGACTGTGCACCACTGAAAAGAGGCAACAATGTATCATAGACATCACGTGAGCTGATATCTGTCTCCTTAGTACATGAAACCAAGGGCTGAACTGCATCTTCCACAAATACAACATCACGGCTAACCAAAATGCGCTTTGTCTGTGGATGATACAAACGATAGCCTTTGCTCTCAGCACTATATCCAACAAAAATACATTTGACAGCTTTGTCATCCAATTTTCTGCGATGTTGCACAGGCACTAATGCATATGCCAGGCAACCAAAAACACGTAAATGGCCAACAGATGGCTTGCGGCCATGCCAAGCCTCATATGGAGTGACAACCTGTAATGCTTTGGTGGGACACCTGTTTAGTACATAAGTGGCACACATGACAGCCTCAAGCCAAAAACCATGTGGTAGACTTTGACTCTTAACCATACATCTTGCCATTTCCATGAGAGACCTGTTTTTTCTCTCAGCCACACCATTTTGCTGTGGTGTATACGGCACTGTACATTGGTGTTTTATCCCACGCTCAGCCAGAAATGCATTAAATTCTGAAGACATATACTCCCCCCCTCGATCTGAACGGAGGGTGCCCATCTTACTTTCTGACACATTTTCAGCCATAACCAAAAACTGTTTGAAGCACAAAAACACTTCGGACTTTGCCTTCAAAGGATATACCCATGCATGCCTGGTAAAATCATCAATGAAAGTCACGAAGTAAAGGTAGTTTCCAAATGATGGAGTTTGCATGGGACCACAAACATCACTGTGAACAAGCTGCAATCTGCGTTCAGCTCTCACTGATCCATCTTTGGGAAAGGAAGCACGCTGCATTTTACCCAATATGCAGCCCTCACAAACATGCTTGACAGGTGCCTCAAGCTTAGGCAAAGAAGACACCATTTCAGATTTCTGCAGGCGCAGCAAACTTGCAAAATTCAGATGACCAAAACGTGCATGCCACAGTTTTGCATCTGAAATAGCCTGCGTATCCATAATAGCACATGCTGAATCCTCTACACATTTGCCATCCATATTGAGCTTATACAGCCCTCGACATAGTGAACCAGATGCTACAATGATGTCACCACAAGAGAGATCATGAACAGTACATCTGTCATCCACAAATTTTACAACCAAACCTGTTTTGGCAAATGCGGAGACTGACAGCAGATTCTTTTTGATCCCTGGCACATACAATGCATCAAAAAGTGTAAAGGTGTTGCCATTTGCAACATTCAGCACAATCTTTCCAACTCCTTTAACGGGATAAGAGGAGTTATTGGCACAAGTGACAGTATTCCCTGTGGGAGCAGACTCAAGGAAAGTGAATAAACTGCGCTGCGAGGTGATATGCTTAGTGGCACCACTGTCAAAGTACCATACATCTGAATCTACTGCAGACATACATGTGTCATGCAAAGATGGGTCATAACTGCACTGCGCATTGAATGCCCATTCTGTATCTAGCACAACATTAGCAGATTCATTGTTAGAAGGAGAGGCATCTGCAACAGCCATACCAGCCTCTTTCTTCTTAGCCTCTTTCGCAGCCAGCTTAGGACACGCTTTGATGACATGATCATTTCCCTTACAGTACTTGCAAAATGTCTTCTGTTTGTCACCCTTCTTCTCATCTTTGTCTTCCTTCTTTGGTTGCGCAGCATTTGCAGATTTCTGCTTACTAGAAGAAAAGCCAGCTTTACCTTTCCCGCTTCTCTGACTAGCAACAAAAGCTTGATCTGCGACACGCATAATATTCCTGTTTTGCCTTGACTGGTCTTCTTGCAGCAAAACAGAAACTAACTCCTCAAATGATAAGGCATTGGGATTGCCTTTCATCATCAAGCGAAGAGTGGAAGCAAAACCCTGATAAGAATCTGGTAGACCATTCAAAACAGTCTGCACAAGTGAACTGTCTGACAGGATTTCATCTGCAGAAATGAGCTGCTCTTTGAAATCCTTGATCTTTGTCAAAAAGCTATCCATAGAATCACCTTCGTTCATATGCTCACTCTCCAACTGTTTTCGGAGGTAAGCAACACGAGCCTCATTTCTTGCCTGATACAATGTGGCAAGTACATCCCAAGCATCCTTAGAAGTCCTGCAGGAGCGAATATGTGGGATAATGGTACGTTTGACAGACAGCGCAATCAAGGCATGAGCCTGCGCATCTCTACCATCCCAACGAATCTGCTCTGCTGAAAGTGGTGGTTCTCGAACAGCTGCTACAGCACTTGTGCCTGCACCATCATCAACAGTACCTGTTTCTGATGTGTTTGCAGCATTCCCAGCCACAATAGGACGTGCATCAATACCCTGCACAATGTTCCATAACCCCTTTGCTACCAATACATGTCGCATCATATATGCCCACAATGGATAGTTGGTGCCATCCAACTTATCCTCAGCAGCCAACATGCGGAATACATCATTGTTGTCAGCCATGGCCAATGACTGTACTACTGGATGTAAATGCTGTCTGTAAGAGGTAAACCTGTATAAAATCGACCTGTGCTATGTAGCACAGCCCAAAACAGACGAATGGGCACCTGTCCTGCAGATTTTAATCTTGACAGAAAATCTGCACAGTAGGACGATTTTGCCTGCGCAGTACTTGGAATGCAAAAACGGAGGGCGAAATGACACAGATCAAAATTCTGAAATGACCAAGCCCTACGGGCTCTCCCACGGCATATACTAACCTGCAGTCGCTCGTGAAACCTCGTCGCAATCGGAGGAGATGAAGCGGCAGGTGCCGGTGATGCTGCCCGGGAGGAGGAAGCCTGCTCTGATACCAATTGTTGGAATTAGGGTTGCAGGAATGCACACACAACTTCAAGAAGATAAGGAAGCTTGAGCACAACACAGTAGTGTATTATGAGTGCCAAAAATGAAAAGATAACAAGCCCTAGAAGATAATGGGCGTATATACAATGCACGGGGGAAAAAACCTCCTAGTGAGGGAAAAAGTGCCCCGGCGGTCCTAAGTGTGTTCACACACATCACTACTATAATATGGTAACAAGAAGGAGATCACTTGTTGTCTCTGCTTAGTGGGTTTGAGAGGGAGATTTCTCATTGCCATTTTTATTAGCATATGAGAGTGTTGCAATTTATAAAAAATGGTATTGAACAAACAAATATCTTATCTCAAGATTTCTTGGTTAGCCTGGTAGGAGGTAGCTTCCAAGCTCTCATTGAAACCACTTTTGATAGTCACAATGTCGTTGTCCCTTGACATCTGATTGTGCATTACATTTTTTCCTCCTCTTTGAGGTCTTCTTCTTTTGGACCTTTGGTTCTAGTTCATTAGCCTTTTTTTAAAAGGGGCTACTAAAACCTTTGGGGCTTGCACCTCTGGCTCTTTTGCTTCTTTCTTTGAAGTTAAAGATTTTTTTTGTGTATTGGTAACCTTGGATGTTTCCTTTACTGCTACTATTCATGTTGACAGTTCATGTTGATAAGAGATTACCTTAGCCTTGCTAAATCATGTGTCATTTTTGGGAAGTTGTAACTTCCCGATGTGGGTGTGCTTGTGTATCCAACCTCCCATGCTGATGGTGAGAGTAAATTAATCCTATATACAATGTGATTAGTGCTAAGCTAAGCTAGGATGGATGATATTTAAGTGCAATCATAATGATGAATAAACTAAACTAATTAAGCTTTAGACTCAAGTTCAATTAGGTTACAAGATTGAGACATGTACTCATGAAGAGACTTGAGAGGTTACCTCAATTTAAAGTGACCCCTTTTATGTGAGATGGGTACAACAAGGCTTGCTTTGAACTTATGGGATTTCTTTGGTTGAGTGACTTGGAACTCTAGAATCACTTATTTGAACAGCCTCCCTTGATGCTAGATTGGGTATAATTTTTAGGTTTTCACTCTTTCTCTCCCTCTCCTTGTGCTACTTTGGCTATAAATTTCAGCTTGAGTGTATTATATGGCCACAGAGGCTGATTACAACACTTTTTGTAGAGATAAGAGGGATGAGTAACACCATGAATATTTCTCTAGAGTCTTTCTTTTTCTTAATCCACAATATCTTTGACCTTGATGTAGTTTGTTTGATTATTTTTATGGTAAAAATCTTCTAGGTGCCCAACTTTTCTATAGAAATCACACACAAGGTTTGGTTTGTGTTTGTTTTGTGACATTCGTTCTTTGTGTGACCAAGTTTTCCACAATGATAGCATCTTGAAAGTGAAGAGGTTGATTGATTGTTCCTTTGAAATTTTTCACTCTTTGCATAGAGTTCTTGTGCAATTGACTGTGAGGTGAATGTTTCTTTGTCCTTGAATTTTGATTTATGCTCAAGCAATGATGATTCTATGTCTTGACATTTAGTGCTAGGTACACTTTTAAGTGTAGCCACAAGTGACTCATATGGTTCTTTATCATCAACACTTTTTAGTAGTATAGCAATAGACTCATCTTCTTTAATAACTTTATTTAAGGAAAAGATGATTCTATATCTTGATGCTTAGAGTTAGGTATATTTTTAAGTGTAACTGCAAGTGATTCATATGGTTCTTTATCAAAACTATTTAATAGTACAACAAATAGACTAATCTTCTTCAATAACTTTCTTCAAGGCACTTAGTTATTGCTTGATACCTTTGAACTTGCTGATGTGTTATGCCATGCTCTCTGTGTCCTTCTTCTTAACCTTGTAGAATTGCATAAGGAGGTTAATCTTAGAGCTCTTTAAGCCGGTGCCAAAAATCTTGCTAAGCTCCTGCCATGCCAATTTGGCATCCTTGATGCCAGCAATGTGACTAATCACATCATCCACTGAGGTTTTGAGCAATAAGGCCCAAAGTTTTGTTATTTTCAAATGGCTCAACCTCTACTTATTCATCCTCAATTAGGTGCCAAATCCCTTTACTCATAAGTAAGTACATAGTCTTACTTTACTAGGTAAAATAATCATCACCATTGAGCCTTGAGATAATTTCTACATGCTCCATGATGACTCAAAGGGGGTCTTACTTTGAGCCTTGATTTTAGTTCTCGAGAAACATCTATCCCTCTTTTAATTTTCTTGAAATTTATTGAGATTATGTCCAATGCAAGATAGGACTAGATAGGCAATGCAAATGACGAGATGAGAGACATTAAAAATGCATTGAAGACAAGGTAACCACTCCCCTAGCTCTCAAATGCATTGAAGACAAGGTAACCACTCCCCCTAACTCAAAAATAACCCAAGTTTTTTAAATTTTGGCTTTGAAATCTTTGATTTTTGCTAATCTTCCACTAATAATAGTGATTAAGTCATAAAATAATGATTAGTATGCTACAAATTTGAGGCTTCAATTGGCCAAATGAGAGACAAATTTGATGGGGCTTTTACCTTGAGGGTGTTGCCCGAGATTGATAGCAATGCCTTAAGAAGAAAATCCCTAGGAGGAAAAACCTCCAAAAAGGGTGCAATTAGGGAAAAAACCGTCGACTACTAATGCACCTAGTTCTCCATGTTTGCTGCTCTAGATCTCACGCCCTTTTTTGATAGTGTTGCTTAGGCTATATACTAGCTTTGGCTAAGAAGAATTGACCCAATGTGTAGTGTGCTAGGAATGCCATGCTCTATATCTACTGAGATTAGCAATTTGAGCTATACATGATAAATTAAGGGAAACCATCTGGTGATAATGTATGCCTATAGAGCTAAGAAATATTTTCCTAAAAGGATGTGCTCAATGGTGAAGTGTTTGAGGAGAACAAGCTCATATACAAGTTTCAGCCCAACACAAGGTGGAGTGTAGATAAGGCTTGTGATAAGAGTGATGAATGAGCTTTATTAGTGTTAATGAGATGAATTAGTGTAATGGGAACTGAAGGAGATGAATGCTAAACTATAGAGAGCAAGAGATAGGTTCTAATACCATGTTAAAACTTGAGGATCCAAGCTCCCATGGTGATTGTGAGAGTGAATTAATTCTTCAATAATTATAATGTGATTACTACTAACTTTAAGCTAAGGTAAATGATATCTAAGTGCAATCATGATGATGATGAATAAACTAAACTAATTAAGCCTTATACTCAAGCACAATTAGGTTATAAGAGTGAGACTTATAGTCATAAAGAGGCTTGGGATGTTGCTTCAATTGATTGCTTGAAAGTGACACCTTTTATATGAGAGGTAGGTATAACAACGCTTGCTTTGAGCTTATGGGATTTCTTTGGCTACGTGACTTGGCACTCTAGCATCACTTATTTCAGCATACTAGCTCATCCATCATGTGTTCACTCCACTATCACACATTGGAGTGCTCCTTTACCAATGGGTTGAAGGTAGGGCTCTCTATGGAGGCATAAAGAGATAGCCTTCCACTCTCACTTGCTCTCTAGTGTCAACATGGGAGGATGCATCTTTTCACTATAACACAGTGTAGCAGACCTATTCTCTCTCTCTTCAGGGGGTTCCATGCATGCATATGTAGGGGTGTGTAGTGTGGACAAGGTGCGGGCAATTATGCGGTGCATAGTGTGGACAAGGTGCGGATGATTTTATCACTATATGTGTAAGGAATGTATACATGTACGAGCATGTCCATGAGTGTGTATCATGCATAAGTGTATGTGGGGGGAAAATGTGGGTATATGTGCATGGGGTGGATTATGCATGTGAGTGTAAGGGGTGTACACCGCATGTGTTAACCACTCCGGTTAACATTATTTTTCAAGCATGGTGGCTACGTTTCTTGTAGCTTACCTTTTTGTGACTACACAACGAGCTAGAGATATGGGATGACCGAGCTTATGGCTTGTGTAATGCCTGTCATAGAAAAGAGATGTACATAGAGCTAGGAAGCTAGTTTGGGCCCCCAAATTGTAAATGGGTGGCCGGCCATAAAATGAGAGCTCTTGTATATAAGACATTTTATGGAATATGAAAAGGGACAATCCCATTAGTCTCAATTGAGTTTCTCTCTCTCTCTCTCTCTCTCTCTCTCTCTCTCTCTCTCTCTCTCTCTCTCTCTCTGTCTCTCTCTCACACACACACACACACACACACACACACACACACTCATTGTTTGCCACCGCCTCGCTGATTCGCTTCACTGTTTGTCACCGCCTCACGCCTGTGATTCCGCCTCGTTGCCTCGCTGCACTGTTTGCTGCCGCCTTGCGCCTGTGATTCTGCCTCGCTGCCTTGCTTCACTGCTCACCCGCCGCCTTGCACCTGTGATTCCGCCTCACTGCCTCGCTTCACTGCTCGCCCGCCGCCTCGCGTGCCTATGATTCCGCCTCGCTGATTCGCTATGCTGGGCCGCCTCACACCTATGATTCTGCCTCGCTGCCTCACTTCACTGCTCGCGGCCGTCTCGCGCCTGTGATTCCACCTCGCTGATTCACTTCATTGCTCGCCGTCGCCTCACTAGGCTGGGCTGCCTCCCTCCCCGCTAGGGTCTATGCCCCCCTTTCTCCACCCACCCTTCCTCAGGCCCCCAAGGCAGCAACATAACTCTCTCTCTCTCTCTCTCTCCTCCCCGCATGTGGAAAGGACTGTAGAGTAATATGGAGGAATGGCCCCGAGTCTCCAAGAGAAACTCGAGGCCCTCGAGACGGTAATGAAGGCACTAATCAAGGAGAACAAGAAGACATCTGATTCCAACCTCAATGAGGTGGAGAACAAACTACACTGGCACATCATGGCTCTCGAAGCACGAGTCATGGACCTTGAACAAGAGAACACGGCACTCAAGGAGGAGGTGAGTGCATTGAAAGTGGAACTGGTAGCCATCAAGAATACTGAGAAGGAAGAAGGGGAGATCAATGACAACACTCTCACAGCCATCAAAGAAGAGATCTCCAAGGAGATCACAAAGGACATGGAGGGAAAACTCGAAGCCAAGCAGTCAATCAGGATGGGTTGAGGTGGTGAAGAAGAACATCCGTAAAGAGGTGAGGGAGGAGACTCAAAGGGAAGAACACCAAATCATTCACACCACCATTGAGGAGGAGAAGATGAGGCATGCCTGCTGCCTCAACATTCGAGTCACAAGTATAGCCGAGACACCCGACTCCACTCCCGAGAAAGATGGACAGCTTCTATGCATGAAGCTCGGCTACAGGGAAGAGGACCCTCTCCCCTTCACCAAAGCATGGAGAGCCGGGAAAGACTCAACACGCAAATGAGCCCTCATCCTACAGTTTGCAGGAGAGACGGAGAGGGTCACCTTCATGAGGAAGAGGGTCATACTACGAGGTTTAGAGGGAGCTCCTATTTTCTTGGATGATGATCTCACGAGAGGATGCAGCTTGAGCATAGGAGAGCTTGCATGCCACGAGTCTTACACGCGAGGAGACAAGGCAAGAAGGCCTTCTATCGAGATGGTTGGGTCATCATTGATGGTGGCCGGTGGCCCATGGATTAGCGGTTTGGGGCCTATGGGACACAGACCAGGCCACTCACAGAAATACACATGGTATTATGGAACTGTAATGGTTCACTATGGGTGTAGCCTGGACGACTAGAGCATGTTATGGTGGGGAGAGACATCATACTTCTGACAGAGACACGTCAGAGCCCAGATAGAGGGCTACCTCGAGTAGAGGGCTACCTTGAGTAGAGGGATTCTAGTGGGAGTCAGCATACAGGAGGACCACACGCCAAGGTACCTCAAGAGGGTCGAGGGGGAGTAGCAGTTCTATTCAGACGGGAGCTATAGGGGAGACTGAGAGTGGTAGCATAGGATCCACATGTGGATCAGCTTACAGCTCTCACAAGATAGGGTTATATGCATAGCCCTATGTTACTTTCCTCCATCAGGATCCTCCTATGTCATTACAGAGGACATGCCACAGCAGGAGGAGACAGGAGCCTCGCCATACACTTGTCTATCAGAGGAGATTATGCATTATTCTACACTAGGAAGTATTTCTTATGGGTGACTTCAATGCCCACACACAGAGCAGACAGTGTGAGGTGTATGACTATGATGGCATGGAGATCCTCCACCCTATGGATCCAGAGGAGATAGGGGCTAGTCGGGCATCAGAGGACACTGGACCAGACAAAGGACATTATGGGGACCACTTACTAGATTTGGGAGCTAGGCATCGTCTCGTTATTTAACGGGATGCTACAGTGTCCAGGATCAAGAGGGCTGACATGCTTTCCACATGGGGGTCATACACGGACCAGAGGCACGATGGTAGACTACATTATGGGGTCTTTGGAGGTATCACAGCTTGTCACCTCATTCTCCATTCCACCTCGACCTATTGGAGCAGATCATACATACTTGGCATTTTCACTAGCCGGATCACCAGTATCACCAGCCCCCCACATACCGATGCCACACACTACCATCTACTTCACACATGACATGGCAGGCATATACATTGGCAGAGTAGAGGATGGGCTCTTACTCATGGATCCCTTGGCACCTATGGATACCATTACAGCCCAACTGGCATCACTCCTACACATAGCTGCATTACAGAGCTTCCCACATTGTGTCCACTTAGGAGAGCCTGCGAGATCTGGGACTGTGCCCCAGAACAAATGGTATGATGATGAGTGCAGAACCCTATACTCACGACTCCGCATATAGAGAGCCTTGGGAGCCATCACAGAGCAAGAGTCGAGGAGAGAGATGAGGAGACTTACTCACCGCAAAAGGTGGGCCTTCGCAGAGATACAGGAGCTAGAGATCTTTCATTTCTTCATGAGTAGAGATAGCCCTATCTCATGGCGCCACTTCAGAGAGCCTTAGACACCGACACCTATTGCAGACCCACATACATGGCACACATATGCAGAGGGCCTATACCACGCCCCACAGTAGCCACCTATACCTCAGCCACCCACAGGGGCCCCGACCTACCACAGCTAGCTTCTTTGCCCACTCGATGGTAAAGGAAGCTATCCACCACCTACAGCATGGACGGGGGCCATCGATCATATGGGCTTGCAAGGTGAGCATCTCATATATGCAATAGATTCTTTGGCTCCTTTTCTTACACACCTGTTTAACAGGGCATTAGTAGAGGGTTTTCCTGCGGAGTGGACGATGCACACCATTGTGCTGATTCACAAAACAGGGGATATGCTCGATTCGAGCAACTACAGGATGGTTATGGTTGGCCACGTGTTGGCCAAACTCTATGGTGCAGTGTTGGAGCAAGAGCTTTTAGCTTATATGCTGAGCGAGCAGGTTTACGCTCATCAGGGCAAGCAGGCTTCATGAGAGCTTTCTCTACCACTGACCATGTATTCACTTTGAGATGTATGATTGATTAGGCCAGAGTGAGGAAGAGAAAGCTCTATTGCTGCTTTGTGGATTTCCGCAAGGCATTTGACACAGTACCACAAGAGGCTCTTTCAGCACCTGCAGTCTCTTGGCATACCAGCAGATATGACATGGGGCATCTATGCATTATATGAGCAGGTTTTTGGGTGAGTCAGATGTCGAGGAGGTATGTC
Source organism: Cibotium barometz (assembly GCF_041138505.1). Lineage (NCBI taxonomy): Eukaryota > Viridiplantae > Streptophyta > Polypodiopsida > Cyatheales > Cibotiaceae > Cibotium > Cibotium barometz. The sequence continues at coordinate 46,899,753 of NC_141084.1, forward strand.
CGAGACTATTGCTAGCACCATTGGTGTGAAGCAAGGATGCCCACTTTCCCCCACGCTATTTGGGTTATACATTGATGTGGTGGCTGACTTCATTACACGGGGAGGCGGAGATGGAGTTGATTGAGCAGGTGCCTTAGTACATATTATACTTTATGCTGATGATATTGTATTAGTGTCTGAGTCTCCAAGAGGTCTACAGTAGCATATCTACACGCACTCGGTGATTTCTACACACAGAGGGGTCTTACTGTGAACCTTGGGAAAACCAAGGTTATGGTCTTTCATACATCGAGACAGGGTAGGAGTCAGCTAACATTCACTCTCACAGGATGCCAGGTGGAGGTGGTGACATCATACGTGTACATAGGGGTTACCTTCTCTGTAGAGCAGCCACATGCTTCACCATGGGTTTAGCAGCCAGAGCTAGATTAACACGGGGATATGCAGCATTGGCTATGCTAGAGAGACAGTGCCACCAGGTGCATTTTCAAGAGCCGCAGACAAAGGGGTGGCTATTTGACACATTAGTCACACCGGCACTGATGTATGGAGCAACAGTATGGGCGCCAGGCCTTGCCACCCATTGGTGGACACAGATAGAGAGACCACATGCCCTCATGATGGCATGGACGTAGCAAACTGTCAGTACCTCGTGACATTATCCAAGCAAAGTTTGCTGCGCCTCCTATGATGGTAGAGGCCATATTCCAGACTATATGCCTGCTAGACAGATTTAAAGAGATGCCACAGGACAGATTGTCATACAGAGCTTTTGAGGCATCTAGACAGCTGGCTGAGGCAGGAGACAGAGGATCATGGTATGCACAAGTCACACATTGGTTCTCACAGCAGCATGGCCTAGACATGGATCATCTACCACCATTCCAGTATGACAGGGATGCACCCCATATCCATCTCTCATAGTGAGAGGAACAAAGTATTGAGACAAGGCAGCTCTATACACGAGAGACATGGATATCACCTACACAGCCTCTTCCACCGAAGATGCTTACTATAGAGATCACTTCATGAGTATCACTAAATATGGATTTATAGAGAGGCCTAGATACATGGAGGGCTTTTTACCACACGGCTCCCGAGTGGCTATTGGTCAACTTAGAGTTTCATCACATCGACTGGAGATCGAGACTGGCAGAGCAGCACGGATCCCTCGAGAGGAAAGGGTATGCAGATTGTGCAGAGAGGAGGTGGAGAGTGAGGAGCATTATGTATGCAGATGCAGAGCATATACATCCACCATCAGAGAGAGATATCCCATTTTATTTAGAGAGCCACATGTTGAAAAATAGGTAGAGGGAGAGGAGACACACACAGAGGAGCAAACCCTAATGTATATTGCAAACCCTAACCATAGAGGGAAGCCATCTCCCTTCTCACACAATGCATAAAGCCATAATCCATAATAAACAAGAACTTTATTCTTTCAAATTTATTGAGAATTATCAGTAATAGCAGCCGAGCTATGGTAAAGTTTTTGAAAAATAAACACATAAATCATTTTCATTTATATTATGAAAAGAGGACTTCCTACCATATCCTAGGGTTAATCATCCTAGATTAATTGAATGATTCTCATTATAATCATGAAAATTTTTGATTTTTATGTTTATGCATAAATAGTAATTAGCAAAAGAGAAATTTCTAGTAATTCATTTTTTTGTTAAAGAGGAATTCCTATGACATTTGGAATTCCATCATTGACATGGGAAAAGAGAAATTCCTAGTATATTGGAATTAATGAGTATTTTAATTAAATTCAAAGATGAAATTTAGATAAATTTATTTTATCTAGGAGAAATATTTTTATGTTAAAAGAGGAATTCCTATGACATTTGGAATTCCATCATTGAGATGGGAAAAGAGAAATTCCTAGTATATTGGAATTAATGAGTATTTTAATTAAATTCAAAGATAAAATTTAGAGGAATATTTTTATGTTAAAAGAGGAATTCCTATGACATTTGGAATTCCATCATTGAGATGGGAAAAGAGAAATTCCTAGTATATTGGAATTAATGAGTATTTTAATTAAATTCAAAGATAAAATTTAGATAAATTTATTTTATCTATGAGAAATATTTTTATGTTAAAAGAGGAATTCCTATGACATTTGGAAATTCCATCATTGAGATGGAAAAAGAGAAATTCCTAGCATATTGGAATTAATGAGTATTTTAATTAAACTCAAAAATAAAATTTAGATAAATTTATTTTATCTAAGAAATATTAAATGTTAAAAGAGGAATTCCTATGACATTTGGAAATTCCATCATTGAGATGGGAAAAGAGAAATTCCTAGCATATTGGAAATAATTAGTATTTTAATTAAATTCAAAGATAAAATTTAGATAAATTTATTTTATCTATGAAAAATATTTAAATGTTAAAAGAGGAATTCCTATGACATTTGGAATTCCATCATTTAGATGGGAAAAGAGAAATTCCTAGCATATTGAATTAATGGGTATTTTATTTTAGATGAAATTACTTTATGAGAAGTATTTGATAATAAAAGAGGAATACCCATGACATTGGAATGCAATTAATTAAATGTAAAAAGAGGAATTCCCATGGTATTTGACATCCAAGAAATTAAATGAGAAGAACAGTATAAAAATCAATGGCCCCAACATCTCCTTGTTGGTAAACAATCAAGTAGCCTCAGAGTTTGAGATCCTTTGAAGCAGTGGAGGTAACCTCCATCGTGGCCCCAACATCTCCTTGGCAGCTAGTCAAGTAGCCTTAGAGTTAAGGATCCTCTGAAGAAGTAGAGGTAACCTCCATTGTTTGGGTGCCAAGTTGTGTATCAGCACACAAGCAAGTCTAAGAAGCATCACCTGTGGTAACTTGCCTTTTTAGGCCTAAGACAATAAACAGTTGTGTCATGAAGTTTCATTTCTACTAGCAATAATAGACTTTTAAGAAATACCCAACCTCCATGTAGCAAACAAGCCACACAAATGCTAGCAAGAAGCTTGCATTGGCCAAGAAGGGCAGTGATAAGAAGAAGTAGGAAGGCATAAGTGCAGGCGCAGAATTGACCACTAATATCACAGAATTGAGCAGTTGGCCTCATAGTAAAAGAAAGGGTTTATAGTAGTTAGCCTCATAGTAAAACAAAGGGTTTACTAAAACCTTACTCCTCTACAAATGCCACTAATATGAGCAAGCACACATTTGACCACAAGTCAAAAAAGTCATAATTCTATGGCTAAATGGGCACGCATATGGAATGAGTTTATGAGAGCAAAAAAAAACACTTGGGAAAGACTAAGAACATAGCCCATTGAGTTGTTTGCAAACAAGAAGACCAAGCTCAAAGCCTCTAAGCCTGAAGTTAGGAACAAGCTAATAAACCCCCCCAAAGGTTGCTTTAAGGAAATAAAGAAAAAAAGGGCATGGCTTCTCACCCCTGGCTTGTCCCGTGTGTAAAGTGTCAAGTCAAAGCCAACATTGTAGTCCTCAAGATAAGATGAGACGGACCACTCCATCATATGACTAGGAATATAGGTCCATTATAGCATGTTAGGTGATAGATCCATTGTGGGGTGTTGAAAAAGCAATGTGTGAGAATATGACATGAATAGATCAAAAGGGGGAGAGCATGCATATTTAAAAGGAGAAAGAAGAAAGGCTAAGGGTCCTAACTCAAAGGTTGATTTGTATGGTTACTTATAAAAGGTGAAGTCGATGGTCAAAAAGGTAGCATATGGAAAACACGAGGCATATGGAGTGTGTGCATTTTTTGACATATGGAAGGCATAAGGATGCACATAGCTTGTGATTTGGGAGATCCATGAGAGCTATAAAAGGATAAACTTGGATCAATTCTAATGTAAGATGATCATTGTGTCTTTTACCGCCTTGAGTTACCTTCTAGTTCTCTTAATCACTTAACTATGAGGTTAATTAGTTTTGTTCCTCCATAGCCTAGCCTAGATCCATGTTTTCCAACAACTTTTATGCAAAAAAATAGCAAAATTATGCTCATAGGACATCCCTACCTTTTTGTACAATGCTAGACAACCATATATCTGGAGCAAATAAATGCCTAAGAAGGTGCTCCAAATCAAGCCATACCAATTGAAAATCAGCTTGAATTTTAACCCTCATCCTATTGATGAGGCAATTGTGGATGATGTAGTAGATGAGGAAAGGGCACTCATACAGACATCGAAGTATATGCCAAAATGGTTGGTGTAAATATTATTACAGGATAGCAAATTAGCTACTCCTTTGTGTACCAGGACACGTGCAGGTTCTCATCATGCATCTTATTATTTTATAGACTATCCTTTTATTGTCAGTATATGTGATAAAGAGAAACCTGTTTCCTTTAAGGAAGCACATAAAAATGATTATTAGATGTGGGCCATATAGGATGAGTATAACTCAATCCTTAAAAATGACACTTGGTATTTGGCAATTTTACTTTATGGTAAAAAGGCCACTAATACAAAGTGTGTTTATAAGCTTACGCATAAAGCTAATGGTAATATTATGGCAAGGCTTATTGTATAGGTTTATGTGTTAACCACATTGGCTCTAACACTCCTCTAGCATTACTCTATAAGCACAACAACATTCTTGAGCCATATTTTTTATACGAAGCGATGGCTTCATATAAATGATTATGGAAATCTTTGAGCTTACCACGTGTAATACCGGAGGATAGTCAAAACCAAGCTTATAAATTGTGTAATGCCAGTAGTGTATACATAGACTAGGAAATTAGCCTAGACTAGCTTTTAGGCCCCTTGATATTACTTGACAGCCATGCAATGTACATATGATTCTTGTATATAAGACATTTTAACTAATGAGACTAATCCCATTCTCACAATTGAGTTTGAGTTTCTTGCTCTTGTGATTGAAGTTTTCTTGTAATACATGCTTAAAGATTGTGTGAGTAAGTGATGGTTTGTTGATGCTAGTACTCTTCTCCCTCTCTTGTTCTCTCCTATGCTCTCACTCGTCGTGGCATGGAAGTAGAGGTGTTAGTCGTAGGCTAAGGACAAGCACGAACTAATGACCACAATAGTAGAGAAAGAAGGTGGGGAAAATAACCAAAGAATTGCCTGCGGATAGCCAATTCTTTGGAATTGGTTGCAGCCAAGGCTCAGTTAGCCACTGAAGGTGCAAAGCCTACTCCTATTGTTCGGTTAGATATCTGGTGTGAAACAACCTTTGGTGTGCCATTTGCAGAACTTCTACACATGCAATTGAAGCATACCGCTACAATGGTTGGAGAGCACCTCCACAACCAATGATGCAACGCTAGGTAGTAGCTACAGTCCAACTAGCCTAGCCAATGGCCGCACAATACCAGTTCCACATACAACAGTTCCGCCAATGCAAAAATTTTCCGCCCAAAGACACGACTTGTTCCCCAAGGCCCATTCTTATATGCTTTTATTGCCATGGCCAAGGCCACCAAAAGTCAGAATGTGAATTATGGAAAAAGCATAAAGCAGAATTAGAGGGAACACTAACTTTTGTGTTTGTTCCACCTACAGTCAACGTGGTGGAAATACAAGCTTTGGATGAGCAAGCAGAAAATCGTCCAACCACACAGAAGCAGTCAAATCATTAGCCATGGCAGTGACCAGATCCATGCAGTCCAAGACTCTAGAGGTGGCACAGAAATTGACCACAGAAAAGAAGGGGAAGCTAAAAGGAGTCACTTTGCAAGAATAACACAAAGTCCTCACACGGAAGTCTTCACTTGGTTGAAGGAGCAGCAAGTTAAAGAGGCACTGCAGAGAAAAGACCCAGAAAAAGTCAAGCCAATTTATCACCCGAAATCCCAAACCAATATCTCAAGAATAAACCCAGAAGAAGAAGGCAAAATGCCCTTGCCATAGTAAAGATGCATCGGCCAATGCCAGGTACAGAGACACCATGGCCGAAAGAAGGTGCGGAAGCACAAGAGCAAGAAAACTGCACAAGAAGGATCACAAAATCCACCCAGAAGCCGTATGATCTCTAGGAAGATCTGAAAGCGGCAGCCAATACACATGTCTATGGAACAGTTACTCACACTTGTTCCAAGTTGTAGGGAATAGCTGATTAGTAGCCTTAAACCTCAGAAAGAGGAGATTCCACCCCTACAGCCACCACAAGCTTTCAATCTAAAGCAAGCAAAAACTACATCAAAACCCATCATATATGACGAAGCCATTCCAATGATTCAAGTCAAGTTGACCGGAGTGGATATAGCAGAAGTTCTACTAGTGTGGTAGTTCCGAAGTCAATATCCTATAAGATACAACATGCCACATGCTCAGGTTGAGCAGATGGGAACCCGCACCATTTGCTATAAAAATGATGGATCAGTGCGAGTGCATCCACTCAAATTAATCTGCGAGCTCATACTAGAGGTTTCCGGATATAGTTTCCAGATAGTAGTAGTAGTAGTGCTTCGCATGGAAGATATCAAAGGTGGCTACCCAAATGTTGCTCAGTAGACCTTGGCTCCGCCAAGCATGGATTAAGCAAGATTGAGACGCAAATATACCCTATCTGCCGTGGAAAGAAGAAGAACAAGATCTCTATCGTCGCCAGTATAGACAGAAAGTGGAAAAACCAACTCGTCTAGAAATAGCCGAAGGAATCAACATGCTCGAAGGACTAGACTTCGATGAGGAAGAGGAATAACTCCAGCAGAATGCTAATTTAATCAGTCTGTTTGAAGTAGATGTAGTCCGGATCATGGACAGGTACCAACCCGGCACTCCACATGTAAGTGAGGATTTCAAATAAAAATCCACTCCAAGGATAGAAGGAGACAATTCAGAAGAACCACAAGATTTTTATAATGCCCTAGCCAAGGAAGGTAGTACCCCTAGCCTGCAGAAAAAGCTTTTAACAGAGACCTCAAGCACTCCAAAAGAGTCAAAGAAGATGAATTGGGCAAAAATGAACTTGGGCACTAGTGATGACCCCAAGATGGTCAGGGTCAGTGCAAAGCTAGACAATGAGTTCCGTGAAAAAATTTGAGAGCTGCTCACTTCCTTAAAAGATGTCTTTTCATGGAGTTACACCGACATGAAAGGGACTAATCCCAGCTTCTATCAGCACCGAATCAACCTGAAAGAAGATGCCATCCCTATCCGGCAAACCAAGATACTGGATGAACCCAAACTATGCCAAGAGGGTAAAAGAAGAAATAGATAAACTCCTTCAAGTTGGGTTCATATACCCAATCGATCGAGCCACATGGCTATCATCGATATCATGATCGTTCCTAAGAAAAATCAGAAGTTAAGGGTCTGTGTAGATTACCGGAAGCTAAATGTTGCTACCATTTTAGACCCTTTTCCTTTACCATTCATAGATTCTTTGCTTGATGCAGTGGCAGGCCACGAGATGTACTCATTCCTAGATGGGTTTGGTGGATACAACTAGGTTCAAATGGCCTCAAAAGAACGGCAAAAGACTACTTTCATCACAAAATGGGGAGCCTTTGCATCAAATGTCATGACCTTTAGTCTAAATAATGCTACATTTCAACGCATGGTTCAGGAATTCTTTGTTGCTGATTTCCTCACCTCCTTTATGAAGGATTTCATTGATGACTAGTGTTTTTGGCAAAATATCTCAACATCTAATGCATCTACAACTCTATGTGGCCAAATGCAAACTTTCCAAATTAAGCCTAAATCCAGCAAAATGCACTTCTGCCATCAAGAGTGGAATGCTCATTGAGTGGAATGCTATTAGCCCACATCATTTCTAAACAAGGAATACCAGTCGACGCAGATAAGGTTGAGGTGATCCACAAATCCCCAACTCCAACAAATGACAAAGATTTGAGAATGTTTCTGGGACAAGTAAGATGGCATAGCAAAATGCTCAGATGTAGCAATCCCTTTGAATCAACAGATGGTCCATTTAAAAAACTCTCATAAAGTAGTCAAGGCAAGTTTCTTTTAATTGGACAATGGAATGCGACATTGCATTCCGGCACCTCAAACTTATACTATCCAGTGCACCCATTGTCCAAGCCCCAAACTAGGAACTGCCATTTCATGTCTTCATTGACGCCTCTGATGTAGCAATTCGTAGTATACTCATGCAAGAAGCAAAGAAGAAATGGTTCCGCCCTATCTACTATGCCAGTCGAAGGCTCTTTGATGCCGAGTGAAACTATTCTACCACACATAGGGAAGCCCTGGGTTTGATCTACTCAGTTACAAAGTTCAGACACTAGTAGGTAATAAATTTACCTTCCATGTCGATCACTCTACTTTATTGTACTTGGTAGATAAGCAAAGTATAGCAAGAAAATTGGCTAGATGGATATTGATACTCCAAGAATTTGACTTCATAATAGTCCACACACTAGGTGCCAATCATACAGTGGCGGACTATCTTTCCTGCTTCGAGTCCAGGAGAAGCCCCAACTGGAGTAGCAGATGACCTGCCGAATGCCGAGCTATTGATTGATGTAGTCATCCCAATTCCCCATTGGACGGGCGCCTAATGGTGTGAAGGGTTAGGGTGACCTTAGCAAAAGCTTGTGCTCTCCGAGATAACATTGCACAATCAACTGTCAAATTTCTCTATAAGATGATCATCACTCGCTTTGGATGCCCCATCGAGTTGATTAGTGACCAAGGCAAACACTTTGTTAATGATGTCATCAAACAATTGGTCACCCAACATCTCATCATTCATAAAAGATCCACAATGTAGTATCCCACAGCCAATGGTCAAGCTGAATCGACCAACAAAATTCTCAAGAAGATTCTCACAAAATTGGTTAATCAAAATAACAAAACAACTGGGATGAAAAGCTATATTAAGTTTTATGGGGTTTTCACACAGCATACAAAGTCTCTACCGGAATGACTCCATTAAAATTAGTATATGGCACAGAAGCAATGGTCCCAATGGAATTCTTAGTACCAAGTCTCTGCATTGCCATTTTAGAAAAGTTAAGCCCAGAGGAATCCCTACAGCATCGCCTCGATCAACTCCTTGCCTTGGATGAAACATGATTCCAAAGTTTTTTTGTCATCACCAAGATCATCTAGAAGAGAAGGAAGAAATGGGTTCACCATCACTCCAAGTTCTGGATATTCAAAGAAGAAGATCCAATTCTCTTATTCTAGTCTCGAATGGGTCCCCATCCTGAAAAATTAAAGCTCCAGTGACCATTTTGGATTATCAAAAAATTCTATAATGGCACTTTCCTTCTCGGCACACTCAATGGTCAGCGGTTTTAGAAGCCAGTCAATGGCTATCACCTGTGCCCCTACCATATGCCAATGCCACCAAACCCATTCATCAATGCAACAACCCCACTAATCCACTACCTGGTCATCCATCACCTCCACAACATCACTCCTCTCCCAACAATCATGAAAGATCCACCTCAAGTGCTACCTCAAGCGCTCACCAACATAATGCAGTACCATCAAGAATCGACCATTCACTCCATGCCAATGCTACATGGTAACTCTTTTTAAACCCCCACAAGATACAACTAATAAAACTGTCTTTATTTATTTGCATGTAGTAACCCCTTCCACCGCAAGCTCTAAGCCCTTGCCTCCAACGATCCTCTACACTCTCTCTTCCCTTCTTCCATTGCTCTACACACAGTCATGAAGAATACCATCTATATCCCCAAGAGCAACATTCCTGCTCTAGAAAATCCCATCCCCAAAAGTACCACACCTGAATGTACACCCACCCCCCCTAAAGAAGACCACACTTCCCATCGCCCAGAGCCCATAGCTCCTTCTTCTATTCTTCTTCCACACCATAGTTACCATCACCCCAAAAAATAAGCCCACAACTTACAGAGCCCATTCACAATCTCGACAAAGAGACAACCAACAACAACCAGAAAGAAAACCATTTTTATCACCACACTAGAGATCAAGGCATGAAGTACAAAAATTCACTCCTGGATACCCCAATAGTCAAAGTTCGAGGGACAAGGATGGTTACTATGAAAGGAAAGGACAAAGAAACCACCAACCTGCACAAGGAAGATGCATTACCAATGACACCAACCGAACAACTCAAAGAAGATAGTATGGTTCTGAAGGTACCAACAGCACTACAATCTCTGAATCACAACACAAGAAGGCACATATTCAAGGATCATGGGCAGCACCTTTTCCACCCATCTCGATACTCCTACCAAATGTAGCGAGTATATCACTAGAAGAGGTAGATCCATCCTCACCTCAGCCAGAAGAGGGCACCCCTTCACTGACAACCATAATAAGGCTGCAATTGTTGGAAGCATTGGAAGAATACTCCACAGCTCTCTAGAAGCACTATGACCAACTGCAAGATCGGCTATTCACACCATCATGATGTCCTCCAATTACCAGTCAAGCAACATGGGAAGAAGTTAGTACTACATCGGGATGTTTCTTACCCATGTTCGCTTCTGGGAATCAATCCCTGGAATTCATCTCATGGAAGGCATTCGTAAAATTTTGCCTTCCGGATCGGAAAGTCTAAGGTGTAGCTGCCAAGACCATGACCAAACCCCCCATAACATAAGAAGCAGTAACATTCCAAGAGCTGTCAAAAATTTTAGGCTCGAGTCATTTGATTGGGAATCCGACCCACCAAGCATGCCAAGTGTTAGTCGTAGGCTAAGGACGGGCGCGGACTAATGATCACATCAGTAGCCGGATAGCCACTCCTGCCACAAATGCAAGTCAGCACCCTACCACAAATGTAACTTAGCTTAGGACTCCCTTAATATACTTTACATTTGGAGTATAGACATAGCCCAGATGGAGTGCGAATCCACCTAATTGTTTGTTTTTTAGTTTAATTGGTTACCGTGGTGTGATGGAGCATGAAGCAACCTGAGTTGCATGACTACAAGTAAGTGTTCTCTTCTATTTCCTTTTATCCATGCTCTTTCCTTCTTGCATTTGTAAATTTCTAAGTTTTTTGTTCGTTCTAGGTGTTAAAACCACCAGCTCAGTGACATCAGAATACGATCAAACTAGTGCAAATCACAAAATTGATGCCAAAGTTCAATGGGACGAAAGATCCCATTACACACTTGGAAGTGTTTGATCAAATGTATGATACATGTGGTCGACTTGATGACCTAGTAAGGGTGAGTGTGTTCAACCTCACCATGGATGGAAAGGTGAGAAGGTGGTTTTGATCACTAAAACTAGAAGATAAGGCTGACACCCTGAAGATTTCATTCATGATTGGGTGAACCCGCCGATGGAACCGAGTCAATCAACTCTACCATGTTAAGTGATAAGAGAAAGAATCAATCAAAGACTATATCAAGAGGGTAAGATACCGCTATGCTCAATATTTTGACAATGATTAATTCTCTTGTGAATAGCTAACTGGAAGATTCCTATAAGAGCTCCTTGATTCAACCTTGCATAACGCATTGTACTAAAAAAAACATAAAAACTTTGAGCAATCTTGTAGGAGTGCCATAGATTTTGACAATAACTTCATGGGAACTTCTTCAAGGAATCTTCCTAAAGGAACCCCACTAGAAGCATCTTTTGACAATAACTTCATGATGGGAACTTCTTCAAAGAATCTCCCTAAAGGAACCACATTAGAAGCATCTTTTCAAAGATCAACAATGAAGGGAAAAATCCACAAGCCGCACTAGCATAGAAAACCTAGCAAGCCAAACTTATGCAACAAATGACTAAACAATGCAAAGTTGGGTCAAGAAGGGACAACGAAGGACAACCACATCTATACCCTAGGCATGAGTTGGTTCGGTGTTCAATATGCCGTGCTAAAATCACACAAGCACGGGATGCCCCCACCTAAGACCTAGACAAGGAGGGATTGGGTGTGCATATTATATGCGAGTAGGGAACCCTAATACCACAAGAATCAATCTCACAAGCAGAGGCAGGCATCACTAGTTGCACCTAACTCCACCCGCTCTCACCACCTGGCTCTATCTACTCCACTCGCTCTAGGCCATGCTTACAAACACACCTCATTGGAGGAAACATGTACCTCAAAGAGGATCTCTAGGACTTTTGGAGTTACCTCATGCTTATAAATGCACCCCATTTGAGGCAATATGTGCCTCAAAGAGGGGTGCTAAGAGTTTTCGAGTTACCTCATTTGAGGTAGTATGTGCCTCAAAGAGGAGTGCTAAGATTTCCAGAGTTTACTCTACTACCTCTAGTGTTTCCATCGCAAACCACCTAGGAATAGGTGGTTTGGCATAGGAACCACCCATTCCTAGGGTAACTCACATGAACCAATTGACCCTAATAGAAATACCTAAAGGGGAGGAAGAGAGAATAGAAGGAGACAATACCTACCTAGAACCCCTATAGGCTTAGAGTCTCCCAAATAAAATCCTAAGTCATTATGTTCAAGATGGTGATAGTCTCTACCTTGTCTATATAGCTATAGTGCAATCCAATGGGGGGGAAACATCAATGCCTTAGGATCCCACATGCCACTTATAGTGTTATCACTGCAAGAGACCTCACTATCAAGAAGACTATGGACCACCCTGCACTCATTGTGGTATTGACCACATGTACAAAGATTGCCCATTAAAAGCATCAGCCCAAGAGAATAAGCTGAGTATAAGCATTAACTTGCTAAGTGTCCCGGATGGGCTAATACAAACAGTTCCTCTCAATGCTATGACCAGAATGCAAAATAGGAGGAGAGCTATGGCTTACAATGCTCAACAAGCTTTGGCTTCCCATACTCAAAGGGCACAAAAACCAACCTATGCCCTACCATTCGAGGATATAATTTCTAATTTCTCTTCATGCCAAGATTTTTGGAAATTACCAATGAATAAACTAGGCCACTACTTTAAGAGTGATGACATAAATACCGTTCTTCCTGTAAAATACAAGAATAGTCGAATCACAACCATCATAGATGGAAGGGCTGGAGTCAGCATCATTACTAAGAAGCAGTACTAGGAGAAATGGTGGCAACCTTCCCTCGAGTCTAATAGTCAAGTGTACTAATGGGGCCACTGTAAAACCCATGGGGATTCTCCGAAATATGAGAATCAAGACTTTTGGTCTAATTTTTTGGCACTCTTTTGTGGTAATGAAGTTCTCTCAAGCAACCTAATTCCTATGACTGTATCCTAGGCAAACCCTTTATAAGAGAAACTTTTCTCAGCAATCCAATTCCTATGACTATATCCTAGGTAAACCCTTCATGAGAAAAATAAGAATGGTTTATGACTAGGACACATACCACATATACATACGAAAAAGGGATGAAGCTCAAGGTAAACTTGAGAGCATGGAAAAATCATCCCATGAGTAGTGGTGGACCTTGTACCCAAGACTCAATAACCACAAATAATAGCACTGAACTAACATGTGCCACCTATCACATAGAATGCTGGGACGAGGAATGTGAGAGCTTATAGTTTGTCTCACTTCTAGAGTAAGAAGATTCTGAGAATTGGATGTACATCCTTGGAACCATGAATGCTAGTACGAGATATGTTGTAGAGCAACAAGATGGCAAGGAAATTTCTTCGATGTATATGCTGAGCAATGTAACATACACCAGAATTTGAAGGTGATATCCCACCCACGAGACAGGAGGTGGTAGCTTGGGGCCCAAAATGATAAAAAAGAGAAGACTTATATCTCTTTCTAGGGAGAGGAAATGAATACCATGGCTTTAATACATTGAGAACATAGAATCCCATGTAGACTTTTGCTATCAAGAGTATATCCTAATCAATTGATTGTTTAAGATTGAATATTTAGGAGAAGCTAGACTGTGTGTAGCCTATGGAATGATTATAAAAAAACTAAGGTGTAAGAAATGATTTGATGTGAAGCTCAAAGATAAAGAAATCAAAGTCAGGGACATGGTTCTCATGTACATCACAAAGAACCAAAGTGTAAGTTCAAGATAAAGAAATCAAAGTCGGGGACATGGTTCTCATGTACAACACAAAGAACCAAAAGTGTGACCTAGAAGAGGAAGATTGAGAGGTGAAGCCCACCAAACTCAAATTGGGCTAGAACAAAAGCTAGCGCTCGTCAACATGGGTGCTAGCCCATAACCTAATGTCCTATGAGACTTGGTGTGCACTATAACAAACACATTGACACCCACAAACGCATGAATGAAAGGAGTAAACACGCTAAAAACCACATGCATACTGCCATGTTCCCATTGGGAATAACCCCTTAGAAGGAAAGTTCTATGTCATGCTTATAGGTACCATGCATGAAGAAATTCTTCTTATACAAGGGTGGATGAAGAAAGCGAAGTTCTATGTCATGCTTGTTGCAGGTACCATGTATGAAGAAATGCATCTTGGACAAAGGTGGATGGGGTACAATCAATGCCAAATAGACGAGGACTCGTGAACCGCTACCTTACAACCAGCCTCGGGATAGGTAAATGTTCTGATGGACAAACAAAGAGCCCATTTCTTGCAAAACCTCAACACCAAAGAATCAATCTCTAATCAAATAAGTGCTAAAACCCATGAAGGTTCCAAATGGACTGGGACTTGCGATCTACTACCTTATAATTAATGCCAAATAGACTGGGACTCACCAATTGCTACCTTGTAAACGTTGTGATAACATATGAGAATCCCATGTCTTTCAAAACCTCAACACCAAAGAACGATTCTATAATCAAATAAGTGCTACAACCCATCGAGCCTCCAAATAAACTAGGACTTGCAAATCACTACCTTATCACTAGTCTCAAAACAAGTAAATGTTCTGATGACAAATGAGGAGCCCATTTCTTAAAAAGACCTCAACACCCAATCAAAGAAGTGCTAGAACCCATTGAATCCATACTCTAGCCATGTCACTCAAAAAAGGCCTATCCTTTACTTGGCTGCTGCTCTGCAGGGAAAAGTAACAATCAAAGCCTCACCCAATCAAGAACAACCTTTGCTGTCGAGTTCCCCCCTGACACAAGTGGCCTCTCCAAAAATTAACCCTACTAACACCCATGCCACTAATGTTTGCAACCTTGTAGAATCAGAATCGCAGGTGCCCAAACCCACTAGTTCCTAGCACAACAACAATGTTTCCATGATGGGGGTAACAAATGGTGGGTATAACAAAAGAAATACTCTAAGCACAAGGTTACTTTTAAGGGCAAAATAAAATGTAGGTACCAAAGAGAAAGGTCTGGCATAAGCCAATGATGCCATGCCATAAAAAGGACCGCATTGCAAGGTAGTGAAACACAACCCTCAAGAATGAGTTATTAAAAGCCTAAGGTTACTATGTAGGTCAAAAACAACTCTAGCTACCCAAATCAATGTGGTCAAAACCATCCAATCAAAGAAGGAAACCCCGGCAAAGGAGCGCTACCCAAAGATGGTGGGTACCTGCCTACTACTATGCTGATGCTCTTTTAGTGGCCCAAGGGTATTATAAAGAAGGTAACAAAAGCATTTAGGTATCTAAAGTTACACCAACATTACCCCCAACTTCTTCAACCACAGAAGGTACCAAGGCAAGATGGCAATGGCAACCCAAAGCTACCAATGCTACTAGGACCCCATGCACAACCCTAGCAAAGGGTAAGGGAAAGATTGAAGAATTCATGGAGCCCCATGACAATAACTAAACACACGATCAATAGGGTATTCCTTTTGCATCAAACTCACAAGCCTATGATGTAGCTAAAAGCTATGAAGGTCCAATTTCCTTACCGTAGCAGTCGGTGCCACTCTCAAGCATCACTAACTGGGCCAAACATAGGTACCTCACACTTGTCAAAAGAGGGGTACGAATTAAGAAAACTAGTAAAAAATGTTAAAGAAAGCAGTAAAAAGAGTCAAGGAATATAATAGAGAAACAAATCAGAGATAGAGAAAGTAGAAGTGATGTAGACTTCAAAAGCTTCAAACTTCTCTTGCGATGGGAGAGCCTTCATGAATAAATCTATCAAGTTGTCATGTGTTGGCACATACGCCAAGCTGATTTCCCTTGCAGAGCATCTCTCCCTAACATAATGATAATGCAACTCAATGTGCTTTGTGCAAGCATGAAAAACTAGATTCCTCACAACTACCATAGCACTTTGTTTATCAGTGAAGATGGTAGTGGCCAAGAACTCGCCAATACCTAAATCAACAAAAAGACACTAAGCCAAACACACATAATTGTAGCTATAAATATTGCCATGTACTCATCTTCACAGCTAGAAGTCGCCACGGTGAGTTGCTTCTTGCTAAGCCATGATATACATGAACCCTAAGGCGAAAGCAAAAATAACTTGTGAACACTCGTGTGTCATAACATCCAGCCCTATTTGAGTCTATAATGGAACACCTGTTTGATAGACTCCCAATGCTTTGTGATTGGGATATGCATAAATGTACTCAATATTGAGACCCCATATTAATGTCAAGCTTGGTGTCACATAGAAAGATTGAGACCCCATATTAAATGTCAAGCTTGGTGTCAGGCATCCAATAGCTTCTTGATATAAGCTAGTATCAAAAGGGTCACATGCATCTTCAAAACTTTGTCGTAAACCTAGCTCCATAGGTGTAGCCACAGGTTTACAGTCTTCAAGATTGAACCTCTTCAACAATGAATCTATGTATTTCCTCTGCAGCATAACAATGCCATCATTACACGGCCAAAACTCAATGCCCAAATAATAGTGCAATAGTCCAAGATCTGACATCTTAAAAGGATTCTCTAAAGCTATGAAAGCTGAAATATGATGATCATTAGGGCCTGTGAGCACAACATGTCATCATTAGGGCCTGAGCACAGCATGTCATCAACATATAACATGATGACCAATAAAACATCCTTAGTCCTCTAAATATAGAGTGTACTGTTAGTTGGGCTATTGCAAAAACCCTGTGCAACCAAGTATGCTTGTAGCTTTTCGTACCATGCTCTTGGATCTTGCTTAATACCATATAAAGCTTTCTTAAATATGCATACTTTTGATTCCTAACCTTTTTGAACAAAACCACGAGGTTGAGATACATAGACCTCCTCATGAAAATATCCATTCAAGAAAGAGTTTTGATATCCAGCTGATGTACATTTCAACCTTTATGTGTTGCTAATGTAATGATACTCTGCTGGTGGTCATACATGTAAGTGCAAAGGTTTCACCATAGTCAATGTCTTTGTCTTGCACATAATCCTCTTCCAACAAGCCTAGCTTTGTTTTGCTCAACACTACCGTCCACTCTACATTTGAGTTTGTAAACCCATTTTGTACCAATGGCCTTCTTACCAAGAGGCAAGTCTACCAAATACCATGTATCATTTTTTGGTGCCTTAAATCGGCAACAATAAGAGTATGACCTACGTCAACATAAGATACGTGATGAGAACCTACACGTGTTCTGCTAAGCAAAGGAGTGGCCAATTTTTTGTCATGTAGTGTTTGCACCATCTTTTGGCATACTTTTTGACTTCTCAATATTCCTTCTTTCCTCATCCACTACATCATCCACATTTGCCTCATCAATAGGCTGATCTATGGGCTGAAAAACATGCTGATTTGTAGCTTGTGTGGACTGATTTTCAACATTCCTTTGAGTACCCAAATGTCGACTTGTAATTTGTGTGGACTAAACATCAATTAATGTGACAAAATAGAGGTAGCCCCTAATAGATGGTGTCCTCATAGGACCACATACATCACTGTGTATAAGCTGTAATTTTTAGACAACTCTAGTTAAACCATCTTTAGGAAATGATGCCTGTTACATTTTTCCAAGAATATACCCCTCACAAACATGTTTGATAGGGCTTCAAGATATGGAATCGAGACACCATGTCATGCTTATGTAAAATCAGAAAACTACCAAAGTTCAAGTGACCAAAGTGTGCATGCCATAGCTTAGCATCACCTATTGCCTTTGTGGCAGAGACTTTACATACAACATGCTTTTGTCTTTCATATGCATCTAGCCTATAAAGGACATGACAAAGTACCAAAAGAAACAATTGTATTGCTATCGTTGCAATCATTAACAATACATTTGTTATCCACAAATTGAACCACTAAGCTAGCCTTAGTAATGGCAGATATAAATAACAAGTTCTTCTTGATCCCTAGTACATACAATACATCTGAGAGCATGATTGTTCCATCATTTACAGTAGTGAGAACAATTTTAACAACTCCTTTTACATGATATGAGGAGTTGTTTACACATGTAACAGTGTTTCCCTATGTAGCAGATTCAAGTGATGAGAACAAACTGCGATGAGAAGTAATGTGCTCACTAGCACCACTATCCAAATACCAGACATATACATTGTAACAAATATGCATACATCCTTATATAAAGGGTTTAAAATGCTTTGCATGATGAAGGTCCAATCATCATGTGCATAGTTTTCAGATTCTTTACTTTCTACATTAGATGCTGACGCATTAGCTACAACCATACATGAGTCTTTCTTTGTCCCCTTCTCTAGCCGCTTCCTACACTCATTAATGTAGTGACTAGGTTTTCTACAATAGTTACATTTTTCCTTTTTCTTTAGCTTGTCACATTTCTTATCTGTAGGCTTACCAGGTGACTTTGATTTTGGCTTATAACCGTGAGGATAGGATTTAACTTTGCCTCTTTGTTAAGTGGTAGCAAAAGCCTGATCTCCTATACGCATGACAGATCTATCTTGCCTAGATTTCTCTTCTTGTTGCAAGAGCACAGAAACCAACTCCTCAAACTTCAAGGCATTTCGATTGCCTTTCATCTCATGAGTCTAAT
The DNA here is from genome assembly GCF_041138505.1 of Cibotium barometz. Lineage (NCBI taxonomy): Eukaryota > Viridiplantae > Streptophyta > Polypodiopsida > Cyatheales > Cibotiaceae > Cibotium > Cibotium barometz. The sequence goes on from NC_141084.1 coordinate 46,918,489, forward strand.
GGTAGAAGAAAAACTTTGATATGAATCCGAAAATGCATTTAAGACAGTAGACACCAATGAACTATCAAGATACACTTCATCAACACTAGCCAACTGCTCCTTAAAACCCTTGATTTTTGTAAGGAAATTGTCGATGGAGTCTCCCTCATTCATATGCTTTAACTCTAATTGCTTGCATAGATAAGCAACATATGCTTGATGCAAGTGCATTCCAACCATGTTTAGTAGTCCTGCATGATTGAATGTGAGGAATGATACTCCTTTTGATTGCTGATAAAGCACGCAACACGTGCATGTGCATCTCTTCCATTCCACTTTGGTTATTCATGCGTAGGACGTACGCTATCCTATGGTAATGCACCATGTGAAACTAAGTCCATGTTTGTAGATGTGGATAAGCTCTTGACCACTCGTTAAACTTCTCTCCAGATAAGGTTGTGACTCTTGCTTTTGGCTTTTGTATCCCCCTCCGTTCTTCTTACAATGAGCTCTTGACCACTAGTTGAACTTCTCTTCTAGATAAGCTTTGATTAGGCAAATGTCAAGGTGATCATTGATCCTATTGATATCTAAGGTCAGGTCTGGGTGTTGCCTATGTTCCAGGATCTTGATGGCTCTGTCAATGTCACTGTTATCGAGTGGATCATGCTAGTAGTTGAATGGGCAACCATGAAAATTCATCTCTTGTCATTCTCTGATGTGGAGTGCTAGGATTTCACCTTCTTCTAAGACTCCCAGAGGTGCATGTGGGGTTAGTGTGGGGGGTGTCTTGGACAAAAGGGGGGATGGCAGCATTGGCAAGGCAGCTAGCAAGGTAGGGGGTTTAATCTTAAGCAGAGTGGCAGGTGGCGAGGTGGAGGCAACAAGAGGGGGCGCTAATGGTGAGGGTTGTTCTTTGGCCTTACCTTTGGTGGAAGAATCTAGAGTGGGGGCAACTGAAGAGGGGCCTAATGTAGAAGGGTCCTTGTTGGGACCCTCAATTGGGCCACTAGACCCCGATCATCCTGCTGCATGGTCCACCCCTAATTGCTTCGCTGCTTGCGCATTAATATCGTCCTTGTCCTTGGTAGTGTCACTTGTGTCTTCCTCCTCTTCCTTCATAGTGTTGGATGGTTTTATGGATCTATAAAATTTGTGGGCCTCCTTGTATTCATTATCCAAAATGTCTTGGGGGGTAAACCCCATGGATGGTGTTGAAAAGATGGCATTAGGGCTGGTCCTACGAGTTATACCTACTTCCAAATCCTATGATACAGAACTAGAATGCCAAGGGGCTTATAAACAATGATTCCCTCCACAATGAGATGGTTGTATGCTTCTAATGGGCTTGTAAACAATGTTTCCCTCCACAGTGAGATGGTTGTGTGCTTCATCCACCACTGCGTGTCAACCATGAGTGCGCATCCATTGTATGGCTTTATTGCTGAGGTCTATAGAGGCTAGGTATGGGCAGAGATCTTCAAGAATAATCAATGGAATCCATGTATAACCTATATCAAAAGATAGGTCAATCTCTCTAATCACTAGATCTAGGAAAATGCCCAAATCAAATACAAAGCTCTCTAGATCCATATGCACAATCCTACCTCTCCTACGAGGTCTAATCTAATAAATGTACTATCCATGACTGCTCAAATACATGAACTCTTTCCACATGAACACATGAACACTACCAGGAATGCTATGAATGCTAGGAGTAGTGGTCCTATCAACGATATCTCCACAAATAGAAATCCTAGAAGAATAGCCTGATGCATCTAACACTAGCAACTCAGGCCTATGCTCATAGGTGTCTCCATCACTCGTATTATGCGGAGTATCATTATCCTCAAGTGTGCTATTGGATACACCCATCCCAAAAGCGCTAAAGGATGCGTCACTAATCAAATGCACACGATCCTCTAAAATGTCACCATGATCAACTCTAGAATATCCTCATGATCCATAGGAAAGATGATAGGCATAGAAGTGTGATGCTCGGTATACTCGATATGCTCACTACCATCTCTGCCCTCAAGATTATGCCCACATGATCTAACTCACACATATAACTCTGGCTATCACTATCACATACATCACCATCATGTGCATATGTGTTAGTGGCATCATGTGCACATGTATCAATATCATCATGTGTATGTGTGCACGATACATCAATATCATCATGTGTGTGTGTGTGTGTACAATACATCATCATCCCCATCATAATACAATGAAGGAGTCAGCCTAAGTAAATGAGAATCAATGAAATGATGGCTAGTCGATATCGTGGGTGAGTCGTAGAAGTTATCAAGGCCTATGCAAACACCACTGTGATAGTGACGAAAGTGTAAGCATGCTCGATACACGTTCTTCAAGGATCCAATCATGTCATACCATAACTCACCAAATGTATCCCATGAATGATCCTATGATCATCATCACCCATATAATCATCTATAGTCATAGCATGAACATTATCATCCTTGGTAGAATGATATGGATCAAACCCCTACTTGTGTACATACCACTCCTCCCAAAAGTGTTGGTATGTGCAAAGGGTCCCAAATTGACCAATGAAATCCAAGTAGGCCACATAGCTCCTCGTCTCTGATCCCATAAAAAGGGATGGAAAGACGCACACATGTACATAGCCATGTGCTCATTTAGAATAACATAATAATGATGCCTGCTCATCCGAGCTAAACATATGATAATCATGATATGCATATAGCTTTCTTGCATGGCATACATACACAATGCTACACCTCGAAGCCATACAAACATCCAAAATACCCAAAGCATGAGGAGTGTGTGAATAAACTCACCAAATCCCCAAACGTGTGAACAATGTACCAAGATCTCACACAATGCACGTGAATAATCCCCAATATCCCACACATAGCATGTGAACACACTCCATAAGAAAACTCACAAAAAAATCTCCCAAATGTGTGACACAAGCCCACAATGTGCTAAGCATGTAAACAAAGGCTAAAAATCCCCAAATGTGAAACAAGATCCGAAATCAAGTAGGAATCACCACACAAGTGCCCAAAAGGTGAGAAAGTGTGAATGGATAATGTAAGTGTGAGAGAGTGTGAATGGACCAAGTGTAGCTGCCTACCAAATAATGGGAATGACCCTAAAGTTGGGATAAAGAAAATAAACGTTTTGCCTCTCCCCTTTTAATTCTGGCATGAATGTTTTGCCTCTTCTCATCTTCTTTTTATTCTCACATAGACATCTCTCTTCCCCTGCACACATTGGCAGCAAAGAAAAGCAAGGAGCTCAATGTCGTTGGCTTCTTCTTTTTCGTTTTTTTTTTCATGTTTTCGTGCTCTCTTTTTTTTTTTCCCCTTTAATGTTGGCTGAGCCTTCAGAAAAGCAAGGCGATGAAGCTGGTGCCACAAGGCATGCAATAATGATGCTACTTTCGATGAAGGGCGCCACCAAAACATGCAACACTGATTGGAAAGACTGTTAGTTTAGCTGTTGGTTTGCTGAAGCGCACTCAATAGACAGTGTTTAAGACTGTTAATACGACTGTTTTTTTGTTAAAGCGTTCACTGGAGATTGTGGCCTTCGGAGCCGGCTATGATACACCTCCTGCACATGCACATGCACATGCACATGCTACACCAACGGCTTTGTTGCTACTATCAAGGCCCCTTTAATGTCCTCTCAAGTGATAGTAGTAAAACCAGAAATGGTTACGCCAACAAACACTAGTGTAGTGTTCTTGCTGAGCCTGTAACCAAGGGCAATGATGCTTGTGAAACCAGAAATGGTTATGCCAACAAACACTAGTGTAGTGTTCTTGCTGAGCCTCTAACCAAGCGCAATGATGCTTGTGAAAGAATCTTGAATACCATATATGTACCACTTGTTTTTGAATGTTCAAGTCTCCTTGCTTGCCTCCTCACCACTTGGGAGCACTTAATCCTCCACCAAGGCAAGGTCAGAGGCTGGTAGCTTTTGGAAGATAGTGAAAAGAACTAAAAATAGTTGAAGATGGGAAGGCCACACAAAGAAATGTCCAAGGATGATGACTAGGCTTTGATACCCTGTTGAGATATTAAATAGCATGTGCAAGTTGGCTATGGTGACTCAAAGACTAATTCAAGATTCAAACACATGATGAGTAAAGATAGTAGAAAGGGTTGTGCACATAAGAGAGACAACAATATTGGGCAAAATAGTTTATTTATTACTTCATAGGCAAGTGTTCTTTTATAGATCCCATACAACTTAATACCACCTAGTGGTTTCACCAAAACATGTGGTTTAGCACAAAACTAGGTGATAGAGAAGCTTCACCCACAAGCTAAGTGATTTGGTCCCTTTCATATGTACATGGTCCATTTGGCCCCATCCTTCTAGGTATGTGCTTGGTGCATATTTTAACACCCCCCTTCAAACACATAATCATTGCAATGGTATTGATGACCTTTGATGACTCACCACCAACTATGCTTGCCTAAAAACCATGCTAGATGATTTCCCTCTTACTATGACTGCTCACCATGACCAAACAAGTTTAGGATGGCAATTTAAGCTTGAGGCTAGTTAGGAATAGTTAGGCTAATGTATGTGTCATCCAATTCAAGAGTTATGATGTCTCTTGCTTTGTCATCATTGATTTCCCTTGCTGTAATAGTATCTTGTTCCCTTGGTTTCTTCTCCTTTCTACTTGTGATGCTCCATAGGCCTTTTCTTCATGAGGATGAGCTTGATGCGGGTTTTCCAAGTGTGGAAGTTTTTCTCCTTGAAGCGGAAGGTAGTATCATGTAAGGCCATTAGGGTTGAGAGTGTTGATCAACACACTTGAGAGAAATTATTGAAGAGGGTTTGACTTAACCTTGAGTTACCTTGAAGATTGAAGCTCTTGGTAAATAAGATATTTGAACTAGAAGCTTGTGAAAGGCTTAGAGGAGGCTTCGATTTGATTTCAAGAAATTTGTTGGCCTTGCAAGAGAGGCCAAGACCAACAGTGAGGTAGAATTAAGTGCCAAAGCTCAGAGAGAGAGATTTATTAGATAAAACAAGATAAGATTAATGATAATTAATCACTGATTAGAATTAGAAGAGCTTGTGGCTATGGCTGTGAGAAAACAGAGCTCTCATGAAGAGCTTTCTTCTTCTAGCTGAGACAAATATTGACCAAGCCCTCTTAGGGAAATCAAGGGAACCTATAGGGGCACCCATGGCTAAAAGAAATTAGGGGATGTCAACCTATAGACACAACATTGGTTGTACAAACTAGAAAACATGCAATTTTGGGAGAAACGATAATGGTACGGCACATACGACCTAATTTGCCTAATTGACATGCTAGGTTGGGGCGCCTAGAGCTAGGGAAGCTCCTTAAAAAGTTTGGTGGGAAACGGTTGAGCCACTTGGGAGCACTTAGTCCTCCACCAAGGTAGGCTCAGGCTGGTAGCTTTTGGAAGATAGTGAAAAGAACTAAAAATAGTTTGAAGATGGGATAGCCACACAAAGAAACATCCAAGGATGATGACTAGGCTCTGATACCATGTTGAAATATTAAAGAGCATGTGCAAGTTCGCTAAGGTGGCTCAAGACTAATTCAAGATTCAAACAAATGATGAGTAAAAATAGTTGAAAGGGTTGTGCATACAAGAAAGACAACAATATTGGGCAAAATAGTTTATTTATTACTTCATAGGCAAGTGCCCTTTTATAGATCCCATACAACTCAATATCACCTAGTGGTTTCACCAAAACAAGTGGTTTAACATAAAACTAGGTGCTAGAGAAGCTTCACCCACAAGCTAAGTGATTTGGTACCTTTCACATGTACATGGTCCATTTGCCCCCATCCTTCTAAGGATGTGTTTGGTGCATATGTCAACAGAAGGCATCAAAATCTATGCTTAGGGCTTAGCCCCTCACCATGAAACCTACAAATTGCTCTCTTATAACCAAGAAAATAGCCCAATCACTCACACGAATTGGATACACAGAAAATATCATCATCCTCACTAGCCTCACTCTCTCCTATAAACAATAAGAAACACCAAGAAATAAAAGAGCAAGATTTGTGCCAACTAAGAGAGAGAAGAAAAATGAAGAAGCATACACATAAAGGAGTCATGTATAAATTCCTCAACCAACTCTACCTCTACATTTCTTGATTTTATTAAAATGTAAAGTTTAATACATTTGATTTTTTTAATGGAATACAAACCATTCAAATTTAAAAAAAGTGTGCTCCTATCACACACACACACACACACACACACATACACACACATATTGACCATGAATTTTAATAAATTGTGGATGTCCTAAATAATCCATGACAATTTACATTTCATTTTACATTGCAAGATCATAAAATAATGTGATTTAATAACCAAATTGTTGATGAAGAGCAATAAAATGTGCCACATAATGCACAAATTTGGAGGTTAACATTCCTTCTCCACTTAAATCGTGAGCGTCCGTAAACATTAAGAAAGAACCTTTTGCCTTGGAATAAGCACCTCATGTCAATCAAGAAACATATCTTCTCTCCTTGGGGCCACGTCAGCCGGTACTATTGACCCCAAAACTCCAACTCTAACACTCTTCACATCTCAACTTCCACTGCTTCTTCACCACCCACACTTCTAAAATATCAACCACTTCCACTTTAAAATAAACAAGGCAAAACATTTTGTAAGCATCCTTTAGAAATGCCCACAACTTTGACAAAGGAAGCAAAAAACCACCATCATTGAAGCTCCATGGAGCATGGATAAATCATGGTGAAATTCCCACGTAAAATCAGACTTGAAGTACACCCTCACAATAGATCAAACATAGAGCCTTACATAGGTGTGTGGTTTTAAATTTTTTGAGAGGCAAGAAGATGGATTCTACTTGCATGAAAAAAATGAGCGTACCTACAGGAGGTTCATATTGGTGATGGGGTGAGTTGAATTCTTGGTTAAAAGAGAGGCCCCAAGTGTGCAAAGAAAAGACCAAACGCGTACTTGCAAAATATCATTCACCAGTTGAATTAAGGTTGAATTAAACCTTATCATCTTGTACAAATCTAGTGGGGCCATTAATGATCTGCAACAATAGGATGACTTCTGCCGCCCAGACCCATCTCCGTGTGTGCCAGCCGACCTACCCAAATATGCTACCCGTCTCGCTGCCCAAATTGGCCGAGTTGGAGAAGGTACAATTGCATGTGGAGTTGATTACACACTCATGGACATCATCCTATTCCTTCCTCCAAGGTGCCTACAAGAGACACTAAAGCCGTGCTCAACAATGCATGCCATGGATGTGGATTTGGCTTTGTAAAGGACAATGTGGTGGGTGTCTGCATGCTGCCATGTAAACACCTCTACCATATCATGTGTTTTGCATTATGTGTTTCACCCAAGATTCATGCCTTAAACCATCATGCAACCAAGTAATCTCCAATGCTGCAAAATCAATGATGGTAGGTTCAACACCGCCGCAGCAGTAATTATTTTTAATATCTTTAAATTAAAAATATTCAAGTGAAAATAGAAATGCATGACCTGGCTACACTAACTAGTGCACATTTGCACTAGTAGGTAGTGACTTGAGAGCACTAACTAGTGGACCTCAATGGTGGGTTTCCATCGAGAGGTTTCCATTAACTATACAAGACCTCAATGGGACACACCATTAAGAGGCTCCCATCAACTCTATGATGGGTTATTATTATTGGACCTCAATGGGTTGCCATTGAGAGCCTCATAGGCTCTATGATGGAATATTATTGGAACTCAATTGGTTACCATTGAGAGTCTACCATTAGCTCTATTTCAAAAACTGCTCAAGATGCTAGAGACCTTTGATGTTGATCTAGTTGTACGTGTTTGCAAGAGGTTCTTATGGCATTCTACCTTGGTTTTTCTTTTAACACCTTGCTTTAAGTTGCAAAGCTACCATTCAGACTGCGGGCGATAGGATTCCACTGTGCTAGAGATACAAGGGAAGGACTTAGACAATATGAAGGCATATTATGTGGATCCTTTGGGATTTAGGACTCAATTTAGATTGGCATTTAATTTAAAACTGGGTCACTATATAATACAGGATGGCTAGTGGTTCTACAAGAACTAGCTATGCATACTAAGGGAGAAGCGACATGCACTTCTTCACAATGCCCATGACTCTCTCATGGTGGGAGGTTAACAATAACTTTGAGAAGCTAGAGCATTCATTTAATTGGCCAAAAATGAGAAGGGATGTCTATTAGTATGTCCAAATATGCCAAATATACCAAAAGGGTAAGATTCCGCATGAGAAGAGCAGGCATGGTTTCTTCAACCTTTTCCAATTATAGAAGTACCTTTCCAGGATATTAGTAGGGACTTTGTAGGACCCTTTCTAGTAGCATTCGGATCCCAAAACACACAGTGCATGACCATTATGGACCGGTTTAGTAAATTTTGCATGTTGTGATCCCATGCAAGTAAACAGCCACAACAGAAGACATCGCTTGTATGTTTATTCTCCGACAATGGTACCCATATATGGATTGCCAAAGAAAATAACATTAGATAGGGATCCCAAGTTTACTTTTGGAGAGCATTATTCAACAACTTTGTAACCAAGTTACAGTTATCTAACGCATTTCACCCGTAGACAAATGGCTAGACATAAATATATAATTAGCTAGCATTTGATGTTCTTAAGTCGTTTACCATGATAGGTAGTCAAGTGAGAGCATTATCTTCCTTTGGTTCAAGCCATACTAAATGATACTCATTCACCTAGCATTGGTTGGACTCCGTATGAGGCAGCTTTTTTGGCCGCCATTTCTCATCATTACTAACCAAAATGGTGTCACCTTCCTTGGAGGCCAACAAGACCACTGAATCATTTTCCAATATCATTGAGTCCATGAAGGAGCATCTTGCCAAAGCACAGGAAGCATATACTTAGCAAGCCAACAAGTCAAGAGAAAGAGATGTCAATTATAAAGAAGAGGATTGGGTATGTCTCCGGATCATGAAGCAAAGATTGAAGCAAGTGAGAAAATGTTGTCCCAAGCTCTCCTTTTGAAGCTTTGGACCCTTTCCTATCATCAACACACAAAAGAGTCCTCTGTTGGAAGGAATATCTTCTACACAACCAACTAAGTCTTGGTCCAAGAAGAGGAGACCACACACAAAGCCGAAGAGGTATGACATTGGCCCTTCATTGGCTCCATTATGTCAAGTCCGTGGATTCACATGAGACATTTACTAGAAGGTGGGAAGCCAATCTAAACATGATCACCCTTCTGGCCAAGACAGTGGCCCTAGTAGATGATGCGGAGCACCCTCCAAGCAAGCCAAGCTTTGTTGAGAAACTCAATACAAGCTCAACAACCTGAAGCAAAGGTAGAAAAGGAAGCCAAGCTCAAGGAGCTAGCCAAACCACTAGTAGAAACAAATAAAGAAATAAAGTTATACTAAACATCTTCAAAAGACCCAATGGGTCTATGAGACCAAAAGTGATACAATAGTGTCCATGTAATCTCATCATGGTACAAAAGAAAACAAAGACTAGAGCTATGAGCTAAGAATGTCAAATCCAAGCCATATGATACAAAGTGGGACCCTCATCATACAGCCTATGGAGCTAACCCCCAGTAGGGAGAGGAGCCTTCAAGGATATCGAGCATGGGGTTAGCCTGTAGAAGGCTCTACAGATCCACCGGGTGTGGGAAGGTGGCTCTAGGCCTCTTCAATATCTCCTCAAGTTGGGGTTGATGTCTGTGTTGCTAAGCGAGGTTTAGGGAGTTTGGGGTGTCGAGTTTGCTGTAGTGCCATGGCCCCGGTCTAGAGTCATGCCAAAGTGGGGTCTGGCGGGGGTCTGACACTCAAGAATGTGTGGCTCGATGAGATATGTCATCCGTAGGGCATCCTCTCATGGTTTAAAGAACTGAGTGGGTGGGTGTCTCCCATGTGGTCTCGACTCCCTAATCAGTGAGTCTCTATGATGGGTCTCCTAGGCCAGGGTGGGTGTCTCCCATGTGGTCTCGACTCCCTAATCAGTGAGTCTCTATGATGGTAAAGCTCTAGTAGGAAAAGGCCCAGGCACCATTGATCTGGGTAATCCATGATCCTAGATAAGGTTCCAAACCCCTCTTTGAAGGGATAGTGGAACCTCCCTTGAATCTCATAATATTCAATGCATTTGCATATGAAGTGCTCCTCTGACTCAACCTTTTGCTCTGGCACATAGTGCATATCCTCTCCTCACGAGGTATCTACATGGCTCTTGCTGTCTCTATCCTCAAGCGGTGCGATGACATCCGCAAAAACTGGCCCACTACAATCCACATGTCTATGTCAAGATATCTAACCCTAAGTATGAAACCATCCTCTATAAGCCTCATGAAAGTAGCTCACAGATTTTCCATAATCATTTTACATAAAGCGTATTGCACGGTATAAAAATATGGCTTAAAGATGTTGCCGTAAGTTTTAGAGTAATGTTAGCGAATGTGGTTAATAAATCCCATTTAGCCAGGTCTAACAAAAATCCACCCATAGCTTGCGGTTTACTAACATCCAACCCATAGCTTGTGGTTTACCAACGTCCATACCACCCATAGCTTGTGGTTTACCAATGAAAAAGGGTGTCGTATTAATGTCAAAGAAAGCAATGAATAAAGTCGAATAAAGAAGTTGAGTTGGACAAATCTACAAGATTGGAGGAGTTGAGTCAAAGAAAGAAGTGAGTACACACATAGGGCACACCTTCATCCCATTGCCCATGCATGTCACACCTACATACTTTACTATGGGCATCACATTTTTTCCCACATCTTGAACCTAACGATATGCATACACACATGCACCTCTTATGAATGCCAACCATCTAGATACATCTTTGGATAGGGGAGACCATGGCAGGTCCATAGTACGACCATCGCTTGGAAAACTATTGACCTTACAGGTGCAATGTGTGCTTTGACTCTAATTCACCACGATCCAACCTCACCTTGAAAAATGTATTTTCCATGAAGAAGCCCCATCTCTAGGGAGAATCACACCATGAGATCGAGGATCATGTGCAGATATATGGGTTTGACTATGAGGAGACATTCATTCGGGTTTGCGACAATGGTAACAATGAGAATTGTCATTGCTATGGATGCAATGAAGGGTTGGTATTTACATGATGGATGTAAAGAATGCGTTCTTGCATGGTGATATGTTTACATGGTGCAGCCCACCAGTTTATGAGAGCGATGCATATCCAGATCTATATGTAAGTTACGTAAAGTCTTGTATGGTTTGAAACAGGCACCCAAAGCATGGTCAAATAAGATCGAAGAGTATCTTGTTTCTATTGGATTTTAGATATCGAATGTAGATTTTTCACTTTATGTGAAAAAGATAGATAGAGGAATCATGCTCTTAGTCATTTATGTGGATGTCACTTAATTATCATTGGTGATAGGTGACATCGACATACATGACATCAGGATGCTTTTAAAGTAGAAGTTTGAGATGAAAGATTTGGTGAGCTATGGTATTTTCTTAGTATAGAAAAGATGGTGAGATCACCTGATGGTATTTTGTTGTGCAGAGGTAGTATGGCTTATATATGTTATCCAAGTATGGTATGACAACATGCTTTAAGCCTATTTCAAGGCCATTGGAGCATAGTACTAAGATTCTCCCAAATACAAGTGAGCTTTTGGAGGATCCCACTATATACAGGCGTATAGTGGGTAGCTTGATCCATGAACATTAGTAGGTCAGATTTGAGTTATCACACCTATGTACTTATGACATTGGCATAGTTGGTGAGATTATGGTTTATATGATAGGTTGTATGATAGCCTCTTTAGTTTATTCGAGTTATAGCATAATTATAGCAGGTCGTCCCAGCCTTGTTAGTTTACTAGTGTAAGGTCCCCAACCTAACAAGGAAAATCCTTAATATAGTCTACTACGTCTTTAATTTTTTTCCCTGGTTATCGATACCTCGATCGTGTAGAGATACAAGGATATGAGTACTAGGTAAGAACGAGCTCTATCTCGCTAGGGGAGCATGGTCTCCTAAATGATTCTTAAAATAGAATCACCCATAGAGTGATTGAACTATCTTGGGCAACCTCTATCCTTGATTTCTAGAAGCAATGCCTTTTTCCCCATCTATGCGAGGCACGGTCGTTGACCTAGTCCTCCAGAGTAGAATTGCCAAGGGACGGACTTACCTAGCGTAGAGAGATTGATTAGTTTTGTTTGAAATCTACCTGACTAATCGGGTCCACCCATCCATAGGATGGTGCCATTAGCACGATCCACCATCCACCATCCCACTTTCCACCCAACTCACCCATCATTTTTGTTTTTTAATTAATCCTACCACACTCTGTGACATATATAGACAAGTTCATTAATTAAGGATCTTTCACGGTGTTCATTAGAATAGCCACTTAACTTAAAACAATGATACAAAAATACTAGAAAACAAGGGACTTAATTAAAAATAATTACAAGTGTCCAAATCCAACTATAGCCAAATATAGACTCTCTTATTCCACGTTTTATTCCACCCATGATCTAGAATTCAGCCTTCTAGTCTCCATAGACTAGGCAATCCTACGGGACCATACACCTCATTGTTTGTAGTAGCTGGCGAGGACTCAAGCCGGCCTATCACTCTCTCAAGCTCCGTTGCTTGATTTTCCCACTTCTCGGAGGGATGTCTACGCGCTAGGGTGGGCTTATTCTCACCACACTAGCCTGGGCCCATAGAACTAGGCAGCATCTATAGCTCTCGCCAAACCGGTGAGTTCCAACTTTGCAATATGGTAGAAGGGATACCCTGGGCCGCCCGACTCCAGGCCTCGCTAACGCTGTCGCCCGCGGCTACACAAGCACATGAACACGATTAGCATCTAGGCGGGAAGAAGATGTACCTGTACTTTAATTTAAGCAAGATAGCAACACAATAGTTCAACCTTATCTCATAAGATACAAGAAACCACATTATCTTTTCTTGAATCAAAGGAATGAGAATGCAACAATTCTACAAGAAATTTGATTTTACGTTTAGATGAATATGAAAGCCTATATTCTCAAAACAAGGTAAAGTAATATCTTTTATTAGATGAATATGAAAGCCTATATTCTCAAAACAAGGTAAAGTAATATCTTTTATCTTTCTTAACTGATGCTAAGGTTAAAGATTTACCTAACTCCTAATCCAAAAAGATATTTTTAGATGATTTTCAAACTAACGTGGCCATTGCCTCCATGAGGGACTCCTAAGGAAAAGAGTTGGGATCAAGTTCGTAGCATCCCTTGTGTTATTGTTGTGTACGCTCCTCGAGGCAACATTTTGGCATCTTCGAAGAGGAGTCATAATGTCCACTCTGGTAGAGCACATATAGGGTTTTAATTTTTAAGCAAGTAGAAAAGTACCTCACATACAATTCAGTGAAATGTGATATAAACTCAAAAAGATTGCCCTTCCTTTTTGAAGCTTTTTATTTTTAACCTAATAAGAAAGTAACTCACATACAATTCATTGAAATGTGATGTAGAATAAAAAAAATTTACCCTTATTTTTTGGATCTTTCAATAGCATTATTCATGTGATAAAATGCATGCCCATCACAAGAAGAAAACATGATTATTGAAAACTAACAATGAAATATTGAACTTTAGTCACTTAAATAAAATAAATGCATTGTTTAATGAAATTGAAGTCCCACAACAAGATTAGGATGGCTCATGCATAAGGAGTGCACTTTTAAGTTCTTCTCAATCCATACGTCACTCTTCATAATTTAAAAAAACCAATATATAGGCCCATTCCTTTTAGAAACTGTGCAATGATTTTTTTAATTGGAGATTTTAAAAAAATGAGTGTTTATAAGATTAATGATGTTTTTTTAGCAAGGAGTGTTTATTAGATTAATAACTTTTAGATGGAGAAAGGATTGTTGAGAGTGGAGTGGTTTTGTATTGATTAGACAATGATTTTGAGATGTTTTTTTTAAGCAATCACTTTATTAGCAAAAACTTTATTTAAAAAATAGAATACTTATGTTTAGAGTGCTTAATACTTGTGTTTGGAGTGGTTGGTTGAATTGATAAACTATGCACACAAATTGGAAACTATATAAAAAATAGCATAGTACTTGTGTTTGGAGGGGTTAGTACTTTTGCACTCACAAAATGAGTTATCATTATTAGTCTTGATGTCTTGGTAAGGTTCCTACGTGCATGCAAAAAGCTACATGCATGTCACATGAAAATCATAGTTAGTGAAAAATCAATAAATGGATTTTAATATTAGTCTTGCAATTAAGCCACAAAGGTGACTAAAGCTTGTTTTATGATTTTTTTAAAAATGAACAAGAAAGATATCGCGCTTGGTTAGCACGCATCTTACCTATGATATTTTTAAAAAGAAAAATCATGTATCTAATAAATTTACAACTTTCAAATCACTTAAAACAATATGAAAATTCCATAAAAGCCTTATCTTGAAGGAGAACATATATAAAAAAGTGACTTTAGTTGATGGTGGCTTATATACATAAAGAAGAATTTTTGTATCACACTTGTAGTGTACTTAAAATTTATTTACGGTATATTCAATGTAAAAAATAACATTTTTATAATAAATGCCCAAATTATGACCATGGAAGACTATGTTTTTAGAACCTCTTTGACACTTAATATCTTTTCTCAAGTAATGAAGTTTTTACAAAAGTTTTTAAAAACCACAAAAGTGGATTTTTTTTTCGAGATGGCTAGTGTTAATAGCTTTCTTTTTGCAAGTAAGGATGAATAAAGAATATACCTACTATGGGTAGTGCCTACTTATGTGATTTGAGTTGCTTTACAACAACGATCCTTAGAAGGAAGCTATCCTAGTTGCTCAAAGGGTTCTAATAAAGAATAAGAATCAATAAAGGACAGACCTACTATGGGTAGCCTACATAAGTGACTTGAGTTATTTTGAATCCATGATCCTTAGAAGGAAGCTATCCTATTTGCTCTAGCATAGGGTTTGGATCAATGGCAATATTTGAAAAATTTAAAGTTCTTTATGTTGATCTCTATAGGGAAAAGGTGGATGGTAATTGAAGTTGAAAAGACTTTTGATGCCTAAAGAAGTTGGTTATGGTCATTCATGTGCGAATGTGTGCCACAACTAACAAGAGACCTAATCATATGGCCTCAAGCTTATAGAAACACAAACTTGAGTGTGTGATTCTAAATCCTAGACATTGCCTTGTGTAATTGAACTATGTTGGATGCGAAAGAAAAAAAACCCAATGTGTGCAAGCTAAAGCGGGAAGACAGTTCTATAACCCCATATTTGTGACAAGGCAATGACATGAGCATATGCCTAAATTAGTACATGTGGAGCTTATCATAAAGTGAGAGAAGAAAGGCTTGAGCTAAGGGTGACATAAGAAAATTAGAAGTAAACATACATGTTTGAAGTGTGAGTGTTTCCCTTGAGGAAATTAATTACAAAGCTCTATAAGATGGAACAATTCTATAAGATGATTTACATCGTATTTTACATGTTGCATGAAACATGGACTCATGCATATGACTTTCTTTTGGGCATGGAGAATGCAAGGATTTTATTACATCTAGAAAGTCCCAAAGATTTTGAGTGGTTGACTAGATCTTTTATTTTTTGACTCACAAATTGTTTTATTTCTTTTGTAGAATATCATTCTTTTACTCCCTTTAATTAATAATATCGATCCTTTCTTTTGTATGAAACGCAAGATAAAGTTTGAAAAGGCAAAATGAGGCACTCTTTCAAAAAAAAAACTGACTACCACACGTCAAGATGATTAACTTAACCAAGGACTGATGTTCGTTAACATGTGAGGATTTTGTGGGAGGCACCTTCTATATTCAGAGATCAAAGCATCCTATTGACAATCAAGCACAAAAGTCTAACATGTGTACTAATAATATTCTTTTTGATGAACAATTGAAATCATTTTTTAAAACACTAGCCTTAGGTCGCGTGTGTACCCTTCCACGTATGACTATAGATTGATTAACAAAGAGTTGTATAATTTTCAAACATAATACATGTGATTTCATTGACTAGGCTAGCTACATCATTGCTCAAAAAACATGTTACCATACTTTCAAATATGTGCCTATGAGGTGGGAATACTATCCAAGGCCCTTGGGGGTATGCTAGCCCACGCCAAGGAATATGCATCTTTATGGAGATGAGGTGCAATGGAGCAGCGTAGCACGGACCCATGTTAGGCACATGTAGAAGCACTCACGCACCGGGTAAGCACGTTAGGCCTCCCGCGTTGCGAGTGAGGTTCCCTGATGCTGAGTGCCTCCGAGGGATGCCCTCCCCGCCTTGACGACGGTGAGATTGCCGGAACGTGGAAATGGGACCTAAACTATGGAAATGGCAGACCAGCGAGCCGTGCCATGCCGACGGCGGGATGCGTAGGCCGAGACGCGGGGCTGGGCCGACGGATCTTGGATGGAAGGCAAGTCTTGAGTCTAGACCGCGGAGCTGAGGCGAGCCGGGCCGGGCATGAAGGCAAGTGAACGGTGAGACCCACAAGGAAAACGTGTGAGACGCGCTCAACGGGCCGGTACAGTTGAGTCATGAGTTGAGTCATGAGGCATGGTTCGTGGAAGGCCGCCTCGGGGCTAGATGTCCGAGTCCCGATCCACCCAGGCTTGTGACACTAAGATCTCTTTAGTATTGTACATTTCAAAACATTTCAAATGTACATGAGAGTATCTCTCTATGATGTTACCAAAGTCTTTGTTTAGTAAATCAAAAAGCAAGACTTTAAAAAGCACAAATTGTTACAAGCTAAAATGTTAAAAATCAATGGCCCACCCTCATCATTGTTGACGTGCAACACTAGATGTTTTCCATTGGTGACCAAATGGTTAGTAGACACCTTATGAAGACTTGGCACTATGCCAAGTGAGATGCATGTAAGTGTAGACCTATTGGCTGCAATCTCAAGTACAAGGAGATCTTCCTTGGATACCTACTCCTGGGTTGCGACACTACAAAAATACACGTAAATAACTTGATGGATCTAAAAGTTGTCAAGACCATAGGTCTTATGTTTGATGTGGTCAATTCAATCCATTTTGACTAGTTGAAGACCAAATAGCAGATGATGTGGTCGATGGTCCTAGTCAGCGATGATGTTGTCAATTCAATCCATTTGGACTAGTTGAAGACTAATCGACAGATGATGTGGTCGATTTGATCCATTTGGGCTAGTTGAAAGTGCATATGCCAATCACCCACCACCACCGTACTTAAGACCACAGATGTTATGTTCGATCTAATATAGTCCGAGTCGGATGATGTGGTCGATTCGGTCTATTTTGGACTAGTCGAAGACTAGTCAAATGTGCATATGCTAATCACCCACCACTGTAGTTACTATTTTGAATATATTACCCCACCAACAGTTTGCAATCAAAATAACTTTTGATTGAGCTTCAGAGAGTAGAAATGAGCTCAGTAGAAGCGCACTTTTGGAAACAATTGCGTACACTGCATGATAGAATCACCGTCATTTAGACCCTTAGAAAAGATTATCCAAGCTCTCTGTAGTACTGGAGCATTACTTCAAGGTGCCATCAAAAGAGAGGTTGATGGTGGTATCCAACTGAAGGGCGAGAATTGATTGAAAAAGCACAAAAACATGAAACATTTAGCAGCCACACAAACGCTCAAATAAGATTTGCTTATGAGCAGGTATCCAAAATCATGGGGGTAATCAGTAGGTATTCAAAAATTGCTTCCTCATGGGCAAGCAACAGCTTTGATTTCTTAAACTATGACATGGGAAACCATCAAGTTCCTTATACAAGTACCACTACACCACTGCAAATCCATTTACTAAATATTATGGGCACATGATGTGGATCAAGGAGGTTTGAGCACTGTGTATGCATTGCCATCATGCTACCATGCTCCTGCCTTCTCTTGCCTTGCATATACAAGTAACCCAAAACAGCCAAACAAGAGAGCAAACAGCCTTTTTAAGCAACAAATGCTCGACTCCTTCCACCTATATTGGAGCTTCTTATTTATGATCAATCTTCTCAGAAACCAATGACCTTTCTGATTGGAACCACCACTTTTTCAAAACTGGTGGCTGTCTTCTACAAAAGGTGTCTCTCTCTCTTATGCTTGACCACACCTCCAAGAGGGAACTCTACACAGTCACCTAATGGATGAGCAATGAAACACAACCGTCGTGGGGTACTTACCAATGCTTCGAGCTCGTATCTCTTGAGGCCTCCAAGCTCGCATGTATGCTCCAAACTCCAAGCTCCACCCCTACACTGTCACCGTGGAGTTGCTCACACCATCACATAGGCCAATTACACTCTCTCTCACTCTCTCATACAAGCATAAAGACACAAGCATGAAAGAGGCACAATGCTAGAATGCTCTCACTCCTCACTCTCTCCTCACAAGTACAAGAGAAGAGCTCTCAATAGCACAAAGGGGATTGTGTCCTTTCATTATGAGAAAATACCTTATATACAATTGGCCCTTATTCACACTTGGGTGTCCAAAACTTACTAACTAGGCCTTGGGTGGTCAATGTCTCATAATGTACAACCTTTATAGTGCCTTTACATGACACTTATTAATGTCCTCAATTGAGAATCATGGTGTTAATCCAAATGGGATTAACATCCCTTCTAAAGTAGGTTCTGTCCTCATAACTTGTTACCGAGATCTAAAGACTAGGTCGCTGAATTTGTGGGCGATAGAAATTGTGGCGAGACTGAAGTTTTCTGAGTGTGAGCCAGAATGCGGAATGGGACTTTAGAACGCGGTGTCGATCATGTCTTCAAATGTTATGTGCATATAACCTGGAAGATATCTTAGACGATGGTAATATAGCATTATACCTTTGTCTAACGGCCCTTGGTTTATGTCGAATTGTAGATGCTAAGCCTCATAGCCATCATAAGGTTCTCTAGGTTGGTCTATCAGAACCACTAATAACTTCATGAACCTGGCACTGGCTACAATTGCAGGATATGGTATTTTTCGCCAAGCTCTGATCCAATCAGCAGTTATTATCTTTGTGTGCTTGAATACTGGCAAATGTTGCTGGGTTAAATATTGAAAAATTATAACAGATATGAGAATCCCTTTCTTTTGCAGCTTGAAACTCCAACGGTGTCCACCTCCTCTTGATAGACATGTAGAGTGGATCCACTCATAATGCTGGCGGCGCACTCATGTAAATGCTACTGTATTCAGTTTTACTGTTAAAAATTCCTTTCTCCATGAAGGTTGCACTTCAAAATCCTGCAGTTGTGGTGCCTCTTCATTCGTGTGGATGGTGGTGTATCCACCTTTAGTGGATGTTTCCTCCTTCCTCTTCTGTAAAACAATAATTGACCATGAAAGTGACTAGGCGAATTTCCAACAAGTCTGAGAGATGGGGGTTTGCCAACCTTGTGTGTTTTGCGACATTGGCCCATAATGTTCTCTCTCCAGCCAATGGCAGTAATTCCTCTAATTCTGGATGAGTGGCCTGGAGAGGGTACAACACATAATGTTGCCATGTGGGGGTGACTGCAGAATATTGCTAGTAGGATCGAACGGGGTAATCTACATCAGTGCCTTGAGCATAAGCTTTGGCTTTAACATTGGATTGCCTTGTTGTATGAACTCTTCATATTTTGCCGCTGTCACGGAATCCAAAACATTATTGTCAATGTAAGGTGTAACATTATCAACTCAAGGCAGATTACGTACCTCCTGAGGCTGCCTTGGTGCAGATGGTGTTGAGAAAACATGGTGCTCATGCTAGATCAAG
Organism: Cibotium barometz; assembly: GCF_041138505.1. Lineage (NCBI taxonomy): Eukaryota > Viridiplantae > Streptophyta > Polypodiopsida > Cyatheales > Cibotiaceae > Cibotium > Cibotium barometz. The sequence continues at coordinate 46,938,308 of NC_141084.1, forward strand.
TGTGTGGAGGTGAGAGACTCACAAAATACAAGAAAACTATCTTGCTTATTAAGTTGTTTATGAATACAACTAGGCTTTGCTCAATACAAAATGCCTCCTAGCTCCACCTTTAAATAGATGAGCTAGTGGACCTTAAGTCCATTCACACTCACACCCTTCTCTTCCCCTTCTACTTAACCTTAGTCTCTTAATACCCCCCCTCAATATCAACTATGAAAGAATGGAATAGGTGGTATTGGACATAGGATGCCTTTATAACATTAGGCGTACAAGGTTTGGAATATAGGTGTGATTACATTGAGATTTAAAACAATTTCTCAGCAGAGGTAGAGGCTGATACAAAGTTTGCTTCTGACTCTTTGTTAGGACATTTAGAAGTGATATGTCCCGTTTGTTTACACTTATTACATTTCATTTTGTTGGGATATTTGATCCAACAATTATTTGCCAAATGACCCACCTTTTTGCAATGGGTACATCTTACTTTGACCACTTGATGTGACAAAGCTTGTTCGATAGTCGATGAAGTGGTTGCATTTGAAGATTCAGCTCCTCCCTTTGGCCTCTTTTTTTCATCAAGACAAGATTGAATGACTCCTTCGAGGGTGGGATTAGGTATGTTCTTCAAGGTGGGGTACATCTTCTTGACTGCTGTTAGCAAAACAGCCACTGCATCATCTTTATCCATTCTCGCATTCACTGATGCAAGTTGAGCCATAAGGCCCTTCAAGTGAGAGATGAAGGCTCCAATGACATCTCCCTCTTTGAGTTCCAAGCTGAAAAATTCAATTTTGAGTGAGATCTTGGAATTCTTACCACAAGCTCCATAGAGCTTATCAAGCTCATCCCATTTCTCCTTTGCAGTCGGAAGCTGGTCCACATGGTGAATGAGAGCCTCATCAAGATGAAGCATGATGATGGCTTGTGCCCTCTCATCATCTTCAATATCTTTAGCCTTTGTTCGATCAATAACCTTAGTGCCGGAGATGAATGGCCAAAAGCCTTTGGACATCATCTTGTATTTGACAAGGACTTGCCAAGTGTGGAAGCCCTCTCCCGAGAACTTCTTAATTTGAGTGTTGTCCTTTGACATTGGGTATTGAAAGAGGTTATGAGAGAGTAATGGGCTGATTTATGAAGAAGAAAAAACAAAAAATTTATGATATTTAGGCTTAATTAGAAAGAGAGAAGAGGCTTATGAGAGTGCAACAACCCTAACCAGAAATTTATGATATTTAGGCTTAATTAGAAAGAGAGAGGCTTATGAGAGTGCAACAATCCTAATCAAGTCAAGAATGTTGCATAAATAGAAGATTAAGATGGTAAATATATGGTTTAGCATTTAGGGTTTGTACCCAACCATGAATACTGATTTAGAGAGCTTAATTAGTGTTAAGGAACACTTTGGTTGGTGATTAAGATCACCATTAGTGTTTAAAAAATATAATTAGTACTTAAGAGTATATTTTTAACGTCTAATGACACTTATTTTGGTGATTAGATTTACCATTAGTGTTTAATAACACTCTTAGTGTTTAAAAACACTTTGGAGTAACTTTCCTTTACTGGATTAGCAGTTTCATTAGTATTAATCAACACTATTAGTGCTCATAAGCACATTTTGAGAAGATTTGAGAACTTGAAGGTGATGTTGATGATGGAGCTTGGTGAGAATAAGGCTTATGGATACCTCATGTGGTTGGCCACCGCTTCAAAATCAAGAGAAGGATCAGCAACAATCATTCACAACATCACTTGGGTGATTAGAGCAAGGAAGGAGGAGATTAGTGAAAGAGAATCACTATTAACAAGCTTGAGCAAGCTTTCATGGAGAAGAGAAGAAGGGCCGCCTGGTTTTTTGCTTGTAGCCGACGCGTCAGTGCATCACAGCAGCTGAAAATCAAGCTGTAGCTTCTTGAGAGAGTGGGCTTCAAGAGCCCTAAGGCTGTGCAGCCTATAATGTGCTGTAGGCGTCGAATTAATGTACGACCACTGCTGCGCAACAGAACCTGCGTCGGGTTGAATCAGTGAGAATGCTGCCGCGGAGAAGAGACGATTCGTCTAATTGGCTGTACAAATCGAAGCGCTTACATCTCTTCTTCATTTCCCATGTTGAGATCTTCCCAAGATGAGGCCTCCACGAGTAGCTAGAGAGCCTCCACTGCAAGGGGGTTGAGCTCCACAAGTGAAGAGATAAGAAAAAGTGTCCTCCAGACAACTAGCACTTGAGGGACACTCTCGAGTATGGTATGCACTAGTGTCCACTTGGTTCTCAGTATATGGGCTCTACATGAACCACCTACCCCCCCTTCAATACCGTTTGGACTCTTTTTTTCCGGCTATCTCACGAGGATACCAACCGGGTTATCCAGTCAGATCTTCTTAGTCTCTACACACATTGCACATGGATCATACCCCCGGAGCTCCCCACGAAGATGCAGTTTTACAGAGACCACTTCCTCACACTCACTGAGGATGGATTCATCCAGCAGCCGGGCTACTTGAGTGTTCACATTGTTGAGATATCGAGCTCGTCTAGTGAGGCGGTGGACACTGATGACCCGCCTGGGAGATAGGCCCCACACTTACACCACTGGCATGGTTGGTGAGATCTTGGGTGATATGCGGCCAGTGGGATGACAAGCTGTGTGACAGCCATTCTAGAGACTGGCATAGTTATAGCGCCAGCTCATTTAGTTGGGTTCACACTATAGAGAACCCTTGTATGTATTTGGTTGAGTACCTTTCATATTGTGTGTACTCTTATCTTGTATATGGTGTGTTGAGTTTTGAGTGAAGAAGAAGAAGATTTTCAGCCTCTCACCTTGTGTGTTCTCTATTAGGGTTTTGTGAGTGTGTGTGTGCTTGCAAGAGCTCAAGCTCTCTTCCCCCCTGCATCTTTTCATGGTATCAGAGCCTGGTTCGTGCTAAGGACTAAGCTGCAAGCAAGAGAACCACAGGAAGCGGTACGAGGGTAAGAGCTTCACCTACTCTTCCCTATTTGTGTTGGTGACTACACCCTTGTCGGGAGCTCTACGGGAGGCACCGCTATAGGACAACTATACTGTCCTATCGGATATAAATTTTTTGGGCCGAAAACACGTTTTGGACGCGTCTGGACCTCTGTTTTTCAGAAAGCAGGCGATTTCGAGCACTACGGGTAAGTCATCGATTCTTTGCAGAACTCTGTTTTAAGAAATGCAGGAAGACAGATTGGCTGTGCAGACACTGTGGGTGCTGCAAAGAGGTCAACAGTTTTGCCATTGGGTGTATGTATGCATATTGAAGTCACTGGTTGTGACATTTGAGAGTACTACAGTACTGCTGCAGAAAATAGAGCAGTTTATGCAGGGCAAACCAGAGTGCTAGCAGCAGCAATAACAGTCCCAGAATACACAACAACATCAACAACACACAGGTGGAAGAGGCGAATTTAGAGGTAGGGGGAGTCAAAGAGAACCCGAAAATTGGCAAAGGCAATATAATGATGCACGTGAATGCTTTTATTGTGGTAAGCCTGGACATGTGCAAGCAGAATGTTATAAGAAGCAGGCTGACATGCAAAATGAGAAAGTGCAGTTGAACAACTATGCATCCTCAAGCAGAAACAATGAGGATAATGAAAGGTTGTTTGTTATGCACCATGTTGTGAATGCCATGTCTGAAAATGTTGAAGCAACACAAAAAGATGATGTATGGTATGTGGATTCAGATGCTTCGAACCACATGACAAGTCATGGAGAGTGGTTCAAGGAGATGAAAAACCTTGAAAGACCAGGTTTTGTGGAAATAGGGGATGACACTGCTCATCCAATTGTCCATGTTAGAGATGTGCCATTGTCTATGCAGGATGGCAAAGTGAAGTACCTTGCAGATGTACTTCACGTTCCGAACATAACAAAGAATCTGGTTTCAGTTGGCCAGATGATTGAGCAGGGTTTGTAAGTTCAGTTTAACCCTGATGGTTGTTATGTTGAAGACTTTAAAGACAAGTGCACGTTGATTGCAAAAGGCAATAGAGTGGGCAGAATGTTTACGTTGAATGTAGACATGCCTGAAATGAGTGCTGCGATGTTTGCAAATGGTTCAAGAATTGTTGCAAACACAGACATTTGGCATAAAAGAATTGGACATGTGAATATACAGAGAATGAAGTCTATGCAGACTAAAGGAATTGTGACAGAACTGCCAAAATTTAAAGTGAAAGGTATGCAGAGAATATGTGAAGCATGCCAATTTGGAAAGCAAACAAAGCATGTATTTCCACGTAACAGATATGTGAGCAAAAATACACTAGATGTTGTGCATTCAGATGTATGGGATCCTACGAAGACCATGTCTATGGGAGACTGCAGGTATTATGTGACATTCATTGATGACCACACAAGGAAAGTGCGGGTATATTTCATGAAGGAGAAGAGTGAGGTGTTCACTCACTTTCAGAAGGAAATATGTAAAGTACCTAAGGTCAGATGGAGGAGGAAAGTACTTCTCTAATGAGTTCTTTGAATTTTTGATATTGATGGAAGAGAAGAATATGCCCCATACCTATTGGGCTGAGGCTGTTTCTACAGCAGTATACATCATGAACAGGACTCCAACTGCAGCCATACATGATGTAACTCCAGAGGAGAGGTTTATTGACAGAAAACCTGATTCGTCTCATCTGAAAGTTTTTGGATGCATTGCATATGTGCATGTGCCAGATGAGCTAAGAACTAAGCTGGATCCAAAAGCTGAAAAATGTGTGCTTATTGGATATTCCCTTGAGCAAAAGGGATATAGGTGTTATAACCCTGCTACATGTGAGTTGAGGGTAAGCAGGGATGTTGTCTTTGATGAGATGAGCAGCTGGTATACTGCTGAAAAAGAAGCTGTTGGGGCTAATGTGAGTGGAAGTGTGGTTGCACAGAATGCAGGTTAGCAATCACAGTCTCTGAGTGGACCAGGAGAGTCCTCATCTAGTGGGTCTGTTGATAGACCATGGAGTGGCAGGCTGCGTCATAATACCAGTCCTGCAAATGTGATTAGTACATCACGTAAAGGAAAAGAGAAAGTGGTTGAGCCCCTTGGTATGCCTGACATTTTTGCAGGGCATTCTCATATTGATGGAGAGTCTAGTGGCTCAGATATGAGCCTTGATGAGGAGCTTGGGATCCCAGCTATGAGAACACCTGGTGTAAAGAAGGATATGGAAGCCATGAATGAAAAGCTGCGAAGATCTAGGAGAGTGAAAAACCATGTGCAGAGGTTTACCTATGATGGTTATGTGGCACGTCACTATGCATATATGGCAAAGGTTGTGTAGGTTGTAGAGCCCACATGCATTGATGAGGCTGTTGGAAATGTGTGTTGGGAGAAAGCTATGGATGAGAAGATGGATGCACTATATGGAAATGAAACTTGGGATTTAGTGCAACTGCCTGAAGGCAAGAAAGCCATTGGATGCAAGTAGGTGTACAAAGTAAAACATAACAGTATTGGAAGCATAAACAGGTATAAGGCTAGGTTGGTAGCCAAAGGATATGCGTAGACATATGGCATTGATTATGAGGACACTTTCAGCCCAGTTGCCAAGATGGCAACAGTGAGAGTTGTGATAGCAGTGGCTGCGTCAAAGCAATGGTCTTTACATCAGATGGATGTAAAGAATGCATTCTTGCATGGGGATTTGCAAGAAGAGGTGTATATGCTGCAGCCACCTGGTTATGAGGATGTGAGTCACCCCGAGCATGTTTGCAGGTTGAAGAAAGCCTTGTATGGCTTAAAACAAGCACCAAGAGCATGGTTTGACAAGATTTCTGAATATCTTGTCACTATTGGCTTTCATGTAGCCAATGCAGATTTCTCGCTGTATGCGAGACATGGTGATAGAGGGGTTGTGCTTGTTGTCATCTATGTAGATGACTTGATCATTACGGGAGACCATAATGCAGAGATCTTTGAAGTAAAGATCTTGCTTAGATAGAAGTTCGAGATGAAGGATCTGGGGGAGCTCAGATATTTCATGGGCATTGAGGTGATTAGGTCACCACATGGTATTGGATTACTGCAGAGACAGTATGGCTTGGACATGTTGTCCAAGTATGGTATGACAGGTTGTAAGCCTATTTCCGTGCCATTGGATCAGAATGGCAAGTTCAGTGCAGATTCAGGAGAGATCTTGGAGGATCCTACTATGTATAGGCGCATAGTAGGAAGCTTGATCTACATGACGATCACCAGACCAGATTTGAGCTATGCTGTTGGGTTGGTGAGTCAGTTTATGCAGGTTCCACGGAAACCGCATTTGGATGCATTGAGATGCATACTGAGGTATGTGAGGTCTACTTTGCATTGTGGACTATTTTATGAGAATGGGACAGAGATATGTGTACTTGGGTACACAGATGCTGATTGGGCTGGTAGTATCTCAGATAGAAGATCTACTAGTGGCTTCATGTTTTCTTTGGGGAGTGCTGCTATGACTTGGAGCAGCAAGAAGCAGCCTACGGTTGCTCTATCCAGTACAGAGGCCGAGTACAGAGGAGTCTATGGCAGCATGTGAGGTAGCTTGGTTGAGAAAGCTACTTGCAGATTTGGGTCTATCAGTGGATAGACAAGTTGTCATTTTCTGTGACAACATTAGCAGTATACAGTTGGCCATGAACCCAATTTTTCATGCTCGCACGAAGCATATAGAGGTCCACTACCATTTCGTTAGAGAGAAGGTCTTGGCAAGAGACCTTGACCTTGTTTATGTCAGCACACAGGATCAGGTAGCTGACATCTTCACCAAAGCATTGGGTACAGAGAAGCTCCGCAGATTCAGGGCTTCACTTGGTGTACATGAGATGGAGTTGAGCTTGAGGGGGAGTGTTGAGATATCGAGCTCGTCTAGTGAGGCGGTGGACACTGATGACCCGCCTGGGGGATAGGCCCCACACTTACACCACTGGCACGGTTGGTGAGATCTTGGGTGACATGCGGCCAGTGGGATGATAGGCTGTGTGACAGCCATTCTAGAGACTGGCATAGTTATAGCGCCAGCTCATTTAGTTGGGTTCACACTATAGAGAACCCTTGTATGTATTTGGTTGAGTACCTTTCATATTGTGTGTACTCTTATCTTGTATATGGTGTGTTGAGTGTTGAGTGAAGAAGAAAAAGATTTTCAGCGTATCACCTTGTGTGTGCTCTTATCTTGTATATGGTGTGTTGAGTGTTGAGTGAAGAAGAAAAAGATTTTCAGCCTCTCACCTTGTGTGTGCTCTATTAGGGTTTTGTGAGTGTGTGTGTGCTTGCAAGAGCTCAAGCTCTCTTCCCCCCTATATCTTTTCACACATGTCCCATGCCATGCGGATTGCGAATTGCCAAATACAGGTTTCTTCCCACCGCCTCAGAGTGGAGACAGGTAGAGCTGAGCGCATCTTCAGAGTCGGGAAGCTCGTATAGCCACCCAGAGAGGAGAGGATCTTCCGACTATGCCATACAGAGGTTGAGACGGAGGAGCATTACATATGCCGCTACCCAGTATGCTACGAGATCCGCGGGAGGTTTCACTGTCTATTTCGTGAGGGATTCGGTCCACTCTCCAGGATCATTGACTTCTAGGACTAGCGTTGCATGGGCCTCTTCCTACTTGAACTCCGTAGACACAGGGACACCTTCTTGAGACACAGGCTCTCACGAGGATACCAACCGGGTTATCCGGTCAGATCTTCTTAGCCTCTACACACACTGCACATGGATCACACCCCCGGAGCTCCCCACGAAGATGCAGTTTTACATAGACCACTTCCTCACACTCACTGAGGATGGATTCATCCAGCAGCTGGGCTACTTGAGTGTTCACATGTCCCATGCCATGCGGATTGCGAATTGCCAGATACAGGTTTCTTCCCACCGCCTGAGAGTGGAGACAAGTAGAGCTGAGCGCATCTTCAGAGTCGGGAAGCTCGTACGGACACCTAGAGAGGAAAGGATCTGCTGACTATGCCACACAGAGGTTGAGACGGAGGAGCATTACATATGCCGCTGCCCAGTATACTATGAGATCCGCGGGAGGTTTCACTGTCTATTTCGTGAGGGATTCAGTCCTCTCCAGGATCATTGACTTCCAGGACTAGCGTTGCATGGGCCTCTTCCTACTTGAACTCCGTAGGCCCCAGCCACCCTGCCCCCTCCCTCAGCAGCCAACCATCACCAGTTTCTTCCGGACCCAAGAGGTGGAGGACACCGATATAGTGGATCTTGTGTACCCTCCATGAGCGGCTCTGGACCTACCTCGCCCTGAGAGGAGTTACCTCAGACCGAGCCTCTGCACTCCACCGTGCCCGACGCCCTCGACCCCCCCATCGGCCACGATCACCTCATTAGCTCCAGATCCAAGACATGCTCCCCCGCCATCGAGCTACCTTTCCACGTGACATAGCTAAGGGAGACCTCTCGGCCATCCATGCTTGGCAATTTGGAGAGTGGTATACCATCTACTCGGAGCTAAGGTTGCTCCCATGTTTTTATGTTCTTAGTATTCCATGACGAGTTTCCATGGACAGTTTTGTATCATCCCAGTGAGATAGCTACATTTATGTTTTCATTCTATTTTATTTTCCATCCCATGATGAGATATGCCATGGACATTATTGTACCACTTTGGTCTCATAGGCCCATTGGGTCTTTAGTAGACGCTTAATATATCTTTCTTTCTCTACCCCGCCACCCCCCCCTCCTCTTCAACTACATTCAAGTGTGTGTGTATGTGTCTCTCTCTTTCTCTCAACCCCATGCTTGACATTTTGGAGAGTGGTATACCATCTACTCGGAGCTGATGTTGCTCCCATGTTTTTATGTTCTTAGTTTTCCATGACGAGTTTCCATGGACAGTTTTGTATCACCCCAGTGAGATAGCTATATTTATGTTTTCATTCTGTTTTATTTTTCATTCCATGATGAGATATGCCATGGTCATTATTGTTCCACTTTGGTCTCATAGGCCCATTGGGTCTTTAGTAGACACTTAATATATCTTTCTTTCTTTGTTTCTTTCTTTCTCTAGGTGGCACTTGTCAGCTATATCATGGTAACAAGACTTTGGTTGGTGTTCCCAACATTTAATCAGTAACACAGCATGCACTCAGAAAAAACATTCGTATTCATATTCATGTACAAGTATCATTACAGGAAGCGCAGGGATGCCGTAATAACCATCACGCTCCATGAGATTTGGAGAAAGGAGGAAGAACTATTCATCAAAACCCAGCAAGAAAGCCAAAATTGACTGCCGAATGAAGGGAAAGACCAACACAAACCGTGTACAAAAGACATTTTGAAGGCAGTACCTTGCCCACCGATACCTAGACGGAACATCTGGTTCTCCTTGACTTTGAGACCTCATTTTTTGTAACAGCATTTCAATGGCTCTCTTCATGGCTTCCCCAAAATCGTGTCAATATACTCCATGATGACAGCATGCATATATACATTCCACATAAGCCCCATCTTTGGGCTAAGCTCATAGAAGGATGAATGCGAATATGCTTCAATGTGTGGATTAGGAAGATCGATCACACCATGACCAGTGGCACCATGCTTTGATGTGGGGATGTGGTATCAATCCAGCCTACGACTATTTGAGCACTGGAGATAATCGTTCAATTAAAGCATCAGACAACAGCCTGTGAACAAATCCTATTTTGCCACAATTGGTGACTTTCTTTTTAGTCTCCGTCGGTATAAACTGGTCCTTGGCGGCTTATTCTCTACTTCCTTTGAAGCACTTCTTGACATGTGTGGTGAATGGGCAAGCACTGGCACAGTTTCAGAGCCTTTTGCTCTCCTCCTGCAATTTTGTTGCCTCAATTTTGAAGCTTCAACCATCTTCTGGACCTTCACATGGTCAGATTCATCATCAGACGATATGTAGTGAGCATCAGCAAACCCTGAAACATCTTGTATGGTAGATGTTTTAGAGAAACTATGATGAGGGCTTGCATGAGCAAAATGTTCTTGCTCAGCTTGCTTATGATCCCTTTGATTGAGAGAAGTGATCTCCAAATAGGTTGCCTTACAAGTAACAATTTCACTATTTAAGGCATCACCATCCTTTAAATCCATGGCAACAGGAGCTTCATAATTCGACTGTTCATTTGAGTGGACCATACTCTGCTCCTTAGATGGTGAACTGTCCAGCCTGCTAACTTCCGCAGTGCCATTGTTTTGAGTATCAACCTGGTAGGAGTTCTCTTCTGCATCTGAGACAAATCCATCTCTCTCAATAGCCATCTCTAATGTAAGACTAGAAAACTTCTCATTGTCTATTCTGTACCCCTTGGATTGCGAGCATGCATAACTTGGACTCGAGAGCTCCGACTGGAGAGGATTTGAAACTTCCTTTACATGGTCTGAGAAATCCGTGGTTGCACTTGGTTGGTGAGAATGGCAGGCCATGAGGAGATGGTTGCCACAGACTTCACAAGGTGATTGACAGCAGGCTGGTTCATGAGAGACATTAACCACTGCTGTTGAGTCTTCCTTCTGCTGGCAAGCATCTCCATTCAGATTTGAACTGCGCAGAAGATCAGAACAGGATATATTGCATGCCTTCTCAACAGAATTATTATGAACCTTAGTTGTCTCATCAGAAAACTCGTCTCCCAATGAAGCTGGTTTTGGAGCCACCAGAGGATCATCCATGGACACCATGCGATTCAGAGCCACTTCAAGCTGGGAATCCACATGTTCCAAAATGCCTCTTTTAGCTAATTCTTTCTCCTGTAACTCTTTAATCAGGTTCTGTAACTTACTGCGTTTATTTGAGGCATCTGCAGGGTTGAACCACTCACGTGACACCTGCAAAAGCAGAAACCAAAGCATAGCATGTTGTGCACTAATAAGTGTGGAGATCTTGGTGAGAATAATGAAATATGTGGTTCATACTAAGCAGCTGATATGCATCTCTTGTCAAAATCATGTGGAAAATGCAGACTTATCTTCAACACATGATAATAAGGGATAATCTCATTCATGAAAGTAACATATCTCAATATCATTCAGCCTGGATTCTGATTTTTTACTAAGGAGTACCATATAGCCTGAATTCCTATTTTTTGTATTCTTTGTATCACCGGTCTTTAAAGTCTTGCCTGTGGTCCCAATATACAGCAGCTAATAATCTTCCCCAAGCCCAACAAAAAGCTAGGGTCATTACTGTTGGTGTTGGACTCACACACTCACACACATAGAAACCTGCACATTAGGGTTAGGTGCAGGAAGAAGAAGCTCACACAGAAATATGAGAGAGAGAGAGAGAGAGAGAAAGAAAGAAAGAAAGATTTTATTAACGTCTTCCAAAAGACCGAACTCGGCCTATGAGACAAATCGGAGTACCTGTATGGGGTATCCTCTGTCATCCCAACAAAAGTGTGGTAGCCACAAAATGCAAGGCAACTCTTGCATGTGTGCCACATCCATATAATATAGAAGTACAGAATATTATATGTAGAGTGTCCTTTCACACTTGATATCCAAGGGGAAAAACCACATGGTAAAAAGTGCCCTTGGTTAAGCCCTGATCACACATAGCACTACCATAAGTGAGCATATGCCTACAAATCCCCCCTGTAGTGAAAGTGTGAGCCGATACAAGGTAGCAGATCAATCTCTGTATCAGAGTAAGCCCAAAGCTTTGGGGAAAGCTTCAAACTTTTCTCGAGGTAAAGCCTTTGTGAATAGATCTACAACATTATCCTGTGTAGAGCAGTAAGATAAACTGATCTCCCTTGCATGTGTAGCCTCTCTCTGACATAGTGATAATGAATCTCAATGTGCTTGGTACGTGCATGAAATACGGGATTTCATGCCACGGCCATAGCACTCTGGCTATCAGTGAATGGTAGTGGGTGTCTGCTGACACTCACGAACATCAGCCAATAATTTCCTCAACCATACACAATCTACTGTAGGTGTGAAGACTGCCCTGTACGCAGCCCCACAAGTAGATGTGGCAACAGTGGGTTGTTTTTTGCTCAACCAAGATATGCATGAACTGCCAAGAAAAAAACAATTCCCACTGGTAGATTGCCTGGTATCATAATCACCAGCCCAATTTGAATCATTGTATGCATAAAGCTGCAAGCTGCCCCCCCTGCGATAGAACAAACCAAGATCCAGGGTACGCTGAAGATAACGAAAAATGCGTTTGACTGCTTGCCAATGCTTTGTGCCTAGGCTGTGCATGAATTTGCTCAACAAAGACACCCCAAAAGATGTCTGGCCTAGTATTACACAAGTAAATGAGGCATCCCACTGCCTGGCTGTAAATGCCGGCCTCAAAAGGCTCTCCAATATCATGCATAGTAAGCCGTACACTTGGTTCTACTGGAGTAGAAATGGGCTTACATTCATCCATGTGAAACCTTTTTAGCAAACTTTTTATGTACTTAGTTTGTTGCATAACAATGCCATCATTTGTATGCATAAACTCTATGCCGAAATAGTAGTGTAAAGGCCCCAAATCTAACATATCAAATTCAGCTTTCAAATCAGCTTTGAAATCTGAAATTTGTGCTTTGCTCGTACCTGTAATGAGCATGTCATCTACATACAAGATGACTATGAGAATATCGGCAGCAGTTTTCTTTACATACAATGTGCTTTCAGCTGGACTATTCACATACCCTTGGTTGGTTAGATGAGCATGTATTTTATCATACCAAGCTCTTGGAGCTTGCTTTAACCCATACAATGCGTTGTGTAACCTGCATACTTTATGTTCCTCACCAGGAACTACAAAACCAATGGGCTGATTTACATATACTTCCTACTATAAATCCCCATTTAAGAATGCAGTTTTGATGTCCAATTGATGCACTTTCCATCCTTTATGTGCAGCCAATGCAATCACTGATCTTATTGTAGTCATTCTCGAAGTAGGAGCAAAAGTCTCCTCATAATCCATTCCCTTTTTCTGGAAGTAGCCCTTAGCCACAAGTCTTGCTTTGTACCTGTCAATAGTACCATCAGACTTCCTGTTGACTTTGTACACCCACTTTGTTCCAATGACATGCTTGCCTTTTGGCAATTCCACAAGATCCCAAGTATTGTTCTTCATGGTAGAAGAGATTTCATCTTGCATAGCTTGCACCCAATGCTCATTCTCATGTGCTTCTTATATGGATGTGGATGTATGGATGTGGATGTGGATGTATGAATATGGATGTGGATGTGGATGTATGGATGTGGATGTGGATGTACGGATGTATGGACGTGGATGTGGACGTATGAATATGGATGTGGATGTGGATGTGGATGTATGGATGTAGATGTGAATGTGGATGTATGAATGTGAATGTGGATGTGAAAATGGATGTATATGAAGTCGATATGAGCGAATGGATGAGATGAGATGTCATGTGAATCAGAATGTGAATGAATAATATAAGATGTGAACGAATGAGATGTAATGAGAAATGGATGTGATGAGACGTAATGTAAATTAAGAAAGATAGGAATGGATGTTATGTGAAGTGAATGAATCTGATGTGATGGGGTGGAAAATGATAGACCACCCATGGCTAATGCAGACTCCCCATGATGCATATTCAAAGCATGGCTAGAACTAGCCCTTGTTCTACCTGTGAGTGGAGCTGCAAGTTTGCTTACTTGCAAAGTCTTCAGCAACCATCTTGGCACCGACTTGGTTGTGTCTATGGCTATTTGCTCCTCCCTGACAAGATCTTCCACTTCTTCCATAGAAGGGGACTGATTTGCTGGCTGTTCCACATGTTCTACATGAGGATTTACTTGTGTAGGGGCTGGCTGATCTAAATCCCCCCTAATTGCGATGGGTAATAGTCCATCAAACATGACTTGCATGCCTGTATCATTACTTTTATACAGCTGTACATGGACTGTACTGAATTTTCAGAGCAAATACCACATCTCTACTGACAAAAATCCTGCGTGTTGTTGGATTATAAAGACGGTATCCGTTGCTCTCATTGCTGTAGCCCACAAAAATGCATTTCATTGCTTTGTTACCTAGCTTTGTTCGGAGTTGTTCTGGCACATGTGTATATGCCAATCACCCAAATGTACGCATATAATCCACTATTGGCTTTCGGCTATACCAAGCCTCAAATGGTGTTATGGTTTTCAAAGCTTTTGTTGGATACCTGTTCAACACCTAAGTTGCACACATTATAGCTTCCATCTAAAAATTGTGAAGCAACTTTTGTGCTTTCACCATGCATCTTGCCATCTCCATGAGAGATCTATTTTTCCTCTCAGCTACACCATTCTGCTGCGGTGTATAAGGCACAGTACATTGGTGTTTGATGCCCTTTTGAAGCATATAATCCATGAATGCATTTGACATGTATTCTCCACCTCTATCTGAGCGGAGTGTTTGGACTTTACATCCACACATATTTTCAGCCATTGCTACAAAGTGTCGAAAGCATGTAAACACCTCTGCTTTCGCTTTCAAGGGGTAAACCCAAGCAAACCTGGAGTAGTCATCAATGAATGTGACGAAGTAAAGATGCCCCCCTATGGATGGTGTCCGCATTGGACCACATACATCACTATGTATGAGCTGTAATTTACTTTCAGCTCTAACAACTCCATCTTTGGGGAATGGTTTACGTTGCATCTTTCCCAAAATACACCCCTCAGATGCATGTCTTGTTGGAGACTCAAGAGGCGGCATATTATCAACCATATGATGCTTCTGCAAAAGCATCAAACTCTGAAAATTTACATGCCCAAAACGAGCATGCCATAGCTCTGCATCATGCATAGCAAGAGTGTGGGCAGCCACTGTATTTGCATCATAAGTACGCTTGTCATAGCTATCTAGCTTATACAAGCCTTTGTATCGTGTTCCAGAAGTGACTATTTCATAACCCTTTGATTGGTCTTTTACCAAACACTTCCCATCTTCAAATTCAACCTTTAAACCTTGGTCATTTATGGCTGAGACGGAGAGGGGATTTTTCTTTATCCCTCGAACATACAATGCATTTTTCATACATATATTGGCACCATTGGCTGCAATAAGTATGACATTGCCAATTCCCTTTACTGGATATGTGGTATGATCTGCACATGATACAATGCGACCATTTGAAGCATAAACCAAGTGCTGAAATACATCTTTGCATGAAGTGATGTGGCTCGAAGCACCACTATCAAAATACCATGATACATCCTGTCTGTCACATGCAATGCAAGACATATCATTGTCTAAAGCACTTGGTGTGTCACTAGTGCATGTGACCAAAAAAGTGTACTCTTCTTGAATTACATTAGCCGATTACTGTGCTTTGTCATCAGAAGAGTCTGGTACTCCATTGCTTGCTTCTTTCCTTTTCTCTTTTGCAATCCGCTTTCTACATTCACTGATGCGCCCCCCCCTCCTGCCTCGCTGCTGCGCCTCCCCCCTCCTCGCCATTCGTCCCCCGCCTCTTCGTTTTTTCGCCCCCAACCCCCTCTTCGCCTGTTCGCCCCCCCATCCCCTTTGTCGCCTGTTCGCCCCCCTCCTTTCCGCCTGTTCGCGCCTGCCCCCCCCCCTTCAGCAGCGCCCCGCCTCCCCTCCCTCTCGCTTTGTTGCCGCCCCCCCCCCCCCCCCCCCCCCCCCCAGGGCTTCTCCTTCGTTTTCCCCCTCTCCCTCCTCTTTCGTGTTGTTCACCCCAAGGGGGTTTTGTTTTTCTTCATTTTCATCCGGTCTTCCGCCTCTTTGGGTGCAGCCCGTTTCTTGCAGGTTTTCCGCATTCGCCTCGCCTTCACTTGAGCTTCAGACTCTGATGGAGACTCCTCCCGCCTCGCCTCAGAGGGACTCACCCGCAGCCCCCTCGCCCGCCCCCGAGGTCATCCCCATCAAGCTTTCTCTTTCGCCGGAAGAGGAAGCGAGCCTCACTGCAGAGGTGGAACGCCTCCAGGCTCATTCCACCATCTGCCGTATAGTCGGCACTCGCCCCAGCAGAGGGGAGATCAGGGATCTTCTTCAGGCTCGCCTTCTTGCAGATGTGGGCAAGATCCTGGATGTACAGCTCCTGGGCCGGGGCCATTATCAGATCGAGTTCGAGGCCGCCCAGAGCGTTGCCAAGGTCCTTGCCATGAGTCCTCTGGACATCAGGGGTGCTCGGGCTTTCTTCAGACCTTGGCAGCATGGATTTGACCCAGCAGCGGCGGAGCAGGGAGAGCGCCTCTTCCATATTACAGTTTGTTTCCCTGGTCTCCGCCGGGAGTATCTTCCGCTCCTCCCCAGGCTCGGAGCATTGGTGGGCTCGGTACTAGAGACGGGCCCCTCAGCAGCTTCAGTGGTGGCCAGAGCAGCGGAGCTACCTTCGGTCAGGGTGTTGGTGTCTGACATCTCCTCCCTTCCTAAGGTCATTCAGCTACCTAGGATAGGGGGGGGGGGGGGTGGATAGATCAGAGAGTGGAGTTCTCGGGGCTCCCGAACCAGTGCTTCATTTGCAGGCAGGTCGGTCATCTGGCCAAGGCCTGCCCTCGCAGGAGACCTCGACCCTCACCACAGCAGCAGGCTACTGATGGCCCGCCCACAGATTCGGCTCGGCAGGCTGCCTCAGGGACACCTGCTCAGGCCACAGAGACCTCGGAGTGGCAGCCTGGACAGGGGCGCCGCCGAGGGAGACAGCCACAGCAGCACGCACAGAGACCGCTGCAGCAGCAGCCACAGTCTCAGCCTCACTGGGTTCCCGTGAGGAACAGCTTTGCTCCCCTTCAGGAGGAGACCCCTGCAGCGACCGAGGACCAGGAGATGCCAGCTCCCCCTTCTTCACCCCCCCCACCCCCGTCCCCTCCCACCGCCTCGTCTCCACCTTCGCCTCCTCCCGCCTCCGCTCCGGTTTCGGCAGCGGCTCCCTCTCCACCTCCCTCGCCTCCCCCTCCTCCCCCTCCGCCCGCCTCACCTTCCCGGGAGACCCTGGCAGTTCACTGACGCTCACCTGCAGTCCGGAGAGCGCTGAGCACTGACCTCGCTCGAGCATCACAGAGGAGACCTATGCCGATTAGGGCCTCACGGATTTCATCTATCCGCAGTCGGCTGAGTCGCCTTGGCATTAGACAGCGCTCGGAGGCCTTTGATTATACCTTTACACGGCTTTTTGGAGCAGAGGGCCCCCATGAGCCAGCACCCATTCGAGTTCATGTAGTGATACCTCCGGCCCGCGGGGAGGAGGCACTAGACTCAGCGGTGGCCTTCTCGTTCCCTCTATGTGGACCTTGTGATCGGGAGTGGACTCTAGAGCTCGCTCTCAGCACTTTGAAGACTCAAGCAGTTGAGTTTTCTCACCACATGAGCGATCTGGAGGTGACTGATGTGATAGGCCGACTTTGGGAGTTGGCTCATTTTTTCTTGGATCCCGGGAGTGTGGATACCTCAGGGATTCGGCATTTGGTCGTGCGCATAGTGGCAGACTTGGCGCGCGACCCTGGATATGTGAGTATACACGAGGTTTCTCTGTCAGAGCAGGAGGCAGTCGCCATGGGCCACAGCCACTGGCGCCTGATCCGGGATTCTTGCAGTACACCGGGTGGGCAGATTCGCAGCCGTTCGGATGGGGACTACTCTCCATCCAAGCCGCTTGCGAAGGCCCGCCGTACGGCTGAGACAGCATCCACCTCAGCAGGGCATCCATGAGGATCATCTCATGGAATGTACAGGGCCTTGGCGGAGCACACTTTATACGCTATCGAGGTTGCTTGAGGCAGGAGCTTCAGAGATGCCTGGTTGGTGGCAGCATTGACATTTTGATGATGCAGGAGCACCACTTGGGTGAGAGCAGGATCCGGAGATATGGTTCGGTGATGCCTGGTAGATGGGACACTTTTTGGTCTACAGGGTTTGGTCCTTTGGGTGGACAGGGAGGAGTATGCATGGTTATTGCAGATGTATGGCGGCAGGCCATTGTGGATCGAGGGATCATTGTGCCTGGTAGAGCACAGTATGTCATTCTGAGGATGCATGATGAGCTATTGGGTGTGCTCAACATCTATGCGCCCAATCATGCTAGTGCCAGAGCAGAGTTTTGGACTCAGGTTACAGATGCATTGCCAGAGGCCGCACATTGGTGTGTTGGGGGAGACTTCAACATGCTTGAGGACCCGGCAGATAGGGTGGGAGGCAGTCATGTTACAGTGCACGGCACGGAGCTTGCAGCTTGGGACCGGTTTTGCATGTCACTGAGGATCACTGATGCATGGCAGCATGGGGCTTTCTCCCGGTCTCAGGACAGTCTTAGTTTCTCTCGGTCGGATCGCCGGCAGGGAGGGACTAATCTATCACGGATTGATCGCTTTTATGTGGGCGATTGGTTAGGGGAGCGAGGGGGCTCCGTCGGCATTCTTGCTGGCACCTCATTTTCAGATCATGCGCCAGTTATATTGACATTGGAGGAGGGGACACGGGAGCCCAGCTTGCAGTTGAGGATCCCAGAGAGGGTACTTGCAGATCCCAGTCTCGCTGAGGACATTGAGAGGATCTGGCATGATAGTCAGTGCTCTGACCAGGATGCAGCGGGCCAGTGTGCCCAGGGACTCATTGATCTTAGCTCTTTTCTACACGCTGCAGCTTTGACACGACTGGGAGAGATTCGCGAGCGGGAGCAACGGCTGAGACGCAGCCTTGCTTCGCTACAGCGCCTACAGGAGCAGTAGCCTGCATGTGAGTGGGTGGCGTCCCAGCTGAGCCAGGCACGCCAGGAGGTTAGAGAGGTAGAGGAGCACAGACATGAGTTTTACTATCGTCGTCAGGCCTCTCAGTGGACGCAGCTTGGTGATAGAGTGACTGGGGAGTTTTTTGAGATCACTGGACCCCGTCATGCGCGAGCAGGAGTTCGCCAGCTTGGTAGACCGGATGGATCGATAGCTACTGAGCTCGGGGAGATCAGAGCCATTGCCACTGCTTTTTATAGTGACCTGCTTTCAGCGGAGCCAGCCACTGAGGATCGAGATGTGTGCAGACAGACTGTATGGGCCCATGTGCAGAGGAGGGTCACAGACCATATGCGCACAATTCTAGGTGCGCCTCTGTCAGAGATTGAGCTTGCCGAGGCCTTGAGGGTCCTGCCGCGACATAGTTGCCCAGGGGGAGGACGGACTGACGCCGGCCTTTTTTATGCGCTATTGGGACCTTTTGGGGCCAGGCCTCCGCAGGGGCTTTCAGCATGTTCTGGACACTGGGGTGATGCCGCAGAGCTTTTCAGAGGGCTTGATCTATCTTATCCCCAAGGGGGAGGGAGTATCGGATGACATTCGGCATTGGAGGCCTATTACGATCCTCAATACTGTCTACAAGGTCTTAGCAAAGGCCTTGAGTTTGAGGATCCAGCCCTTCCTGGGGGAGTTGATTCATGCTACTCAGACAGGATTTGTCAAGGAGCGCAGTATCCTTGACAACATCTGTACTTTCTGGGAGGCGACGGCCCGAGCTAGGTTTCTTGGCGAGGACTTGGTCGTGATGCTTCTCGATTTTGAGAAGGCATACGATAGAGTTGATTGGGGATTCTTAGAGGGCACTATGCTGCGCCTGGGCTTTGAGCCAGGATGGATCAGAGGGGTGGCAGCTTTGTATTCCACAGCTCGCAGCCAGGTGCTGATTGCAGGAGGTCGGGGGCCGAGTTTTGAGCTGACCAGATCAGTCCGTCAGGGGTGTCCTCTCGCCCCTTTCCTTTTTCTCTTCTTTGCGGAGGCTATGAGTATGTATTTGACGGCAGAGGAGGTTGGTTTGAGAGGACTTCAGCTCCCAGTCCGGGGGGAGGATTTGCTTGATGCTGAGTTTGCAGACGACACGGGCTTATTTTTGCATGGCCAAGAGGCCAATCTTATTCGGGCAGAGCAGTCGCTCCAGGTTTTTAGTGCAGCTTCGGGAGCATTGATCAATTGGCGCAAGACAGTGGCCTTTTGGATCAGTAGTGCTCCCACTCCGGCATGGAGCCCGGACCCCGGTTTTAGATGGATTCCTCCAGGCACAGCAGTGCGGTATTTGGGATGCCAGATTGGCCTCGATTTGTCACCTGAGCAGCAGATTGCCCCGCTTCTTCTGAGCATTCGGAAGAAGCTATTATATTGGAGTACAGCTCGACTATCCTTGGCTGGGAGGGTGGTGGTGGCAAATCAGGTGCTGTTAGCGACTATGTGGTACATTACGTCTTGCTGGATTTTCTCGAGCTCTTGCATCAGCCAGGTACAGAGGCTGATCAGGAACTTTTTGTGGTCTGGGCGGGACGGTCAGCCAGCTCGGGCAAAGGTTGCATGGGCAGTTATTACACTTCCGCTGGCTCAGGGCGGTATGAGCATTATAGATCCAGTCGATCAGTGTAGAGCCTTATTGGGGAAGCTTATTGTTCGGGGGTTGCTTCCAGGCGCTGAGCCTTGGAAAGAGCTCCTCTTGCAGCGACTGCAGGCCCGGGCGCCTTCTGCAGGGGGTACTTGGGCACCAGAGATTCGCTGGATCTTCATAGAGATGAGGAGGACAGGCCTCAGTAGAGGATGGGAGGACAGATTTGCTTTGAGTATCCTGAGAGCTTGGGAGCTGCTGAGACCGGGGCTCTCTCAGCGGCCTCCTTCTTGTGTTGAGGAGCGGGCCAGGCAGCCGCTCATCTGGAGCCCAGCGGTTCGTATAGAGCAGGGTCATATGCTGGGTTCTCGGCCTCGTCTAGCCTGGGGACCTCTAGCGGCAGGCCCAGCTCGTAGTTTTGGAGACTGGCAGGCTTTCTGCAGTCTACCAGAGGAGACCCAGGTGGAGAGGCTGAGTCACTTCAGAGGGGGGTTGATTATGAGGGATGATATTCAGGAGGCACTTACAGAGGAGTGGTTCACACCTCTCGAGCCAGTGGCCCCACGGTGGATGGGAGCCTTTACACAGTTGGAGATCCTGATTGCTGTCAGAGCTAGCACTGAGGATGGCAGATGCCTCTATTATGAGATTCAAGATGAGGGCAGACTCCAGAGAGTGGAGGTGGAGTCGCCTTTGGTTCCAGAGTGCACCTTTCAGAGGATTCGGGTAGTGGCTGCCGCTTCTCGGAAGTGGCATATTGACCCCGACCCTCCTGATGTGCTCCCGGATTGGCGCATATGGGCATATGCAGCGCGCCCCTTGGCCTGGCTACAGTGGGACCCCGGGGAGTACGAGTGGCATGATCCTTATGCATCCCTTGAGGCCACAGAGATCACCTTTTTCCAGTATACTGTTCGGCTGGGACGGCATATTTTGACGGCGAGGAGGACGGTTTCTCCAGCGGCAGCGGGGCATTGGCGATTGCAGGGACTATCACAGGAGTTCCTGGAGGATTTCTGGGCTCGGCTCTGGGCTAGTCGACAGGCCCGCAGGATCTCGGCTTTTCAAGGGCTGGTCGCCCACAGGGGCTCAGCAGTTGGCACTTGGCTTGTTTACAGCGGTCTTCCGGCGGCCTGCGTCCGATGCGGCCACCCTATGGAGACACAGAGACATTGCCTTTGGGACTGCCCTCAGGCACAGCAGATTTGGCTGCGGATGCTGCGTATTCTGGCCCCCCTCTCTCCAGAGGGTATGTTTACGTGGGGTGCCGCTGCTTGGTCGACTTCGTCAGGGCCTGCTATGGGCTATGAGATGGAGCAGGGCAGTCAGGCCATCAGATTTATTAGGGGCCAGCCTCGCCTGGTTCCGGCACCGGATTTCTCGTCCGCCCCAGCTGGACACAGGAGAGGGATTTACGATGGGAGCTCCTCAGCAGCCTCACCGTCTGGTTCACCTGGAGGGCCCGGTGCTTTACGGCCTTTGAGGGGAGATTAGAGCCACCAGCAGAGACTGTTCGGGGGATTTGGCAGGAGTTGATCCACACCCTGCGAGGACAGTACGACTGCATCCGGGGAGACTCGGATGAGGCGATCTTACGGCGCCAGGCCTTTCACACCACTTGGCGCTGTGGCCCGTTCTACACCCTACACACGGGATCCCCCCGTTGGCACTACAGGCCACCTGTTTGGCTCTTCCCCCCCCCTATTGTATGATTTAGCCGCTCAGTTCTTTAGACTGATGCTTGTATTTTGCAGCACCTAGGGAGAGTCTCCCGGGCTGCCATGATGCATTCACTGCTCTTCTCTCTGTTGGGAGCAGGAGAGATCTCTTTTGTAGCCCTATGGGCGTTTTTTACATAACTAATGAAAGGATCTTTTCTCGGAAAAAAAAAAAAATTATTAGCAATTAAGTTCGAACAGATTTTTCACAAAGAAAGAGGGCTACTCTCTTTTTATTTTTAAATCTCCCTACATTAGCAACATAGCCATTGAGTTACTGTCGAAGTCCTCTGTGGGAACCCCAAATATAAGCTAAGAAAGGAGTATGATTGAAGCATCTGATTCTTCTGGAACCTGTTCTTCTACAATAATTCACACGGTGTAAATAGGCACTACAGTAAAGAGCAAAGAAACTAAATTTCATGACAGGATATACATAGAAGAGCTTACTTGCATAATCGAGTCTCCACTTCGGAAAGCTTTGATAAACATTTCCACATAGTGCAGCAAGAAGAGGCCACAATCAGAAAAGTTTGTTTGTTGTGGCACCTACATATCACCACAAAACAAAAAGATAACTTTATGTATGACCTTTTCACTAATAACCCACAAAAACTTTGGCAATAATAGGAGTGTAATA
The DNA here is from genome assembly GCF_041138505.1 of Cibotium barometz. Taxonomy (NCBI): domain Eukaryota; kingdom Viridiplantae; phylum Streptophyta; class Polypodiopsida; order Cyatheales; family Cibotiaceae; genus Cibotium; species Cibotium barometz. Next base: position 46,960,947 of record NC_141084.1, read on the forward strand.
AACCAGCCCAACATTTGCTTGCAAAATCCAGACATTGTCAATAAAGAGTACAAGCATCAGTCTCAACCCTTCATGTGATAAATATACCTTCGCACGTATGAATTTCACAGCACTTAACCTTTTATTCCTCAAAGTGTTCTTATGAATCCAATGCTCCACAAGATAACTGAAGAAAAAAGGAAAGACAAATCATGTCTCTCTGTCTCTCTCTCTCTCTCTCTCTCTCTCTCTCTCTCTTTCCTTCCCTTCCTCTCAAGAGTCTCTCTCGCTGCAGATGGCATGAGCACCTTCACGCCCCTCTGTGTTTGCGCTACGTGCTGGTGGCTCCCCCATTGTTCACGCCATCCCCCCTTCTAGTTGCTGCGCCTGTTGTGTGCTGCGCTATTGTTGTGCCTGCTGTGTGCTGCTTGGCTGCACTGCTCTGGTGCGCACCCCATCCGCCTCCCTTTTCCCACTGGCTGTGCTGCTCTGTGCACCCTGTCTGCCCTTGCTCAGGCCCCCAAGGCAGCAACTAGGGGAAAACAGCTAGACGCCCGCCACGATCCCCTCATCAGCTCCAAATCCAAGACATGCTCCACCGCCATCGAGCTACCTTTCCTTATGACGTAACTAAGGGAGACCACTTGGCCATACTCATTAGCCCATGCTTTATATTTTGGACAGTGGTATACCATCTACTGGGGGCTGATGCTGCTCTCACGTTTATATGTCCCTAGTATGCCATGATGAGTTTCCATGGATAGTTTTGTATCACCCCAGTGAGATAGCTTTGTTTATGTTTTGTTTCTCTTTTATTTTCCATTCCATGATGAGATATGCCATGGACATTATTGTATCACTTTGGTCTCATAGGCCCATTGGGTCTTTAATAGACGCTTAATCTCTCTCTAGCTTTCGAGACAGATGATCCCATGTACCAGGAGATTGACACGGTGGGTACGGATCTGGAGCGGACATCACAGGATACAGCAGCCCGCACAAAATATGGAGAGTATCTCTTAGCCCTCAGCGGGGCTCATAGGCTAGCCATTTATAATGGCCTGACTAGATGGCCTAGATCCAACTCCTTCACCTCCTACCGCTTCGGACATGGAGCTAGTACAGTTGACTATCTAATGGGATCCCTCTCTCTGATCTCAATCATTCCGGAGTTTACCATCTCTCCTCGCCCCATCAGTGTTGCAGCCGACCATGCATACCTGGCCTTCTCCCTCATGCCGATACACCACGAAACCACCTGCTTTGCCCCATCACTGTCCGAGATACCACTTCACCAAAGAGACCGCTTAGGACTATCATGATTGGTCACACCTTGGCCAAGATTTATGGTTCGATTTTGGAGCATGAGCTTCGTAGATGGTCCGAGGAGCAGAGACTCAGAGCACCAGGGCAGGCTGGCTTTAGGAGAGGGCACTCCACACTAGAGCTTTTGATACTGTCCCACGGGCCAGACTGATGAGGAGACTGCAGGATTATGGAAGTGCCAACACAGATGCTGTGGGGGATCATTACACTCTTTGAGTCAGTCATCACAGGCAGAGTACGAGCTCCAGGAGGTGACTCAGAGATCATACACAGCACTATCGGGGTGAAGCAGGCTGCCCCTTGTCTCCTACTCTATTTGGTCTATACATTGACGAGATCTCGAATTACATAGACAGACAGGCACGACCAGGAGCACATTTGGCAGGAGTCCTGATACCGATCCTCTTGTATGCAGATGATATTGTTCTTATTTCTGATTCACCAGAGGGGCTGCAGAGGCCTTTGGATGCATTACAGGCCTTTTGCGAGGACCGGGACCTTACTGTGAACCTTGGAAAGACTAAGGTCATGATCTTTAACACCTCCTCACAGTGGATAACTAGATCTGCAATACAGTTTACATACAGTGGAGAGCCTGTGGAGTACGTTACCTCGTATGTATGCCTTGGGATCCCTTTTGCTGCACCTCAGTTCTCGATGCGGAAAGCGGCCGACGCTGATATGCAGCCCTTGGCTCGTTAGAGAGGCAATGCTCAGAGTCTTGCTTTCGTCACTAAAACTTACTATTTTCGGAGTGTTTTTAAAATGAAGTAGTTTTGCTTAGAATTTTGTAATTTTGAATTCAAATTTGGAATCTTTGCCATGGATTGAACGAGGGTAGGGATTTTTTGGGGTCAAAAAAACGGTTAACTGTAGTACCGTTAATTAAGCTCCAAAGTTTTAAAATCTGTAACTTTCAACCAAATTTACAACTATCTAGGTGGCCAATTAGAGGACGGAGCACGCCCTTGGGGTCCCAGGGTAAGCCCAACATTTTCACCAAAAACAAAATCGACACTCGGTTAATTGAGATGAGAAGGCTTCACATTCTAACTTGAGGAGATTTAAGATTTGAAACAATAGCAAATAGGGTTGAGTTTAAGCCATTGATAAAAAGGATTAGTGAGCTTAATCACAACTTTAATATTTGAAATAGTAGCAAATAGGATTGACTTTAAGACATTGATAATAAGGATTAGTGAGCTTAATCACATATTAATCAATCATAATACCGAGGACGAAGCTTTGGCTATTTGATACTCTAGTTACACCTGCACTACTGTATGGTGCCCCCATCTGGGGTCCAAGCTTATACCATAGGAGGAGACAGAGGAGAGAGCCGGCCGACCGAGACAGATAGAGAGGAGGTATATCATGAGTGGAAGCCGATGGAGAGGCCCCTAGTGGCGATGATCTCACGCATGATTAGGAGTAAACCATCAGTGCCACATGACATTGTGCGGGCAGAGATAGGGGCTACACCGATAGTGACAGAGGCTCTATTCCAGACAGTGACATACTGGCACATGCTATGGGAGCTTCCACTTGATAGATAACCGCGGCTAGCCCTGGAGTCCTCGAGACAGTTGACACTTGAGGGAGATACAGAGTGCTAGTATGCACAGGTAGGCACTTGGTTTGGCATGCATGGTATGCAGATGGAGGCACTCCCCCCCTTCCAGTACAGGATAGAGGCCCAATCATTTGCTCTCAGCCGCACAGAGCGGAACAGGGTTATCAGGAAGGACATTGTCAGACTGGATACTCAGAAGGCATGGAGTTCACCTAGTCGTCCACTGGGGACAAAGATGGCCTTCTACAGAGATCACCTCCTATGCCTGACAGAGGATGGGTTCATCATCCGTCCACGCTACATGGATATACACCTATCCTTTGGGGTGAGATATGCGATCGGCCAAATCCGAACCTCGTCCCACCAGCTGAGAGTCGAGACTGCCTAGGGTGGCTGCACCAGAGGACAGGATATGCGAGCTCTGTCACACAGAGCCCGAGTCAAAGGATTATTACATACGCCGATGCCCTGTATACTATGAGATTCGGGAGAGGTTCCACTGCATCTTCCGAGCTGGGTCCGAACAACTTTCCAGGATCATGGACTTCTCGGATCAGAGATGCCTAGGACTTTTTCTAGAGCTCCGTAGACACAGGGAGTCCTTAGTGAGATCCAAATCAGCTGTACCTGCTCGAGGACCAGCACAGAGAGCTCTCACCGACTTCTTCCATACCAGCACTCCGAGGGCCGATCCACCCATCATACCCAGACCACAGGCTAGTGTAGGAGCTCGGCCGAGAGGTGTGACACAAGACAAAACCACTGAGTTAAGCACAGCTCGACGCCCGAGACCCCATGGCCCTTGCCCACGGCCACGCCACCACAGGAAGATCCGGGCCATCATCTCCCATCATCACAGGACCTTCTCGCGCCACCTCAGTTTTACCACCTTGAGCACCAATGCACAGCGGCCCATGAGGGATGTATTAGGGTGATATGACAGCTCTTTGCTCATGTACCTAGATCAGATTTTAAAGTTCTAGATTTTAATTATCTTTCTTTATTACTATTTTGTACCTAGGATGATGTACCTCATGGATATGATGTAACCTTTTGGTCTCATACGTCATTTTGGCCTTTTGAAGGCGTTAGTACAACTTTCTTTCTTTCTTCTTTCCCTCTCTCTCTCTCTCTTGTTCGCTTCTCTCTCTTCGCCTCTCTTCGCTTCTCTCTGCTGTTCACTTCGCCCTCTCTCTACGCCTTCTCTGTCTTCACTTCTCTCTCTGCTGTTCGCTTCGCCCTCTCTCATTGCCCCCTTTCCCCACCCGCCCTCTCTCTCTTCGCTTCTCTCTCTACGGCTTCTCTGTTGTTCGCTTCGCCCTCTCCCTGCGCCTTCTCTCTCTTCGCTTCTCTCTCTGCTGTTCGCTTCGCCCTCTCTCTTCGCCCCCTTTCCCCACCCGCCCTCTCTCTCGTCGCTTCTCTCTTTGCGCCCTCTCTGCGGTTCGCTTCGCTCTCTCTCTACACCTTCTCTGTCTTCGCTTCTCTCTGTGCTGTTTGCTTCGCCCTCTCTCTTCGCCCCCTTTCCCCACCCGCCCTCTCTTCGCTTCACCCTCTCTCTTCGCCTTCTCTGTCTTCGCTTCGCCCTCTCTCTGCGCCTTCTCTGTCTTCGCCCCCTTTCCCCACCCGCCCTCTCTCTCTTCACTTCTCTCTCTGCGCCTTCTCTGCCAATCGCTTCGCCCTCTCTGCGCCTTCTCTGCCTTCGCTTCTCTCTTTGTTGTTCGCTTTGCCCTCTCTCTTTGCCTCCTTTCCCCACCCGCCCTCTCTCTCTCTCTTCGCTTCTCTCTCTAAGCCTTCTCTGCTGTTCGCTTGGCCCTCTCTCTGCGCCTTCTCTGTCTTCGCTTCTTTCTCTTCGCTTCTCTCTCTCTTGTTCGCTTCGCCCCCTTTCCCCACCCACCCTCTCTCTCTTCGCTTCTCTCTCTCTCTTCGCTTCTCTCTCTCTCTTCGCTTCGCCCTCTCTCTGCGCCTTCTCTGTCTTCGCTTCACCCTCTCTCTGCGCCTTCTCTATCTTTGCTTCTCTCTCTCTTCACTTCGCCCTCTCTATGCGCCTTCTCTCTCTTCGCTTCGCCCTCTCTTTGCGCCTTCTCTATCTTTGCTTCTCTCTCTCTTCGCTTCGCCCTCTCTCTGCGCCTTCTCTGTCTTCGCCCCCTTTCCCCACCCGCCCTCTCTCTGCGCCTTCTCTGTCTTCGCCCCCTTTCCCCACGTGCCCTTGCTCAGGCCCCCAAGGCAGCAACATACCTACCTGCTGCTACTTGCCTCCCCACTTGTAGCTGGCCATCTATGGGGGCCACCAGCTGAGGAGCAAATTCAGTACTAGAAGGGGGACCCCTTCAGTCCAAGATGGACAGCTCGCCGGCAACAAGGACTAGAGGTGAGAAGGAGAGGAAATACAGCTCAATTTGGGCGAGCTCACAGAAGATCGGCGACCCCCATATCAAAACATGCCTGACCACCATGAGAGAAGTATGCAAAATGCAGGATACTGATATTGAGCACCTACAAAAGAAGCTCGGGGAGAACAAGGATAGTGATGACCTTGGGCATGAGTTGCGTGCCTCCATGCAAGAGGAGATGGATAGGTGGAAGGCAGACATGCAGGCATACATAGCAACTCAGCTAAGCAAGATGTAGGAGGAAATGGTCCAAATGTTGGACGCAAAAACCAGCCACCACACCTCACTAATCATGGAGCTGGAGGCCCAAGTCGCCACCCTTAGAGTGGAAAACGAGACCTTGAGGGCACGTACTCAATTCTAAGAAGGAGAGATTCAACTATCCCTCAATGATGAGCTGAATACACTTAGAGTGCAATTGAAGACCCTCCAGGAACAAGACGAGAAGAAGGCAAACGAGGCAACCACATGGGCCGAGGTGATTAAGAAGACACAGAAACAAGTGGAAGAAGCAGGCAGCTGGATTGATGTTGCCAAGAAGCAACGGAACCCACCATCATCCCCAAACATCATCAATGACACGCTTGAAGAGGAGACAAGAAGGAAGATTAGGGCATTGAATGTGAGAGTGGTGGGATGGAAGGAAGGAGCCTCGCCGAAAGAGGACGCCATAGCACTATGCAGAAAGCTGGAAATCGCTGATACCCCCTTTGTCGAGGCATGGAGGGTGGGCAAAGACACCACCAAGGAACGCACACTCATCCTCAAGTTTGCGGGGTTGCAGGCGAGGCAAGCATTCCTTACCAAAAGGCGGGCACTAAAAAGAGAAAAGACTTACCTCGAAGACGATCTCACACTAGCACAGGTGGCACACAAGAGGGAATGCATGCCACGCATCTTGGATGCACGGAAGGCAGGGAAATGGGCAGTGTACACAGATGGGAGGGTGATCATCACCGAGCGACGAGCCCAATGACGGTGCGAGACCTATGAGACCAAGCTAGAGATTGCGTTTTGGAACTGCAATGACTCCATTAAAATTGTACATATGAGTCTTGTATATAAGACATTTTAACTAATGAGAATAATCCCATTCTCACAATTGAGTTTGAGTTTCTTGCTCTTGTGATTGAAGTTTTCTTGTATGCTTTCTCTTCTTTGTTACATACATGCCTAAAGATTGTGTGAGTAAGTGATGGTCTATTGATGCTAGTTCTCTTCTCCCTCTCTTGTTCTCTCCTATGCTCTCACTCGTCGTGGCATGGCAGTAGAGGTGTTAGTCGTAGGCTAAGGACAAGCATGAACTAATGACCACAACCGTAGAGAAAGAAGGTGGGGAAAACAGCCAAAGAATTGGTTGCAGAGCCAAGGTTCAGTTAGCCACTGAAGGTGCAAAGCCTACTCCTATTGTTCGGTTAGATATCTGGTGTGAAACGACCTTTGGTGTGCCACTTGCAGAACTTCTACACATGCAACTGAAGCATACCGCTACAATGGCAGGAGAGCACCTCCACAACCAGTGATGCAACGCCAGGTAGTAGCTAGAGTCCAACTAGCCTAGCCAATGGCCACACAAGACCAGTTCCGCATACCACAGTTTCGCCAACGCAAAAATTTTCCGCCCAGAGACACGGCTGGTTCCCCAAGGCCCATCCTTATATGCGTTTATTGCCATGGGCAAGGCCACCAGAACTCAGAATGTGAATTATGGCAAAAGCATAAAGCAGAATTAGAGGGAACACTAACTTTTGTGTTTGTTCCACCTACAGTCAACGCGGTGGAAAGCCAAGCTCTGGATGAGCAAGCAGCAAACTGCCCAACTACACAGAAGCAGCAAACCGCCCAACTACACAGAAGCAGTCGAATCATCAGCCATGGCAGTGACTTGATCCATGCAGTCCAAGACTCTAGAGGTGGCAAGGAAACTGACCCCAGAAAAGAAGGGGAAGCCAAAAGGAGTCACTTTGCAAGAATAAAACAACAGATACAACATGCCACATGCTCGGGTTGAGCAGATGGGAACCCGCACCATTTGCTATAAAAATGATGGATCAGCGTGAGTGTATCCACTCAGATTAATTTGCGAGCTCACGGCGCTAGAGGTTTCCGGATATAGTTTCCAGATAGTTGTAGTAGTGCTTCGCATGGAAGATATTGTAAAAAATATGAAAGCAATAAACTTGAAATGAAATGATAACAAGACTGAAAGACCAAAGGTTACCTTGAGATGAGTGTAGACAAGACACAAGCTTGATACTTTCATTGATGTGACACCTACAATATATAGGTGAGAAGTACAAGATTGAGTAGACTGACTTATGGGATAAATGTAGAGGTGCCACATGGCACTAGACTCAAGACAAAGACTTAAGTGAAACTAGACTAGAAATAGTACACCTAGTGTGCACTTATTTCCAACACCCTCCTTAAGTGGACACTAGGAGGAAGACAAAAAAGACAAGACTAGAAGATAGACATAAAGACTCATAGACTGAGAGACAAGACATGAGAGACAAAAAGATCCTGAGACACCCCTCCTCAAGTGATATCCTCATATGGGTCCACAAGGGTAGGGACAAGATGGATCTAAAACAAGACACAGTCAGATTGATAGACAGATAGACAGACAACAGATAGATAGACAGACAAGACTAGATAGACAGAAGACTGACTGTAGACAAACAGATGGACCTTGAAGACAACCCCTCCTCAAGGGCAATCGCTGCCTCTTGGGTAGGGACAAGAGAGAGGTCAAAAAGCATAATGAGTAAGACACTAGAACCCCTTGACCTACATCATCGGTGGTCAAAGTGGTAGACAAGAAAGGTGAAGTAATCAGAAAGCCCATTCCTCATCATGTGAGGAATGAACAGCAAGATCTGTTGTTGTAGATGCTGCAGCAACATGGGCTGAGGTAGATGCAGGGGCTGATGTAGAGGTTTTAGAGTAGCAGTCCTTCTCCCGGTGATTATCACGGCCACAAATGGTGCATGGATGAGCCTTGAAGCAGTCCTCCATATGATTAGTTTTTCCACAATGGGTGCAAGGCTTTCTTACCTTAGAACCTCCTTTCTTTGCTAAAAATGCAGTGTCAATTACCTTTTGTTGTTTTGTTCTTTCCTCTTCTTGGAGAGCATTGATGATACCTTCAAGAGTAGGATTATTGTGATATTTGAAGGTAGTGACAAGAGTAGCATAGGTGTCAGGTAAGCTTTTGAGAAGCACAGCAATAGCAATATCTTCGGAGATGGGGGACTTCACTGATGCAAGCTGAACCATAAGACTGCGAAAATAATTGACATGAGAGGCTATAGTAGCTCCCTCCTGCATATATAGATCAAAGAATGAGATCATGAGTGCAATCTTAGAGTTTTTAGAGCGGGGTCCAAACAGGGTATCCAAAGTGATCCATGCTCAAGAAGCAGACTGTATGTCGGAGATGTGATGAATGTAATCATCTCCAAGACCGAGCAAGATGATAGCATAGGCTTTGTCATTCTTGGCAGTGGGAGCATAAGTGATAACTTGCTCAATGTCGGAATCTTCGGGAGTAGCATGATGAACAACATCCCACAGGCCTTCTTTCATAAGATGGCACTTGATTTTGATTTGCCAAGTATGAAAGTTGGACCCATTGAATTTGTCGATAGACATGAGAGAATGGGTAGAAGATGCCATGTGGGAAGGTCTTACCTCTTGCTAATGATGCAAGGGCAGTGTCTATTCCCTTACAAGAGAGTTCAGTTTTGAATTAATTTTGAAGAAAAATAGAACTGAAAATATTGAAGCATACCACTTTGGTTTTTTCCTCAGGTCTTCCACCCTTTCAGGGGTAACCCGAGAGAGAGAGAAAGAGAGAGAGCTGCGAACAGAGATTTTTGCAAATAGAGAGAGATGTAGTACACGGCCACGATACCTAGAGAGACCGGAGAGCGAGCAGAGGTGGAGAATTTGTTGCAGAACCTCGGGCAGCTCCTGGAGAAGTGCAGCCTGTTGAAGAAGATGGCGCAGAGTTCCAGGAGCAGCACGGGGGCCAGGAGCAGCACGGGGGCCAGGATCAGGAGCAGATGTCGGGGCAGATACAACGCAGAAAAAAGCAGACAGAAATCTGCGCAGATAGGCGTCTTCCAGAGCAGCTGCGCAGATCCAATCTTGATGAAGAGGTATAGAAAGGGGGGGCAGCAGAGTAGTGGCAAGACTAGGGGAGCAAACCTAGCTCTGATACCATGTAAAAAATATGAAAGCAATAAACTAGAAATGAAATGATAACAAGACTGAAAGACCAAAGGTTACCTTGAGATGAGTGTAGACAAGACACAAGCTTGATACTTTCATTGATGTGACACCTACAATATATAGGTGAGAACTACAAGATTGAGTAGACTGACTTATGGGATAAATGTAGAGGTGCCACATGGCACTAGACTCAAGACACAAAGACTTAAGTGAAACTAGACTAGAAATAGTACACCTAGTGTGCACTTATTTCCAACAGATATCAAAGGTGGCTACCCAAATGTTGCTCAGCAAACCCTGGCTCCGCCAAGCATGGATTAAGCAACATTGCAAATATACCCACTATCCACCATGGAAAGAAGAAGAACAAGATCTCTATCGCCAGTAGGCAGAAAGTGGAAAAACCAGCCCGTCCAGAAATAGCCGAAGGAATCAACATGCTCGAAGGACTAGACTTCGATGCGGAATAGGAAAATCTCCAGCAGATGCTAATTTAATCAGTCTGTTTGAAGTAGATGTAGTCCGGATCATGGACAGGTACCGACCCGGCACTCCACATGTAAGTGAGGATTTCAAATAAAAATCCACTCCAAGGATGGAAGGAGACAATTCAGAAGAACCAGAAGATTTTTATGATGTCCTAGCCGAGGAAGGTAGTACCCCTAGACTGCAGCAGCTGATTGTAGTAGAAAAAGCTTTTAACAGAGACCTCAAGCACTCCAAAAGAGTCAAAGAACATGAATTGGGCAAAAATGAACTTGGGCACTAGTGATGACCCCAAGATGGTCAGGGTCAGTGCAAAGCTAGACAATGAGTTCCGTGAAAAAATTCAGGAGCTGCTCACTTCCTATAAAGATGTCTTTTCATGGAGTTACACCGACATGAAAGGGACTAATCCCAGCTTCTATCAGCACCGGATCAACCTGAAAGAAGATGCCATCCCTATCCGGCAACCAAGATACTGGATGAACCCAAACTATGCCAAGAGGATAAAACAAGAAATAGATAAACTCCTTCAGGTTCATATACCCAATCAATCGAGCCACATGGCTATCACCGATCGCGATCGTTCCCAAGAAAAATCAGAAGTTAAGGGTCCGAGTAGATTACCGGAAGCTAAATGTTGCTACCATTTTAGACCCTTTTCCTTTACCATTCACAGATTCTTTGCTTGATGCAGTGGCAGGCCACGAGATGTACTCATTCCTAGATGGGTTCAGTGGATACAACTAGGTTCAAATGGCCGCCAAAGAACGGCAAAAGACTGCTTTCATCACAGAATGGGGAGCCTTTGCATCAAATGTCATGACCTTTGGTCTGAATAATGCTCCTGCTACATTTCAACGCATGGTTCAGGAATTCTTTGCTGATTTCCTCACCTCCTTTATGAAGGATTTCATTGATGACTTTAGTGTTTTTGGCAAAATATCTCAACATCTGATGGATCCACAACTGTGTGTGGCCAAATGCAAACTTTCCAGATTAAGCCTAAATCCAACAAAATGCACTTCTGCCATCCAGACCGGAATGCTATTAGGCCACATCATTTCTAAACAAGGAATAGCAATCGATCCAGATAAGGTTGAGGTGATCCACAAAGCCCCAACTCCAACAAATGACAAAGAGTTGAGAATGTTTCTGGGACAAGTAAGATGGCATAGCAAAATGCTCAGATACCTCGCTCATGTAGCAATCCCTTTGAATCAACAGATGGTCCATTTAAAAAACTCTCATAAAGCAGTCAAGGCAGGTTTCTTTTAATTGGACAATGGAATGCGACATTGCATTCCGGCACCTCAAGCTTATACTATCCAGTGCACCCATTGTCCAAGCCCCAAACTAGGAACTACCATTTCATGTCTTCATTGACGCCTCTGATGTAGCAATTTGCAATACACTCATGCAAGAAGCAAAGAAGAAATGGTTCCGGCCTATCTTCTATGCCAGTCGAAGGCTCTTTCATGCCGAGCGAAACTATTCTACCACACATAGGGAAGCCCTGGGTCTAATCTACTCAGTTACAAAGTTCAGACACTAGTTGCTGGGTAATAAATTTACCTTCCATGTCGATCACTCTGCCTTATTGTACTTGGTAGATAAGCAGAGTATAGCAAGAAAATTGGCTAGATGGATATTGATACTCCAAGAATTTGACTTCATATAATAGTCCACACACTAGGTCCCAATCATACAGTGGCGGACTATCTTTCCCGCTTCGAGTCCGGAGAAGCCCCAACTGGAGTAGCAGATGACCTGCCGGATGCCGGGCTATTGACTGATATAGTCATCCCAATTCCCCATTGGACAGGTACCCGTAATGGTGTTTGGTGTGAAGCAAGGATGCCCACTGTCCCCCACGCTATTTGGGTTATACATTGATGAGGTGGCTGACTTCATTATACGGGGAGGCGGAGATGGAGTTGATTTAGCAGGTACCTCAATACATATTATGCTTTATGCTGATGATATTGTATTAGTGTCTAAGTCTCCAGGTGGTCTACAGCAGCATCTACATGCACTCGATGATTTCTGCACACAAAGGGGTCTTACCGTGAACCTTGGGAAAACCAAGGTTATGGTCTTTCATACATCGAGACAGGGCAGGAGTCAGCTCACATTCACTCTCGCAGGACGCAAGGTGGAGGTGGTGACATCATGCGTGTACCTAGGGGTTACCTTCTCTGCAGCAACCAAACGCTTCACCATGGGTTTAGCAGCCACAGCTAGATTGACACGGGGATATGCAGCATTGGCTATGCTAGAGAGACAGTGCCACCAGGCGCATTTTCAGGAGCCCCGGACGAAGGGGTGGCTATTTGACACATTAGTCACACCGGCATTGATGTATGGAGCAGAGGTATGGGCGCCAGGCCTTGCTACCCATTGGTGGACACAGATAGAGAGACCACAGGCCCTCATGATGGCACGCATGATACGCAGCAAACCGTCAGTACCTCATGACAATATCCGAGCAGAGTTTGTTGCGCCTCCTATGATGGTAGAGGCCATATTTCAGACTATATGCCTGCTAGACAGATTTAGAGAGATGCCACAGGACAGATTGTCATACAGAGCTTTTGAGGCATCTAGACAGTTGGCTGAGGCAGGAGACAGAGGATCATGGTATGCACAGGTCACACATTGGTTCTCACAGCATGGCCTAGACATGGATCATCTACCACCATTCCAGTATGACAGGGATGCACCACATATCCGTCTCTCTCATAGTGAGAGGAACAGAGTATTGAGACAGGATCTATGGCAGCTCTATACACGAGAGACATGGATATCGCCTACACAGCCTCTTCCACCGAAGATGCTATACTACAGAGATCACTTCATGAGTATCACTGCTGATGGATTTATAGAGAGGCCTAGATACATGGAGGGCTTTTTACCACACGGCTCCCGAGTGGCTATTGGTCAGCTCAGAGTTTCATCACACCGATTGGAGATTGAGACTGGCAGAGCAGCACGGATCCCCCGAGAGGAGAGGGTATGCAGATTGTGGAGAGAGGAGGTGGAGAGTGAGGAGCATTATGTATGCAAATGCAGAGCATATATAGCCATCAGAGAGAGATATCCCATTTTATTCAGAGAGCCACATTCCCTACGCCAGATCTTTGAGGCAGCAGACCAGCGCATACTGGGGAGATTCATTCTAGACATACAGCGCCACAGAGAGACATCATTACAGGCTCAGACAGCTCCAGAGGGGAGACGACAGACACAGATTACTACATTTTTTCAGAGATCCATCCCACTCCCTGCCCCTACACAACAGGGAATTACTCTCCAGAGAGCAGAGACACTCAGAGCCCGCAGGAGACAGAGGACACCTGGCTTTCGGACACCACGCCTATACCAGAGAGAGATGACAGAGATCAGAGCTCAGTTTCACAGAGAGGGTGCAGAGCGACTGGCTCGCTTCAGAGCACACCCAGGCATGTTCTTCAGGGAGCTGTGGATACCTTCATTGATGTATACCATTTTATACCCCCAGTATGGTACAGGATGGAGCTAGCTAGGTTGCATATCATGATTGTATACTCCATGCATATAGCTTTGCATTCTCCTAGTAGTAGAGCTCCATCCTCTCCACCACTCATTGTACTTTGCACACCCAGATTCAGCTTTTTAGTTCAGTACTTTTTCATTTTGTTGGGATGACAGAGGATACCCCATACAGGTACACCGATTTGTCTCATAGGCCGAGTAAAAAAGAAGTAAAAGGGGATCCTCAACAATCATCAATTCTCTCTCTCTCTCTCTCTCTCTCTCTCTCTCTCTTCGCTGCCCGCAACATTACCTAAAAAGAAGTAAAAGGGGATCCTCAACAATCATCCATTCTCTCTCTCTCTCTCTCTCTCTCTCTCCCTCTCTCTCTCTCTCTCTCTCTTCGCTGCCCGCCAGTTCGCCATTTCACCAGTTCGCCATTTCACCAGTTCGCCATTTCACCAGTTCGCCTCTGCCTGCCAGTTCGCCATCTCACCAGTTCGCATCTCTGCCTGCCAGTTCGCCATCTCACCAGTTCGCATCTCTGCCCGCCCGCCAGTTCGCCTCTCTGCCCGCCATCTCACCAGTTCGCCGGTTCGCCTCTGCCTGCCAGTTCGCCATCTCACCAGTTCGCATCTCTGCCCGCCCGCCAGTTCGCCTCTCTGCCCACCAGTTCGCCTTAGGTCCGGCTTCCCAGTTCGCCTCTGCCCGCCAGTTCGCCATCTCACCAGTTCGCATCTCTGCCCGCCAGTTCGCCGTTTCACCAGTTCGCCTCTCTGCCCGCCATCTCACCAGTTCGCCAGTTCGCCTCTGCCTACCAGTTCGCCATCTCACCAGTTCGCATCTCTGCCCGCCCGTGAAACCGATCCCGTCAAGTGGGAAAGACTCAATTGGACACCTACACGTTTAATAGCACAACTTTAAAACCACAAATATGAAATGGACAACTTAAAACAACTTGAAAGTTAAATGAACAGAAATGGAAAGATGGACACCAGCACTGGGGCCGGAACGGGCCGACCCCCCCCCTCAATATATGATATATTTATTGGGAGTATTTAAAGAATACAATGCTCCATGGGTTCTGAGAACCAGATCATGTCCATGTACATATGAAAACAGTACTAAACAAATAGCTCGAATTTCGATGTCGAAAAACTCGGAGCAGAACGACCACTAGTGTGGTCCAATCACTACGGTCCTGTGCTTTCACTGGACTCCGCGGAGAGCACCACACTGGTGTTCCGAGACCACGCACAGACAGGCGCTCTCGTACTAACGCCTGGCTCTCCCGATCTCAGCACCTTTGGACCGAGGTTCGCCCATATAGCTTGGACAACCCGGCACCGAACGGGTGTAGGCCGAGCGGGACGAATCTTTTACCAGATTTAAACATATAATACTTTACTCAAATCTGAAAATCACTTACTTGTAGATGGTTGATATGAAACCAATACTGGTAGTAGGATGAAGTCTTCCAGGTGTGCTGTGAAGTCTCCTTGTAGAACACCAATGGAAATAGTATGTACCACCTTGTAAGAGAAAACAGGCAGCACAGCCTGTAGGAGCAGCCGCTTGAAGGAGCAGCAATACAACAGCCACCGGGTAGAGGAGTAGGCGCCTGCAGGAGAAGGGGAGCAGCCCACTAAAGCTGGTCGCACAGTCGCAACAGCAAGGACAGCAAACTCCAGCCGTGTAGAGGGTGGTTTGCAGCCAGCCGCCTGGGGAGAGGCAGGTACAGCAGCGGCAGCAGAAGGTACAAAAGATGCTACCTGAACTGGGGGCAGCCGCCTGTGTGGAAGGTACCACAGCCTGCAGGAAAGCAGGCGCAAGGAAGAGCAGCCGCCTGGTTACAAATCTGCGCAGCCCACCAGTAGGAGAGGTGATGGGATAGGCGCCTGTAGAGGATTATGCGCAGCCAGCACAGAGTCAGCCGCCTGTAATGAATCAGGCGCAGCCAGCCTCAAGGAAGCATGCGCAGCCTGTGTGTAGCACCTCCTGCAGCAAGCGCAGCAGAACTCCAGCCGCCTGATAGCTTACGAAGGGTGATGAAGCCACGCCAGGGAGAAAGCGATGCTTTTTTCACTTGAGAGAGAGGGATTTCTTTAATAAAATTAAAGTGAAGATTAACTCTTGTGATACCCACGCATGCATGTGGGGGGTTAGTGGGGGTAGGTGACCATGCCCACCCCCACACTCACTTAAAAGTGAGGCTCCCCACCTTGGCCCCAAAGTGGGTGCCCAAAGGGGGTGCCCACTTTTAAATAAGTGTGGACCCCTAACCTTATAAATCAAAGGGTTAGTATTTAAAACATTAAAACAAACATGTGCGACATACTTACCACCTGTTCACATGCACTGAAACTTGTCAGAATACAGGGCACACTTCACGACTCACTGGCAGGCGTCCCCGCTCAGTAAGTAACACGTCAAGCAGGCAAACACACGAATACATGTCATGCGAAAACAGTTTCAAACATGCAAAATATGTGTGCATGTGCAAAAAGTAACATGGACATATCTCCCGTTCATGGAAGATGTACAAAATATTTGTCGGCACAAAACTGGCACGACATTTATTACATAACAATCCTGGTCTTCCTATGGAGTGACAGTCCCATAGGTAAGACACAGTTCCAGGCACGAGTTTCCCTAGGTGTGACAGTCCCATAGGTAAAACACGGCACGAATACTGGCTCTTCCATGGCGTGACAGTCCCATGGATCGAACACAGTCCAGGTCATACACGGGTGGCACTGTTCTGGCTCCCGTCCATACGACACCATCCTGCTAACACACGGGTGGCACCAGTCTGGCTCCCGTCCATGTCAGCAAAATACTGGCCTCTTCACATGAGACACCGGCCTGGCCTCAAGTGAACGAGACGCAAAAATGTGGGAATGGACCAAATGGTCGGCCAATTGGTGACAGCCCGCCAGTTCGCCTCTCTGCCCACCAGTTCGCCTCAGGTCCGGCATTTCCCCACCCACCCTTACTCAGGCCCCCAAGGCAGCAACATAACTCTCTCTCTCTCTCTCTCTCCTCCCTGCCTGTGGGAAGGACTGCCGAGTGATTTGGAGGAATGGCCCCGAGTCTCCAAGAGAAACTCGAGGCCCTCGAGATGGCAATGAAGGCACTAATCAAGGAGAACAAGAAGACATCCGATTCCAACCTCAATGAGGTGGAAAACAAACTACACAGGCACATCATAGCTCTCGAAGCACGGGTCACGAACCTCGAACAAGAGAACACGGCACTCAAGGAGGAGGTGAGTGCATTGAAAGTGGAAATGGTAGCCATCAAGAATGCTGAGAAGGAAGAAGGGGAGATCAATGACAACACTCTCACGGCCATCAAAGAAGAGATCTCCAAGGAGATCACAAAGGACATGGAGGGAAAGCTCGAAGCCAAGCAATCAGGATGGGTCGAGGTGGTGAAGAAGAACATCTGTAAAGAAGTGAGGGAGGAGACTCAAAGGGAAGAAAACCAAATCATTCACACCACCATTGAGGAGGAGAAGATGAGGCATGCTCGCCGCCTCAACATTCGAGTCACAGGTATAGCCGAGACACCCGACTCCACTCCCGAGAAAGATGGACAGCTTCTATGCATGAAGCTCGGCTACAAGGAAGAGCACCCTCTCCCCTTCACCAAAGCATGGAGAGCCGGGAAAGACTCAACACGCAAGCGAGCCCTCATCCTACAGTTTGCAGGAGAGACGGAGAGGGTCACCTTCATGAGGAAGAGGGTCATACTACGGGGTTTAGAGGGAGCTCCCATTTTCTTGGATGATGATCTCACGAGGATGCAGCTTGAGCATAGAAGAACTTGCATGCCACGAGTCTTACACGCGAGGAGAGAAGGCAAGAAGGCCTTCTATCGAGATGGTCGGGTCATCATTGATGGCCGGCCCATGGATTAGCGGTTTGGGGCCTATGGGACACAGACCAGGCCACTGACAGAAATACACATAGCAGTGTGGAACTGTAATGGTTCACTATGGGTGCAGCCTGGACGACTGGAGCATGTTATGGTGGGGAGAGACATCATACTTTTGACAGAGACACATCAGCCCAGAGAGAGGGCTACCTCGAGTAGAGGGATTCCAGTGGGAGTCAGCATACGGGAGGACCACACGCCAGGGTACCTCGAGAGGGTCGGGGGGAGTAGCAGTCCTATTTAGACGGGAGCTACAGGGGAGACTGAGAGTGGTAGCACAGGATCCGGAGGCCAGATACATGTGGATCAGCTTACAGCTCTCACAGGACAGGGTTATATACATAGCTCTATGTTACTTTTCTCCATCAGGATCCTCCTATGTCATTACAGAGGACATGCCACAGGAGGAGGAGACAGGAGCCTCGCCATACACTTGTCTGTCAGAGGAGATTATGCATTATTCTACACTAGGGGAAGTATTTCTTACGGGCGACTTCAATGCCCACACACAGAGCAGACAGTGTGAGGTGTATGACTATGATGACATGGAGATCCTCCACCCTGTGGATCCAGAGGAGATAGGGGCTAGTCGGGCATCAGAGGACACTGGACCAGACAGAGGACATTATGGGGACCACTTACTAGAGTTGGGAGCCAGGCATCGTCTCGTTATTTATAACGGGATGCTACAGTGGCCGCGATCAGGAGGGCTGACATGCTTCCCACATGGGGGTCATACACGGACCGGAGGCACGGTGGTAGACTACATTATGGGGTCTTTGGAGGCATCACAGCTTGTCACCTCATTCTCCATTCCACCTCGTCCTATTGGGGCAAATCATACATACTCGGCATTTTCACTAGCCGGATCACCAGTATCACCAGCCCCCCACATACCAACGCCACACACTACCATCTACTTCACACATGACATGGCAGACATATACACTGGCAGAGTAGAGGATGGGCTCCTACTCATGGATCCCCTGGCATCTATGGATACCATTACAGCCCAGCTCGCATCACTCCTACACACGGCTGCATTACAGAGCTTCCCACATCGTGTACACTCAGGAGAGCCTGCGAGACCTGGGACTATGCCCCAGAACAGATGGTATGATGACGAGTGCAGAGCCCTATACTCACGGCTCCGCATACAGAGAGCCTTGGGAGCCATCACAGAGCAGGAGTCGAGGAGAGAGATGAGGAGACTTACTCGCCGCAAACGGCGGGCCTTCGCAGAGACACAGGAGCTAGAGATCTTTCATTTCTTCATGAGCAGAGATAGCCCTGTCTCATGGCGGCACTTCAGAGAGCCCCGGACCCCGACACCTATTGCAGACCCACAGACATGGCACACATATGCAGAGGGTCTATACCATGCCCCACAGCAGCCACCTATACCTCAGCCCCACAGGAGCCTCGACCTACCACAGCTAGCTTCTTTACCCACTCGATGGTACAGGAAGCTATCCGCCGCCTACAGCATGGACGGGCCGCCATATGGGCCTGCAGGGTGAGCATCTCATATATGCAGTAGATTCTTTAGCTCCTTTTCTTGCACACCTGTTTAACAGGGCACTAGCAGAGGGTTTGCTTGCGGAGTGGACGATGCACACCATTGTGCCGATTCACAAAACAGGGGATATGCTCGATCCGAGCAACTACAGGACGGTTATGGTAGGCCACGTGCTGGCCAAACTCTATGGTGCAGTGCTGGAGCAAGAGCTTAGCTTATATGCTGAGCGAGCAGGTTTACGCTCATCAGGGCAGGCAGGCTTCAGGAGAGCTTTCTCTACCACTGACCATGTATTCACTTTGAGATGTATGATTGATCAGGCCAGAGTGAGGAAGAGAAAGCTCTATTGCTGCTTTGTGGATTTCCGCAAGGCATTTGACACAGTACCACGAGAGAGGCTCTTTCAGCGCCTGCAGTCTCTTGGCATACGAGCAGATATGACATGGGGCATCTATGCATTATATGAGCAGGTTTTTGGGCAAGTCAGATGTCCAGGAGGTATGTCCGAGACTATTGCTAGCACCATTGGTGTGAAGCAAGGATGCCCACTTTCCCCCACGCTATTTGGGTTATACATTGATGAGGTGGCTGACTTCATTACACGGGGAGGCGGAGATGGAGTTGATTTAGCAGGTACCTCAGTACATATTATGCTCTATGCTGATGATATTGTATTAGTGTCTGAGTCCCCAGGTGGTCTACAGCAGCATCTACATGCACTCGATGATTTCTGCACACAGAGGGGTCTTACTGTGAACCTTGGGAAAACCAAGGTTATGGTCTTTCATACATCGAGACAGGGCAAGAGTCAGCTGACATTCAGTCTCGCAGGATGCCCGGTGGAGGTGGTGACATCATACGTGTACCTAGGGGTTACCTTCTCTGCAGCAGCCATAGCTTTACCATGGGTTCAGCAGCCAGAGCTAGATTGACACGGGGATATGCAGCATTGGCTATGCTAGAGAGACAGTGCCACCAGGCGCATTTTCAGGAGCCCCGGACGAAGGGGTGGCTATTTGACACATTAGTCACACCGGCATTGATGTATGGAGCAGCAGTATGGGCGCCAGGCCTTGCTACCCATTGGTGGACACAGATAGAGAGACCACAGGCCCTCATGATGGCACGCATGATACGCAACAAACCGTCAGTACCTCATGACATTATCCGAGCAGAGTTTGCTGCGCCTCCTATGATGGTAGAGGCCATATTTCAGACTATATGCCTGCTAGACAGATTCAGAGAGATGCCACAGGACAGATTATCATACAGAGCTTTTCAGGCATCTAGACAGTTGGCTGAGGCAGGAGACAGAGGATCATGGTATGCACAGGTCACACATTGGTTCTCACAGCATGGCCTAGACATGGATCATCTACCACCATTCCAGTATGACAGGGATGCACCACATATCCGTCTCTCTCATACTGAGAGGAACAGCGTATTGAGACAGGATCTATGGCAGCTCTATACACGAGAGACATGGATATCGCCTGCACAGCCTCTTCTACCGAAGATGCTATACTACAGAGATCACTTCATGAGTATCACTGATGATGGATTCATAGAGAGGCCTAGATACATGGAGGGCTTTTTACCACACGGCTCCCGAGTGGCTATTGGTCAGCTCAGAGTTTCATCACACCGATTGGAGATTGAGACTGGCAGAGCAGCACGGATCCCCCGAGAGGAGAGGGTATGCAGATTGTGCAGAGAGGAGGTGGAGAGTGAGGAGCATTATGTATGCAAATGCAGAGCATATACAGCCATCAGAGAGAGATATCCCATTTTATTCAGAGAGCCACATTCCCTACGCCAGATCTTTGAGGCAGCAGACCAGCGCATACTGGGGAGATACATTCTAGACATACAGCGCCACAAAGAGACATTATTACAGGCTCAGACAGCTCCAGAGGGGGGGCGACAAACACAGATTACTACATTTTTTCAGAGATCCACACCCCTCCCAGCCCCTACACGGCAGGGAATTACTCTCCAGAGAGCAGAGACACTTAGAGCCCGCAGGAGACAGAGGACACCTGGCTTTCGGACACCACGCCTATACCAGAGAGAGATGACAGAGATCAGAGCTCAGTTTCACAGAGAGGGTGCGGAGCGACTGGGTCGCTTCAGAGCACACCCAGGCATGTTCTTCAGGGAGCTGTGGACACCCCCTTCACTGATGTATACCATTTTATATCCCCAGTATGGTACAGGATGGAGCTAGCTAGGTTGCATATCATGATTGTATACTCCATGCATATAGCTTTGCATTCTCCTAGTAGTAGAGCTCCATCCCCTGCACACCCAGATTCAGCTTTTTTATTCAATACTTTTTCATTTTGTTGGGATGACAGAGGATACCCCATACAGGTACTCCGATTTGTCTCATAGGCCGAGTTCGGTCTTTTGGAAGACGTTAATAAAATCTTTCTTTCTTTCTTTCTTTCTTTCTCTCTCTCTCTCTCAGGGTACATGTTCATGCCTAAAAGTACATGTTCATGCCATTCACAGCCTCAGCATCGGCGATGTATGATATCTTATATCCCTCTTATGGCACTGGATGGAGTTAGACATAGATCTGCATAGCATGCTTGTACTACCCCTTCAGCATATAGAGATGCATCTTGCCTTAGCACTCCATCCACATCCCCACCCCCCTTATATTGTTTGTATATGGGCTCCACCGATCCATGATGATTCACAGTTGTATCCAGACACATGCACACTTTTTCTTTTGTTTATTTTCTTCCGATGACCAGAAGAACACAGTTGTATTATTATTTTTTGTCTCATAGGCCGACTTTGGCCTCTCGTAGACGTTAATATATCTTTCTTTCTTTCTTTCTCTCTCTCTCTCTCTTGTCCGACACAGTTGCTAGAACCATTGGTGTGAAGCAGGGGTGCCCGCTCTCCCCCATGCTCTTTGGGCTCTATATTGATGAGGTGGTCGATTACATCACACAAGGAGGAGGCTCTGGGGTTGAGCTATCAGGTATTACTGTCCATGTTATGCTTTATGCTAATGACATCGTCTTGGTATCCGACACGCAGGTTGGGCTTCAAAGACACCTTGTGGCTCTTGATGACTTCTGCGCACAGCAGGGGCTCACAGTGAACCTTGGGAAAACCAAGGTTATGATCTTCCACACTTCAACCGCAGTCAGCAGCCACACTACTCTCACATTAGCAGGAGGGCGGGTCGAGCTGGTGAGCTCTTATGTTTACCTTGGCATCACATTTACTAGCTCAGCTAGACGCTTCTCCATGGCTCAGGCAGTCTGAGACAGAGTGACCCGGGGGTATGCAGCTCTTGCTGGCCTTGAGCGTCAGTGTCATCAGGCACATTTTCAGGAACCCCGCACAAAGGGGTGGCTCTTTGATACATTAGAGACACCAGCCTTGATGTATGCAGCAGCGATTTGGGGACCAGGGCTTGCAGCCTCCACATGGGTACAACTGGAGAGACCACAGATCTTGATGCTCTCGAGGATGATACGTAGCAAACCATCCGTCCCGCACGACATTGTTCGAGCTGAGTTTGCTGCACCACCTATGGCAGTGGAGGCATTGTTCCAGACGATCTCCTTTATATACAGGATGAGGGAGATGCCCATGGAGAGATTATCCCGCCGAGCTATAGAGGCATCCAGACAGCTGGCCGAGACTGGACACACTGGATCTTGGTATGCACAGATACTACAGTGGTTCTCACATCATGGTATAGACAATGAGCGGTTGCCACCCTTTCAGTATGATCAGTCTGCTCCACGGGGTTACCTCTCTCTCAATGAGAGGAACAGAGTGATGAGACAGGACATATGGCAGCACTACATACAAGAGACATGGACAGCACTAGAGAGCCCACTACCACCGAAGATGTTGTATTACAGAGACCACTTTATGAGCATCTCAGGGGATGGGTTTATACATCGACTGCGGTACATGGATGTATACATGCCACACAGCTCTCGTGTTGCTATTGGACAACTACGAGTCTCATCACATCAGCTAGAGATAGAGGCTGGGAGAGCGGCACAAGTTCCTAGAGCTGAGTGGATATGCAGATTGTGCCGCGAGGAGGTGGAGACTGAGGATCACTTTGTATGTAGATGTAAAGCCCACTAGGGGGTCAGAGATAGATATGCAGGATTGTTTGAGGAGCACTCTTCACTACATCAGTTGATGGAGGCCTCGGACCAGCGACAGCTTGGCAGACTACTACTAGAGCTTCATAGTTCTCGAGAGAGACTCCTCCAGACACCCGCTCCCACTAGGGGTGGGAGACAGTCCCAGCTCACAGATTTCTTCCAAAGAGCTATGCCAGTGCCAGCTGATGTACCACGTGGGGTGACCGCATAGAGAGCAGAGGAATTGAGAGCCAGGAGGAGACCTAGACAGACTGGACATAGCTGAGTAGGCAACCGCCTGCTAGAGGGTGGCACACAGCCGCCGACAAGAGTGGGTAGCAAGCTGGTAAACAGGCGCACACACCTGCTGAGGGCACAGCCACCTGAGAGGATGGGAAACAGCCGCCTGATGGATAGGAGGCACCAGGCTACTGTGCACAGCCACCTGACTGCAGCCTGCGCAGCCGCCTACTGTGTAGTGGGCAGCCTGCTGGTGGATAGGCGCAACGTGCTGGAGTTGGCAGCCAGTCTTTTGCAGAGGAGCAACGCAGCTGTATGGAGGTGGCAGCCTGCAGCAGTTCTGAGGTGTGTGGAGCGCACAATCGCCTATGAAGAACAGCCGTCAGTATACAGGACAGAAAAGTGTAGCAATTCTGATGGAGATGGAGGCGCTCAATCATGATTTTTGAAGGATGGTCGTGGTGCTTCTTTTGTAGATGTTGGAGTGGAGTAAAACAAATAGTGTTGGCTGGCTCCCCACGTTTGCATGTGGGCGGCTAGTTCCATGGTGGGATGGGTAGGTGACCATGCACCCACCCCCACACACACACAAGTGAAGTGTGGCTCCCCACCTTAGCCCCTAAGTGGGTGCCCAAAGTGGGTGCCCACTTTTAAGTGAGTGTGAACATATAGCCTTATAAAATGAAAGGTTAGAGAATAAACTATTAAACCAACATGTGCAATACACTTACCACCTGTTCACATGCAACGAAACTCGTCAGAAGACAGGGCAAACTTCACAACTCACTGGAAAGTGTCCTCGCTTAGTAAGTAACACGTCAAGCAAGCAAACACAAAAATACAAGTCATGCGAAAACAGTTTCAAACATGCAAAACATGAGTGCATGTGCAAATAGTATCATGGACATATCTCCCGTTCATGGAAAAAGTACAAAATATCTGTCGGGCACAAAAATGGCACGACGTAAAACATAAATCTTGGTCTTCCTATGGAGTGACAGTCCCATAGGTAAGACACAGTTCCAGGCACGAACCTCCCTATGGAGTGACAGTCCCATAGGTAAGACACGGCATGAATACTGGCTCTTCCATGGCGTGACAATCCCATGGATAGAACTCAGTCCAGGTCATACACGGGTGGCACCAGTCTGGCTCCCGTCCATACGACACCTTCCTGCTAACACACGGGTGGCACCAGTCTGGCTCCTGTCCATGTCAAGCAAAAATACTGGCCTCTTGACACGAGACACCGGCCTGGCCTCAAGTGAACGAGACAAAACAACTGGAGATGGACCAAATGGTCGGCCAATTGGTGACAAGGAGACACAGAGTGTTGGGGTAAAGGCATTATGCCCACCCTTATAGTGTGTACAAGCCCATAAGTTATAGTACATAGTACACTTAGTACTTTTAATGTACTAAGTGCACTATGTGTACTAGTGCAATATACATGTGTGATAGGGGAGTCACACACTCATATCTTGGTGAGTTGACTTATCCCCACAACTCTCTCTCTCTCTCTCTCTCTCCCTTGCTTCTCTGTGTATGTCTCCCACATGAATCTCTAACCCTAATTCTTCTCTCTCCCATTCAACTGGTATCAGAGCGAATTTTGTTGTTGCAGGAGAAAGGGGGGGGGGGGGGGGGGGGGCACGTCTGATGCTGCTGAAGTGCAAATGGGCAATTGAAGGAGCTGATGCGCCTGCTGCCACTTCGAACTGATGAGCCATAAGCCTAACTCGTACCGTCGTGCTGAATTCTGAAGGTGCTGGTCGTACCCTGATCTGGTTGCCTTTCTCTACCCAGCCAACAGGCGTGGGCTGCTTCAACTGCTGCCCAGCAGCTGGGCGTAGGCAGCCAGTAGCGTGGGCTGCCAAGCAACCACAAGAACTGCCCAGCCATTCAGGCGCAGCCAGGCGCCTACAGCAGCGAGGCGTCTACACGCTTAGTGCGAAGGGGAGGCAGGCAAGCGTGGAGCCTTTCGAGCGTAGCTGGAGGAGTCGGGCAGGATTTTGGCGGAGTCTGCGAAGCAACGCGTTGGGCGGACAGCGCTGGCGGGCGGCGCTTAGCTCCACATCACCTTCTCCAAGGTGGGCGTCCATCGCTTCGCTCCACGTCACCCAAGGTGCAGTCCGCCAATGCCCGCCTCATCGTCACCAGGCGGCCTATGTCGCTTCGCTCGTCGTCACCCAAGGTGCAGTCCGCCAAGGTCCGCCTCAACGTCACCAGGCGGCCTATGTCGTGAAGCTGGCAGAAGAGAGGATTGGCGGTGGTAGCCACGGCGCCTCTCATAGCCACGCCCAAGAAGAGCAACACGCTGCCTGCTGAGGAGAGCCACGCTGCCCAGCCATCCGTACAGCTGCAGGTGCATCAGCAGTACCTTCAACATACACACAGTCAGTGTGTACAGCAGCATCAACAGCAAAAATCGACGCCCTCTTTTCTGCAACAGCATCAACAGAAATTCAGCCTGCAAATCTCAGAGAAATTCAAAAATTAAGAGGTATTTGCCTTCAATTTTGGGAATTTCTTATCAATTCAATCAATTGAGCAGGTACAAGTGCCGAATTGCTGAATTTTTGAGCAAAATTGGCAAAATTGGGTGACATTGGTCACAATCAGATAATTTGCAGGAAATTGGATGTCGAAATTTGGGGCTTTTGATGTATTTGTGCAATTAAGCATTCATACATGCTGTATGATGTGAGAAATCGCACATTCGGGCAAAATTCCAGCAAATTGCAGTGCAAATCAAGGGGCTTTTGTGCCGATTGGATTGATTTGCATGCAGGCACTCGCAGTTGATGCTTTGGGCAACGTGTTGATGCCTGGCAAGCACTCAATGTGCCTGTAAATCAAGGGGCTTTCATGTATTGGATGTATATGTGGCCAGGGGGAAGCATCGCGAAGACTCTGGATGCCTTTATGTGCGTCAATGTACCATGTATGATCAGAAATTGATCTTAAATCAAGGGGCTTTTCAAGATTTTATGCTTGTTAAGCTTGGCAAAGCAGCAGGCAAGACTTTTATGCCTTCAATCCTCAGAAATCAGCTTGCAGTCAAGGGGCTTTTGCCCAATTTCTGTTCGGAACTGTTGTATGCAGTGTTCGGGACTGTAAAAGTCTGATTTTCATTCATTTCGACAGCAAGGAGAGCATTTATTGCTACTGTACCTGCTGGTACAGTGTACCTGCTGGTACAGATTTGGCACAGCTTTGTGCAAGTTTTGGCATGGCTGTACACTGATTTGAGTGAGGAAAAGGTTCAATTTCAGCTGCTGTACTTGCCGGTACAAGTTTGGTACATTATTGGTGAGCACTTAGTACTGCTGTACAGTACTTTGGAAGGGCAACAGAGCACATTTAAGGTGCTGTCCTAAATCTGCAGCAACCAGATTTTGGTGATTTCATCACATAAAGTGGGAGTAGAGTTGCATTTGTGCTTCCGCAGTGGGAGATAAAGCTTGGGAGAACAACTGTGAGCACTTTGTGTGCTTTTGGTGCAGTGTTTGCACATTTTGCAGGGAGTCAGGCATTGACAGGTTGCATATTGTATGGCAACCACAGGTGAGAGCTCTTCATTGCTTCACATCAAGAAGCTTGAAGGCTCACATAACTATGATATTTGGCAAACCCAGTGCTATAATGTGTTGCTCCAGAAAAAGCAGCACAAGCCTATCAAAGAAAGGGGTGTAATGCCCGCTTCTCTTACTGCTGAAGAGTGGGAAGATATGGATGAGCTGGCAAGATCTACTATCATGTTGTCTGTGTCAGACTCTTTACTTTTCAGCATTCGTGAACAGCTTGGGGAATGTGGCAGAGATTGCAGGACTTGTATGCCCAGCAAAGTGCCTCAAGCAAAGTGTATTGGTTGAAGAAACTCATAGGTCTTCAGATGAAGGAAGGGGCGTCTATGGCAGCCCATTTAAATGAGTTTAATGGTATTGTCAGCCAAGTTATAAATCAAAAGTTGGCAATGGACGATGAGTTCAAAGCCACTTTTCTCTTATGCACTTTGCCAGAGAGTTGGGACACATTCAGGACAGCCACTAGCAATTCGAATGCTATGCTGTCATATGCAGATATTGAGGGTGCTCTTCTTCAAGAAGAGATGAACAGGAAAAACAACTCTGTTGGAAAGTCCAATGCAATGAATGCACATGGGAGATCCCAGCAAAGGGGTAAAAGCCAAGAACGGGGAAGGAGCAAGTCTCGCTCCAAAAAGGACTTGGAATGCCATTATTGTGGCAAGAAAGGACACATTAAAAAGCAATGCTACAAATGGAAAAATGATCAAAAGGAAAAGGGAAAAGGCAAAGACAAAGACAAAGATGAAGCCAAAGATGTAAAGCCAAAGGGCAAAAGTGGAGTCAAGATTGAAAAAATCAATGTGTCACATGCAGGTGACAGTGAGGATGAGGTCCTATTTACGTCTTCACTTGATGCCCCTTCACTTCTTACAGGTGGTCATGGTATGCACTCATGGATCATTGATTCAGGTGCCTCCTTTCATGTCACAGGTTGCAGAGACTTGTTTGTCAGGTACACTGCTGGCAATGAAGGAGTAGTTTATTTGAGTGATAACCATGCATGCAAGATTCTTGGCAGCGGTGATGTGAGGCTTGTGTTTTCAGATGGCTCACAGCTTATGCTCCATGATGTCAGGCATGTGCCTGAGATCAAGAAGAATCTGCTTTCTACTGGACAGCTTGATGATGCTGATTATGTTACCACATTTGGTCGTGGAAAGTGGAAAATTAGTAAGGGCTCACTGGTTGTTGCCAGAGGCTCTAAGGTGGACACTCTTTACTTCATGCATGCAGGTGTTTGTCACCATGCTAATGTAAATGCAACCGAGCTGCCGGAAAAATCTATGTGGCATAGCCTTTTGGGACACATGAGTGTAAATGGAATGGAGCAATTGTCTCGTTTGGGTTACTTGCCTTCTCTAAAGTTTTCAAGTTTTCAGTTTTGTGAGCATTGTATATATGGTAGGCAACTACAGTGCCCCCACAAGAAAACTCTTGGACAGAAATGCTCAGTTAGAGCTTGTGCATACAGATGTATGTGAGATGCCTCAGCTTTCTTTGGGAGGGGCAAAATACTTTGTGTCTTTTATTGATGATGCCACACGCAAGGTGTGGGTTTATCCTCTTCGTTTGAAGAGTGATACATTCTCAGTGTTTGAGAAGTTTGTTGCTCTTGTTGAGAATCAAACTGGCAAAACACTGAAGGCTTTGCGTTCCGACAATGGTGGAGAGTATATGTCCAAACAGTTTCAGGACTTTTGTGATGCTAAAGGCATCAAGAGGGAGCTCTCTACTCCTTATGATCCTCCACAAAATGGGACAGCAGAGAGGATGAACAACACCATTCAGGAGAAGGTCCGTTCTATGTTGTCACATGCTACATTACCTCATGGTTTTTGGGCTGAAGCTGTTATGACAGCCGTTCATCTTATAAACAGGTCACCTAACGCGAGGCTTGGTGGGAAAGTGCCAGAAGAAGTATGGACAGGGAAGCCTCCGTCATACAAGCACTTGAGAGTGTTTGGTTGCGTTGCGTACGTGCACATACGCAGGGAAATGCGCACCAAACTTGATCCTAAGTCTCACAAATGCATATTCCTAGGATATGGTGACAGAGGTGAAATGGGGTATAGACTTTGGGATCCCGTGAATAGAAAGATTATACGCAGCAATGATGTCATTTTTGATGAAACATGCATGTATAAGGAGCCTGCAAGGCAACAGGAGCCTGGCAGAGTCATCTTTGATGATGATGGACATCATGGACAACAACCAAGGGCTGTAAATCAGCCATTACAGCAGCAAAACCAGCCCTTACATGGTGCTGAAAATGGTCCAAATGGACAGCCAGAGATGGCAGAAGATATCCCTATGGATATGCCACAGTTAGAGGAGATACCGGGCATGATTTTTCAGCCTTATGGCCTGGAACAGGAGCCACCAATAGGTGATATGCAGGCTGGATAGCAACCTGCAAATGATGGTCATTGGGTACGGAGGTCCACAAGACCCTCCAGAGCCCCTGACAGGTTTGTTCCAGGGGTTGACTACTTGATGCTCACTGACTGTGGGGAGCCCTCATGTTATAAGGAGGCTTTACAGAGGGCAGACAAGGCTCTATGGGAGCGTGCCACGAAGTCAAAGATGGATTCTCTGCACAAAAATGGAACATGGAAGTTGGTGCATTTGCCTGCAGGCAAGAAGGTTTTGCCATGCAAGTGGGTTTACAGGCTCAAAGTTGCACCTAATGCAAAGCCAAGATACAAAGCCAGGTTAGTGGCTAAGGGCTTCAAGCAGGAATATGGTGTGGACTTTGAGGAGATCTTCTCTCCAGTGGTCAAAATGACCACACTTAGAGCTGTGTTAGCTTTGGTTGCACATGATGATCTGGACTTGATTCAGATGGATGTGAAGACTGCTTTTCTTCACGGTGATCTCCATGAGGAGATATATATGCAACAGCCAGAGGGTTATGCAGTAAGTGGAAAGGAGAAGCTTGTATGCAAGCTGAAAAAGAGTCTTTATGGGCTCAAACAGGCACCAAGAGAATGGTATCATAAATTTGATACATTCATGAAATCCCAGAAATTCAGGAGAAGTGACATAGATCACTGTTTATACACCAAGAAAGCTTTGGATGGCAGTCTATTGATCCTCATCTTGTATGTTGATGATATGTTGATTGCCGGGAAATCTCGTAAAGAGATGGATGCCTTGAAAAAAAGGCTGCATGAGACCTTTGATATGAAGGATTTGGGTGATGCAAACATAGTTACCACGGAACGTCGTTCCGCCTTCGTGGAACGCCGGAACGCCGTTCCAGGCGAAGGCACGTTCCCGGAACGCCGGAATGTTCCGCAAAAAAAAAAAATAATAAATAAAATAAATTGCGGAACGTTTGTTTTGCTTGCAGAAATGTATGTTCATGTCTTGGGGGAGCAAATATTAGGAAGCATATTTGGCTATCCGTATACAAAAAGTTACATTTTTTTGTGTCATATGCTGACATGTCATATGACGTGGCGTTCCGCGACGTTCCCGATCCGCTCCCGTTCCCGTTCCCGCTCCCGTTCTAGCATCCGACGTTCCCGGAACGTTCCCGTTCCGTGGTAACTATGGATGCAAATCACATTTTGGGTATGCGGATACTTCAGGACAGAAATCAGCATGTGTTGTAGTTGTCTCAGAAGGAATACATTGGCAAAGTTTTGCAGAGGTTCAATATGGACGGGGGGAAGAAGACTAGTACTCCTTTGCCTCCATATGTGAAACTCAGTGCTATGGACAGCCCACAGTCAGATAGTGGCAGGGCTGATATGGCCAAGATTCCGTATGCTTCAGCTTGTGGCAGTCTCATGTATGCCATGGTTGCTACTAGGCCGGACATTGCATTTGCAGTGGGAGTGGTTTCTAGATACATGGCCAACCCTGGCAAGAAGCATTGGGAAGCAGTGAAAGGTGTCATGAGATACCTGAAGGGCACACACGATATGTGCATATGCTTTGGCAAACAGGATGCATTAGTGCATGGTTACACGGATCCGGATTATGCCGGTCATCCAGATAACCGGAAGTCTACTACCGGTTATGTGTTTACATTCACAGGAGGTGCTGTGTCATGGATATCCAGGATGCAGAAGTGCACTGCCTTATCTACTACAGAGGCCGAGTATATTGCAGCCACAGAGGCTTGCAAGGAGGCATTATGGCTATCTCGGTTAGTGGTTGATTTGGGTTATTCAGGGGATATTCCATTGTTGCATTGTGACAGTCAGTGCTATCCAGTTGGCAAAGAACCCTGTCTTTCATGCAAAGACGAAGCATGTGGATGTGAAGTATCACTTCATCAGAGAGGTGATAGAGAACAAGCAAATTCAGCTTGTTAAGATTCATACGGATGACAACCCGGCTGATCTGTTGACAAAGAGTTTGCCTCCGGAGCGGTTTGCTCATTGCAAACACTTGATGGGCATTGGATGAGGCCAGTTTCAGCCTTGATATGGCCTTGTATATTATCATGTACATGCTGATTTTTTCTTTTCCTTTACTTAAGGGCACTTTGCCTTTAAGTGGGAGGTTGTTGGGGTAAAGGCATTATGCCCACCCTTATAGTGTGTACAAGCCCATAAGTTATAGTACATAGTACACTTAGTACTTTTAATGTACTAAGTGCACTATGTGTACTAGTGCAATATACATGTGTGATAGGGGAGTCACACACTCATATCTTGGTGAGTTGACTCATCCCCACAACTCTCTCTCTCTCTCTCTCCCTTGCTTCTCTGTGTATGTCTCCCACATGAATCTCTAACCCTAATTCTTCTCTCTCCCATTCACAGAGAGACCCTCTTGGCAAACAGGAGGCCGAGCCATGATGTACCTAGACAAAGGACCCTGACAGAATTCTTTGGCACTAGCACCAGCAACCCAGCCCACACACCTCCTAATACCTCCTCCATTAAGCAGTCAAGGCACCGACCACGCTCCCAGGGAGTCACCGCTGATAGAGCAGTTATCTTATGTCGTGCTCGTCGGCCACGCCCACCACGATCCCGACCACGGCATCCTCACCATCGCTAGATCAAAGCCATTATTGCTCGGCATCGGAGGCGCCTACCTCGCTTCTACGACCTCTCCATTCTAGACAGCCCCATGGCGGCGATACTTGATCTAAGGAGAGGGCAACACTTCAACTGATCAGCATACATGGATCTACCTAATATACATTGTTCCAATATTTTCCAGTATTTTCTACTCAGTATCATATCAAAGTCTTAAAGTTCTATTCTTATATCTGTAGGACAATCAGTTTATTGTACTTATTGCACACCCAGGTTCAGCTTTTTAGTTTAGTACTTTTTCATTTTGTTGGGATGACAGAGGATACCCCACACAGGTACACTGATTTGTCTCATAGGCCGAGTTCGGTCTTTTGGAAGACATTAATAAAATCTCTCTCTCTCTCTCTCTCTCTCTCTCTCTCTCTCTCTCTCTCTCTCTCTCTCTCTCTCTCTCTCTCTCTCTCTCAGTTTTATGTCTCTTTGGCATCGATACCCAGAGTGGAATGTAAATGGATGTACCTGATCTGTCCCATAGGTCGGATTCGGCCTCCCGTGGACGTTAATATAACTCTCTCTCTCTCTCTCTCTCTCTCTCTCTCTCTCTCTCTCTCTCTCTCTCTCTCTCTCTCTCTCTCTCTCTCTCTCTCTCTCTCTCTCTCTCTCTCTCTCTCTCAGAAAATAGCAGTGATGAAGCAAACAAGGTCTCTCCAAGGGACAAAGGTATGGATAGCTGATGAACTCACCCCGCTACAACTCAAGAACAAATCGTCAGAGCTGAATAAAGTTAAAGAAGCAAGAAAGAATGGCAAATGGGCAATATACAGAGGAGGACAAGCAATCATTAAAGAATTCCGTACCCCACCCCCCTCAAGAGCAAATCCATCCATGGATGAAATATAGCTATTTTTATTTTGAACCTCAATTTCGAACTAGATGCAATAGAACCCATTGTAATTTAAACTCTTAAGAGTCTTAAGAGTTCATTTTGAGTTATTTTTTTCCAGTTTTATGCCTCTTTGGCATCGATACCCAGAGTGGAATGTAAATGGATGTACCTGATCTGTCCCATAGGTCGGATTCGGCCTCCCGTGGACGTTAATATAACTTTCTTTCTTTCTTCTTTCTTTCTCTCTCTCTCTCAGTTGTATCCAGACACATGCACACTTTTTCTTTTCTTTCTTTTCTTCCGATGACCGGAAGAACACAGTTGTATTATTTTTTGTCTCATAGGCCGACTGTGGCCTCTCGTAGACGTTAATATATCTTTCTTTCTTTCCTTTTTTCTTTCTCTCACTATTGGGGTAAGACAGGGCTGCCCCCTTTCTCCCACCTTATTTGGGATGTATGTGGATGAGGTTTCGGACTATGTAGAGCGGGAGGGTGACAGAGGAGCACAACTAGCAGGGACATGGATTCCGCTGTTATTGTATGCTGATGATATTGTGCTGATCTCAGATTCTCCAGAGGGGATGCAGCGTCATTTGGATGCATTGCACACGTTTGCACAGGACAGTGGATTGTCTGTTAACCTTGGTAAAACCAAGGTGATGGTGTTTAACACCACAGCACAGTGGGTTAGGAGGTCAGTACCCACCTTTACATATGGTCAGGAGACAGTGGAGTATACAGATGCATATACTTACCTTGGTGTGGTTTTAAGTGGCCCACTATTTTCCTTGAGGAGAGCAGCCGAGACCAGATTGACAAGAGCTTATGCAGCATTGGGGAGACTAGAGAGGATATGTTCGCAGGTTCAGTTTCAGGAACCTCGAACAAAGCTCTCGCTCTTTGACACTTTGGTCACTTCAGCCATGCTGTATGGAGTGGAGATATGGGGACCCTCAGTGGATCACCACAGCCCAGCTGGTAGCACTGATGGATGGAGATGTATGGAGAGGCCCTTGGTTTATATGATTTCTTGGATGATTAGGGCCAAGACCTCCGTACCACATGATATAATCCGTGCAGAGATGGCTGTCCCCCCATTGGTAGTAGAGGCACTCACTCGATCAGTCTCCTTTATACATAGCACTTGGGCTCTCCCTAGAGACAGATATGCTCGCTTAGCCCTGGAGTCTTCATGACAGTTGGCATCACAGGGAGACAGATCATGTTGGTATGCACAGATGAAAGCTTGGCTCCAACTGCATGGCTTTAGTATGGACAGGCTACCTCCATTTCAGTACTCCGTGGATGCACCCTCCCTCTCTCTCACACGGGCAAAGATTACCAGACTTATCAGGCAAACTTGACTCAGCTGGACACTAGAAGGACATGGATACAGCCAACACACGAGCTTGGTACGAAGATGGCTTTCAATAGAGATCATCTTCTCCAGCTCACGAAGGATGGGTTTGTGATTAGACCCAGCTACATGGATACTCATCTTTCTCATGGGGTATGGTGTGCTATTGGTCAAATGCGCACATCCTCACACCAGCTAGAGATTGAGACTGGCAGATTCAGAGAAGTACCAGCTGAGGCCAAGATTTGTCAGCTGTGCCAGATGGAGCCAGAGACAGAGTTACATTACATATGTCACTGTCCAGTATATTATGAGATACGAGGCCGTTTTCACTGCCTGTTCAGAGAGGGTTTCGGACCACTTTCTAGAGTCATGAGATACTCAGATGCCTCGGATTATACTTGCTGGAGATGCGTAGACATAGAGAGGGTGTCTTGAGAGGGAGGGGATCAGAGAGGGAGAGACACCTACAGAGGCAGATTATAGACTTCTTTCGACCAGAGATTGAGCAGTCAGGCCAACAGGCATTTGGTTCCAGTTGCATGGCTTTAGTATGGAAAGGCTACCTCCATTTCAGTACTCCCTAGATGCACCCTCCCTCTCTCTCACACGGGCAGAGATTACCAGACTTACCAGGCAGGACTTGATTCAGCTGGACACTAGGAGGACATGGATACAGCCGACACAGGAGCTTGGTACGAAGATGGCTTTCTATAGAGATCATCTTCTCCAGCTCACGCAGGATGGGTTTGTGATTAGACCCAGCTACATGGATACTCATCTTTCTCATGGGGTACGATGTGCTATTGGTCAGATGCGCACATCCTCACACCAGCTAGAGATTAAGACTAGCAGATTCAGAGAAGTACCAGCTGAGGCCAGGATTTGTCAGCTATGCCAGATGGAGCCAGAGACAGAGTTACATTACATATGTCACTGTCCAGTACATTATGAGATACGAGGCCGTTTTCACTGCCTGTTTAGAGAGAGTTTCGGACCACTTTCTAGAGTCATGAGATACCAAGATCAGAGATGCCTCGGATTATACTTACTGGAGCTTCGTAGACATAGAGAGGGTCTCTTGAGAGGGACGGGATCAGAGAGGGGGAGACACCTACAGAGGCAGATTACAAACTTCTTTCGACCAGAGATTGAGCAGTCAGGCCAGCAGGCATTGCAGCTAGCCCCAGAGTATAGCCGCACTAGAGGTACACTGATTGATCGGGCTATAGAGCTGGGGCGGTCCAGGCACCCCAAGATGAGAGGCCCATCTCGACACCGGTGGACACTACAACAGAGGATCAGGACCATACTAGCACGGCATGGGAGACGTCCAGTCAGAGTACTCACCATGGAGGACATTGAGGATATCCGCCATCGACCGATGAGAGACATCTTTGGATAGTGATGTGCATGATGCTTACCTTTGTTGCTAGAGTTTTCCTCCCAGATGTTATCCATTAGGAGCTCCTAGTACCGTACTTTTCCTCACAGTTATTTCAGTTTCAGTTAGTTGTTTTTAGCTTTTCTTACACAGACACTGTATCAGATCCACCAATTGTTGTAAACTTTTTGGTCTCATAGGTCATTTTGGCCTTTTGAAGACGTTAATATATCATTTCATTATATTAAATGATATATCATTTAATATATCATTTCATTTTGCTAGAGATTGAGACTCACAGATTCAGAGGAGTACCAGCTGAGGCCAGGATTTGTCAGCTGTGCCAGATGGAGCCAGAGACAGAGTTACATTACATATGTCACTCTCCAGTATATTATGAGATACGAGGCAGTTTCCACTGCCTGTTCAGAGAGGACTTTGGACCACTTTCTAGAGTCATGAGATACCAGGATCAGAGATGCCTTGGATTGTACTTGCTGGAGATGCGTAGACATAGAGAGGGTCTCCTGAGAGGGAGGGGATCAGAGAGGGAGAGACACCTACAGAGGCAGATTACAGACTTCTTTCGACCAGAGATTGAGCAGTCAGGTCAGCAGGCATTGCAGCTAGCCCCAGAGTACAGCCGCACCAGAGGTACACTGATTGATCGGGCTATAGAGCTGGGACGGTCCACGCGCCCCAAGATGAGAGGCCCATCTCGACACCGGCGGAGACTACAACAGAGGATCAGGACCATACTAGCACGGCATGGGAGACGTCCAGTCAGAGTACTCACCATGGAGGATATTGAGGAGATCCGCCAGCGTCCGATGCGGCACATATTATGAGATGGAGGCACCTCCATAGTGTACCCCTCCGTCCCACATGATATTGTACCCCCTCACTATATTCCACTCACCTCCATAGCGTACCCCCCCCCCCCTCACTATATTCACACCCTATAAGGGTTTCTGTTTACCTTCCATTTCCAGTTTCATTTTCTAGGTGCCTGCAGCATCATCTTTATTTTTCATTTTCTGGGTTTTTTTATCCAGACATTGTATCAGATCCACCATGATGTAACTTTTGGTCTCATAGGTCATTATGGCCTTTTGAAGACGTTAATATAACATTTCATTTCATTTCATTTCTCTCTCTCTCTCTCTCTCTCAGGGTACATGTTCATGCCATTCACAGCCTCAGCATCGGCGATGTATGATATCTTATATCCCTCTTATGGCACTGGATGGAGTTAGACATAGATCTGCATAGCATGCTTGTACTACCCCTTCAGCATATAGAGATGCATCTTGCCTTAGCACTCCATCCACATCCCCACCCCCCTATATGGGCTCCACCGATCCATGATGATTCACAGTTGTATCCAAACACATGCACACTTTTTCTTTTGTTTCTTTTCTTCCGATGACCGGAAGAACACAGTTGTATTATTTTTTGTCTCATAGGCCGACTTTGGCCTCTCGTAGACGTTAATAACACTGATTGATCGGGCTATAGAGCTGGGGCGGTCCAGGCGCCCCAAGATGAGAGGCCCATCTCGACACCGGCGGAGAC
Organism: Cibotium barometz; assembly: GCF_041138505.1. Classification (NCBI taxonomy): domain Eukaryota; kingdom Viridiplantae; phylum Streptophyta; class Polypodiopsida; order Cyatheales; family Cibotiaceae; genus Cibotium; species Cibotium barometz. The sequence continues at coordinate 46,998,069 of NC_141084.1, forward strand.
TACAACAGAGGATCAGGACCATACTAGCACGGCATGGGAGACGTCCAGTCAGAGTACTCACCATGGAGGACATTGAGGATATCCGCCATCGACCGATGAGAGACTTCTTTGGATAGTGATGTGTATGATGCTTACCTTTGTTACTGGAGTTTTCCTCCCAGATGTTATCCATTAGGAGCTCCTAGTACCGTACTTTTCCTCATAGTTATTTCAGTTTCAGTTAGTTGTTTTTAGTTTTTCTTGCACAGACATTGTATCAGATCCACCAATTGTTGTAATCTTTTTGGTCTCATAGGTCATTTTGGCCTTTTGAAGACGTTAATATATCATTTCATTTCATTTCATTTCATTCTCTCTCTCTCTCTCTCTCTCTCTCTCTCTCTCTCTCTCTCTCTCTCTCTCTCTCTCTCTCTCTCTCTCTCTCTCTCTCTCTCTCTCTCTCTCTCTCTCTCTCTCTCTCTCTCTCTCTCTCTCTCTCTCTCTCTCTCTCTCTCTCTCTCTCTCTCTCTCTCTCTATATATATATATATATATATATATATATATTGATGAGGTGGTCGATTACATCACACAGGGAGGAGGCTCTGGGGTTGAGCTATCAAGTATTACTGTCCATGCTATGCTTTATGCTGATGACATCATCTTGGTATCCAACACGCAGGTTGGACTTCAAAGACACCTTGTGGCTCTTGATGACTTCTGCCCACAGCAGGGGCTCACAGTGAACCTTGGGAAAACCAAGGTTATGATCTTCCACACTTCAACCGTAGTCAGGAGCCACACTACTCTCACATTAGCAGGAGGGCGGGTCGAGGTGGTGAGCTCTTATGTTTACCTTGGCATCACATTTACTAGCTCAGCTGGACACTTCTCCATGGCTCAGGAGAAGTCCGAGACAGAGTGACCCGGGGGTATGCAGCTCTTGCTGGCCTTGAGCGTCAGTGTCATCAAGCACATTTTTAGGAACCCTGCACGAAGGGGTGGCTCTTTGATACATTAGTGACACCAGCCTTGATGTATGCAGCAGCGGTTTGGTGGGCATCAAGGCTTGCAGCCTCCACATGGGTACAGCTGGAGAGACCACAGATCTTGATGCTCTCGAGGATGATACGCAGCAAACCAAAAGTCCCGCACGACATTGTTCGAGCTGAGTTTCCTGCACCACCTATGGCAGTGGAGGCATTGTTCCAGACGATCTCCTTTATATATAGGATGAGGGAGATGCCCACGGAGAGATTATCCCGCCGAGCTTTTGAGGCATCCAGACAGCTGGCCGAGGCTGGACACACTGGATCTTGGTATGCACAGATGCTACAGTGGTTCTCACATCATGGGATAGACATTGAGCGGTTGCCACCTTTTCAGTATGATCAGTCTGCTCCACGGGGTTACCTCTCTCTCAATGAGAGGAACAGAGTGATGAGACAGGACATATGGCAGCACTACATACAGGAGACATGGACAGCACCAGAGAGCCCACTACCACCGAAGATGCTGTATTACAGTGTATTACAGAGACCACTTTATGAGCATCTCCGGGCATGGGTTTATACATCGACCGCGGTACATGGATGTATACATGCCACACAGCTCTCGCGTTGCTATTGGACAGCTACGAGTCTCATCACATCAGCTAGAGATAGAGGCTGAGAGAGCGGCACAGGTTCCCAGAGGTGAGCAGATATGCAGATTGTGCCGCGAGGAGGTGGAGACTGAGGATCACTTTGTATGTAGATGTAGAGCCCACCAGGGGGTCAGAGATAGATATGCAGGATTGTTTGACGAGCACTCTTCACTACATCAGTTGATGGAGGCCTCGGACCAGCGACAGCTTGGCAGACTACTACTAGAGCTTCATAGTTCTCGAGAGAGACTCCTCCAGACACCCGCTCCCACTAGGGGTGGGAGACAGTCCCAGCTCACAGATTTCTTCCAGAGAGCTATGCCAGTGCCAGTTGATGTACCACATGGGGTGACTGCACACAGAGCAGAGGAACTGCGAGCCAGGAGGAGACCTAGACAGACTGGACATAGAGCAGCTCGACTCCGTCAACCGAGAGATAGCAGATGGAGCAGCTATCCGAATGAGACACCAGATGGAGACACAGGAGGGGGTAGCTCGCTTTCATTCAGACTCAGGGTACATGTTCACGCCATTCACAGCCTCAGCATCGGCGATGTATGATATCTTATATCCCTCTTATGGCACTGGATGGAGTTAGCCATAGATCTGCATAGCATGCTTGTACTACCCCTTCAGCATATAGAGATGCATCTGGCCTTAGCACTCCATCCACATCCCCACCCCCCTTATATTGTTTGTATATGGGCTCCACCGATCCATGATGATTCACAGTTGTATCCAGACACATGCACACTTTTTCTTTTCTTTCTTTTCTTCCGATGACCGGAAGAACAGAGTTGTATTATTTTTTGTCTCATAGGCCAACTTTGGCCTCTCGTAGACGTTAATATATCTTTCTTTCCTTCTTTCTCTCTCTCTCACATGGCTGTAACTTTGGTCTCATAGGTCACTTTGGCCTTTTGAAGACGTTAATATAACATTTCATTTCATTTCACACAGCGAGGCCAATGTCCAAGACTCCCACAACCTCGCCAGCAACACACACGTCAGCCCCAACTTGAGGAGATCTTGGAGAGACACCGAGCGACCTTACCACACCTAGCGGATCTGCAAAGCCTTCTACAGGCTAACCCCATGCTTCATATCCTTGACGGCCCTGTCCTCCTACCGGGGGGTTAGCTTTATAGGTTGTATGATGATGATGCTCCCATTTTGTATCATATGGCTCGGATTTGACATTTCCAACTCATAGCTCTAGTCTTTGTTTTCGTAGGTCATTTTGGCCTTTTCAAGACGTTAATACAACTCTCTTTCTTTCTTTCTCTCTCTACCTCATTGTTGGTATGCTCAGATAAGATCATGGTATGGCCTACAAGGTTTGCGGATAGAGGCACTACCACCCTTTCAGTACAGTTTGGATTGTCCATTTTTGGATCTCACCCGCTCAGAGCAAAACCGCGTGATCAGGATGGATAACATCAGAGTGGACACAGAGAGGACATGGACTAGCCTCCCTTGAGCCCTTGGGCACGAAAATGGCTCATTACAAGAGACATTTTCTACACCTCTCACCAGATGATTTTATCACCCGCCCGGCGTACATGGCTGTACACCTATCACATGGGATACGTTGTGCCATTGGACAAATCCGGACCTCATCACACCAGCTGGCAGATTGAGAGAGGGCGATATGTGCATCAGATCTCGGATGACCGCATTTGTTAGCTATGCTACCAAGAGGCAGAGACAGAGGAGCACTACATTTGCTAATGTACAGTCTATTATGAGATCCAAGGGAGATATCACTGCCTTTCCGAGCGGGTTTTGGGCCGTTACGCAGGGTCATGGAGTTTGAGGATCCGAGATGCCTGGGATTGTTTCTACTTCAGCTCAGGAGACACAGAGAGACCCTCTTGGCAGACAGGAGGCCGAGCCATGATGTACCTAGACAGAGGACCCTCATAGATTTCTTCGGCACCAACACCACCAACCCAGCCCACACACCTCCTGATACCTCCTCCATTGGGCCATCAGGGCACTGACCACGCTCCTAGGGAGTCACCGCTGATAGAGCAGTTATCTTATGTCGTGCTCGTCGGCCACGCCCACCAGGATCCTGACCACGGCATCCTCACCATCGCCAGATCAAAGCCATTATTGCTCGGCATCAAAGGCGCCTACCTCGCTTCTATGACCTCTCCATTCTATACAGCCCCATGGCGGAGATACTTGATCTAAGGAGAGGGCAACACTTAAACTAATTAGCATACATGGATCTACCTTATATACATTTTTCAGTATTTTCCAGTATTTTCTACTCAGTATCATCTCGGAGTCTTAAAGTTCTGTTCTTATAACTGTAGGACAATCAGTTTATTGTACTTTTAAGTCTCATTTAGTTGTTCTCTTTGATGAGACAACAACTTCAGATGTACTCTTAGTTTTGGTCTCATAGGCCACTATGGCCTCTTAGAGACGTTAATATATCATTTCATTTCTACCCCCATCAGCCACCCCTACCCCCACCACCGGATCCCTGTCCCACCACCTCCACCTTCTTCACAAAGGGCATGGTCCTCAAGGCCATTCGTAGACTATGCAATGAGCGAGCCCGGGATCATAAGGGACTCACTGCCGAGTACATCTCGCATGCCGATGATACCCTAGCGCCCCTACTAGCCTACATGTTCAATAGAGCCCTTTGTGAAGGTTTTCCACCCTCCTTGTCCACCAGCACCATCACCCCCATCCCCGAAGCCGGAGATCCACTTGATCCTAATAATTACAAGACGATCATGATTGGCCACACATTGGCCAAACTCTATGGATCAGTGCTAGAGGCGGAGCTCAATTCATTTGCAGAGATCCAGGGATGCAGAGCCTCAGGACAAACTAGCTTTCAGAGGAGCTATTCTACCCTTGACCACATCTTCACCCTCTGTGCCATCATCGAGGAGGGTAGAGCACGACATCAGAGGATTTACTGCTACTTTGTGGATTTCCGCAAAGCCTTTGATATTGTACCCCGAACCCGCCTCCTACATCGTCTACAAGAGATCCGAGTCTCATCTGACATGGTTTGGAGCATCATCGCCTCTATGAGTCCGTCACCGAACGAGTAAGAGCCCCAGGAGGTACATCACACGAGATTTCCAGCACCATAGGGGTGAAACAAGGCTGCCCTCTATCACCCACTCTTTTCGGCCTCTAGATTGATCACCTCCGGAGCTCCCCACGAAGATGTTCTTCTACAAAGAGCACTTCCTCACACTCACTGAGGATGGATTCATCCAGCAGCCAGGCTACTTGAGTGTTCACATGTCCCATGCCATGCGGATTGCGATAGGCCAAATACGGGTTTCATCCCACCGCCTCAGAGTGGAGACAGGTAGAGCTGAGCGCATCTTCAGAGCCAAGAAGCTCATACGGAGACCCAGAGACGAGAGGATCTGCCGACTATGCCACACAGAGGTTGAGACGGAGGAGCATTACATATGCCGCTGCCCAGAATACTATGAGATCTGCGGGAGGTTTCACTATCTATTTTGTGAGGGATTTGGTCCACTCTCCAGGATCATTGACTTCCACGACCAGCGTTGCCTAGGCCTCTTCATGCTTGAGCTGCGCAGACATAGGGACACCTTCTTGAGAGAGCTTCGGCCCCAATCACCCCGCCCCCTCCCTCGCCAGCCAACCATCACTAGTTTCTTCCAGACCCAAGAGGTGGAGGACACTGACATAGTGGATCTTGTGGACCCTCCACGAGCTGCTCTGGACCTACCCCGCCCGAGAGAAGTTACCTCCGACCGGGCCTCCGCACTCCAACGTGCCCGACGCCCCCAATCCCCTGGCTAACAACCACGATCTCCTCATCAGCTCCAAATCTAGCACATGCTTCACTGCCATTGAGCTACCTTTCCACATGACATAGCTAAGGGAGACCTCTCGGCCATACTCATTAGCCCCATGCTTGATATTTTGGAGAGTGGTATACCATCTATTAGGGGCTGATGTTGCTCTCATGTTTCTATGTCCCTAGTATTCCATGATGAGTTTCCATGGACAGTTTTGTATCACCCCAATGAGATCGCTATGTTTATGTTTTGTTTCTATTTTATTTTTCATTCCATGATGAGATATGCCATGGACATTATTGTATCACTTTGGTCTCATAGGCCCATTGGGTCTTTAGGTGCAAGAAGATGTACAAGTGATGAAGAAGAACATCAAGGAGGAGGTACAAGAAGATGTACACATGATGCAGTCTACTCTTGATGAAGAGAAGATGGACGGATCCGGCGCCTCAACATCCGAGTCACAGGGATACGAGAGAGCACTACCTCCACACCCGAGATTGACGGGCGAAACCTATGTACCAAGCTAGGACTAAACGAGGATGAGCCGCTCCCATTCACTAGAGTATGGAGGACAACCCCAAAGGACTCCAACAAAGGCAAGGCCTTAGTGCTACAGTTTCCGGACGAGGAGAGTAGGATGAGCTTTATGAGAAGACGGGCTATCTTGAGGAGCTTGCCAGGGGACCCCATCTACTTCGATGATGACCTCACATGGATGCAACTGGAGCACAAAAGATTATGCATGCCGAAGATCAAGGCGGCACGCAAAGAAGGCAAGAAGGCACATTATAGGGATGGTCACATCTACATTGATGGGAAGAGGGTCGAATAGCGCCATCTGGCCTATGAGACACGGAGGAAACAACATGAAGACAAAGAGATACGCATAGCAATCTGGAACTGTAATGGAGTCCTATGGACACATCCAGGGAGACTTGAGGAGGTGATGGAGGGTCGGGATATCATCTTGATGACAGAGACACATGAGAGCCCGGAGAGGGGCTTACCACGGGTTGAGGGTTATCAGTGGGAGTCAGCTCACCGACAGGGGATGAGACAGGCCACCTCCCGAGGTTCAGGAGGTATTGCAGTGCTTTTCAGGCATGGGTTACATGAGCATGTTCGAGTCGTAGCACGAGACTCGGAGGCGAGATACATGTGGATTAGCTTACGCCTCTCGGAGACCAGATCGCCCTTTGCTACTTTCCTCCGAAGGGGTCGCGGTTTGCCACCACCGAGGAGCCGGGTGGAGGAGAGGCTAGTGAGTCTCCATACTCTGTCTTATCTGAGGAGATCTTACACTATTCGACACTGGGAGAAGTCTTCTTGATGGGGGACTTCAATGCACGGACTCAGAACAGACAGTGCGAGATCTATGACTTTGAGGATCCCTTGAGACTAGAGCCGCTAGCTACAGAGGATACAAGGACCACTCGGATCTCCGCTGATGGAGGAGCTGACAGCACTGGATATGGGCAACATTTGCTCGAGCTTGGGGCCCGACACCATCTCGTTATTTATAACGGGATGACTCAGTGGCCAGATTTAGGTCGGTTGACTTGCTTTCCAGTGGGAGGTGGCAGTAGTACTGTCATGGCCCTGTGAAAATGAACAGTACAAGTGTGGGCATGGTGGTTGCAGAGTCAGAATATTTTATGATTCACATGGGGGGGTGCCCGGACAGAGTTTAAGATGTGTGGACATCTCTAGGTGTGAAGGGGGGAACTAGAAACATTAAACTTTAATGTTTATTAAAGTTTGCCCCTAGGCCTTAGTGGCCCTAGCGAACTTACTAAAGTTTGGGGCCCTAGGGATTATTTTGGGGAGGAGAGTCACTCTACTTTTGGAGTAAGTGTATCTCTCTCTTCTCTCTCTCTCTCTAGCTTTTGGAAAAGAGGGAATCGTGGAGTTCTTCATAGCGCATGTACACAAGCGTGGAGGAAGACTGTTTGCTGCAGTTTTCCCTGTGCAAACCAGCCGTACAGCCCTGTACGGACAGGCTGCAGGCTCTTTCTTGGTCCACGCTACACACACAGGAGCTGCTGTACGCCTTTTTCTCTGCTGGATTCTCTGCGCACAGGTCCTGTGCAGGCTGTACCAGCAAGTACACAGCCAGTACAGTACTGTACGGCTGCCGTACAGTGTACGGACAGCCAGGTACAGCAAGTACAGTTGCTGCAGGCGGTGCAGACAGGTGCTGGACAGAACTGAATATTCAGATTCAGGCGAGTATAAGTGTAGACAGCCGACTGTGTATTTGTGGAGCGACCCTTCGACCCTGTTCGCCTGCGACTCTACTCCTTGTGAGCCTGCGACTCTGTTCGCCTGCGAACCTGCGACTGTCCTCGCCTGCGTCTCTGCTCGACTCTGCTCGCCACTTACCTGTCTGATAAAGCCGGCGACCACATGAAAGAATCTGTCCAGCGACAGCGTGAGTCTTCTCTGTGCCGCTGAGTGTGTTCACTCGCCCCTGTGTGTGCTGCGTTGTACATCTCTGTTTGTGTCTGTACGCGCGTGCGTGCGTACTGTGTGTGTGCACGTGTTTTTGTGTGTGTGTGTGTGTGTCAGCCAGCCCGACTCCTGTTCTACAGCAGCGTTCTACAGCAGCAGTACTTCCTCGTCTGCAGCAGCATTAGGGTTTCTACTTCATTTGGGGCTTGCAGCAGATTCGGCCAGTGGTACCGCAGCAAATTCTTGTCTGCAGCAGCAGTAGGGCTTACAGCAGTTCTGGGGATTATAGAAAATTTAAGGTGTGCATGATGGAATCACCTGAGCTGGCCATTTATAAGCGTCGGAAAGCAATGAACACCTCGAATTTGGATGCCATGTCTTTGATTAAGGAATGCCTGCATGAGGATTTCGAAGAAGCAAGATGTGCTTGGGAAGGACCTGCTCCAGTCACAAGTGCGTATTCCGGTGCAGGAGCTCATGGATCCGGTTGCGCAGTATGCATTGAATGCAGTGATTCTCTTTTTCCCGGGCAAGATGCCTAGTGCACAGGATGTGGGACAATGGGTTGATTTCTTGCTTAAGCGTCAAGCAGTCCGGGGTGTTTATTTTGGAGCAAGAGGATTCTATGAGGTCTTGTTAGCAGACATGGAAGCTAGAGATGCTTTGTTGGAAATGTCTCCCCTCTTCTTCAATACGCAAATGACTCATGTTCTTCCCTGGGCTCTTACTAAAGATTATCAGAGCCTTATTCGACATAAGTGCCCGGTTTGGGTTGAAGTGGTGGATTTTCCTCGTACTTGGCGTCATTTTCTTCCTTTGTTGGCTGCTCAATTGGGCAAAGTGATTTGCCCCCCGAAGTTGGATGCCAATACAAATCGTTTTTGTATTCTATGGGACACTGATCTTCCTGCTCCTACGGGCATTACCGTTGATTCTGGGGACACAGTGGTCGGAAAGCGACCATTCAAGCTTAAATGGGGGAAATTTGCCAATTCCTGTTTTCGCTGTGGCAAATTTGGTCATATGCAATCTGAATGTTCTGAACCAAATCTACAACCCCCTCCTTCGGCTGTCCCTACCCCTCAGACTCCTCCTCCAGCGAAATCTTCCCCTGAGGCACAATCTAAAGGTGCTTCCGCATCCACATCAACAACTGGACTAAATAAAGGTAAAGGGAAGCAGTCTCAAATGCCAAGTGTTCCTGCTTCCCCGAACATCAAAGACAAGGGCAAAGAGAAGCTTCCTACTACTCAAGCGTGGATAGTACCCAAGAAAACTGTCAAAGCACGTACTCTACCATCTTCTCGCAATTATGTGCCCCCCATGAAGAATGTTGCTCAGCAAAAACTGCCTTGTAATGATAACTCTTCCTTGGCTCAGGCCTGGGATAAAGTTGTTCGATCTTATAAGGAAGTAGTTACAGGGGGCACCGCTTCAACGTCGGAAGGCCATCACTTGTTTCCTCCACATTCGAGTTTTGATTTGGCAGCTGATGTTTCCGCGACAGATGCGGATGTGCCCATGGGCACGAGTTCTTAAGCTATCTGTTGGTTTTCTCGCCCACTGTATATACCATTTAAGATATACCATTTAAGATGCATAGTTCTATACATTGCATTTCATATAATGTGCGCGGATTATGCAATCAGGATAAATGGAGGCTAATCTGGCACTATGTACATACTTGCAAAGCAGATATTGTTGTTCTTCAAGAGCATAATCAGCATAATTTTGCCGGACAAACTTCCTATTTTGCGGGATATTGGATAGCTTATGCAGGATCCGCTGGATACTCTGGAGTGCTGATGCTTGTTCGCCATGAATTATTTCCCATGTTGGTATTCAATGATCCAGCTGGCAGATGGATGGTCATTCAATGTATTATCAATGGGGAAGTTTTTGAGTTTGGTGGTGTGTATGCATACACAGCCTCTACTGACAGGGCTCGTTTGTGGCATGCCATCTCCTCTTATTGTTTGCGTTCTAATGCATTTCTTTGTGGCGATTTTAATAATGCTCCAAATCATGTGGATAATACTACTGGACATTCTCACATGCTTCATGTGGAACGACAAGCTTGGGATCTCTTTCAGCACACATGTAATGCCTTGGATTTGTGGCCTCTGTTGCAAGCCAATGATCCAGGATTCACATTTCAGCATAACGCTCGATCAATGTATCGTGCTCGTCTGGACCGATGGTATCTCTTTCAGATGCAGCAGTATGATGATTTTGTATGTGATATGTGGATTGATTACTCCTTGTGTCTCTTGGATCATGCTCCGATATGCTTGAAAATACAATTCGGCTCATGTTCTGCCAATGATTCATTAACTAGAAAGAGACTTCTGCATGTCAATAATGCTTATCTTAAGCATGAGGTTTTTCGCAATCTGATTGTGAATATTATTTCGCCATTGATCTCTCAAATGCATGTTGATATGGACACAGCATGGTTTCGTTTTGTTATGCGGGTTCAATGTGTGATCCAGGATTATGGCAGACACTATTTATCGCATTTCAGAGAGCAAGTTCAATAGGCCAAAGGCACTTGTCAAAGTTTGATGCATCTGGCTAACACTTCATCTCTTACTGAAATCCAGATGACAGAGTTACTTTCTGCTCGTGCTTTGTTGCATCGTAATGATGAGAGAAAATTGGCAAAGTGGCAGACTAGAGCTCGCCAAAAGGCTATAGCGGATAAAGGATGCACTTCTAAACAATTCTTTCGTCATCTACATCTTTCTAGGCAGTCTCAAACTATTAAGAGGATTAAACTCCCGACTGGTGATTGGACTACCTCTCGTGTGGGGCTTGCACGGGCCATGGAATCTCATTATGGCAAGATTTTTGAGGCCTCTTCTCTCACGCAGGAAGGTCGAGAGGCTCGTCGCTTGTTTTTATCTCAAGTTGCACCGATTTTATCGGCGCACCAGGCTCAACTTTTGGAAGCCGCCTTCACGGAGACAGAATTGTATGCCAGTTTGTGTGATTTGGGCCGTTGGAAATCTCCCGGTTGGGATGGCCTTACTGTAGAATTTTTCTTGTCGTTTTGGCACTACCTGGATCAGCCACTATTGTTAATGATAAACAGGGCATGGGAGCAACAGGTTTTGCCTTCATCTTGGAAAGAAGGCTTGCTCAAGTTGATTCCAAAGCAAGCACTTTGTGAAGAGTTCTCGCAATGGAGGCCGATTACGCTCATGCCTGTGGTTTATAAATTGCTGGCTAAAATGCTTGTCAATAGACTTAAAGGGTTTTTGCATGATGGTTTACATCCATCTCAGTATGGCTTCATTCCACGAAGGCAAATTACTGATAATCTAGCAAATGTCATCATTGGCATGGAGTATGCGAAATACACTCGACAAGATGTATTGGTCATGCAGGTTGACATTGAAAAGGCATTTGACACTGTTCTTTGGGATTACATTGCAGATACCATGCTTCGGCTGGGATTTGGGCCTAAGCTATCCTCTGTGGTTTATTTCTTGTATGCTGACAGTACCTCTGCCGGTTTGTTGGATGGTTTTCTCACAGATCCTTTTTTTTTTTTCCGAGAAAAGATCCTTTCATTAGTTATGTAAAAAAACGCCCGTAGGGCTACAAAAGAGATCTCTCCTGCTCCTAACAGAGAGAAGAGCAGTGAATACATCATGGCAGCCCGGGAGACTCTCCCTAGGTGCTGCAAAATACAAGCATCAGTCTAAAGGACTGAGCGGCTAAATCATACAATGGGGGGGGGGAAGAGCCAAACAGGTGGCCTGTAGTGCCAACGGGGGGATCCCGTGTGTAGGGTGTAGAACGGGCCGCAGCGCCAAGTGGTATGAAAGGCCTGGCGCCGTAAAATCGCCTCATCCGAGTCTCCCCGGATGCGGTCGTACTGTCCTCGCAGGGTGTGGATCAACTCCTGCCAAATCCCCCGAACAGTCTCTGCTGGTGGCTCTAATCTCCCCTCAAAGGCCGTGAAGCACCGGGCCCTCCAGGTGAACCAGATGGTGAGGCTGCTGAGGAGCTCCCATCGTAAATCCCTCTCCTGTGTCCAGCTGTCGGACGAGAAATCCGGTGCCGGAACCAGGCGAGGCTGGCCCCTAATAAATCTGATGGCCTGACTGCCCTGCTCCATCTCATAGCCCATAGCAGGCCCTGACGAAGTCGACCAAGCAGCGGCACCCCACGTAAACATACCCTCTGGAGAGAGGGGGGCTAGAATACGCAGCATCCGCAGCCAAATCTGCTGTGCCTGAGGGCAGTCCCAAAGGCAATGTCTCTGTGTCTCCATAGGGTGGCCGCATCGGACGCAGGCCGCCGGAAGACCGCTATAAACAAGCCAAGTGCCAACTGCTGAGCCCCTGTGGGCGACCAGCCACTGAAAAGCCGAGATCCTGCGGGCCTGTCGACTAGCCCAGAGTCGAGCCCAGAAATCCTCCAGGAACTCCTGTGATAGTCCCTGCAATCGCCAATGCCCCGCTGCCGCTGGAGAAACCGTCCTCCTCGCCGTCAAAATATGCCGTCCCAGCCGAACAGTATACTGGAAAAATGTGATCTCTGTGGCCTCAAGGGATGCATAAGGATCATGCCACTCGTACTCTCCGGGGTCCCACTGTAGCCGGGCCAAGGGGCGCGCTGCATATGCCCATATACGCCAATCCGGGAGCACGTCAGCAGGGTCGGGGTCAATATGGCACTTCCGAGAAGCGGCAGCCACTACCCGAATCCTCTGAAAGGTGCACTCTGCAACCAAAGGCGACTCCACCTCCACTCTCTGGAGTCGGCCCTCATCCTGAATCTCATAATAGAGGCATCTGCCATCCTCAGTGCTAGCTCTGACAGCAATCAGGATCTCCAACTGCGTGAAGGCACCCATCCACCGTGGGGCCACTGGCTCGAGAGGTGTGAACCACTCCTCTGAAAGTGCCTCCTGAATATCATCCCTCATAATCAACCCCCCTCTGAAGTGACTCAGCCTCTCCACCTGGGTCTCCTCTGGTAGACTGCAGAAAGCCTGCCAGTCTCCAAAACTACGAGCTGGGCCTGCCGCTAAAGGTCCCCAGGCTAGACGAGGCCGAGAACCCAGCATATGACCCTGCTCTGTACGAACCGCTGGGCTCCAGATGAGCGGCTGCCTGGCCCGCTCCTCAACACAAGACGGAGGCCGCTGAGAGAGCCCCGGTCTCAGCAGCTCCCAAGCTCTCAGGATACTCAAAGCAAATCTGTCCTCCCATCCTCTACTGAGGCCTGTCCTCCTCATCTCTATGAATATCCAGCGAATCTCTGGTGCCCAAGTACCCCCTGCAGGAGGCGCCCGGGCCTGCAATCGCTGCAAGAGGAGCTCTTTCCAAGGCTCAGCGCCTGGAAGCAACCCCCGAACAATAAGCTTCCCCAATAAGGCTCTACTCTGATCGACTGGATCTATAATGCCCAAACCGCCCTGAGCCAGCGGGAGTGTAATAACTGCCCATGCAAACTTTGCCCGAGCTGGCTGACCGTCCCGCCCAGACCACAGAAAGTTCCTGATCAGCCTCTGTACCTGGCTGATGCAAGAGCTCGAAAAAATCCAGCAAGACGTAATGTACCACATAGTCGCTAACAGCACCTGATTTGCCACCACCACCCTCCCAGCCAAGGATAGTCGAGCTGTACTCCAATACAATAGCTTCTTCCGAATGCTCAGAAGAAGCGGGGCAATCTGCTGCTCAGGTGACAAATCGAGGCCAATCTGGCATCCCAAATACCGCACTGCTGTGCCGGGAGGAATCCATCTAAAACCGGGGTCCGGACTCCATGCCGGAGTGGGAGCACTACTGATCCAAAAGGCCACTGTCTTGCGCCAATTGATCAATGCTCCCGAAGCTGCACTAAAAACCTGGAGCGACTGCTCTGCCCGAATAAGATTGGCCTCTTGGCCATGCAAAAATAAGCCCGTGTCGTCTGCAAACTCAGCATCAAGCAAATCCTCCCCCCGGACTGGGAGCTGAAGTCCTCTCAAACCAACCTCCTCTGCCGTCAAATACATACTCATAGCCTCCGCAAAGAAGAGAAAAAGGAAAGGGGCGAGAGGACACCCCTGACGGACTGATCTGGTCAGCTCAAAACTCGGCCCCCGACCTCCTGCAATCAGCACCTGGCTGCGAGCTGTGGAATACAAAGCTGCCACCCCTCTGATCCATCCTGGCTCAAAGCCCAGGCGTAGCATAGTGCCCTCTAAGAATCCCCAATCAACTCTATCGTATGCCTTCTCAAAATCGAGAAGCATCACGACCAAGTCCTCGCCAAGAAACCTAGCTCGGGCCGTCGCCTCCCAGAAAGTAAAGATGTTGTCAAGGATACTGCGCTCCTTGACAAATCCTGTCTGAGTAGCATGAATCAACTCCCCCAGGAAGGGCTGGATCCTCAAACTCAAGGCCTTTGCCAAGACCTTGTATACAGTATTGAGGATCGTAATAGGCCTCCAATGCCGAATGTCATCCGATACTCCCTCCCCCTTGGGGATAAGATAGATCAAGCCCTCTGAAAAGCTCTGCGACATCACCCCAGTGTCCAAAACATGCTGAAAGCCCCTGCGGAGGCCTGGCCCCAAAAGGTCCCAATAGCGCATAAAAAAGGCCGGCGTCAGTCCGTCCTCCCCTGGGCAACTATGTCGCGGCAGGACCCTCAAGGCCTCGGCAAGCTCAATCTCTGACAGAGGCGCACCTAGAACTGTGCGCATATGGTCTGTGACCCTCCTCTGCACATGGGCCCACACAGTCTGTCTGCATACATCTCGATCCTCAGTGGCTGGCTCCGCTGACAGCAAGTCACGATAAAAAGCAGTGGCAATGGCTCTGATCTCCCCGAGCTCAGTAGCTACCGATCCATCCGGTCTAGCAAGCTGGCGAACCCCTGCTCGCGCATGACGGGGTCCAGTGATCTCAAAAAACTCCCCAGTCACTCTATCACCAAGCTGCGTCCACTGAGAGGCCTGACGCCGATAGTAAAACTCATGTCTCTGCTCCTCTGCCTCTCTAACCTCCTGGCGTGCCTGGCTCAGCTGGGACGCCACCCACTCACATGCAGGCTGCTGCTCCTGAAGGCGCTGTAGCGAAGCAAGGCTGCGTCTCAGCCGTTGCTCCCGCTCGCGAATCTCTCCCAGTCGTGTCAAAGCTGCAGCGTGTAGAAAAGAGCTAAGATCAATGAGTCCCTGGGCACACTGGCCCGCTGCATCCTGGTCAGAGCACTGACTATCATGCCAGATCCTCTCAATGTCCTCAGCGAGACTGGGGTCTGCAAGTACCCTCCCTGGGATCCTCAACTGCAAGCTGGGCTCCCGTGTCCCCTCCTCCAAAGTCAGTATAACTGGCGCATGATCTGAAAATGAGGTGCCAGCAAGAATGCCGACGGAGCCCCCTCGCTCCCCCAACCAATCGCCCACATAAAAGCGATCAATCCGAGATAGATTAGTCCCTCCCTGCCGGCGATCCGACCGAGAGAAACTAAGACTGTCCTGAGACCGGGAGAAAGCCCCATGCTGCCATGCATCAGTGATCCTCAGTGTCATACAAAACCGGTCCCAAGCTGCAAGCTCCGTGCCGTGCACTGTAACATGACTGCCTCCCACCCTATCTGCCGGGTCCTCAAGCATGTTGAAGTCTCCCCCAACACACCAATGTGCGGCCTCTGGCAATGCATCTGTAACCTGAGTCCAGAACTCTGCTCTGGCACTAGCATGATTGGGCGCATAGATGTTGAGCACACCCAATAGCTCATCATGCATCCTCAGAATGACATACTGTGCTCTACCAGGCACAATGATCCCTCGGTCCACAATGGCCTGCCGCCATGCATCTGCAATAACCATGCATACTCCTCCCTGTCCACCCAACGGACCAAACCCTGCAGACCAGAAAGTGTCCCATCTACCAGGCATCACCGAACCATATCTCCGGATCCTGCTCTCACCCAAGTGGTGCTCCTGCATCATCAGAATGTCAATGCTGCCACCAACCAGACATCTCTGTAGCTCCTGCCTCAAGCAGCCTCGATAGCGTATAAAGTGTGCTCCGCCAAGGCCCTGTACATTCCATGAGATGATCCTCATGGATGTCCTACTGAGGTGGATGCTGTCTCAGCCGTACGGCGGGCCTTCGCAAGCGGCTTGGATGGAGAGTAGTCCCCATCCGAACGGCTGCGAGTCTGCCCACCCGGTGTACTGCAAGAATCCCGGATCAGGCGCCAGTGGCTGTGACCCATGGCGACTGCCTCCTGCTCTGACATAGTAACCTCGTGAATGCTCACATATCCTGGGTCGCGCGCCAAATCTGCAACTATGCGCACGACCAAATGCCGAATCCCGGATGTATCCACACCCCCGGGATCCAAGACAAAATGAGCCAACTCCCAAAGTCGGCCTAGCACATCTGTAACCTCCAAATCGCTCATGTGATGAGAAAACTCAACTGCCTGAGTCTTCAACGTGCTGAGAGCGAGCTCTAGAGTCCACTCCCGGTCACAAGGTCCACATAGAGGGAACGAGAAGGCCACTGCTGAGTCTAGTGCCTCCTCCCCGCGGGCCGGAGGTATCACTACATGCACTCGGATGGGTGCTGGCTCATGGGGGCCCTCTGCTCCAAAAAGCCGTGTGAAGGTATAATCAAACGCCGCCGAGCGCTGTCGAATGCCGAGGCGACTCAGCCGACTACGAATAGATGAAATCCGTGAGGCCCTAATCGGCATAGGTCTCCTCTGTGATGCTCGAGCGAGGTCAGTGCTCAGCGCCCTCCGGACTGCAGGTGAGCGCCAGGGAGCTGCCAGGACCTCCCGGGAAGGCGAGGCGGGCGGAGGGGGAGGAGGGGGAGGCGAGGGAGGAGGAGAGGGAGCCGCTGCCGAGATCGGAGCGGGGGCGGGAGGAGGCGATGGTGGAAGCGAGGCGGTGGGAGGGGATGGGTGTGGGGGAGGTGAAGGAGGGGGAGCTGGCATCTCCTGGCTAGCCCTGGAAATCTGCAGCTGGAACAAATCCTGCGAAATTCCGTCGCCACTGTGTTTTTCTGTCGCCCGCTGTGTTTCCGTCCGTCTATTCTGCCGTTGCTCCACCGTCCGACTGCCACAAACAGGCGGCAGTAGTGGGGAGCCCACCACCTCCGTCCAGCCTCGCGGGCGGCACCACTTCTGTAGCAGCCGGCGTCCCAGCTGCACCTCCCGCCCGTCAGTCGGCGCTTGGGAGCTCCGTCAACTACGTGCCGGCCTGGGCCGTCGACAATCCACACGTCGCCCCTCCCGTTCCGGCCGCTCACAAACGCGCCGTTGCGCTCCAGGATCGGCCTTCGTCGCCGTCGCCGTCGTCGTCCGTTCTGTTCCGTGACGGCCACCCGAACCCGCCGTCCATCCTGCGCCAATGGTTCCAGGCCTCCCTGCGCCTCAGTCTGCTTCTCGCGTCCCGGCGGGTCCTGCCCGACTCCTACGCCTCCGTACGCTGTTCGCGTCACTGCTCCTACCCGGCACCAGCGCCTAGCGCCTGAATGGTCCGTCGCCTGCCTCGTCGCCTCTGCCCGCTTCCACTATTCGAACCCTCCGACCTGAATGCCCGATACCTGCACCTCCTGGACACCTGCAGCTACACGCACCCGGTTCCACCTGGCTGCCAGCTACACGCACCAGCCTTCAACGTTGATTCTCCAGCTGCAACGACTTGGCCAGCCTGCTGGCTCCCTCTATTCGTCTGTCTGCTCCAAGCCTGCTGCCCTTGCAGGAAGGTATTTCTCTGTGCACGTTTTGGGTCAAATACAAATACAATATTTTGCAGCCATTCCAGTGCAGGTCATATGCAGATTTAGCAGACAATTCTGTGCAAAACAAATTCACAGGAAAATTGCAGGTCCAATTTGGGGAATTTATCAATTTCAGGACAAATTGAAAAAATTGGGCATTTTGCTTTGCCTGCAATTTGGGGGTTTTTGAAATTGAGGTCAAAATCAGCAAATTGAACCTCTCTTATTTGCAGAAATTTGGGGGTTTTTGAAATTGAGGTCAAAATCAGCAAACTGAACCTCTTATTTGCAGAAATTTGGGGGTTTTCAAAATTGAGGTCAAAATCAGCAAATTGAGCCTCTTCCAGTTGCAGAAATTTGGTGCTTTTGTGAAAATTGGCCAATTAGATGCACATTGAAGCGATTGGGGATTTTCTAATTGAAGCATGTAATTGGGCATTACAGCTGCGATTTGTCGCATATGTATACACATTGTGTGTAATTGGACAATTTGGTGCAGGTTTACACTCGCTTTTGGTTTGCAGGCATACATTTGCACAGGACATTTGGTTGCCTGGCAGTGCACATTGGTGCTTGGTTTGCTTGCAGATATATTTTGTTGACATGGCACAGAATGCTACAGATGTATTCGGTGTGCTCACCCAGGAGGACAAGCTAGATGGATCTAACTACTCCCTCTAGAGTTTCATGATCCGTAATTTGCTGGTAGCCAAAGGGCTTTGGGGCATCGTACACACGCCCACTTACCATACAGCCAGCCACGCCTCAAAGAGGAGGTGCTCAAAGAGCTCCTGATGTAGATCCTGCTCCCACACAAGAGCAGAAGAGATGGGACTCTAGAGATGCACAGGCCATGTCATTGATAGCCCTTTCAGTGAAAAGGACTATTATTCCGCACATTCGTTCATACAAGACATCGAAGCTTGCATGGGACACATTGGAAGCAATGTATCAGGTACGCAACGAGGCAAGAGTTGCCTACTTGAAGAGGCAATTGGATCTTCTTTCTATGGATGAGGGTGACTCTATGGCAGATCATCTCACCAAAGTGAAAGATTTGCAGGAACCATTGCTCAACATTGATGAGGTTAACCCAAACAGACAGATGGTCACCAACACTCTTCATTCTTTACCGCCTTCCTACTTGGGTTTTCACACCTCTCTCAACCTCTCAATGAGAGAAGGTGGTGATCCTGTCACTTTTGAAGAGCTCGTGGTGGGTTTACTCTTGCAAGAAGAGCAAACAAGAGCAAACTTATCGAGCAACCTTGGTGGAGAAAAGGCATTTACAGCCAAGGATAAGGGTAAAGCAAAGAGCTTTAAGCATGGGGGACAACAGTCTAGCAAGGCTGGTCATGGACAGCCCTCTTCTAGTGGTGAAAAGTCTGACAAAGGGGATGCAAACAAGCCCAAAAAAAAAGGCAAATGTCACTACTGCCATAAGCCTGGACACTACATCAGTGAATGTAGGAAGCGGATTGCAAGAGAGAAAAGGAAAGAAGCAGGCAATGCAGTAGCAGACTCTTCTAATGACAAAGCACAGCAATCAACTAATGTAATCCAGGAAGAGTACACTTTTTTGGTCACATGCACTAGTGACACACCAAGTGCTTCAGACACTGATATGTCTTGCATTGCATCTGACAGACAGCATGCATCATGGTATTTTGATAGTGGTGCTTCAAGCCACATCACTTCATGCAAAGATGTATTTCAGCACTTGGTTTATGCTTCAAATAGCCGCATTGTATCATGTGCAGATCATACCACATATCCAGTAAAGGGAATTGGTAATGTCATACTTATTGCAGCCAATGGTGCTAATATATGTATGAAAAATGTATTGTATATTCCAGGGATAAAGAAAAATCTGCTCTCCGTCTCAGCCATAAACGACCAAGGTTTAAAGGTTGAATTTGAAGATGGGAAGTGTTTGGTAAAAGACCCATCAAAGGGTTATGAAATAGTCACTTCTGGAACACGATACAAAGGCTTGTATAAGTTGGACAGCTATGACAAGCGCACTTATGATGCAAATACAGTGGCTGCCCACACTCCTGATATGCATGATGCAGAGCTATGGCATGCTCGTTTTGGGCATGTAAATTTTCATAGTTTGATGCTTTTGCAGAAGCATCATATGGTTGATAATATGCCGCCTCTTGAGTCTCCACCAAGACATGTATGTGAGGGGTGTATTTTGGGAAAGATGCAACGAAAACCATTGCCCAAAGATGGAGCTGTTAGAGCTGAAAGTAAATTACAGCTCATACATAGTGATGTATGTGGTCCAATGCGGACACCATCCATAGGGGGGCATCTTTACTTTGTCACATTCATTGATGACTACTCCAGGTTTGCTTAGGCTTACCCTTTGAAAGCGAAAGCAGATGTGTTTACATGCTTTTGACACTTTGTAGCAATGGCTGAAAATATGTGTGGATGTAAAGTCCAAACACTCCGCTCAGATAGAGGTGGAGAATACATGTCAAATGCATTCAATGATTATATGCTTCAAAAGGGCATCAAACACCAATGTACTGTGCCTTATACACCAAAGCAGAATGGTGTAGCTGAAAGGAAAAATAGATCACTCATGGAGATGGCAAGATGCATGGTCAAAGTACAAAAGTTGCCTCACAAATTTTGGATGGAAGCTATAATGTGTGCAGCTCATGTGTTGAAGAGGTGTCCAACAAAAGCTTTGAAAACTATAACACCATTTGAGGCTTGGTATAGCCGAAAGCCAACAGTGGATTATATGCGTACATTTGGGTGTTTGGCATATGCACATGTGCCAGAACAACTCCGAACAAAGCTAGATGACAAAGCAATTAAATGCATTTTTGTGGGCTACAGCAATGAGAGCAAAGGGTACCGTCTTTATAATCCAACTACACGAAGGATTTTTGTCAGTAGAGATGTGGTATTTGCTGAAAATTCAGAACAGCCCATGTACAGCTTGTATAAAAGCAATGATACAGGCATACAGGAAATGTTTGATGGACTTTTACCCATTGCAATTAGGGGGGATTCAGATCAGCCAGCCCCTACACAAGTAAATCCTCATGTAGAACATGTGGACCAGCCAGCCATTCAGCCCCCTTCTATGGAAGAAGTGGAAGATCTTGTCAGGGAAGAGCAAACAGCCATAGACACAGCCAAGTCAGTGCCAAGATGGTTGCTGAAAACTTTGCAAGAAAGCAAACTTGCAACTCCACTCACAGGTAGAACAAGGGCTAGTTCCAGCCAGGCTTTGAATGTACATCGTGGGGAGTCTGCATTCGCAATGGGTGGTCTCTTTGATTCAGAAGAGCCTTCTTCTTATGAAGAAGCACATGAGAATGAGCATTGGTTGCAAGCTATGCAAGCTGAAATTTCCTCTATCATGAAGAACAATACATGGGATCTTGTGGAATTGCCTAAAGGCAACCATGTAATTGGAACAAAGTGGGTGTACAAAGTCAAAAGAAAGTCTGATGGTACTATTGACAGGTACAAAGCAAGACTTGTGGCTAAAGGCTACTCCCAAAAAAAGGGAATAGATTATGAAGAGACTTTTGCTCCTACTTCGAGAATGACCACAATAAGATCTGTGATTGCATTGGCTGCCCATAAAGGATGGAAAGTGCATCAATTGGACATCAAAACTGCATTCTTAAATGGGGATTTACAGGAGGAAGTATATGTAAATCAGCCCATTGGTTTTGTAGTTCCTGGTGAGGAACATAAAGTATGCAGGTTGCACAAAGCATTGTATGGGTTAAAGCAAGCTCCAAGAGCTTGGTACGATAAGATACATGCTCATCTAACCAGCCAAGGTTATGAGAATAGTCCAGCTGAAAGCACATTGTATGTGAAGAAAACCGATGCCGATATTCTCATAGTCATCTTGTATGTAGATGACATGCTCATTACAGGTACAAGCAAAGCACAAATTTCAGATTTCAAAGCTGATTTGAAAGCTGAATTTGATATGTCAGATTTGGGGCCTTTACACTACTATCTCGGCATACAGTTTATGCATACAGATGATGGCATTTTTATGCAGCAAACTAAGTACATAAAAAGTTTGCTAAAAAGGTTTCACATGGATGAATGTAAGCCCATTTCTACTCCGGTAGAACCAGGTGTACGGCTTACTATGCATGATATTGGAGAGCCTTTTGAGGCCGGCATTTACAGCCAGGCAGTGGGATGCCTCATTTACTTGTGTAACACGAGGCCAGACATATCTTTTGGGGTGTCTTTGTTGAGCAAATTCATGCACAGCCCAGGCACAAAGCATTGGCAAGCAGTCAAACGCATTTTTCGATATCTTAAGGGTACCCTGGATCTTGGTTTGTTCTATCCCAGGGGGGGCAGCTTGCAGCTTTATGCATACAGTGATTCAGATTGGGCTGGTGATTATGATACCAGGCAATCCACCAATGGGAATTGTTTTTTTCTTGACGGTTCATGCATATCTTGGTTTAGTAAAAAGCAACCCACTGTTGCTACATCTACTTGTGAGGCTGAGTACAGGGCAATCTTTACAGCTACAGTAGATTGTGTATGGTTGAGGAGACTATTGGCTGATCTTCGTGAGTGTCAGCAGACACCCACCACCATTCTCACTGATAGCCAGAGTGCTATGGCCGTGACACGAAATCCAGTATTTCATGCACGTACCAAGCACATAGAGATTCATTATCACTATGTCAGAGAGAGGCTACATGCAAGGGAGATCAGTTTATCTTATTGCCTTACACAGGATAATGTTGCAGATCTATTCACAAAGGCTTTACCTTGAGAAAAGTTTGAAGCTTTCCACAAAGCTTTGGGCTTACTCTCATACAGAGAGTGATCTCCTACCTTGGACAGGTTCACACTTCCACTACAGGGGGGATTTGTAGGCATATGCTCACTTATGGTAGTGCTATGTGTGAACAGGGCTTAACCAAGGGCACTTTTTCCCATGTGGTTTTTCCCCTTGGACATCAAGTGTGAAAGCACACTCTAACATATAATATTTTGTACTTCTATATTATATGGATGTGGCACACATGCAAGGGTTGACTTGCATTTTGTGGATACCACACTTTTGGCTCTCTCTCTCTCTCTCTCTCTCTCTCTCTCATTTCTGTGTGTGAGCTTCTCTACCCTGCACCTAACGCTAATGTGCAGGTTTGTGTGTGTGAGTGTGTGAGTCCAACACCCAACAGTTAACCAGAGCCATGTATGTTATTTATCTCCACATTATAGAGTACTTTGTACTTTTTCTCTTTTGTATCCATTTGATGTCCATTGAGACATGATGATGATGTACACAGGTTTTGTCTCATAGGCTGCTTTGTGGCCTTTAGAAGACGTTAATAAAATCTTTCTTTCTTTCTTTTCTCTCTCTCTTGGAAGTGAGCCTGACGAAGTGACAGTGTCATCAGGCTCACTTCCAGGAGCGTCGCACCAAAGGATGGCTATTTGACACCTTAGTCACCCCAGCTAACTCTTTCTCTCTCTCTTGGAAGTGAGCCTGATGGAGCGACAGTGTCATCATGCTCGTTTCTAGGAGCCTCGCACCAAAGGATGGCTATTTGACACCTTAGTCACCAAGCTATGATGTATGCAGCACCGGCATGGGCCCCTAACATCTCCATGTATGATTGGCGTTGGATGGAGAGACCGTAGATCCTCATGATCTCTAGGATGATTTACAGCAAACCATCAGTACCACATGAGATCGTCAAAGCACAGCTTGCAGTTCCCCCCATGACGGTCGAGGCTCTATTTCAAACCATACCTACATCAAACATCAGAGGCATGGGTCTACAGAGACTACCCCGCTTGGGCATGGAGTCGTCACAGAGTATTGCCACAGCAGGCCATCACCCCTCATGGTATATG
This sequence comes from Cibotium barometz, assembly GCF_041138505.1. Classification (NCBI taxonomy): domain Eukaryota; kingdom Viridiplantae; phylum Streptophyta; class Polypodiopsida; order Cyatheales; family Cibotiaceae; genus Cibotium; species Cibotium barometz. The sequence goes on from NC_141084.1 coordinate 47,021,587, forward strand.
CTGCAGCAGATGAGTGGTTCTCAGCACATGGGCTCGACATGGATAGATTACTGCCCTTCCAGTATGATGATACCTCCCTATACTTTACACTCTACCGAGACAAGAGGAATAGAGTTCTAAGACAGGATTTGATCGAGATGCACACGAAGAGACTTGGTCTGGTCCCCTTCCCACCAAGATGCAGTACTACAGAGATCATTTCCTTAGATTCATAGAGGATGGATTTGTCAGACGCCCAGGCTATATGGATGTACACATGGCTCACGCTATGAGGGTGACTATTGGTCAGATCAGAGTTTCCTCTCACACTCTGGAGATTGAGGTAGGGAGAGTAGCACGGGCCCCTAGAGAGGACAAAGTATGCAGATTATGCCACAACGAGGTAGAGACAGAGGAGCATTACATATGCAGATGCCCTGTATATTATGAGATCAGAGGGAGACTCCACTACTTGTTCAAAGAGGGTTTTGGCCCACTTAGCCGGGTGACGGAGTATCCTGATCAGAGATGCTTAGGCCTTTTCCTCCTTGAGCTACACCAACATAGAGAGAGGCTACAAGTAAGAGCCAGAGATCCCAGCCACAAATCACCAGCTTCTTCAAGCCTATGAGCGAGCCACATCCCCCTCTCCCTGTATCATCTACCTCCCGAGTCCCGACAAGGGCTCACACTACAGAGAGCCTCGAAGATCAGAGCTACCAGGAGACCACGACTGCCCGAACGCAGACCACCACTACTCCATCAAGCCTAGTCTGCCCAGATCCAGATCCAGGCATGATACCGCAGAGCTATGGACGAGAGAGTCCAGAGGCTCATCTACGTACAAGTATTGCACACACGTTTGGGATGCAGGTCCGGACCGCACCAGAGCTCGCATCTTGGGCCTCACATGCCATAGTGTGGCAGCATGTAAGGGTGCACCCGAGGGAGTTAAGGACATCTGCAGGAGATTGCAAGCGGGCACTTCAACGCATGGTCGAATTGTATATGTGGATGAACAGGTTGCCGATTTGGGTGAAAATAAGAGCACACAAGGATCAACAAAGATGAGTACTCAAGCAAGTGCTCATGCAAGTGCTCCAGCTGCACCTTCAAAGAGGCAAAAGGTGTCAACTGCAAAGGGGGCATTGGCTAATGCATGGCAGTTTGCAAGCACGATGAGAGGCAAGCATTGTCATGCATCATTTCTTTTACACAGAGGACATTCCTCATTGGAAAGTGAGAAGTTATTCTTGCAGATGGTGAAGGTAGTTGGGCAAGCAGGTCCTATCTATTTGCCCCCCTCTAATAATCAACTACATACAAAGGAGTTGCGCCATGAGGTGAAATGTGTTGATAGAAAGATGCTTGCATAAGGGAGAAATGGAAGAAATATGGATGTACTATCGTGTGTGATGGTTGGTCCGATACCAGATGCAAGCCTATCATCAACTTTATGGCATGCTCTATTCATGGCAGTGTGTTCTTGAAGACAGTGGATACTCCGGGCGAATACAAGTCCGGCGAGTATATCTTTGAGCACCTCAAGCAAGTTATTCTGGAGGTTGGGTCAGCAAATGTGGTCCAATTTTGCATGGACAATGCCTCTAATTGCATACATGCAAGAGAATTGATTGAGGAGTGGCCGACCATATTTTTCACTAGGTGTGCATGTCATTGTCTAGATCTTCTGTTTGAGGATACTAGCAAGCTTGATTTGGTTGCTCGTGTATTGGACCGGATTGTCACTTTTGTAATGCAGAAGCAAACAGTTCTAGCTCTGTTCAGAGAGCCGAGTACAAAGGATTTGGTGAGGCCCGCGCTTACGCACTTTGGTTACATGTTCATAATGCAGGTCCACTTGTTGGATGAGAGATGTTACAAGGGCTTGCGCAAGTTAATGCTTTGTGACAAGTTTGGCAAATTGAAGGTAGCACGCACTCCACATACAGAGGAGGTGTTGTCCATCATTTATGGAGCTTCTTTTTGGCAAGAAGCTAGAGTGATTGTGAAAATTTGTGCACCTATTCTCAAAATTCTTCGCTTGGCTGATAGGGAAGGAGCTACCATGGGTCTTGTTTATGAGCTCACTGATCACATGGTAGGGAAGATAGAAAACATGCAAGGTATTGATGTTACCAAGTCGCAAGAGGTCAAAAACCTTTGTTCATAATGCTGGTCAACTTGTTTGATGAGAGATGTTACAAGGGCTTGCTCAAGTTAATGCTTTGTGACAAGTTTGGCAAATTGAAGGTAGCAGGCACTCCACATACAAAGGAGGTGTTGTCCATTATTTATGGAGCTTCTTTTTGGCAAGAAGCTAGAGTGATTGTGAACATTTGTGCACCTATTCTCAAAATTCTTCGTTTGGCTGATAGGGAAGGAGCTACCATGGGTCTTGTTTATGAGTTCACTGATCGCATGGTAGGGAAGATAGAAAACATGCAAGGTATTGATGTTAGCAAGTTGCAAGAGGTCAGAAACCTTTGTGTTGGCCAACGGGAGATGATGCATACACCCTTGCATGCTGTTGGCAATGTTTTACATCTTGTTTGGAGAGGAAAAGAGCAAGACACCGATGCCGAAGTGGATGAGGGTTGGATGACTATGCTTGAAAGATACACTAAAGGTGATGTGGATTTGCAGGGAATTCTGATTGATGAGCTTGATAAGTTCAAATCGGAAGAAGGCACATTTGCTCGTGCCATTGACAAGATGAGAAAACGATGCAAGAGGGGGTGAAATGGTGGGAGACATTTGGGGTATGTACACCTAAATTACAGCAGCTAGCAATTCGGGTGCTTTCTCAAGGCACATGTGCACTTTTTCTCTCATCCACACCAAAAGAAGAAATAGGCTAAAACCTTCACATATAGAGAAGCTCGTTCACATACACACAAACCTCCATTTCATCTCCAAAATCAAGGAGTAGGGTTATGTGAAGATGGAGATCATATTAGAGATGCTAAACAAAGAGAAGGATGATGACCAGTTGATCACTCTGCAAGCATTGCAAGATAAAGAGACTATGGCCGTGGTGAGGCCTCATGCTCTTATGCTACTAGGGCCCTTGACATTGATGATGATGATGATGATGATGATGACATTGCTCATGCCGATGATACTGATGGCATTGCTCATACTCAAGAGGAGCTTGATCGATTAATCATAATGGTTGACTCAAGCTGTGGCTTTTGTTTGGTTTCTTTAGACTTGATTCCCTTCTTTTGAGTTTTACCTTTGCCTTCTAGGCCTCGGCCTTAGAATGTTACTTTTTTGTAGTATCATCATCATGTATGGTGTGAGTCGTGACAACTTACATGATGATGTCCGGACTCTCAACTCTCAAATCAGGTTTCTCAAATTTTGTCTTATAATCTTACTAAGCTTGAGTTTTGACTATACACGCTAGTCACTAAATAGTGCAATATATGTCTTAATCATTGATAAAGTTCTAACTTCTCTCTCTCACGTTCTCATGTCTCCTTGAAAAATGACTTAGAGAATTAGGGTTTACGTATGTTTCAGGCCAGGGGGAAATACCTTACTTCAAGCATACTTTCATACCCATATGCATATGCCGTATGCCGTATGTTTGCTGTATGAAAAAACTACGACACAAGATTAGGCTGGCTAACCTGCGGTTAGCATCAAGTATGTAACCGTTCGAGATACGCCCTTCTTGCTAGCTCACTGGCATGGAAAGAACCCTACGATTGTGAGAACGGCTTGAACCTCACATAAGTGGCCTACATTTGTAGGGATAGGCTGCATGGAGGAAAGAACAATAATCTCAAAGCCTCCCTCACGCTTGGGAATAAAGTCTTCCAAGTAATTGTAGCCCTAGAGTTATGAGCGCCTTCCAAGCCAAAGAATAAATAATTGCAAATCAATCTCCTCAGTTGACCAACACAGTTGTGAAAAACACCAGCAAGAAGAAATATATCAGGCCATGGCAAGGAGAATCAAATTCACAGTTACCACTCTAGAACCCAATCCTAGCTTCACACAGATCCAACATGGCAATTTCTTTGTATACACTTCAGAAAAGGTGTGCATTGCTGCATCAGGTTGCAATCTACATTATACCGGTCCTCAACATCACTGAGCTTTAAGACCAATGCGGATAGAGACTCACTTTCTAATCGGTTCTTCCAAGCCTATGTGAGAACCTTCCAATGAGTCGAAGTGCAGAATTGCAGGTTCCTTGCAGCTGCTTGCTTGTTGATGCTCTGTTGCCACCAAAAAATGCTCTCAAAACATTACCCAAAAGATAGGAAAAAAAACCAAAGTAAACAGACTTCCTGCATATGTCTATGATGGTTACCATGATCAGACAAGTATCCCGGATGGCAGACAACAATCAAACTCCAGTGAGCACTGGCCAAAACAACAGAGCAATATATTTAAACCAACCCCATGCAGCAAACCTGAAAAGAAAAATTTCCATGAATTGAAGGCATTCAAGCAAACATGCACAGGCAACCTTCCAATAGCACAGCAGAGAAGAGCATACATCACCTCTGCATTATGGGTATAAACAGGAAGTCTTTCTCAAATATGTTGACATTTCTTGTCCATCTTTTCACACGCTTAAACACACAACTATTTCTCTTGGACCCATATGCATAGTCCTTATCCGACTTAGTCAACTTCCGATAAAAAAAGCTATTGAAGAAATAAATCCGCTCCTTCTCATCCTCTGAAAAACTACTTTGTAGGAACCTGAATTAAAAAATGAAACAGAATTTTTCAAGAAGATTTAGAAAATTGTAAAAATAAAAGTCTTTTCGTAAATCACTTTGCTTGGCGAAACCACCATAGAAGGTCTCAACGGGCAAAAGACTGATCTGAAACCATCTTTGACTAGCTGCCTGCAAGTGCTTGAAAAATCATATAAGAAAGCGTGTGCACACGAAAACACACACATACACAAAGAAAGAGAGATTTATAATTTATGCAAGAGGCCAAAACGGCCCTCAGAATACCATGTAGCCTCTCCACCATCCTCCAATCCTCTCCACCAAGATTGGAGACCACAAAAGGGTGACCCATACATCACTGCCGGTGTCATTAAGGCGTCAAAAAGCCATCTCTTGGTGTACGGTTTCTGAAAATGGCCTGAAAGCAGTGTCGCTCAAGTCTCACAATAGCTGCATATCCCCTAGCAATCGTGGCATGTGCTGCTGGTCTCATCGGTAGCGTGGCCTTGTGAAAGTAACCCCCGCCGGTGAGGTATTAAAGACTATAACCTTGATTTTTCCAAGTTAACAGTGAGGTCCCTCTGCTCACAAAAAGCTTGCAATGCCTCCATATGCTTGTGCAACCCCTCTTTGGAGCTAGACCTCAGCACAATGTCATCTGCATAGAGTAGGATAGGCACCAACATGTCTCCAAGCATAGCCTCAGCCCCTCCCAGTCTATGTACATGCCAAACAAAGTCGGCGACAAAGGGCATCCTTGCTTCACCCCAATGTTGCTCGTGATCCTACTAGACATACCTCCAAGTGCCCTCACCCTCCCTGTCACTGACTCAGATAATGCCATCACTCCCCAAATGATCTGCTTTGGAAATCCCAACTCCTGTAATCGGTGAAAAGAGGTTGTAACCGCTACGAGACCCGGAGCAGAAGAGAAACACTTCAAATATGCAAACACAAAATAACAGCAGGAAACCACGAGAAATAAATAGACAGCACACTGAGCTGGAATGCCCAGCACCCCGTAGGAACTTCTTTATTACGTAGAAGCTTTTACAAAGAATCCAAGAGGGTGCATGAGACCGCTCCCTACAGGAAGCCTACAGATCGGAAGACAATATACACATATTTAGAACACTTAATTTAACTGTTATTAAACAATGGAGACAACATCAGCAACACAAATACTGGAAATACTGAAAATACAAATGACACCAACACTGGGGCCGGCAAGGGCCGGCCCCTCCCCTCAATACTTTTTTTGTATTTCTTGGAGTATTTATATTTGTACAAGGTCACGAGCCTGACAGGCCAGATTTCTCCACAAGGGAGTGAAAACAACCAAAAAAATCGGTTCAAGTCGATGAAGGGGTGTTGGGCGGAGTAGCCCCAAATCACAGACTCATTCCCACCTTCACTGAGTGGACACCTGCCTTTCACTGGTCTTCCGGGACCGTGCACCAACAGGCACGCCCGTACTGACGCAAGCCAAGGAGTACACCACAAAGGGAACATGGTCTAGTTCTCCCCAATGAGCTTTGCTCCCAAATTCCCTGGTGAGTCTAACCTTCACTCGCTCTCAGAAGCTCTGAGAGCGCGGTTAACAACACCACACAACAGGGGAATATACTAACCACACCAAGAAGAATTTCCTGAACATGGTCAGCATATACATACCATGCTCCTGCACTACACAACTTAAAACATTTTCTGAATTTAAATTAGCAAATTTCATATTTATTCAAATGAGAAAAAGAATATGAGAGCACCTGCTACGGTGAGTATAATCCAGATACAACCGGTACTATTTGTAGCAGGTACAATCAAGCACTTTAGGTACTTCACAAGTGTGCAAGTACAACCAGCCAGGTACTATGCAGGTACTTGTACTTGCAGCAAGTACAGTAGGTACACAAGGGCAGCCAACAGGTACAGTAGGTACTCCAGGGGCTGGTATAGGCGGGTACAACAGGTACTGCTGTCAAGACCCTGTGTTTTTCTCTGGACAAGATGCAGATGTGCACGGGGACATGGTGGACAGTGTGAATGGCATCACGTGGGAGTGAAGATGGAAGCCCATGTGTGGATAACCCCATGTGTGAAAGGGGGCACAAAAAGATTTTAGCTTAAAAGGTTCAAAAACCTTTGTAATCATTTATTAAGCCCTTCATTAAAGAAAAACGTGGCCCATATTCTAATTTGGGGCCACGTGTGCTTTTTGGGGAAAAGGAGGGCTAGCAGGCAAAAGAGGCGCCTATCCCTAGATGAGGCGCATGTGCTTTTTGGGGTGGCTGCGTAGAACTGGACGGTATGCTGGCTGCGCACAGGGGATTGCTTGCAGGTCTGTACGGACAGCTGTACGGACAGGACAGAAAACAGGCGCATACAAGCTGCTGTGCGTGGGGAGTTTTCTGAAAAAGAGGCGCATACAGGCAGGGGCTGCAGAGCTGCGTTTCTTGCAGGCGGCTGCAGAACAGCAGGCGCACAGAGCTGGGCGTGCTCTCTCTCTCTTTTCCTTGCTAACAGGTGGGCTGGATTTCAGGCGCAGCATACAGGAGGCTGGACTGTTTGTTGCTTGGGCAGTTTTCAGGGCACCTTTTGATAGGAGAAAAAGCGCATGGCTGCAGGCGCTTTTCTATCTTTTTCTTGGTGCAAAAGCGGAGGACTGGACTGAACAGGGAGCTGGTTTTCCATGAACATAGACATCATGTCGATGGCGTTCAGCTGATGGAACTTTCAGCTTCTCTAAGCTTTGGTACAGGACTGTTTTGGGACAGTTTATGGGCTGTTTTTGCTTGGCTGCAGATTCAGCAATGTACTTGGGTTTTGGGCTGCAAGTACAGGTCGTTTGGTTATGTTTCTTGGCATGGGAGTGATGCAAGCTCGCATGGCTGCGTGCTCATGGAGCATATTGTTTTCTTCCTGCTAGAAAGGAACACTGGGACCTTCAGATATGGACATCTCTATGTTGCCAGATGTTTCTTGAGGGAACAGGTAACTAGATGTATGGAAACAGTTTTTTGGGTTTCTCCAGGAGATAGGTCACATGCAGGCAGAAGGTACAGGAGTGGACACCTGTTTGGTACAGCCTTGCTACTGATAGGACAGGGGACAGGGAATCCACGACAGAGATGGATAGTACCCTTGGAAGGTAGAGAGGGTTTGTACACGTGTGTCGACTGTATGGTATGCTGTGCTGTGATACGAGTTCTCTTTTGAGAGAGTTTGGGAATCTGTGTTGTGATGCAGAAGCACTCGATGTGTCAGGGTGTCATGGCCCTGTGAAAATGGAGCAGGACAAGTGTGGGCATGGTGGTTGCAGGGTCAGAATATTTTATGATTCACATGGGGGGTGCCCGGACAGTGTTTAAAGATGTGTGGACAACCCTAGGTGTGAAGGGGGAACATTAAAACATTAACTTTTAATGTTTATAAAAGTTGCCCCTAGGCCTTAGTGGCCCTAGGGAACTTTAGTGGCCCTAGGGAACTTATTAAGTTGGGGCCCTAGGGATTAACTTGGGAAGGAGGTTTTCTCTCTCTACACTCTCTCTCCTCTCTTTTTGGGGAGTCGTGTAGCAAAAGAGGAGCCTCTCTCATGCGCATGTTGTACAATCGTGGAAAAGCACAGGAAGGGGAGGCGACTGCTGAAGAGAAGTTGTGCTGCTGTTTTTCTGAGGCAAACCAGCCGTACAGCACTGTACGGCCAGGACTACGCAAGCTTTCTCTCTCTCTCTCTCATCTGCTGCTGGCAGTCGTACAGTATGGTTTGGGCTGGAAAACAGGTTGTACAGCCTGTTTGGAGCTTCTGCGCATCAAAAACAGCAACTGTCCTGTGCGCCGCCAGCAGCAGATGAGAGAGAGAGAGAGAAAGCTTGCGTAGTCCTGGCCGTACAGTGCTGTACGGCTGGTTTGCCTCAGAAAAACAGCAGCACAACTTCTCTTCAGCAGTCGCCTCCCCTTCCTGTGCTTTTCCACGATTGTACAACATGCGCATGAGAGAGGCTCCTCTTTTGCTACACGACTCCCCAAAAAGAGAGGAGAGAGAGTGTAGAGAGAGAAAACCTCCTTCCCAAGTTAATCCCTAGGGCCCCAACTTAATAAGTTCCCTAGGGCCACTAAAGTTCCCTAGGGCCACTAAGGCCTAGGGGCAACTTTTATAAACATTAAAAGTTAATGTTTTAATGTTCCCCCTTCACACCTAGGGTTGTCCACACATCTTTAAACACTGTCCGGGCACCCCCCATGTGAATCATAAAATATTCTGACCCTGCAACCACCATGCCCACACTTGTCCTGCTCCATTTTCACAGGGCCATGACATACCCCCCTCTTGAAAGATGGCAAGCGTCCTCGATTGCATTCTGGTGATGCATCAAAATATCCAAAGTGAAATATACAATATGGCAAGATCAGCGTCCCAATCTCTCTGAGCCATACACATGTATCATCATTCACTGCAAACCAATGGCATAGTAATAGTCCAAGTTGTATACCACTGTGAACCATACATATCCACAAAAATCTCCATGTGACTAGTACACATATATCATAGAAGTCCCATAAACAGATGTACTGTCAGCCTCAGTACCTTCGGATGAGATAAAATCTGCACCAAGCGACCTCTAGATGTCATCTGAGCCTGTCTGTATCAAGGGAGTGGAGGTGCTACCCCCCTCTTGAGCATCAGGTAATGCTCCAGACCCATGCTCTGCTGAACCTGAATGAGCCACAATAAGAGTCGGCTCTAACTCAAAGGCATCGAGATAAAGCTGCAAAACCTGAGGTGAATCTGTTAAGTCACCTTCCTCCATCCACTTCGCATCCATCGGTGAATAGTTCTTGAACTTCACAAGATAGCGACGGGAAACTTTACCTCGTACCTTCCTTTCTTTATGTGCCAGTATCTGCTCTGGAATCAGAACCTCATCAAGTTCCTCAATTTCCGGCTGAGCCTCATCTGATACATCCTCAGGCACATCCCCACGGAAAGGTCTAAGAAGACTCACGTGAAAAGCATTGTGAATCCTCCAGTGATCTGGTAACTTCAAACGATAGGTTACCTCACCAATCTTTTCCAAAACCTGAAAAGGCCCATAATATCGCATACTCAACTTAGGGAATAAGCGCTCTTTACCCTTCATCTTCTTGAGTCTAGCCTTTTCAAAGCGCAAAAGAACCCAATCACCCAATGCAAACTGTAAATCACGTCTGTGACGGTCTGCGGCTTTCTTTTGCTTCTGCTGAGTTTTCTGGAGGGCCAACTTAACTCTCCGATAAGCTTCATCCAAGCTCTCCACATACTGATCAGCCTCAAAAATCTTATCCTTTGTATGCAAAATGGGTGGTATCTTCTTCCCTCCTTCTACAATCTCAAAAGGCGCCTTGCCTGTCGAGCTATGTACAGTGTTGTTATATGCAAACTCCACCAAAGGAAGATACTTTTCCCATTGTTGCTTGTGCTCTGACACATAACATTTGAGAAGATCCAACACTGTCGAGTTAGCCTCTTCTGACTGACCATCTGTCTGCGGATGAAATGACGATGAAAACTTGAGAGTTGTACCCATGTTGTCGAACAACCCTCTCCAAAACAAACTCGTCATCCGTGGATCACGGTCACTAATGATAGACGTAGGCAAGCCATGATACTTGAAGATGTTCGCCATGAACAACTTCACCATATGATCCACTTTAATTGTCTTCCTCACGGGAATGAAATGAGCCTGCTTACTGAACCTGCATATGATAGTCCAGATGCCATCATTTCCCGTTTGAGTCCGTGGAAGATCAAATACAAAATCCATGGCAATGCTCTCCCAAGGTCTATCCGGAATAGGTAAAGGCTGTAATAACCCTGGTGTCTTCTGACGGTCAAACTTTACCTTCTGACATACGATGCATTGCCTCACAAAAGCATCAACATCTCTTCTCAAGGTTGGCCAATAAAAGAAAGTCTCCACTGCTTTGACCGTGGCGTCAATACCTCTATGACAGCATGGCACAAGCTGGATGCTTCAAAGTGTGATAGTTTGGAGGATTATAACAAGAAGTTTTGGGAAGCTCTACTCCCAGTGACTTCTTATCGTGCCGTGCCATTATCTGAGCAGGTAGAGAAGTATTGTTGTGGGCTGCCCAAGGAGGTACGAGATTACTGTATAAAGACAAGAGTAACGAACATGTCACAGATGATTGAAAATGCTATGACAGCCAATGCGTTACTCACAGGTGGTTCATCTGGATTTAAAGGCAGTAAAAAATTGGGCAAGAAAGCTGAAAAATTTGGGCATGCTTCTCGTGATGCTAAAGGGTCTTCAGAGACAAAGTATAAGAAGTTGCCAATGCCCAAAAGGACTTCTGAGGAAAGACAGGCTTTGAGAGATGCTCAAAAGTGTTTTTACTGTACTGAAGAGGGGCATATGTCATTCAATTGTCCCAAGAGAACGTCCAAGAAGGATCCTGACAATAAAGGAGAGCCCAAGCCAAAGAAACCAAAGCCTTCTGCAGGCTTAGTTCCTGATCTTGTGGGTGAGCAGCTAAGTGGTGAAGCTACAGAGTTGTGCAGAGCATGGGGCAAAGTGAGAGATCAGAATGCTTTGATCTTCTTTGACACAGGTGCTAGAGCCAACTTCATTTCACCAGATTTGGCTGGCCGATTGGGGATTCGCGCAGAGGAGATGGGGCCGTTACATGAGGCAAATATGGCTTGTCCAGGGTATGCAGAACCCGTTACTCCTATTATTGGGAAGCTTCGGCTTCATTTGCAGGGTTATGTGGACAGCGAAGAGTTCTTCATCATGCCTTTGGATGGCTGTGATGTTTTGTTGGGGATGCCATGGTGCCACAGGGTACATGCGGTGGTGGATACTTACAATAGGAAAATTACTCTGACTCATAGAGGGAAAGAGCATGTATTGGATGTAAAACTCAAAGGGGAATCTGTTCCTATTGTATCCGCTTCGGCGATTTCATCAGTAATGAAAAAGCATCTTTCCGCGTACTTGATTTATGTAAAGGATGCACAGGATGATGAGTCTAAGTCTAATTTGTCAATGTTAGATAAAGACAGGGCTGATTTCTTAAGTGAGTTTCAAGACTGTTTTTCCGAGTCATTGCCAGGAGAATTACCTCCTGAGAGGCCAGAAGATCATGCCATAGATCTGATTCCTGGTAGTACTCCACCGAATAGACCGCCGTATCGTGTTAGTGCAGCCCAACAGGAAGAGATTATGAGTCAGGTGCAGGAGCTATTGAATAAGGGGTTGATTCAGCCTAGCTCATCACCCTTTTGCTCACCTGTGCTCTTAGTGCAGAAGAAGGATGGTTCTTGGCGCATGTGTATTGATTACAGGGCGCTGAATAAGAATACCATCAAGAATCGATTCCCCATACCGAGGATCGATGACATCTTGGACCGCTTACAGGGCTCCACAGTTTTTAGTCGTATTGACTTGAAAAGCGGGTATCATCAGATACGCATTAGACCCGAGGATGTGCATAAGACAGCATTCCGAACCACCTTTGGGTTGTATGAGTTCTTGGTTATGCCCTTTGGTTTAACGAATGCGCCTGCCACATTTAATAGAATGATGGACAGGATCTTCAGACCTCATAGAGAGTTTGTGGGCACATTCTTTGATGATATGATTGTGCATTCACAAACTGAGGAAGAGCATAGAAGGCATTTGGCCATTGTGTTTGCAGAACTCAGAAACCATAGGTTGGTAGTTAATGGCAAGAAGAGTGAGTTTTTCTTGCAGGAGATACATTTCTTGGGGCATATTGTGTCTGGTCATGGAGTCCGTATGGATCCAGCAAAGGTGGAAGCAATACTTAACTGGCCAGCTTTGAGGACCGTGCATGATGTACGCAGCTTTCTAGGATTGTGTTCCTATTACAGGCGTTACATACGGCACTTTGCTGAAATTGCTTCACCTCTTCATGCTTTGACGAAGAAAGCAACTCCGTTTAGATGGGCTGATCGGGAAATTACAGCATTCAAAAAGCTCAAAGAAAAGCTTACTTCGGACCCAGTATTGGTGTTACCGGACCTCCGAAAGGCTTTTGTTGTCCAGTGTGATGCATGTGGAAGTAGCATTGGTGCAGTTCTCATGCAAGAGGGACATGTGATAGCCTATGAGAGTAGAGTTTTACAAGATGCCGAGAAGCATTTACAGGTGTATGAGAAAGAGATGTTGGCTGTAATTCACGCTCTTTCTACATGGAAACACTACTTGCTTGGGGCTGATTTCACTGTGCAGACAGATCATCAGACTTTGCGTTATTTCCTCACGCAGACTAAGCTTTCAGAGAAGCATATGCGTTGGGCAAACTTTTTGTCAATGTTTCACTTCCAGATTGTGCATGTGGAAGGCAAAAAGAATGTAGTGGCAGATGCTTTGTCACGCAAGCCACAGGTCTCTGCAGTTTCACTTGCTTATCATCATGAGCTTGATGAAATGAAAGAGCAGTATGCCCATGATGAGGATTTTGAAAGGTTGTATGATCAGATGTCTGAGGGTCAGCGGCATGAGCATTACACTCTCAGAGATGGATTTTTATTGATGCATGGCAGACTGTGTGTTACCAGGCCATTGCGACTCAAGGTTATGATTGAAAGTCATGCTCCACCGTATGCAGGGTGTGATGCTGTTCATAGTGTGAGAGGCTATGGATGGTTGTGGCAGCCTTGATCATGGGAGAAAGCTTCTGTATGCAGACTCATTGTGTGAGAGTCTTTCGATGTGAACAATGGCTGGACTTGTTTGGGGATGCCGTGTGGACAAGAAGCCAGATGCAGGTTCTTTGCAGGCTTCAGGAGTTCTACTGTGACGGCTGAGTTCCCAGCCTTATATTGTAATCAAAGCTCTTATAATCAATTAAAGAAATACCGTAAGGGGCGCCACTGCGATTTGGGGCCAATCGGTGTTCGTGTACTGTTTGCAGGAGCACTCTAGCTCCCCCTGTTTGTTTTCCTTTTCTAGGTCCTCAATGGTGTTGAAGTGTTTTATGTGCGAGTGTTTGTTCCACCGCCCTTTGCTCTCTGAAGGCCGGTTTACAAGGTTCCGTTTGCCGGGACACATCGTCGACTGTCTCAAGGAGGCGAGTCCGTGGTTGCTTTGGTCGGGACAATCGCCAACTTTCCTAAGGGGGCAAGCTCGTGGTTGTCTCATGAGAGTCACATCAAAAGCTTCAACATGAGGAAAGTGAAAAGGAAGTGCAGGACACAGTGCAGGATTGTGTCTTTGCCTATATGAGGTAAAGAGCAAGAGCAGAAGATGAAGTTCAGGAGAAAAGACACCAAGTACAAGAAGTAGTCGGCCAGGAACAAGAAGCAGTTGAAGTGTTATGGTGCAGGAGATGCGTTGAAGGCTATGGCTTTCGACAGTTTGTCACCAGTGGTATCTTCATAGAGGCTTCATGGGTTCAGAAGACAGTTTCCTTCTATGTTTAGCAATGGTGATCTACTATGCTTCATCGAGGACTTGTGCTTATCACTTGGTGGAGTGCAAGTGGGTTTTGGGTGCCTGAGGATGTATCAGATGAGGCTCAGATGGAAGTGGAGGAACTTGACGAGGTTCTTATTCCTGGGCATATACTGGCACATAAGGAAAGAAAGGTACAGGGTAAGGTTTCCCATCGCTATCCTGTGAAGTTCAAGAGCTGTTCACTGATGGATACGAAGTGGATGGAGGAGGTTCACTGATGGATGCGAAGTGGATGGAGGAGGGTGACTTAGCAGATTCACCTCAGGAGTTGCAGCTTTATCTTGATGCCTATGAGTTGGAGTCGACTCTTGTTACGGCTCATTCAGGTTCAGCAGAGCATGGATCTGGAGCATTGCCTGATGCTCAAGAGGGGGGTAGCACCTCCGCTCCCTTGTTGTTACAGACAGGCTCATTTGTTATCTAGGAGTCGCTTGGTGACATCTTTGTATTCACCCGAAGGTACTGAGGCTGACAGTACATCTGCTTATGGGACTTCTATGATATTGTGTTCTAGACACATGAGATGATGGTTGAGTATGGTTCACAGTCGCGCGCACCTGGAACTATAACTGCAACTATGGATAACTCTATGGAGGGCATAAGTCTTGCGAGCAGTCCTAGAGTTGGTTTGGTTCATGGAAATATGGATCGAACTCTGTTTGTGCATGTATGCATACACTTTTTGAGGTAGAGGTATTTTTGTATTCTGGTGCCATTGGATCCTGGTACCATTGAGAATACATTGGGAAATACTCTGCATTGTGTCATGTGCTGCATGTATGTTGGTATGATACATCAAGTGCTTTATTATGTTCATGGGTGTGACTCCTGCGGGATGGCCATGAGAACATATGTGGGAAAGTACTTGGTAGATGTAGTGTTTGGATGCATTGAGTGCTTGCATATGCTCATGTTTTACCTTCAGTCGTGGGTCCTGCGGGATGCCCATGGGCGTAAGGCTTGCGAGCAGCCCTTAGACTGTTACTTTGGAGTAGGTAGAGCATTTTGAGGAGCATATTGTTTGCGAATGCATGTGTGTGTTATGCATATGTGTGCCATATGTAGAATGACGCATGGTTTTGTTTTTGGCTAACACAGTTAACGTGTTTCCATTTGGTTTTAGACTTTTGCTGTAGGTTCTGAAGGAACAAGCAAGAGGACAGTGTGGCTTATTGTGCAGGATGATTGTTCTATCATCCAGATGCATTGGAAGGCCATTGTTTTTGCCATATGGGTGTCTTTGCTCATAAGATGCTTTACTGTGCCATTGAAAGCAATTGAGGACGCTTGCCATTTTTCAAGAGGGGGGTATGTCACGACCCTGTGTTTTTCTCTGGACAAGATGCAGATGTGCACGGGAACATGGTGGACAGTGTGAATGGCATCAGGTGGGAGTGAAGATGGAAGCCCATGTGTGGATAACCCCATGTGTGAAAGGGGGCACAAAAAGATTTTAGCTTAAAAGGTTCAAAAACCTTTGTAATCATTTATTAAGCCCTTCATTAAAGAAAAACGTGGCCCATATTCTAATTTGGGGCCACGTGTGCTTTTTGGCGAAAAGGAGGGCTAGCAGGTAAAAGAGGCGCCTATCCCTAGATGAGGCGCATGTGCTTTTTGGGGTGGCTGCGTAGAACTGGACGGTATGCTGGCTGCGCACAGGGGATTGCTTGCAGGTCTGTACGGGCAGCTGTACGGACAGCTGTACGGACAGGACAGAAAACAGGCGCATACAAGCTGCTGTGCGTGGGGAGTTTTCTGAAAAAGAGGCGCATACAGGCAGGGGCTGCAGGGCTGCGTTTCTTGCAGGCGGCTGCAGGACAGCATGCGCACAGAGCTGGGCGTGCTCTCTCTCTCTTTTCCTTGCTAACAGGTGGGCTGGATTTCAGGCGCAGCATACAGGAGGCTGGACTGTTTGTTGCTTGGGCAGTTTTCAAGGCACCTTTTGATAGGAGAAAAAGCGCATGGCTGCAGGCGCTTTTCTATCTGTTTCTTTTTGCAAAAGCGGAGGACGGGACTGAACAGGGAGCTGGTTTTCCATGAACATAGACATCATGTCGATGGCGTTCAACTGATGGAACTTTCAGCTTCTCTAAGCTTTGGTACAGGACTGTTTTGGGACAGTTTATGGGCTGTTTTTGCTTGGCTGCAAATTCAACAATGTACTTGGGTTTTGGGCTGCAAGTACAGGTCGTTCGGTTATGTTTCTTGGCATGGGAGTGATGCAAGCTCGCATGGCTGCGTGCTCATGGAGCATATTGTTTTCTTCCTGCTAGAAAGGAACAGTGGGACCTTCAGATATGGACATCTCTATGTTGCCAGATGTTTCTTGAGGGAACAGGTAACTAGATGTATGGAAACAGTTTTTTGGGTTTCTCCAGGAGATAGGTCACATGCAGGCAGAAGGTACAGGAGTGGACACCTGTTTGGTACAGCCTTGCTACTGATAGGACAGGGGACAGGGAATCCAGGACAGAGATGGATAGTACCCTTGGAAGGTAGAGAGGGTTTGTACACGTGTGTCGACTGTATGGTATGCTGTGCTGTGATACGAGTTCTCTTTTGAGAGAGTTTGGGAATCTGTGTTGTGATGCAGAAGCACTCGATGTGTCAGGGTGTGATGCTGTTCATAGTGTGAGAGGCTATGGATGGTTGTGGCAGCCTTGATCATGGGAGAAAGCTTCTGTATGCAGACTCATTGTGTGAGAGTCTTTCGATGTGAACAATGGCTGGACTTGTTTGGGGATGCCGTGTGGACAAGAAGCCAGATGCAGGTTCTTTGCAGGCTTCAGGAGTTCTACTGTGACGGCTGAGTTCCCAGCCTTATATTGTAATCAAAGCTCTTATAATCAATTAAAGAAATACCGTAAGGGGCGCCACTGCGATTTGGGGCCAATCGGTGTTCGTGTACTGTTTGCAGGAGCACTCTAGCTCCCCCTGTTTGTTTTCCTTTTCTAGGTCCTCAATGGTGTTGAAGTGTTTTATGTGCGAGTGTTTGTTCCACCGCCCTTTGCTCTCTGAAGGCCGGTTTACAAGGTTCCGTTTGCCGGGACACATCGTCGACTGTCTCAAGGAGGCGAGTCCGTGGTTGCTTTGGTCGGGACAATCGCCAACTTTCCTAAGGGGGCAAGCTCGTGGTTGTCTCATGAGAGTCACATCAAAAGCTTCAACATGAGGAAAGTGAAAAGGAAGTGCAGGACACAGTGCAGGATTGTGTCTTTGCCTATATGAGGTAAAGAGCAAGAGCAGAAGATGAAGTTCAGGAGAAAAGACACCAAGTACAAGAAGTAGTCGGCCAGGAACAAGAAGCAGTTGAAGTGTTATGGTGCAGGAGATGCGTTGAAGGCTATGGCTTTCGACAGTTTGTCACCAGTGGTATCTTCATAGAGGCTTCATGGGTTCAGAAGACAGTTTCCTTCTATATTTAGCAATGGTGATCTACTATGCTTCATCGAGGACTTGTGCTTATCACTTGGGTGGAGTGCAAGTGGGTTTTGGGTGCCTGAGGATGTATCAGATGAGGCTCAGATGGAAGTGGAGGAACTTGACGAGGTTCTTATTCCTGGGCATATACTGGCACATAAGGAAAGAAAGGTACAGGGTAAGGTTTCCCATCGCTATCCTGTGAAGTTCAAGAGCTGTTCACTGATGGATACGAAGTGGATGGAGGAGGTTCACTGATGGATGCGAAGTGGATGGAGGAGGGTGACTTAGCAGATTCACCTCAGGAGTTGCAGCTTTATCTTGATGCCTATGAGTTGGAGTCGACTCTTGTTACGGCTCATTCAGGTTCAGCAGAGCATGGATCTGGAGCATTGCCTGATGCTCAAGAGGGGGGTAGCACCTCCGCTCCCTTGTTGTTACAGACAGGCTCATTTGTTATCTAGGAGTCGCTTGGTGACATCTTTGTATTCACCCGAAGGTACTGAGGCTGACAGTACATCTGCTTATGGGACTTCTATGATATTGTGTTCTAGACACATGAGATGATGGTTGAGTATGGTTCACAGTCGCGCGCACCTGGAACTATAACTGCAACTATGGATAACTCTATGGAGGGCATAAGTCTTGCGAGCAGTCCTAGAGTTGGTTTGGTTCATGGAAATATGGATCGAACTCTGTTTGTGCATGTATGCATACACTTTTTGAGGTAGAGGTATTTTTGTATTCTGGTGCCATTGGATCCTGGTACCATTGAGAATACATTGGGAAATACTCTGCATTGTGTCATGTGCTGCATGTATGTTGGTATGATACATCAAGTGCTTTATTATGTTCATGGGTGTGACTCCTGCGGGATGGCCATGAGAACATATGTGGGAAAGTACTTGGTAGATGTAGTGTTTGGATGCATTGAGTGCTTGCATATGCTCATGTTTTACCTTCAGTCGTGGGTCCTGCGGGATGCCCATGGGCGTAAGGCTTGCGAGCAGCCCTTAGACTGTTACTTTGGAGTAGGTAGAGCATTTTGAGGAGCATATTGTTTGCGAATGCATGTGTGTGTCATGCATATGTGTGCCATATGTAGAATGACGCATGGTTTTGTTTTTGGCTAACACAGTTAACTTGTTTCCATTTGGTTTTAGACTTTTGCTGTAGGTTCTGAAGGAACAAGCAAGAGGACAGTGTGGCTTATTGTGCAGGATGATTGTTCTATCATCCAGATGCATTGGAAGGCCATTGTTTTTGCCATATGGGTGTCTTTGCTCATAAGATGCTTTACTGTGCCATTGAAAGCAATTGAGGACGCTTGCCATTTTTCAAGAGGGGGGTATGTCACGACCCTGTGTTTTTCTCTGGACAAGATGCAGATGTGCACAGTGTGAATGGCATCAGGTGGGAGTGAAGATGGAAGCCCATGTGTGGATAACCCCATGTGTGAAAGGGGGCACAAAAAGATTTTAGCTTAAAAGGTTCAAAAACCTTTGTAATCATTTATTAAGCCCTTCATTAAAGAAAAACGTGGCCCATATTCTAATTTGGGGCCACGTGTGCTTTTTGGGGAAAAGGAGGGCTAGCAGGCAAAAGAGGCGCCTATCCCTAGATGAGGCGCATGTGCTTTTTGGGGTGGCTGCGTAGAACTGGACGGTATGCTGGCTGCGCACAGGGGATTGCTTGCAGGTCTGTACGGGCAGCTGTACGGACAGGACAGAAAACAGGCGCATACAAGCTGCTGTGCGTGGGGAGTTTTCTGAAAAAGAGGCGCATACAGGCAGGGGCTGCAGGGCTGCGTTTCTTGCAGGCGGCTGCAGGACAGCATGCGCACAGAGCTGGGCGTGCTCTCTCTCTCTTTTCCTTGCTAACAGGTGGGCTGGATTTCAGGCGCAGCATACAGGAGGCTGGACTGTTTGTTGCTTGGGCAGTTTTCAAGGCACCTTTTGATAGGAGAAAAAGCGCATGGCTGCAGGCGCTTTTCTATCTTTTTCTTGGTGCAAAAGCGGAGGACTGGACTGAACAGGGAGCTGGTTTTCCATGAACATAGACATCATGTCGATGGCGTTCAGCTGATGGAACTTTCAGCTTCTCTAAGCTTTGGTACAGGACTGTTTTGGGACAGTTTATGGGCTGTTTTTGCTTGGCTGCAGATTCAGCAATGTACTTGGGTTTTGGGCTGCAAGTACAGGTCGTTTGGTTATGTTTCTTGGCATGGGAGTGATGCAAGCTCGCATGGCTGCGTGCTCATGGAGCATATTGTTTTCTTCCTGCTAGAAAGGAACACTGGGACCTTCAGATATGGACATCTCTATGTTGCCAGATGTTTCTTGAGGGAACAGGTAACTAGATGTATGGAAACAGGACAGAAGTTTCAAAGGGAAACAGGCCTAAGGGTTTCATGTGGAAACAAGTCGTAGGTTTTCTCGAAGAGACATGTTTTTGGGTTTCTCCAGGAGATAGGTCACATGCAGGCAGAAGGTACAGGAGTGGACACCTGTTTGGTACAGCCTTGCTACTGATAGGACAGGGGACAGGGAATCCATGACAGAGATGGATAGTACCCTTGGATGGTAGAGAGGGTTTGTACACGTGTGTCGACTGTATGGTATGCTGTGCTGTGATACGAGTTCTCTTTTGAGAGAGAGTTTGGGAATCTGTGTTGTGATGCAGAAGCGCTCGATGTGTCAGGGTGTGATGCTGTTCATAGTGTGAGAGGCTATGGATGGTTGTGGCAGCCTTGATCATGGGAGAAAGCTTCTGTATGCAGACTCATTGTGTGAGAGTCTTTCGATGTGAACAATGGCTGGACTTGTCTTGGATGTAGCCTTTGCTCAGGTGTGGACAACCATTGCAAGGTGACAAGATAAGCATAAAAGGGCTGCTGACAAGCATAGGAGAGACATGCAAGTCAAGGAAGGTGATTGGGTATTGCTGAAATTTGAGATAGCTAGGCTTTGAAAGTGGCAAGGACGAGAGGGATCATATCCAAAGCTTTCTACTCAATATTATGGACCCTTCCAAGTGATTGACAAGATCAATGAAGTGTCCTTCAGGCTTGCTTTACCCAGCTATTGGAAGATTCACAATGCTTTTCATGTGAGTCTTTTGCGGAAGTATGTGGGGCCAGATCCACAGGAGCTTGTCACAGAAGATCCACCAGAAGTTGATGAGTTTGAGGAGATCCTTCAGCTAGAGCAGATTGTATTTCACAAGGAGAGAAAGTCACAACATGGGAAGCTTTCCAGGAGATACCTTGTGAAATTTAAAAATTATTTACCAAAGTGGGTAGATGAGGATTATTTTGCTGACTACCCTCAGCTTCTACAGGCATATCTTGAGGCTTTTCAGTTGAGGTCAACTGTTTAGAAGCCCGGGGGGATGTCACCATTTGGTCCATCTCTATTTCTGGAGCCACTTCTGTGGGATTTCACTCCATAGAGCGGCCAGTTTTATGCCATGTTCACATGGGGCCAGGCCAGTGTCCCATGTAAAAGGGCCAGTTTTGTGGTGTCACTTGGATGGGGGCTAGATCAGTGCCACCCGTGTGCGACTAGTGGTGCGTCACATGGATGGGAACCAGTTTCGTGTCACATGTGTGTGATTTGCTTTGTGCTGAATGGACGGGAGTGTGTTGGTGCCACCCGTGTATGGCCAGGATGGTGTCCTACCTATGGGATTGTCACTCCATAGGAAGACCAGGACATATTTATTTATATTTGTCGCGCCAGTTTTGTGCCCGACAAGAACCTCTTGTACAAGTTTCATGAAAGGGAGATTTCGTCCACTATTTGTGCACATGCATTTATGCCTGCATGCACAAATTTGTTTTTGCATGACTTGTTTGCGTGTGTCTGCCTGTTATGCCGTGCCAGTACACTGGACGGGGACGCCCCCAGTGTACCTTGGAATGCTGTTTGTTGCTGACCTGGTGGTGTGGCGTGTGAACAGGTGGTAAGTATATTCATTTTCCCCCTTTTTAAAAGGTGAAATCCATAAACTAGAGTAAACCTTAATGTTTATAAGCTAATGTGTTCACACACATTTAAAAGAAGAGCTGGACATTTCCTTTTGATGGTGCCCATAGTATTAAATTAAATCTAAGGTTTTATAACCTTTGATAAGGCTTTTGCATGGAACATTTATAGAAAATTCTCCACGTGGTGGGTTGATGGTTTATTTTCTCTCCATCGCCTGCAGCCTACTCCCCATTGGCTGTATATGCTTGTACCTGCTGTCCACGCCTGTACCTGCTGTGGTATACCTGCTGTCCATGCCTGTACTTGCTGTCCACGCCTGTACCTGCTTTGGTATACCTGCTGTCCAGGGCTGTATGAGCCCTTGTGTACTTGCTGTCCATGCCTGTTGGCTGCTGAATCTGCAGTTGTAAACCGGCCTTCAGAGAGCAAAGGGCGGTGGAACAAACACTCGCACATAAAACACTTCAACACCATTGAGGACCTAGAAAAGAAAACAAACAGGGGGAGCTAGAGTGCTCCTGCAAACAGTACACGGACACCGATTGGCCCCAAATCGCAGTGGCGCCCCTTACGGTATTTCTTTAATTGATTATAAGAGCTTTGATTACAATATAAGGCTGGGAACTTAGCCGTCACAGTAGAACTCCTGAAGCCTGCAAAGAACCTGCATCTGGCTTCTTGTCCACACGGCATCCCCCACACACATATTCATCAACTGCAAAAATCTCATCCTTTGTACGAAGGATGGGTGGAAGGACCACTCTGCCATAAATAATCTCAAACGGAGCCTTTCCATGGAGGCATGAACTTTGTTGTTGTAGGCAAACTCTACAAGTGGAAGATACTTCTCCCATGCAGTCTTTTGATCTGCCACATAACACTTCAACAAATCCAACACAGCTGAATTTGCAGCTTCACTTTGGCCATCCGTTTGGGGATGATAAGCTGATAAAAACTCAAGTTTAGTGCCCATATTATCAAATAAAGCCCTCCAGAAGAGGCTCGTAGTCTTGGGATCTCTATCCCCAACAATGGACTTAGGCATACCATGATGCTTGAAGATGTTAGCAAGAAAAAGCTTCACCATATGATCAACTTTAATGGTTTTCTTGACGGGCAAGAAATGCACTAGCTTGCTAAACATGTCCACAATGGTCCAAATAGCATCATTCCCATGCTGGGATCTAGGCAAGTCCATAATAAAGTCCATAGTAATACTTTCCCATGGCTACGAGGGAATAGGCAATGGCTGAAGCAAACCTGGAGACTTTTGCCTCTCAAATTTCACCTTTTAGCAAGTAAGACATGCACGCCTCTATGACCAGTATAAGCGAGTGACCAGCCATCAAATCAGTCCATATATGGCAAAAATCAGCATCCAAATGATACAAATCTCGCATGGCAGATAAGTCCCCATGAGAGGCCACTGAAACTGCAACCACATAAGGCCTCCTGGATAATGCATTTGCCACCACATTTTTCTTTCCCGGAGTATGTAGAATCTGAAAATAAAACATGGAAAGAAAGTTTGCCATTCTCATCTGCTTCTCCGAAAGCTTTGTTTGAGATAGAAAGTATCTCAAGCTTTGATGATCTGTCTTGACTACAAATTCAGCTCCAAGAAGATAATGTTTCCATAAGGCATGAATTACAGCCAAGAGCTCTTTCTCATAGATATCCATATGAAGCTCGGCATCATGCAATCGACGGCTCTCATATGTAACTGCATCACCTTCTTGATTTAGGACAGCCCCTATACAATCGCCACAAGCATCACATTCCACTATGAATGACCTTTGCAAGTCAGGAACAATCAATACAGGTCCACATATGATAGCATTCTTGAGTTACAAGAAGGCATCCTGCTCCTTTGGAGTCCATTTAAAAGTGGCTTTCTTCTTCGTGAGATCATGTAGAGGGGTGGCTATCATAGCAAAATGCCTTATGAAACGTCTATAATATGAACATAATCCCAAAAAAATACGTACTTGATGTACATTTTGCAACTCTGGCCAATTCCGAATGGTTTCTATCTTGGCAGGATCCATTCTTACACCATCCTTGGATACAATGTGACCCAAATAGTGTATCTCTGAAAGAAAGAGAACTCACTTTTCTTGGCATTAATGAAGAGTTTATGCTTCCGCAACTCTTCAAACACTGTGGCCAAATGAGTTCTATGCTCCTGCTCATTCTTGGAGAAAACAAAGATGTCATCAAAGAATACACTTGTGAATTTTTTATAAGGTCAGAATATCATATCCATCATGCGATTGAATGTGGCTGGGACATTGGTGAGACCAAAAGGCATCACCAAAAATTCATTCAATCCAAAAGCTATCCTGAATGCAGTTTTGTGGATATCCTGTGGCACCACTCGTATCTGGTGATAACCACTCTTCAAACAAGCCGAGCCATCAAGCTTATCCAAAATGTCATCAGTACGCGGGACTGGAAATGTATTCTTGATGGTGAGCTTATTTAGAGCTCTATAATCCATACATGCGGAATGATCCATCTTTCTTTTGAACAAGAAGCACGGGAGAGCAATAAGGTGAGGAACTTGGCTGAAACAAACCTTTCTCTAAAAGCTCATTAACCTGCTTCATGATCTCTTCTTGTTGTGCGGCACTCACACGGTATGCGGATTTGTTAGGTGGAGAACTGCCTGGCACAAGATCTATGCGATGATCCTCGGGCCCTTGAGGAGATAGTTCATCTGGCAATGCATCAGCAAAACAATCTTTATATGCATGAAGAAAATTCAACCTATCGTAAGTCAAAACATCCACATTTTGATGACTTGGTTCAATGCTATCACGAACAAAAACCAAGTACGCAGAAAGACTCTTTTTCATTGCTTTATTAATCTGGATGTGAGATACAAGTGGGATAGAATCCCCTTCCTTTCCAGCATCAATAACATGCATGCGGCCTCTATGCATAAAGAAAATCTTGTTTGTCTTGTATTCTTTGCAAGACTCAAGCCTGTGATGCCATGGCTTGCCAAGCAATACATCAAATCCATTAAGTGGTGCAACCAAGAAATGCTTATGATCAAGGTAACCCTGGATATGTATGCGCAACTTCCCTATAAGTGGGGTAACCTGTACCTCTTTACCAACAAAGACAGCTTCTGCTTCAATTTGAGACCCCATGTCCTCAACCTCAATACCCAAGGTGGCTACCATCTGAATAGAGATGAAGTTATCTGTTGCACAATCATCAAACATAAATAGAGCTGGCTGATCCTTGATTTGACCCCATGCTTTGCATACCATCCTCTCTTTTCCGTCATGCTTTGTGTTTCCCTGCACATCGGGAACTGCATGCACATTTGCCTTGGTTTGCTTGTCCTCATGCTTTGATTTGCAGTTAGGGCATTGTCTAAACATATGCTCTTTGCTGCCACAAGAAAAGCATTTCCCCTCCTTGGCATATTGCTCCCTTTGCTCGGGGGTCAAGCCAAATTTGTTCTTCTTTGGCCCATGTTCCTTAGATGGTATTTTCAGCTTTACCTCCCTTCTGGACCTCTTGGAAGATCTTTTTAGGTGGCTGTCCACCTTTTTGCAGGTTTGGGATAGCCTTATCTTTGCCCTTAGAACCCCCTTGATCTTGCTTAATTTTGAGCACCAATTGCTCCGTAGCAAGAGCAGAGGCTATAAGCTGTTGCAAAGTGTGTTTCGGGTGCAATTCAATGCCCGAATGATAAGCTGGTTGCAATCCGAAGCGAAACTTCCTCTTTCTTTCATCCTTGGAGATTTGCATAGTTACCTCAAGCAACACTTTCCAAAACTTATTGACATACTGCTACACACTTTCATTATCTTCTTGCTTAAGTCTATCCCACTTTTGGGTGAGAGTTTGCTCCACATTAGGAGGCAAGAATTGGGCATAAAATCTGTCCTTAAACTCTTTCCAAGTGCAAATGGGATCTTTGGTGGTCTTTTCAGTGATCCACCAATGGGCAGCTATCCCCTTCAAGAACATGCTTGCATGACGAATTTTGGACTTCTCAGCGAAGTCGTCATCACTAAAAGCAATATCAAACTGTGCCACAAATGCTAGCACTTTAGAGGCATCATACTCTCCATGAAAGGCATCAAATTTCACAGACTTGTCCCGTGCATTGAACTCCTTGAGCTTCTTGGGATGTGGTACAAGTTCTTCTCTTTTTCTCTTCCCCTTATCCAACGGGCCAGCTCTCTCTGCATGAGCTTCATGAGCAATGATAGGTGTTCCACTAGCCAAAGTGACATGGGTCTTTGATTCTAGTGGCCCCACTGTATGTGACCTCGCGCTCCCAAATTCCCTGGTGAGTCTAACCTTCACTGGCTCTAAGAAGCTCTGAGAGTGCGGTTAACAACACCACACAAGGGAATATACTAACCACACCAGGAAGAATTTCCTGAACATGGTCAACATATACATGCCATGCTCCTGCACTACACAACTTAAAGCGCATTTTCTGAATTTAAATTAGCAAATTTCAGATTTATTCAAATGAGAAAGAATATGAGAGCGCCTGATACGGAGAGTACAATCCAGATACAACCGGTACTATTTGTAGCAGGTACAATCAAGCACTTTAGGTACTTCACAAGTGTGCAAGTACAACCAGCCAGGTACTATGCAAGTACCTGTACTTGCAGCAGGTACAGCAGGTCCAGGGACAGCCAGCAGGTACAGTAGGTACACCAGGGATTGGTACAGGCGAGTACAACAGGTACTGCAGGTTCAGCAGCCAACAGGCATGGACAGCAAGTACACAAGGGCTGGTGCAACCGTGGACAGCAGGTATACCAAAGCTGGTACAGGCGTGGACAGCAGGTACAGGCGTGGACAGCAAGTACAGGTGTGGACAACAGGTACACCACAGCAGGCACAGGCGTATACAGCCAATGGGGAGTAGGCCGCACGCGATGGAGAGAAAAGAAACCACCAATCCACCACGTGGGGACTTTTCAATAAATGTTCCATGCAAAAACCTTATCAAAGGTTATAAAACCTTAGATTTAATTTAATACTATGGGTTCCATCAAAAGGAAATGTCCAACCCTTCTTTTAAATGTGTGTGAACACATTAGCTTATAAACATTAAGGTTTACTCTAGTTTATGGATTTCACCTTTTAAAAAGGGAAAAATGAATATACTTACCACCTGTTCACACGCCAGGTGTGCATACCTAAGAGTGGCTGCAAAATCTTGGCGGGGAAAGGGCACCCAAAAGCTTTTCTCCTCTTGGCAAAAATAGGGTAGGGTAAACAAGAAGGCAACATAGGTGTATGATTACATACTACATCAGATCTTCACCACCCATAATAAGCCATTACCAAGCAATCTCCATGACCATTACCAGGCAATCTTGACCGTAGGAACCCCGTAGGAACTTTCTTATTGTGTAGAAGATTTTACAAAGAATCCAAGGTGAGGGTCAGACAGTACCAGATTTTCCACAGTATACCGGTCAGCTTTTCACATAGCATGCAAGAGACTCTATCAAAGTCCTCTTCACAAAAACCAGGCCAAGGCAGTGCCACAAAACGATCTCAAACAAGCTCCAACTCTGTCCCAAAACAGCCCTCTATTCACAGCCTGTTCCACGCGAGGGAACTCAGTGGACAACTGTCTATGGCCTGTTCACAGGCGGCCAGAAGATAAAGAAACTTGCATTGTTGGTATAAGTGTAAAGATAGCTAATATCAATTAAGCTTTCTTCGTAAAGAGCCTGGAATAAAGACAATTGAGATAAGAGATTGGGCCATCTCTCTGTACGCCGCAAGAGACTTCCTATGGATAAGCTACATGTGTAAGTCCCCTCAGTTGCAGCTACCTCCCGTTTGACATAAAACCAATTATCTAACAGCTAATGTTTGTACAGCCCAAGTAATGAAGTTAGAGGAGTGGTATGCCTAGAACCCTGGTTTCACACCGGATGGAGGTTAGATGGCAAGACAACATGAACCCACTATTAAGAGACTAAGGTTATGTAAAAGGGGAAGAGAAGGGTGTGTGTGTGTGAATGGACTTATGGTCCACTAGCTCACCTATTGAAAGGTGGAGCTAGAAGGCATTTTGTATGGAGCAAGAAGCCTAGTTGTATTTGAGCAACTTAATAAGCAAGATATTTTCTTGTATTTTGTGAGTCTCTCTCCTCCACATAGTTGATCAAGCATGAGCACCACGAAATTCTAACATGGTATCTAGAGCTTGGCAAGAGTAGGTCACTTTTGTGGTGTAGAATAGGTCAATTTTCTTATCTTTTCCTTTGTGGAGCTGAACCTCCTGCCAATGGAGGCCTTCCAGCATCTCGTGGAGGCAAAATCTCAACGTGTTCTTATCAGGGAAAATGTAGAAGAGGCCCGGGCGCTCAGGGTCGTACAGTCAATCATCTGATTTTCTTCACTCGCTGCCGCCGCATTTCGACTGGTTCAACACGGTGCCGTTTTCTGCTCTGCCCACTGCCGTACAGCGATTCGCCGTATGCAGGCGATTATAAGCTATGAGAGTTGAGGGCTTTTGAAGCCCATAGCCTCAAGCATCTATAGCTCTAATCTCAGCCCCAATGGCTGCTCCATGCGTGCGCTACAGTCAAAAGACCAGGCTGCTCTTTTGGTAGCCATTGAAGCTCACCATTAAAGCTTCAAAATCAAGTTTTTTCTTGCTCTAATCCTCTCCTCTTTGCTCTAATCACCTAAAGGCTCTTGTGAGGGCTTGTTGCTGATCCTTTTTTTTTAGTTTGAAGCGGTGGCCATACACCATGAGGTTCTCATCAAGCTCAATCATCAACATCATCTTCAAGTGCACAAAGCTTTTCAAAGTGTGCTTATAAACACTAATAGTGTTGATTAACACTAATGAGGCTTCTAATCCAGCAAAGGGGAGTCATTCCAAAGTGTTTTTAAACACTAAGAGTGTTCTTAAACACTAATGGTGAATCTAATCACCAATGCAAGTGTCATTAGACAATAGAAATGTGCTCATAAGCACTAATCGTGTTTTTAAACACTAATGCTGATCTTAATCACCAAACAAAGTGTTTATTGACACTAATGAAGCTCTCCTCATCAGAATTAGTGGTTGGGCACAAACCCTAAGTGCTAAACCATAAGCTTAACCATCTTAATCTCCTTTTTATACAACATCCTTGGCTTGATTAAGGGTTGTTGCACTCTCACAAGCCTTTCTCTTTCTACTTAAGCTAAAATATCAAAAATTTCTGTTTTTTTCCTCTTCATAAATCAGTCCATTACTCTCTAGTAATCTCCTTCAATACCCAACGTCAAAGGACAACATCCAAATTAAGAAGTTCTCAGGAGAGGACTCCCACACTTGGCAAATCCTTGTCAAGTACAAGATGATGTCCAAAGGTTTTTGGCCATTCATCTCAGGCACTAAGGCTATTGATCGAACTAAGGCTGAAGATATTGAAGATGATGAGAGGGCACAAGCCATCATCATGTTTCATCTTGATGAGGCTCTCATCCACCATGTGGACCAGCTTCCGACCGCAAAGAAGAAATGGGATGAGCTTAATAAGCTCTATGGAGCTCGTGGTAAGAATTCCAAGATCTCACTTAAAATTGAATTTTTCAGCTTGGAACTCAAAGAGGGAGACGGCATTGGAGCCTTCATCTCTCACTTAAAGGGCCTTATGACTCAACTTGCATCAGTGAATGCGAGAATGGATGAAGATGATGCAGTGGCTGTTTTGCTAGCTGTTTTGCTAAAAGCAGTCAAGAAGGTGTACCCCACCTTAGTCACCACCCTAAAGAACATACCTAATCCCACCCTTGAAGGAGTCATTCAATCTTGTCTTGATGAAGAAAAGAGGCCAAGGGAGGAGCTGAATCTTCAAATGCAACAACTTCATCGAATATCGAACAAGCTTTGTCACATCAAGTGATCAAAGTAAGATGTGTCCATTGCAAAAAGGTGGGTCATTTGGCAAATAATTGTTGGATCAAATATCCCAACAAAATGAAATGTAACAAGTGTAAACAAACAGGACATATCACTTCTAAATGTCCTAACAAAGAGTCAGAAGCTAACTTTGTATCAGCCTCTAACTCCACTGAGAAATTGTTTTAAATCTCAATGTAACCACACCTATATTCCTAACCTTGTACGCCTAATGTTATAAAGGCAACCTATGTTCAATACCACCTATTCCAATTTTCTTTTATAGTTGGTATTGAGGGGGGGTATTAAGAGACTAAGGTTATGTAAAAGAGGAAGAGAAGGGTGTGTGTGTGAATGGACTTATGGTCCACTAGCTCACCTATTTAAAGGTAGAGCTAGAAGGCATTTTGTATGGAGCAAGAAGCCTAGTTGTATTTAAGCAACTTAATAAGCAAGATATTTTCTTGTATTTTGTGAGTCTCTCTCCTCCACATAGTTGATCTAGCATGAGCACCAAGAAATTCTAACACCCACCATGGGTGACAGAGCAGCAAGATCTAGCAAAATCTACAGACATTATCTAATAGCTAATATTTGTAAGGCCCAAGTAACGAAGAGAAGGCAGTTTGTGAAGTGGTATGCCTAGAACCCTGGTTTCACACCGGATGGAGGTTAGATGGCACGACAACATGAACACAACATGAGTGACAGAGCAACAAGATCTAGCAACAAAAAGGGGAGGAGAAATCTCTTTTGTCTGAAAGTACCAACAGATGGCTAGTGAAGTAAAGAGTTAAGTGAGCAAAGATTCTCGTCAAAGCCCAAGAATAAACTTTGTTTAACGTCCAAAGAGACCAAAGTAAACCCACTGCTCTCAGGATTATAGATAAGTACATATGTTGTACGTATGTACTTATCTATAAGTACATACACCATACGTATGCGTGAATGAGAGAAAAAAAAGGGACTTGAAAGAACATTGAGTTACCCAAAAAACAGGAACTCTTGTATTCATGCAATTATGCATGTTTGTAACAAATGTGCCTGCATTTAAAGGAAAACTGTAATAGCATGATTATAAGCAGAAGTATGCGTGATTGTACATGTGCATGTATAACAATGCATTGAGAGAAACAAAAGTACCATTTGCTCGTCGCCATTGAGACCGCGGGGGGGAGGGGGGGGGGGGGGGGGGGTTGTTTGCGGGGGGGAGACTACCATTTGCTCTCAAAGCTAAGCTTCCCAATTTGTTTGTGATTCTCTTCTACTTTGCAAGAGCTGAAATATCTTATTCAAATTTTGGCCCGATTTTCTTCATGACTCTAGCCCTTACATACAAGCAAAAAAATTAATGAGTGATAAGAGTGTTATTCCTATTACAGAGACCTTGAAAACCAGTTCTCTATACATGACCATACCAAAAATGTGAGGAAAAATATGGGATGTCCTTAAACTGCTTAGAACTGCATCATTGACTTCCTTGGGCATCAATATAAACTACTTATGATGCCTTCTCACATGCTGCCCAAAAGTATCTACAACTTTTCTACTAGGAAACTACGCAATATAATGTTGGGCTTATGATTATGAAGCAGTAAAAACAAAAGTTTTAGTAACATGTAAGGAACCAAAAAAAGAAATGAGAGCGCTATTATATAGCAATCATAAGCATACAAATACATAAATGTTGCAAGATTTTACAAAAAAAGTAGGGAGTATTTAAGGCTAATAGAGTTTAAGAAGAGAAACATAATCAGAAGGGGCATTGAGAAGGAGCTCACTTGATGTAGAAGTCAATAATAGTATCACTAATGAACTCATGGGGATTTAGAAGCAGGTAGTCATTCATTGTCACTGTGACAGCATCATGGTCTCCTCTTGGAAAGACTAGATCGAACCATGCAGCCAGATTAATTTCATGCCTGTAAGCAACAAAGTAATTAACAAAGAACAAACACATCACAGCTAGAAACCCTTGGAGTCCTATTCCCCAGGAAAAAAACCTTGGATTCCTGAAGAAAGTTTCCATCGCATAGAGACAAAATGCCACAGAGCTCACTGCAATATTATGATAGTTACCTGCTGTGGGAAATCTGATCATTTAATTCACCTTTGCCATCAAAGGCATCTGAATAATTCCTGAAAAAACGATGTTACTTAATTAAAGGGTGAAAATGAGAACTATAAAACCATTACACACATTTTAGTAATCTTTAAGAAAATCCTTGTAAATAGGCAAGTAGACTAACCCACAAGGATGTGCAAAATCTCTTGGGTTGCTAGCAGTCAAACTAGGCTTTGCATTTTTACATCCACATTCAGCTTTATGCATGTGCATTAGAATTTTCTGCATGATTTTGCATGTAGCGTTAGTTTGCATGCATAATAGACATACACAATTGGCACAATTGGCCAACCAGCCAACCCTACTAACCGACTAGCCCCTATAAAGGGCAAGCTGGAGATCATTTTAAACATCTCTCGTTCTTGCACACCTGTAAGCTGGCACAGCTGGCAGGAGGCCCCTCAATAAGCGAAATGCAAGTATTTGGAGATCACCAGAAAAGCACAGTAGATTTTGGGTTGGGTGACGATATGATATGACGACGTGCTGAAGTGACGTGAACCTGCGCTGCTGCCCCCGCCTGCCCTCTGTTGCCTCCGCCTGTTTCTTTGCCGCTCCCGCCTGCCTCTGCTGCCTTCACCTGCCCTTCTGCTGCCTTCGCACCCCCCTTCGCCTGCCCAACTTCTGCCCTTCACTAGTCTCTCAGTCCCCGCCTGCCCTTCAGCTACCCCCGCTAGCCCCTCTGCTGCCCACCGCCTGCTTTCGCCTGCCCCTTTTGCTGCCCCGCCTCCCCCTTTGCTGCCCGCCCCCTGCCTTATTCAGTCCCCGCCTGCCCCTCTGCTGCCCCCGCTGCCCCTTTCCCCTTGCTTCCCCAGCTGCTCCCGGACTTTTCCCCCCTTCCTCTGCTCCCGTTTTCCCAGCAGCTATTTTATCTGGATTCAAGTCGGCCGCCCACTTTTCTTGATTGGTCTTATGGCTCTTTCTGCCGCAGCCAATCTCTCATCACCCCCACTGGCCGGGAGAATCATCAATTTTTCACAAGACGAACTCACCTCTCTTCAGCACGACATTGACCTTGAGATCCAGACTACCCTTGTTGCCAAAGTTTATGGTTCCCACCCTTCTCGTTCACAGGCCCGTGAATGGCTTCTCGCAGCTCTCCCTTCGGAGCTGATTGTGCACTTTCAGGATACTCGTTTACTTGGTCGAGACTTCTTCCAGGTGGACTTTCATTCTTCAGAAGCTACTTCTCAGGCTTTGGCTAGCAGCCCCTTTCCTCTTGTACCTAGGAAGATTTTCTTCTTTCAGTACCAGGTGGGCTTTGATCCAGTGGTGGAGGATCAGCGCCTTACCCCAGTCTCACTACGGTTCCCTGCTCTTCCTCGGTCCTATTGGAAGCTTTTAGCTTCCATAGGGGCATCCTTTGGCCAGGTTCTAGAGCTACCAATCCTCCCGAGCTCTCCCGCCTCAGCTTCCGCGGCCGTTACGGCCACTCTTGATGGTGTACCCCGGGTCCTTGTGCTTGTTCCTGATCCATCGATTACTGATGATCATGTTATGCTTCAGAGACCTGACGGATCTCATTTCTGCCATAGGATGGAGATTGCAAGCAGACCTGACCAGTGTCGGATTTGTCGTCGACAAGGTCACATTGCTAGAGATTGTCCCAGATCGAGGGGCCATGCTAGGAGGCGGCGTGATCCTGGCCATCAGAGGCCTTCTGCAGATGCCGAGACTCGAGCTGCTCCTTTGCCACAGCAGACCACACAGCGTTGGGTTGTGGTTAGGAATCGGGATGGCAGGCACCCTCGGACCCCCGTACCTGCCCCTTCACCCACACTCCCTGTGGAGCACCCTAACCCCTATGCAGCTCTTGCCTCACAGGATGTTGATCCTTTTTTGGAGGATGAGGCCTTCCAAGCACATGATCTGGATCCCTCACAGGAGGATGCTGCTTTACAGTTACAGGATGATTGCACCTTGAGGATGATGTTGCACATTCGCATTGTCATGGTACCTCTCTAGTTCTGAGGACTAGCCCTGGCTTTTCCCCGGAGTGGGACAGAGAGGTAAGGTTTACATCGTCAGATTTTCCCTCCCTTACCTATGCGAGACGTACTTCCACCTCTAAAGGACGTCCTTCGTCGACCACGAGATCTGGTCGTTCCTACTCTAAGTCTTTATGAGGATTGTCTCTTGGAACATTCAGGGTCTTGGGGGTTTTTTTCCGCGTCGACGGAAACAAATTGTAAAAACCCAGCTTCATTGTGCAGTCACAGGTGGACCTATGGATATATTGCTCTTGCAAGAGCATAAACTGGATGCTAGTCAGTGTGGGAGATCAGGCAAGCTTCTCTCACGACACACCTTTTGGTCATGAATGGGAGATTAATTAGGGTTAGGGTTTCATGTGAGAGACAAACACAGAGAGAGAAGAAGGAGAGAGAAATGAAATGAAATGAAATGATATATTAACGTCTTCAGAAGGCCAAAATGACCTATGAGACCAAAAAGGTTACAACAATTGGTCGATCTGATACAATGTCTGTGTAAGAAAAGCTAAAAACAACTAACTGAAACTGAAATAACTATGAGGAAAAGTACGGTACTAGGAGCTCCTAATGGATAACATCTAGGAGGAAAACTCCAGCAACAAAGGTAAGCATCATACACATCACTATCCAAAGAAGTCTCTCATCGGTCGATGGCGGATATCCTCAATGTCCTCCATGGTGAGTACTCTGACTGGACGTCTCCCATGCCGTGCTAGTATGGTCCTGATCCTCTGTTGTAGTCTCCGCCGGTGTCGAGATGGGCCTCTCATCTTGGGGCCCCTGGACCGCCCCAGCTCTATAGCCCGATCAATCAGTGTACCTATAGTGCGGCTATACTCTGGGGCTAGCTGCAATGCCTGCTGGCCTGACTGCTCAATCTCTGGTCAAAAGAAGTCTGTAATCTGCCTCTGTAGGTGTATCTCCCTCTCTGATCCCCTCCCTCTCAAGAGACCCTCTCTATGTCTACGAAGCTCCAGCAAGTATAATCCGAGGCATCTCTGATCCTGGTATCTCATGACTCTAGAAAGTGGTCCGAAACCCTCTCTGAACAGGCAGTGAAAACGGCCTCGTATCTCATAATATACTGGACAGTGACATATGTAATGTAACTCTGTCTCTAGCTCCATCTAGCATAGCTGACAAATCCTGGCCTCAGCTGGTACTCCTCTAAATCTGCCAGTCTCAATCTCTAGCTGGTGTGAGGATGTGCGCATCTGACCAATAGCACACCGTACCCCATGAGAAAGATGAGTATCCATGTAGCTGGGTCTAATCACAAACCCATCCTGCGTGAGCTGGAGAAGATGATCTCTATAGAAAGCCATCTTCGTACCAAGCTCCTGTGTCGGCTGTATCCATGTCCTCCTAGTGTCCAGCTGAATCAAGTCCTGCCTGATAAGTCTGGTAATCTCTGCCCGTGTGAGAGAGAGGGAGGGTGCATCTAGGGAGTACTGAAATGATCATATGCTCTCCCAGTCCTCATCCTGTCAATAGCTTTCCTTACCATCTCAGCAGTAAAGAAAGCACATGTCTCTGGCATGGCTCCGATGGGTCTGGCAGGGGCGGCTGTCCTGTTGCTGTGTACAGGGATGCTGCATACTCACCCCAAATCTCTGTGGAGGTAATGGCTGGTGATGGTGAATGCTCATGGAATAGTCTCCATGCCTCACCTGAGTCTTGACTCATAAATAACTGATACAAATCCCTCTCTAACTGAGCAAGATAAGCCCTCTTCTTCCGTCGCACTAGGTGCCGGAAGGTAATCCATGACTGTCTGTGAGTGGTAACACCCATGAGCACCTCTCTCTGTAATCTGATCCTCATCTCTCTGCACTCCTCATCATACCAACTGTTCTGGGGCATGTTCCCAGATCGTCTCCGTGTAGGCTGACTATGGGGATATGCCTCTGATGCTGCAGCATGAAGCATATCTATCAATATCTGAGTGAGCTCATCTAATGGCCGTCCTGGCTCCTCGGTACATAAGCGTCTGTATATCTCATCCGTGTACACGGTGTCAGTCTCCCTCGTAAAGGTATAACGAGTGTGTGTGGAGACCTGTCCCAATGGAGCGGTGCTGAACTGAAATGTAAGAGTGAAGAACAAGATAGCATGATCCACTGCTATTCCAACCGGCCTAGTGCCTACCATAAAATCCTGAAAAGAGGGAATGAGACTGGGCTGAGCCATAACATAGTCCACTGTACTAGCACCATGCCTATGTGGAAAGCAAGTGAAACCGCCCGATGTCGGGAATCTCTGTAGGCCATTCAGGATGGCCAATCCATGTGCAGTCCCCATGTCTATCAAATACCGCCCATACACTGTATGTTCCTCATCCTGTGAGAGTCTAGATAGGCCCATATCCCTAACATCAAGCTCCCTCAACATCTCCTCTGAGGTATCATAAAATACTGTCTGGTTATGGGCGGTCCTGGCATTGAAGTCCCCCAGGAGAATGATGTCACCATCCCTGGAGAACTCCCAAATGTCATCATCCAAAATAGAAAAGGGAGACTGCCCGCTAGGTGATGCATACACTGATGTACTAGGAGCAAAATAGCATATAGCAATGTAGAGATATCTGCCCGTCTCTGCCCTCAGTCTAACCCACATGTACCTAGCCTGCTCTTCTCTGCAGACTATATGTATCAGTGGCTGTAGCTCCTCTCTAAACAAATACTGCCACTCCTCCTGAGCCCCGTCCTCTATGCTCTGAACGAGTCTCCTGTCTACAAGCTGTCTCCCATCGGTATCCACTAACATGTGGCATGGACTGTCCAGGAGCCTGATGCGTCTCACAGTAGAAGATGATGTCCCTCCCAGTGAAACTATCCTCAAAAGTCCCTACATCAAGACATAGAGATCCATTACAATTCCAAGTAGCAACTTTGAGTGTAGTCCCATAGGTCTCGCGCCGTCATGAAGAGAGAGAGTTGTGGGGATAAGTCAACTCAATGTGTGAGTGTGTGACTCCCCTATCACACATGTATATTTGCACTAGTACACATAGTGCACTTAGTACATTAAAAGTACTAAGTGTACTATGTACTATAACTTATGG
The DNA here is from genome assembly GCF_041138505.1 of Cibotium barometz. Lineage (NCBI taxonomy): Eukaryota > Viridiplantae > Streptophyta > Polypodiopsida > Cyatheales > Cibotiaceae > Cibotium > Cibotium barometz. The sequence goes on from NC_141084.1 coordinate 47,058,246, forward strand.
GCTTGTACACACTACAAGGGTGGGCATAGTGCCTTTACCCCAACAACCTCCCACTTAAAGGCAAAGTGCCCTTAAATGAAGGAAAAGAAAAATCAGCATGTACATGATAATATACAAGGCCATATCAAGGCTAAAACTGGCCTCATCCAATGCCCATCAAGTGTCTGCAATGAGCAAACCGCTCCGGAGGCAAACTCTTTGTCAACAGATCAGCCGGGTTGTCATCCGTATGAATCTTAACAAGCTGAATTTGCTTGTTCTCTATCACCTCTCTGATGAAGTGATACTTCACATCCACATGCTTCGTCTTTGCATGAAAGACAGGGTTCTTTACCAACTGGATGGCACTCTGACTGTCACAATGCAACAATGGAATATCCCCTATATAACCCAAATCAACCACTAACCGAGAGAGCCATAATGCCTCCTTGCAAGCCTCTGTGGCTACAATATACTCGGCCTCTGTAGTAGATAAGGCAATGCACTTCTGCATCCTGGATATCCATGACACAGCACCTCCTGTGAATGTAAACACATAACCGGTAGTAGACTTCCGGTTATCTGGATGACCGGCATAATCCGAATCCGTGTAACCATGCACTAATGCATCCTGTTTGCCAAAGCAAATGCACATATCCTGTGTGCCCTTTAGGTATCTCATGACACCTTTCACTGCTTCCCAATGCTTCTTGCCAGGTTTGGCCATGTATCTAGAAACCACTCCCACTGCAAATGCAATGTCCGGCCTAGTAGCAACCATGGCATACATGAGACTGCCACAAGCTGAAGCATACGGAATCTTGGCCATATCAGCCCTGCCACTATCTGACTGTGGGCTGTCCATAGCACTGAGTTTCACATATGGAGGCAAAGGAGTACTAGTCTTCTTCCCCCCGTCCATATTGAACCTCTGCAAAACTTTGCCAATGTATTCCTTCTGAGACAAATACAACACATGCTAATTTCTGTCTCGAAGTATCCGCATACCCAAAATGTGATTTGCATCACCCAAATCCTTCATATCAAAGGTTTGATGCAGCCTCTTCTTCAAGGCATCCATCTCTTTACGAGATTTCCCGGCAATCAACATATCATCAACATACAAGATGAGGATCAATAGACTGCCATCCAAAGCTTTCTTGGTGTATAAGCAATGAATATCAGTTCTGTACACTTTAGAAGGCGTTTGAGGCGGTGCTCTTTGTTACGCCTTGGCCAGCGCTACACGCGACGAGGTGAGCGCCGCCCGCCAGCCTGCATGCGCTTATCCGCCCAACGCGTTGCTGCCTTTGCCGCCTTCGCCTAGTAACCAGCCATCTAACGCCCAACGCGTTTATGCAAGCGCACGCTGCGGAGAACTGCCGCTCGTCGTCGCCTACGTTTACGCTTCGAGAAAATCACCTGCCAGCTGGCGGCGTTTAGCTCTGGGCGCCTCACCTGCTGCGAGCGCTGCTGCCCTATGGTGTTCGTTGCAACGCCTTGTGGCCAGAAGTCTGACGCCTTGCTGCAACTGCTCACGATGCCTTACGCCTTGTGGCCACCAACGCCTTGCTGCAACTGCTCACGTTGCCTTACGCCTTGTGGCCACCAACGCCTTGCTGCAAGCGCACGAGCTCAGCTACGAGGACTTCCTGCCTCGCTTCTTGCACTTCCTTCTCTTGCAATGGGAGCCTACAAATACGGCATCTACAGCCATCAATTTTGATGCCCTACACTGGAGGTGTGTGAAGCGAAGGCTACAGAGGTGAAAGCGGTGGCACTTGCTGTTGGCTTTGATACCAATTGAATGGGAGATTAATTAGGGTTAGGGTTTCATGTGAGAGACAAACACAGAGAGAGAAGAAGGAGAGAGAGAGAGAGTTGTGGGGATAAGTCAACTCAATGTGTGAGTGTGTGACTCACCTATCACACATGTATATTTGCACTAGTACACATAGTGCACTTAGTACATTAAAAGTACTAAGTGTACTATGTACTATAACTTATGGGCTTGTACACACTACAAGGGTGGGCATAGTGCCTTTACCCCAACAGGTCACCGGCTGTTGGTATCAAGGGTGGTGTTTGTATCTCTGTTTCAGCTTTGATCTTGCCTTGCATCATTGGACATGGTGTCATTTTGCTTGCGAGAGCGCAGTGGATCCTTCTTATGCAGTGTACTACACCCATTGGTATTCTCAACCTCTATGCTCCTAACCATAGAGGTGAGAGGATTGCCTTTTGGAAATCTCTCACTACATTGATGCCTCTTGCCGACCATTGGATTATTGGTGGGGATTTTAACATGGTTGAGATGCCAACGGATAAAAGAGGTGGACATGAGGGCTTGGTGCATCCTTTTGAAAGAGCGTCTTGGGAGAGGTTTATACTCTCCATTCATGGTAGAGATTGTTGGCATGAGGATGACATTTTGAGGAGTCCATCCACTCTTCTTTATTCATGGTCTAACAAGAGGAGATGTAGGATGTATCTATGCACGGTTAGACAGATTTATGTGGATGATTGGGTGCTTGACAGAGGTGGACATACTTTGATTGCTACAGGAACCTCCAAATCGGATCATTGCCCCGTGGTTTTATGTATAAGAGATCCGAATTGCCATGGATCAGCACCCCATGTACGCATCCCTGATCATTTGTTTTCAAATGCAGAACTATCACGTCGTATGCTTCATATTTGGAGATCTCATGACTTCTTACAGGCCTCTCAAAGCCTGGCCTCTGCTCTTTGTGATATTAGTGACTTTTATCACACACGTGCCCTGTCTAAGAGGCAAGAGGCCTTGGACTTAGAAAGGGCTATTAGACCTAGATTGGCTGCCTTGCAGAAAGAGCACGAGAAACATCCTCATGCTCAATGGGTTGCAGATTCTTTATGTACTATTAGAGCAGAACTTCATCACTCTCTTGAGCAGCGCGCGGAGTATCGTTTCATGCCCAGGAATCCTTTTGGACACAGATGGGTGGCAGATGTAACAAACATTTCTTTGCTTCTCACGGCCCATCTCATGCCAGAGATAGTGTCAGGCAGTTGCAGGATTCACATGGCACTCTTCACTCAGATCCTCTCATGGTTAGAAAGATTGCCACCGATTTCTATTGCCAGCTTCTTAGTGCTGAGCCGCATTCTGATCTGCGACACAGGGCACAGAGGAAGGTTTGGAATGCATTGCCACATTTGATCACCGAGGAGATGTGTGCCGCTCTGGATGCCCCTTTTTCTATGCAGGAGTTCAATCATGCTCTTCATGCCTTACCTCATGGTAAGTGTCCAGGGGAGGATGGCCTCTCCCCTGTATTTCTCACTACTTTTTGGGATGAGATTGGGGCTGAGATAACATCGGCTTTGCAGGAGATGTGGGACACAGGTTCTATGCCTTCTTCTCTCACTGAGGGACTTATTTATCTTATTCCTAAGAGCGGGGATAAGAAATTGATTGCCAGTGGAGACCTATCACCTTACTTGGGACTACCTATAAGATTCTTGCTTAGGCAGTGAGCATCAGACTGCAGCCAGTTTTGCAGGATGTTATTCATGATAACCAGAATGGATTCTTACATGGCAGCAGCATCTTTGATAACATTTTCTCGTTTTGGGAGGCCATCGAATCAGCTAAAGCGAGCAATCAGCCCTTAGCCATTCTGCTCTTGGATTCTGAGAAGGCCTATGATAGAGTGGATTGAGACTTTCTTGGGGGAACTCTTAGTCATATGGGCTTCTCTCAGAGATGGATAAAGGGAGTTTCATGCATGTATCGTGATGCCCACAGTAGAGTTCTTGCTTGCGATGATAGAGGAGAGCGGTTTCAGATTTCTCGCTCAGTACGACAGGGCTGCCCATTAGCCCCTTTATTATATATCATAGTTGCAGAGGCCATGAGCATCTTTTTCCGCTCCACTGCTGGTATTTCAGGATTGAGGTTGCCTCTTCGTAGTCAGGAGGAGTTGGTCGACTCTGAGTTAGCTAATGACACAGCCCTGTTTTTGGAGGTTTCACATATATGCTTATGTTCCTTCCGGGTAGCACTAGAGGAGTTATGTTTGGCAGCAGGGGCACTCATTAATTGGCACAAATCTGTTGGTTTTTGGGTTAGTGATTCACCGAGAGTTGATTGCGGTGCAGAGCTTGGTTTTACTTGGATCAACAGAGGATGTGCTGCTAGATATTTGGGATGCCAAGTTGGGATTGATATTTCTCCTGCACAGCAGTTTGCTCCGGTACTTATGAGTATCCAGAAGAAGCTCCTCCATTGGAGCTGCAAGAGATTAGATTTAGCCTCCAGAGCTTTGGTGGCTAATCACGTTTTGCTTGCCTCAGCTTGGTTTATTGCCTCTTGTTGGTGCTTCTCTCATGCGTGCATTGGCCAATTGCGGAGATTGATCCGAAATTTTCTCTGGCCGAGCTTGGATGGCACCTCAGACACTCGTGCCAGGGTCGCTTGGCTCACAGTTTTTCAGCCCAATAGAGAGGGGAGCTTGAATATTATCGATCCGGATGTTCAATGCAGGGCGTTGCTTTGCAAACTTGTGGTCAGAGGTTTCCTACCAGGCACTGAGCCTTGGAAGGATTTTTTCTTGTCTCAGATTTCCAGATGTACACCCAGGGTCGGGAGAGACTGGATGCCCAACACACGTTTTTTGTTCACAGAGGCTGATATTAGGGCACCATCTTCCCCTCTTATTGCAGCCATTGTCAGAGCATGGAGAAGCATGAGATATTTTTTGCGACAAAGACTTCCTAGGTCTTTCGACGAGGCTGACCGACAACCTATTATGTGGAACGAGTTCATTAGGGATGAGGCTGGTCGGCCACTTTGGTGCATCTCGTTATATGCAATGGTCAGGATGGGACAGATGCGCATACACAGTTCTTGCTTGGAAGACCTTTAAGAGTCTTCCGGAGGATCGGAGAGTTGCATCCACTCAGCATCTTAGGGGCTCTCGCATTCGTATTGATCAAATTGATGCAGCTATTCCGCATGAGTGGCTTTCTGGGACCTTTCACGGAGACTATCATCCGAGTTGGCTGGGAGTTTTTTCGAGGATAGGCATACCTCTGCAGGTCATTGCTCTGCCAGGCCAGGAGGATACAGATTTCCTCATGTATTCTATCATGCCTGGTGGTAGATTGAGGAGATGTAGTATGGAGGAGATCATACCAAACACTAGGCTTAGTCCAGTGAGGATTGTTGGTCGCTCGGGGAAGCACTGGTTCATTGATTCTTCTCCTCAGATAGTGACTCATGGTTCTTGGTGTTTGTGGCTATATGGTGGCAGTCCTATCCGATATCTTCAATGGGATCGAGGAGAGTGGGAGTGGATTGATGCCTTCGATCCTTTGAAAAGCCTTCCTTTTTTTCTGTTTCTTTGTTCGGAATGCCAGGCTTCTCCTCACTCGACAGATGCATAGGATCCCTACTCTCAGGCCTCATTGGGAGAGCTATGATATTTCTCCAGTGATACAGCGCAGATATTGGCATAGACTTTGGCACTCATACAGAAGGAGCCAGATCTCTCATTTCTTTTGGTTATTCTGACATGGTGGTCTCCCCACCAATCAGTGGAGATCAGTTTTCGGTGTAGCACCTTCTTGTCCTAGATGTGCGGCAGATTCTGAGTCCGTACAACATTGTCTATGGGGGTGCAGCATTGCACAGCAGATTTGGGGTCCTGTAGCCCAACTTATGGGCAAATTGAGTGGCCGAGCCATGCATGTGACTTGGGGGGCAGTTGCTTGGCTCTCGCAGTCCGGTCCGCAACTTTTTTATGACGGAAGTGGTACAGATTCTGTTTTTTTTCATTGGTAGAGGTATTGCCCAGCATGGTTTATTGCAGGATGTTCCTCACTCTGATTATACACCCCCTAGACAGAGGATTGACACCATCTGGGAGATTATTGCCAGTATTACAGCATGGCAGATCTGGAGAGCTAGATGCACAGAGGCTATTGAGGGTGTCCAGATTTTTGGGTCTCAGCGCATCAGTACTATATGGGGTGATATCATCCACACTCTTATGGCTACTTGGGCTCGCATTCAGGGGCCCTCTCGTTCTGCGCAGGCGAAGCGTGTCATATTTATGCGGGAGTGGGACCATGGCATCTTCTTTTCCTCTAGTACCACAGGTCATACATGGCATCATGATGCTCATCAGTGGTTGAAATCACCTTACATATTGGGGTGATTCTATTCTCTTCCGGTTTATAGCTGTGATTGTTGTATGTTTTTCTCATACTTAATAGAAGTCTCTTTCTGGGGGGGGGGGGGGAAAAAGCACACTAGATTTGAGTTATGATAGAGGGAGCGTGCATAGGAGTGCCATGTATCTGGGCAAGCGATAGCTGTGTTGGGGGGAAAAGGGGGGGGGGGGAGGGGGGGAGGGGGGGGGGGGGGGGGGGATGTTCTCGGAGTTTCCCTCCTTGCAGTTCGGCCCTAAGAAAAGTCGGTATAACTCATCCTCTTTCCAAGCGTAGAACTCCCGTTTCTTGTGTTGGGTGAGCCGTTGAGAAATCCATTGCGCTTGGCGCTTCGTGATTTGCCCAATCCGTGCCCCATGATTAAGACGGGAGCATGTGGCTCGGCATTTGTCATCATACCAACAGTTATGGGGCACGGAACCGCAAGGTAGCTTGGCAGTAGACCGCTGCGTGCAGATGAAAGAAGTGGTGGTGGATGTGTGGAGTATGGTGGTGAGCTGTGATGTGAGGGTGGATAGGGGGACAGTGGAGTTGGTGGTAGATGTGGTTGGAGTAAACAAGGTCAAGCTTGTGATGAAAAAGGACCTGTGTGTAACGTAAGATGGGGGGTGGTGGTGGAGGGACGGGTGGTGTGTGTGCAGGTAAGAGTGAAAGAGAGCTAGGAATGGTCAGCTTCAAAGGGTGATGTGCAAGTATGAAAGAAAGAAAGAAAAGATATATTAACATCTACGGAAGGCCATATTGGCCTATGAGACAAATCTGTATACAACAAGTCCATGTCTTGAGTTCTAAGAGAGAGAGAGAGAGAGAAAGAAAGAAAGAAAGAAAGAAAGATATATTAACGTCTGCAAAAGGCCTAAGTGGCCTATGAGACCAAAACATAGTACACAGCTGATGGTGTCTCATCAAAAGTAAGACAAAAAGGACTTAAAAAGTCCTAAAACAGCCCTAAACAGCTATGAAAGGAAAATACTTCTACTGAGGTACAACAAAAGTGTATAATATCTACAACTAGCGTAAGACTGGTGTAATCTGCTCATCTCAGTATCTCTCTCATGGGGTGCTATAAGATAGAGAGACTCAGTTGTCTCCTGTGGCGGGTGATGATGGCTCTAATCCACAAGTGATGAAGCGGCCGTGGACGAGATCCTGGTAAGCGTGGGCATCTCGCTTGACAAAGTGCTATGGCTCTGTCAAGGGTGCCTCCTCCTGAGGACGTCTATGGGACGTCTGGCTCTCCGAGGGGGTAGAGGAGGTCCTGGTCGTATCTGCCGGGGTGGTCCTGCCCTGAAAAAATCTATCATGGCTCACTAGCGGGGTGGATCCTGGTGTGCTATCCTAGCTCATAGGAGAGCCTCTCAATGGCGTCTGAGCTCCAATAAGAAAAGCCCCAAACACCTATGATCCTCAAACTCCATCACATGTCGTAATGGTCCAAAACCCAATACCCCCTCGGAAGAGACACCAGTATCTCCCTCGTATCTCATAGTACACAGTACATCGACATATGGAGTGCTCCTCTGACTCCATTTCCTAGTGACATAGCTGACAAATGCGGTCTTCTCGCTTCATCCCCTCGTATCTGCCAGTCTCTACCCTCAGCTGATGTGATGAAGTGCGGATCTATCCAATGGCACTGCGAATGCCATGTGAGAGATGGGTGTCCATGTATGTAGACCGTGTCACAAAGCCATCTAGGGAGAGATGTAGAAAATGGTCCCGATAGTGGGCCATCTTCGTGCCTAGTGGTAGGGGGGGGCTGCACCATGTCCTTTTTGCATCTAGCCTCACGATGTCCATCCTGATCACCCTATTCTGCTTAGGGCGACTAAGGTCCAAGAAGGGGCAGTCCAGGCTGTAATAAAATGGAGGGAGTGCATCAATCGTCATGCTATGTAATCTCAACCAAGTACACATCTAGGTGTACCAACATCGTGTATCGCCATCTGCTGCTAACTGCCTGGAAGAGATAACTGCTAGGTGTGGATATCTGTCATGGCCCTGTGAAAATGGAACAGTACGAGTGTGGGCATGGTGGTTGCAGAGTCAGAATATTTTATGATTCACATGGGGGGTGCCCGGACAGAGTTTAAGATGTGTGGACATCCCTAGGTGTGAAGGGGGGAACTAGAAACATTAAACTTTAATGTTTATTAAAGTTTGCCCCTAGGCCTTAGTGGCCCTAGGGACTTATTAAAGTTTGGGGCCCTAGGGATTATTTTGGGAAAGAGGGCCACTTTTGGAGTGTTTTCTCTCTCTTCTCTCTCTCTCTCTTCCCTTTTGGGAGTCGTGGAGCAAAAGGGACATACAAGCGTGGAAAAGCAGGAGGAAGCTCTAGGCGGCTGCTGAAGACTGGTTTAGCTGCTGTTTTTCTGTGAACTGTGTGTTGAAGAAGGCTGTACAACAGCCGTACAGTACTGTACGACTGCAGGTATTACTGTGGACAGAGAAGCGCAGGGCTGTGGGACTGATACAGGCGCCTGCAACTGCTGAATACAGGCTGTACAATGCTGTACGACTGCAAGTACAGCTCTGTACTTTCTGCAGGTACACTGTACGGCCAGTTCTAGGGCAAGTACAGGTGCTGGACAGTACTGTAGCAGGACGGCGCAGGCAACCAGTAGCAAAATCCAGCAGGCGGCTACTTCTGATTCCCTGCAGAAAGACCGTACCGTCAAGTACAGGCAAGTACAGTCAAGTACAATCAAGTACAGTGCTGTTTTTCAGATCTATACTTTCAAGGACAGCATAAGAGTGAACATCAGGAGGAGGGTACAGGCAAGTACAAGCACATGTGTGAAGCAGGGTTGTGGATACAAGTGCCTGCAAGTACAGATTGGTGCTGTTGCTTCCTCCAGTGCTGTTTCACGAGCTGAACTTGGTAAGCTTCGTTTCCGTTCATCTATCTCTCTTTCTACTGCTTGATGTCTGTTGCAGATATGAGTTATCTGGCCCCTTGTGAGAGGAGGGGTATGGCAGATTGACAAGAGTTGAGACAGAGTTTGGACAGCATATGTATGTATGAGCTGAGATGATGTATCATGCACTTGAGTTATGCCAGATGTATGCCCATGGCTGGCCTGCTTAGTGATCTTGGCTGATCAGAGGGAGGCACAGTGTGTTATTTGGAGACACAGATCTGTGTGCATAGATCCTCTGTGCTAAGAAGGATTTGTGGGCCGTCAGATTGGATATACAGGTGTAAACTCTTGGCTGATCTGTGTGTTGTACTCAGCCATTCATATTATATTAATTGAATAAAGAAATACCGCAAGGGGCGCCAAGCTTTGGGGCCAACAGGTGTCGCTGTGTTTTCAGATTTGGGCACTCTAGCTCCAATCTGCTTTGTTTTCACATCTAGACTACAAGTGGACGGGTGATTGCTAATCTACCGCACTCTGGTTTCTATCAGAGGCCGGTTTCAAGGTTCCGTTGCCGGGACCAATCATCAACTTTCTGAAGGGGGTGAGCTCGTGGTTGCTTTGAAGAAAGCCATCGCTGAAAATTCAGCAAACATGTCTGATACAGAGGATGAGTACTTCTATCATGAAGAAGAAGAGCAAGAGACTTCTCCTGAGAGAGATGTATCTGAGGATATTTTTGCAGGAGAACAAGCTGCAGATGTTGAGCCTTATGAGGATGTAACACAGCCAGAAGATGTGCATGGTAAAGAGGATGATGATGCTCGGTTCAAAGATCGCTTGGCTAGTGTTATGGATACTTTTATGCAGCTCACACAGAGCAAGAGATTTGCTGAATTTATGAGATCTCGCACAGAGCCCCGCACAGAGCCCCAGAAAAAGAAGAAGAAGGTTCGTTCGAAGAATCTTCCACAGGGTCATAGTGGTGCCATCCCACAGGAACCATCTTTTGGCCAGTTTCCGAATATGCAGCATGCTTATGGAGCAAACTCTCAGAGTTCCTTCTATGGACAGCCACCTATTCCTCAACAGAATATGCATCCAGGTTATTTTGGTGGTGGCTCGGTGTTCCAATCCATGACTGGGGGTTATCCTCAGGGAGGCATGGGTATGTATGGGCCTTTTGGAGCCAATTTTCAGCCTGGCATGCAAGGGAATATGTATGGTGGTATGCAGTCCGGTATGCAAGGAAATGTGTTTGCAGGCATGCAACCTGGGATGCAAGGCAATATGTTTGGTGGTATGCAGCCACGTATGCATAATGGAATGTTTGAAAACATGGCTGGAATGTATGGTATGCCTGGTGTGGGAATGGGAAATGTTGACCCAATGATGGGTATGAATGTTGGGGGCAGCAATCTTACGAAACCACTTCCATATGATAATCTAACGCCTATGGGAAAGGCGAAGGATTACAAGGGGGAGCTGCAGTGAAGTTTGACACATTCAGTGGGGCCAAGGATAAATTGAAAGCACTTACCTTTTTACAGCAGTTTGATGCTGCTTTTTCTGGTGGGAATTACACAGAGTCCTCTAAGGTGAGGAAAGCTGCCACTTTTCTCAAGGGCAATGCTTTGCAGTGGTGGTCTACTCTTCTTTTGCAGGGCATAGCACCCACCACATGGGTCCAATTCAAACAGGTTTTCTCTTCCGTATGGCTCACATCTACATTTGAGGTGGATGTTATGACCGCATGGCACAAGCTGGATGCTTCAAAGTGTGATAGTTTGGAGGATTATAACAAGAAGTTTTGGGAAGCTCTACTCCCAGTGACTTCTTATCGTGCCGTGCCTTTATCTGAGCAGGTTGAGAAATATTGTTGTGGGCTGCCCAAAGAGGTACGAGATTATTGTATAAAGACAAGAGTAACGAACATGTCACAGATGATTGAAAATGCTATGACAGCTAATGCATTACTCACAGGTGGTTCATCTGGGTTTAAAGGCAGTAAGAAATTGGGCAAGAAAGCTGAAAAATTTGGGCATGCTTCTCGTGATGCTAAAGGGTCTTCAGAGACAAAGTATAAGAAGTTGCCAATGCCCAAGAGGACTTCTGAGGAAAGACAAGCTTTGAGAGATGCTCAAAAGTGTTTTTACTATACTGAAGAGGGGCATATGTCATTCAATTGTCCCAAAAGAACGTCCAAAAAGGACCCTGACAATAAAGGAGAGCCCAAGCCAAAGAAACCAAAGCCTTCTGCAGGCTTAGTTCCTGATCTTGTGGGGGAGCAGCTAGGTGATGAAGCTACAGAGTTGTGCAGGGCATGGGGCAAAGTGAGAGATCAGAATGCTTTGATCTTCTTTGACACAGGTGCTAGAGCCAACTTCATTTCACCAGATTTGGCTGGCCGATTGGGGATTCGCGCAGAGGAGATGGGGCCGTTACATGAGGCTAATATGACTTGTCCAGGGTATGCAGAACCCGTTACTCCTATTATTGGGAAGCTTCGGCTTCATTTGCAGGGTTATGTGGACAGCGAAGAGTTCTTCATCATGCCTTTAGATGGCTGTGATGTTTTGTTGGGGATGCCATGGTGCCACAGGGTACATGCGGTGGTGGATACTTACAATAGGAAAATTACTCTGACTCATAGAGGGAAAGAGCATGTATTGGATGTAAAACTCAAAGGGGAATCTGTTCCTATTGTATCCGCTTCGGCGATTTCATCAGTAATGAAAAAGCATCTTTCCGCGTACTTGATTTATGTAAAGGATGCACAGGATGATGAGTCTAAGTCTAATTTGTCAATGTTAGATAAGGACAGGGCTGATTTCTTAAGTGGGTTTCAAGACTGTTTTTCCGAGTCATTGCCAGGAGAATTACCTCCTGAGAGGCCAGAAGATCATGCCATAGATCTGATTCCTGGTAGTACTCCACCGAATAGACCGCCGTATCGTGTTAGTGCAGCCCAACAGGAAGAGATTATGAGTCAGGTGCAGGAGCTATTGAATAAGGGGTTGATTCAGCCTAGCTCATCACCCTTTTGCTCATTTGTGCTCTTAGTGCAGAAGAAGGATGGTTCTTGGCGCATGTGTATTGATTACAGGGCGCTGAACAAGAATACCATCAAGAATCGATTTCCCATACCGAGGATCGATGACATTTTGGACCGCTTACAGGGCTCCACAGTTTTTAGTCGTATTGACTTGAAAAGTGGGTATCATCAGATACGCATTAGACCCGAGGATGTGCATAAGACAGCATTCCGAACCACGTTTGGGTTGTATGAGTTCTTGGTTATGCCCTTTGGTTTGACAAATGCGCCTGCCACATTTAATAGAATGATGGACAGGATTTTCAGGCCTCATAGAGAGTTTGTGGGCACATTCTTTGATGATATGATTGTGCATTCACAAACTGAGGAAGAGCATAGAAGGCATTTGGCCATTGTGTTTGCAGAACTCAGAAACCATAGATTGGTGATTAATGGCAAGAAGAGTGAGTTCTTTTTGCAGGAGATACATTTCTTGGGGCATATTGTGTCTGGTCATGGAGTCCGTATGGATCCAGCAAAGGTGGAAGCAATACTTAATTGGCCAGCTTTGAGGACCGTGCATGATGTACGCAGTTTTTTAGGATTGTGTTCCTATTACAGGCGGTACATACGGCACTTTGCTGAAATTGCTTCGCCTCTTCATGCTTTGACAAAGAAGGCAACTCCGTTTAGATGGGCTGATCGGGAAATTACAGCATTCAAAAAGCTCAAAGAAAAGCTTACTTCGGACCCAGTATTGGTGTTACCGGACCTCCGAAAGGCTTTTGTTGTCCAGTGTGATGCATGTGGAAGTAGCATTGGTGCAGTTCTCATGCAAGAGGGACATGTCATAGCCTATGAGAGTAGAGTCTTGCAAGATGCTGAGAAGCATTTGCAGGTGTATGAGAAAGAGATGTTGGCTGTAATTCACGCTCTTTCTACTTGGAAACACTATTTGCTTGGGGCTGATTTCACTGTACAGACAGATCACCAGACCTTGCGTTATTTCCTCACGCAGACTAAGCTTTCAGAGAAGCATATGCGTTGGGCAAACTTTTTGTCAATGTTTCACTTCCAGATTGTGCATGTGGAAGGCAAAAAGAATGTAGTGGCGGATGCTTTGTCACGCAAGCCACAGGTCTCTGCAGTTTCACTCGCTTATCATCATGAGCTTGATGAAATGAAAGAGCAGTATGCCCATGATGAGGACTTTGAAAGGTTGTATGATCAGATGTCTGAGGGTCAGCGGCATGAGCATTATACTCTCAGAGATGGGTTTTTATTGATGCATGGCAGACTGTGTGTTACCAGGCCATTGCGACTCAAGGTTATGATTGAAAGTCATGCTCCACCGTATGCAGGTCGGTATTGACGCCACAGTCAAAGCAGTGGAGACTTTCTTTTATTGGCCAACCTTGAGAAGAGATGTTGATGCCTTTGTGAGACAATGCATCGTATGTCAGAAGGTAAAGTTTGACCGTCAGAAGACACCAGGGTTATTACAGCCTTTACCTATTCCATATAGACCTTGGGAGAGCATTGCCATGGATTTTGTATTTGATCTTCCATGGACGCAAACGGGAAATGATGGCATCTGGACTATCATATGCAGGTTCAGTAAGCAGGCTCATTTCATTCCCGTGCGGAAGACAATTAAAGTGGATCATATGGTGAAGTTGTTCATGGCGAACATCTTCAAGTATCATGGCTTGCCTACGTCTATCATTAGTGACCGTGATCCACGGATGACGAGTTTGTTCTGGAGAGGGTTGTTTCACAACATGGGTACAACTCTCAAGTTTTCATCGTCATTTCATCCACAGACAGATGGTCAGTCAGAAGAGGCTAACTCTACAGTGTTGGATCTTCTCAAGTGTTATATGTCAGAGCACAAGCAACAATGGGAAAAATATCTTCCTTTGGTGGAGTTTGCATATAACAACACTGTACATAGCTCGACAGGCAAGGCGCCTTTTGAGATTGTAGGAGGAGGGAAGAAGGTTCCACCCATTTTGCATACAAAGGATAAGATCTTTGAGGCTGATCAGTATGTGGAGAGCTTGGATGAAGCTTATCGGAGAGTTAAGTTGGCCCTCCAGAAAACTCAGCAGAAGCAAAAGAAAGCCGCAGACCGTCACAGACGTGATTTACAGTTTGCATTGGGTGATTGGGTTCTTTTGCGTTTTGAAAAGGCTAGACTCAAGAAGATGAAGGGTAAAGAGCGCTTATTCCCTAAGTTGAGCATGCGATATTATGGGCCTTTTCAGGTTTTGGAAAAGATTGGTGAGGTAACCTATCGATTGAAGTTACCAGATCACTGGAGGATTCACAATGCTTTTCACGTGAGTCTTCTTAGACCTTTCCGTGGGGATGTGCCTGAGGATGTATCAGATGAGGCTCAGCCGCCGAAAGTTGAGGAACTTGATGAGGTTCTGATTCCAGAGCAGATACTGGCACATAAAGAAAGGAAGGTACGAGGTAAAGTTTCGCGTCGCTATCTTGTGAAGTTCAAGAACTATTCACCGATGGATGCGAAGTGGATGGAGGAAGGTGACTTAACAGATTCACCTCAGGTTTTGCAGCTTTATCTCGATGCCTTTGAGTTAGAGCCGACTCTTATTGTGGCTCATTCAGGTTCAGCAGAGCATGGGTCTGGAGCATTACCTGATGCTCAAGAGGGGGGTAGCACCTCCACTCCCTTGTTACAGACAGGCTCAGATGACATCTAGAGGTCGCTTGGTGCAGATTTTATCTCAGCCGAAGGTACTGAGGCTGACAGTACATCTGTTTATGGGACTTCTATGATATATGTGTACTAGTCACATGGAGATTTTTGTGGATATGTATGGTTCACAGTGGTATACAACTTGGACTATTACTATGCCATTGGTTTGCAGTGAATATTGATACATGTGTATGGCTTAGAGAGATTGGGACGCTGATCTTGTCATATTGTATATTTCACTTTGGATATTTTGATTCATCACCAGAATGCAATCGAGGACGCTTGCCATTTTTCAAGAGGGGGGTATGTCATGGCCCTGTGAAAATGGAACAGTACAAGTGTGGGCATGGTGGTTGCAGAGTCAGAATATTTTATGATTCACATGGGGGGTGCCCGGACAGAGTTTAAGATGTGTGGACATCCCTAGGTGTGAAGGGGGGAACTAGAAACATTAAACTTTAATGTTTATTAAAGTTTGCCCCTAGGCCTTAGTGGCCCTAAGGACTTATTAAAGTTTGGGGCCCTAGGGATTATTTTGGGAAAGAGGGCCACTTTTGGAGTGTTCTCTCTCTCTTCTCTCTCTCTCTCTTCCCTTTTGGGAGTCGTGGAGCAAAAGGGACACACAAGCGTGGAAAAGCAGGAGGAAGCTCTAGGCGGCTGCTGAAGACTGGTTTAGCTGCTGTTTTTCTGTGAACTGTGTGTTGAAGAAGGCTGTACAACAGCCGTACAGTACTGTACGACTGCAGGTATTACTGTGGACAGAGAAGCGCAGGGCTGTGGGACTGATACAGCCGCCTGCAACTGCTGAATACAGGCTGTACAGTGCTGTACGACTGCAAGTACAGCTCTGTACTTTCTGCAGGTACACTGTACGGCCAGTTCTAGGGCAAGTACAGGTGCTGGACAGTACTGTAGTAGCAGCAGGACGGCGCAGGCAACCAGTAGCAAAATCCAGCAGGCGGCTACTTCTGATTCCCTGCAGAAAGACCGTACCGTCAAGTACAGGCAAGTACAATCAAGTACAGTGCTGTTTTTCAGATCTATACTTTCAAGGACAGCATAAGAGTGAACATCAGGAGGAGGGTACTGGCAAGTACAAGCACATGTGTGAAGCAGGGTTGTGGATACAAGTGCCTGCAAGTACAGATTGGTGCTGTTGCTTCCTCCAGTGCTGTTTCATGAGCTGAACTTGGTAAGCTTCGTTTCCGTTCATCTATCTCTCTTTCTACTGCTTGATGTATGTTTTGCAGATATGAGTTATCTGGCCCCTTGTGAGAGGAGGGGTATGGCAGATTGACAAGAGTTGAGACAGAGTTTGGACAGCATATGTATGTATGAGCTGAGATGATGTATCATGCACTTGTGTTATGCCAGATGTATGCCCATGGCTGGCCTGCTTAGTGATCTTGGCTGATCAGAGGGAGGCACAGTGTGTTATTTGGAGACACAGATCTGTGTGCATAGATCCTCTGTGCTAAGAAGGATTTGTGGGCCGTCAGATTGGATATACAGGTGTAAACTCTTGGCTGATCTGTGTGTTGTACTCAGCCATTCATATTATATTAATTGAATAAAGAAATACCGCAAGGGGCGCCAAGCTTTGGGGCCAACAGGTGTCGCTGTGTTTTCAGATTTGGGCACTCTAGCTCCAATCTGCTTTGTTTTCACATCTAGACTACAAGTGGACGGGTGATTGCTAATCTACCGCACTCTGGTTTCTATCAGAGGCCGGTTTCAATATCTCTGCCTGGCTACTTCATATAAAGTTCTTGCATATTCATGCCATGCCTCAGGTGTTGTGATAGGTGTGGTGGCTTTCGCTCATGGAACATCTTCCACGCCCTCTTGTTGTCCTGCCCCAAAAATAGTTGGTATATCTCCATCTCAAGCTTGGCCACGTAATACCGCCGCTTCTTCCGCACAAGGCGTTTGAAGAGCGTTCTGGCATGTCTATGTGTGTGGATGCCAAGGGTGATCTCCCGCTGCAGGCGGTCACGAGTCTCGCGACTTTCATCATCGTACCAACCATTATGTGGGGCCGTGTGGCGAGGAGGGGTAGAAAGAGGGGGGGTATACGGGAAAGCTTATGCTGTTGAACCATGTAATACATCTGCCAACTCTTTCGTAAGCTCATCAAGTGGACTGCTCAGGTCAAGAGCGAACATACCATCATATACTGCACTGCCATATACCCTAGAGGTCTCCCGAGTAAAGTGATATCTTGGGTATCTGGTATGACTACTAGAGGGTGGTGTGCCTCTAACATATCCACAAGTCACAAAAAATGTCAAATATGCATGGTCTGCTGCTATCCCAATGGGTCTGCCTAAAATGGAGAGATCATGTATATCATGTATCAAGGTAGGTGAGCCCATCAGGTAATCCACTGTACTAGCTCCTCCCTTTTTGTTCCAACATGTGAGAGCATCTGAACCTGGCCAACGGGATAGGCCATTATAGATAACTAGCCCATGTTCACTCCCCAAAGCTAGGAAGTGTCTCCCATATTCTGTCACTCCTGTGTCCTAGGCAGATCTCTGCATCCCTATCTCATCCGCTGCTAGCTCGCGATACATGGACTCATCCGTAGCATAGAGAGCTGATTGTTCCCGCCATGTACGTGCATTAAAGTCCCCCGTTAGTAGTACGTCTCCCAAGCTCGCAAATCTCATGATGTCCTCGTACAGTGGCATATATGGTGATTCTCCCGGCGTAGCGTATCTGGAATGTGCCGGTGGGAAGTACCATACTGCAATGTAAATGTCCCAAGGTCTATTTGTGCTCACTATGATCCACATGTAGCGTGCGTCTGCACCTCTATGCATCACATGTACTACCTCCCGTAAGTCCTCCCTTAACAATACTGCTACCCCCCCACTTCCTCTAGTCCCCCCTGCTATGCGTGGTTGCGGTCGACATACTGATTCCCATCTATATCAAGGAACCTCCGGTCCCATAGGCCGTGCCCCGTCAGGATGAACAGCGCTCCCGAATGAACACTTGCCCATCTCTGTATACAGCCCACTTCCCCTCCTTACGTGCTTCAAACACTGGAGGCATGTTTTCCTTCCGGTGTGCTACCTGGGCCGGCGTAAGATCCTCATCTAGATAAATTTTCTCTCCCGTAAGCGCGGCCCTCTTAGCGAGAAAGGCCTTCTTCTTATCCATATCTGCAAATTTCAATATCCATGCTCGTGCTCTGGTGGCATCCTTTCCCACTCTCCAGGCCTCTACTCTGAGAATCTCTGTGGCTCCTTTCTTTTTTTCTTTTTTTCTTTTTCCGAAAGAGACTTCTATTAAGTATGAGAAAAACATACAACAATCACAGCTATAACCCGGAAGAGAATAGAATCACCCCAATATGTAAGGTGATTTCAACCACTGATGAGCATCATGATGCCATGTATGACCTGTGGTACTAGAGGAAAAGAAGATGCCATGGTCCCACTCCCGCATAAATATCACACGCTTCGCCTGCGCAGAACGAGAGGGCCCCTGAATGCGAGCCCAAGTAGCCATAAGAGTGTGGATGATATCACCCCATATAGTACTAATGCACTGACACCCAAAAATCTGGACACCCTCAATAGCCTCCGTGCATCTAGCTCTCCAGATCTGCCATGCTGTAATACTAGCAATAATCTCCCAACTGGTGTCAATCCTCTGTCTAGGGGGTGTATAATCGGAGTGAGGAACATCCTGCAATAAACCATGCTGGGCAATACCTCTACGAATGAAAAAAACAGAATCTATAACACTTCCGTCATAAAAAAGTTGCGGACCGGACTGGGAGAGCCAAGCAACTGCCCCCCAAGTCACATGCATGGCTCGGCCACTCAATTTGCCCATAAGTTGGGCTACAGGACCCCAAATCTGCTGTGCAATGCTACACCCCCATAGACAATGTTGTACGGACTCAGAATCTGCCGCACATCTAGGACAGGAAGGTGCTACATCGAAAACTAATCTCCACTGATTGGTGGGGAGACCACCATGTCAGAATAACCAAAAGAAATGAGAGATCTGGCTCCTTCTGTATGAGTGCCAAAGTCTATGCCAATATCTGCGCTGTATCACTGGAGAAATATCATAGCTCTCCCAATGAGGCCTGAGAGTAGGGATCCTATATGCATCTGTCGAGTGAGGAGAAGCCTGGCATTCCGAACAAAGAAACTAAAAAAAAGGAAGGCTTTTCAAAGGATCGAAGGCATCAATCCACTCCCACTCTCCTCGATCCCACTGAAGATATCTGATAGGACTGCCACCATATAGCCACAAACACCAAGAACCATGAGTCACTATCTGAGGAGAAGAATCAATGAACCAGTGCTTCCCCGAGCGACCAACAATCCTCACTGGACTAAGCCTAGTGTTTGGTATGATCTCCTCCATACTACATCTCCTCAATCTACCACCAGGCATGATAGAATACATGAGGAAATCTGTATCCTCCTGGCCTGGCAGAGCAATGACCTGCAGAGGTATGCCTATCCTCGAAAAAACTCCCAGCCAACTCGGATGATAGTCTCCGTGAAAGGTCCCAGAAAGCCACTCATGCGGAATAGCTGCATCAATCTGATCAATACGAATGCGAGAGCCCCTAAGATGCTGAGTGGATGCAACTCTCCGATCCTCCGGAAGACTCTTAAAGGTCTTCCAAGCAAGAACTGTGTATACGCATCTCTCCCATCCTGACCATTGCATATAACGAGATGCACCAAAGTGGCCGACCAGCCTCATCCCTAATGAACTCGTTCCACATAATAGGTTGTCGGTCAGCCTCGTCGAAAGACCTAGGAAGTCTTTGTCGCAAAAAATATCTCATGCTTCTCCATGCTCTGACAATGGCTGCAATAAGAGGGGAAGATGGTGCCCTAATATCAGCCTCTGTGAACAAAAAACGTGTGTTGGGCATCCAGTCTCTCCCGACCCTGGGTGTACATCTGGAAATCTGAGACAAGAAAAAATCCTTCCAAGGCTCAGTGCCTGGTAGGAAACCTCTGACCACAAGTTTGCAAAGCAACGCCCTGCATTGAACATCCGGATCGATAATATTCAAGCTCCCCTCTCTATTGGGCTGAAAAACTGTGAGCCAAGCGACCCTGGCACGAGTGTCTGAGGTGCCATCCAAGCTCGGCCAGAGAAAATTTCGGATCAATCTCCGCAATTGGCCAATGCACGCACAAGAGAAGCACCAACAAGAGGAAATAAACCAAGCTGAGGCAAGCAAAACGTGATTAGCCACCAAAGCTCTGGAGGCTAAATCTAATCTCTTGGAGCTCCAATGGAGGAGCTTCTTCTGGATACTCATAAGTACCGGAGCAAACTGCTGTGCAGGAGAAATATCAATCCCAACTTGGCATCCCAAATATCTAGCAGCACATCCTCTGCTGATCCAAGTAAAACCAAGCTCTGCACCGCAATCAACTCTCGGTGAATCACTAACCCAAAAACCAACAGATTTGTGCCAATTAATGAGTGCCCCTGCTGCCAAACAGAACTCCTCTAGTGCTACCCGGAAGGAACATAAGCATATATGTGAAACCTCCAAAAACAGGGCTGTGTCATTAGCTAACTCAGAGTCGACCAACTCCTCCTGACTACGAAGAGGCAACCTCAATCCTGAAATACCAGCAGTGGAGCGGAAAAAGATGCTCATGGCCTCTGCAACTATGATATATAATAAAGGGGCTAATGGGCAGCCCTGTCGTACTGAGCGAGAAATCTGTATCCGCTCTCCTCTATCATCGCAAGCAAGAACTCTACTGTGGGCATCACGATACATGCATGAAACTCCCTTTATCCATCTCTGAGAGAAGCCCATATGACTAAGACTACCCTCAAGAAAGTCCCAATCCACTCTATCATAGGCCTTCTCAAAATCCAAGAGCAGAATGGCAAAGGGATGATTGCTCGCTTTAGCCCATTCCAAGGCCTCCCAAAACGAGAAAATGTTATCAAAGATGCTGCTGCCGTGTAAGAATCCATTCTGGTTATCATGAATAACATCCTGCAAAATTGGCTGCAGTCTGATGCTCACTGCCTTAGCAAGAATCTTATAGGCAGTCCCAAGTAAGGTGATAGGTCTCCACTGGCAATCAATTTCTTATCCCCGCTCTTAGGAATAAGATAAATAAGTCCCTCAGTGAGAGAAGAAGGCATAGAACCTGTGTCCCACATCTCCTGCAAAGCCGATGTTATCTCAGCCCCAATCTCATCCCAAAAAGTAGTGAGAAATACAGGGGAGAGGCCATCCTCCCCTAGACACTTACCATAAGGTAAGGCATGAAGAGCATGACTGAACTCCTGCATAGAAAAAGGGGCATCCAGAGCGGCACACATCTCCTCGGTGATCAAATGTAGCAATGCAATCCAAACCTTCCTCTGTGCCCTATGTCTCAGATCCGAATGCGGCTCAGCACTAAGAAGCTGGCAATAGAAATCGGTGGCAATCTGTCTAACCATGAGAGGATCTGAGTGAAGAGTGCCATGTGAATCCTGCAACTGCCTGACACTATCTCTGGCATGAGATGGGCCGTGAGAAGCAAAGAAATGTTTGTTACATCTGCCACCCATCTGTGTCCAAAAGGATTCCTGGGCATGAAACGATACTCCGCGCGCTGCTCAAGAGAGTGATGAAGTTCTGCTCTAATAGTACATAAAGAATCTGCAACCCATTGAGCATGAGGATGTTTCTCGTGCTCTTTCTGCAAGGCAGCCAATCTACGTCTAATAGCCCTTTCTAAGTCCAAAGCCTCTTGCCTCTTAGACAGGGCACATGTGTGATAAAAGTCACTAATATCACAGAGAGCAGAGGCCACGCTTTGAGAGGCCTGTAAGAAGTCATGAGATCTCCAAATATCAAGCATACGACGCGATAGTTCTGCATCTGAAAACAAATGATCAGGGATGCGTACATGAGGTGCTGATCCATGGCAATTCGGATCTCTAATACATAAAACCACTGGGCAATGATCCGATTTGGAGGTGCCTGTAGCAATCAAAGTATGTCCACCTCTGTCAAGCACCCAATCATCCACATAAAATCTGTCTAACCGTGCATAGATACATCCTACATCTCTTCTCCTGTTAGACCATGAATAAAGAAGAGTGGATGGACTCCTCAAAATGTCATCCTCATGCCAACAATCTCTACCATGAATGGAGAGTGTAAACCTCTCCCAAGACGCTCTTTCAAGAGGATGCACCAAGCCCTCATGTCCACCTCTTTTATCCGTTGGCATCTCAACCATGTTAAAATCCTCACCAATAATCCAATGGTTGGCAAGAGGCATCAATGTAGTGAGAGATTTCCAAAAGGCAATCCTCTCACCTCTATGGTTAGGAGCATAGAGGTTGAGAATACCAATGCGTGTAGTACGCTGCATAAGAAGGATCCACTGCACTCTCGCAGGCAAAATGACACCATGTCCAATGATGCAAGGCAAGATCAAAGCTGAAACAGAGATACAAACACCACCCTTGGTACCAACAGCCGGTGACGAAAAGGTGTGTCCTGAGAGAAGCTTGCGTGATCTCCCACACTGACTAGCATCCAGTTTATGCTCTTGCAAGAGCAATATATCCATAGGTCCACCTGACTGCACAATGAAGCTGGGTTTTTACAATTTGTTTCCGTTGATGCGGAAAAAAACCCCCAAGACCCTGAATGTTCCAAGGAGACAATCCTCATAAAGACTCAGAGTAGGAACGACCAAATCTCGTGGTCGACAAAGGACCCCCTTTAGAGGCGGAGGTACGTCTCGCATAGGTAAGGGAGGGAAAATGTGACGATGTAAACCTTACCTCTCTCCCACTCCGGGGAAAAGCCAGGGCTATTCCTCAGAACTGGAGAGGTACCATGACAATGCGAATGTGCAACATCATCCTCAAGGGTGCAATCATCCTATAACTGTAATGCAATATCCTCCTGTGAGGGATCCAGATCATGTGCCTGCAAGGCCTCATCCTCCAAAAAAGGATCAACATCCTGTGAGGCAAGAGCTGCATAGGGGTTAGGGTGCTCCATAGGGAGTGTGGGTGAAGGGGCAGGTACGGGGGTCCGAGGGTGCCTGCCATCCCAATTTCTAACCACAACCCAACGCTAGCAGCTGGAGTCTCGGCATCTGCAAAAGGCCTCTGATGGCCACGACCACGCCGCCTCCTAGCATGGCCCCTCGATCTGGGACAATCTCTAGCAATGTGACCCTGTCGACGACAAATCCGACACTGGTCAGGTCTGCCTGCAATCTCCATCCTCTCGCGGAAATGAGATCCGTCAGGTCTCTGAAGCATAAGATGATCATCAGTAATCGATGGATCAGGAACAAGCACAAGGACCCGGGGTACACCATCAAGAGTGGCGGTAACGGCCGCGGAAGCTGAGGCGGGAGAGCTCGGGAGGATCGGTACCTCTAGAACTTGGCCAAAGGATGCCCCTATGGAAGCTAAAAGCTTCCAATAGGACCGAGGAAGAGTAGGGAACCGTAGTGAGACCGGGGTAAGGCGCTGATCCTCCACCACTGGATCAAAGCCCACCTGGTACTGAAAGAAGAAAATCTTCCTAGGACCCAGAGGAAAGGGGCTGCTAGCCAAAGCCTAAGAAGTAGCTTCTTCTTGGGGAGTACCTTTCTCCCCCCCACCTTGTAACCCGTACATGTAGGGCTCTGGCTCGCCGTTTAGCCTCTTCTTCAAGGGTTGCATTCATCACCTCCACTTTATTGTCATGCATTCCCTTGTGCTTTTTTACCACATCAATCCACTTAGCATTTTCTTCCACCTCCGCCTTGGTGCACTGTGCAACCTCGGCGAAGGTTTTTATCTCCTTCTCCACCTGTATTTTTAGTTCTTTTATTTCCTCCTGCGTTTGAGGTGCTGCAGCCATGCCTTGTCGAAGTTAAGCAAGAAATGCAACAAGAAACACATGCCTGTTTGGCTGAAACGTATGCAGACATGTATGCAAAGATGAAGGGCGAGACGAAGCCCAAGTACGGGTGGAACTGCAGGTTGTACAAACTCTTTTGCAGGCTGAAATTAGAAAAGAATTGCAAGAGGAAATGCATGCAATGATTGCAGAGAAAGACAGTATGATCTTGGAATTAAGGGCAGAGCTGAATGCATGCAAGGAAATGTTAGACAATCAAAATGCTCACGCAGGAGGCATATCTCTGTACTGACCAATCTGTGTATCTCATCATACATTGTTTCATCGATTCTCTTGGATGTCTTCCCCAGTGGCTTTCACCCCGGGGAGAGTGTCCATTCCCTACCTTTTCTCACATAAAACTTCTTAACAGAAGAGAACTTTACCGGTGTATGAAATGCAGCATCAGCGGCTTCTCCGAGTTCGGCGGCAATCTCCTCTTCCTCCATGTTGTTACTTCCTAAGAGAGAGAGAAATGAAATGAAATGAAATGATATATTAACGTCTCTAAGAGGCCATAGTGGCCTATGAGACCAAAACTGAGAGTACATCTGAAGTTGGTGTCTCATCAAAGAGAACAACTAAATGAGACTAAAAAGTACAATAAACTAATTGTCCTACAGAAATAAGATAGAACTGTAAGACTCCGAGATGATAATGAGTAGAAAATACTGGAAAATACTAAAAAATGTATATCAGGTAGATCCATGTATGCTGATCAGTTGAAGTGTTGCCCTCTCCTTAGATCAAGTATCTCCGCCATGGGGCTGTCTAGAATGGAGAGGTCGTAGAAGCGAGGTAGGCGCCTCCGATGCCGAGCAATAATGGCTCTGATCTGGCGATGGTGAGGATGCCGTGGTCGGGATCCTAGTGGGCGTGGCCGACGAGCACGACATAAGATAATTGCTCTATCAATGGTGACTCCCTGGGAGCGTGCTCGGTGCCTTGATGGCCCAATGGAGGAGGTATCAGGAGGTGTGTGGGCTGGGTTGCTGGTGCTGGTGCTGGTGCTGGTGCCGGTGCCGAAGAAATCTGTCACGGTCCTCTGTCTAGGTACATCATGGCTCGGCCTCTTGTCTGCCAAGATGGTCTCTCTGTGTCTCCTGAGCTCAAGTAGAAACAATCCAAGGCATCTTTGATCCTCAAACTCCATGACCCTGCATAACGGCCCAAAACCCTCTCAAAAGAGGCGGTGATATCTCCCTCGGATCTCATAATAGACTGTACATCGGCAAATGTAGTGTTCCTCTGTCTCTACCTCCTGGTAGCATAGTTGACAAATGCGGTCATCCACGATCTGATGCACATATCGCCGTCTCAATCCGCAGCTGGTGTGATGAGGTCCGGATTTGTCCAATGGCACAACGTATCTGTGGTACTAATGACTTGCTCCGAATCATGCGGGCAATCATCATAATCAGTGGTCTCTAAATTTGCCTCCATCCCTCATCTGTCTCTCTCTCAAATCTGTGATGTATACTGGGCCCCCAAATTGGAGCTCCGTACAGGAGGGTCGGTGTGACAAGCGTATCAAATAGCCACAATTTGCTGCGTGGCTCCTGAAACTGTATGTGTGCACACTGCCTCTCAAGTGCCCCCAAGGCTGCATGCCCTCGAGCTAATCTAGCTGCTGCTGCCTCGTTCAGGGAGAAACGCGTCCTGTGAAAGTAACTCCCAAGTAGACATATGACCTGACGTACTCTACCGGCTCCCCTCAGAAAGTGAATTGAGGCTCTGATCTCGTCACCCATGCCTGTGTGGTGTTAAACACCATAACCTTGGTTTTCCCAGGGTTCACTATCAGATCACTATCCCCACAGAAAGCCTGTAATGCATCCACGTGTCTCTGTAATCCCTGCTTCACCCCTATCGTGCTGGTCACCCTATCAGATAGTCCGCCTGGAGCTCGGACTCTCCCTGTCAGAGACTCATACAAAGCATATATCCCCCACTGCATATCCTCGGGTACCTCAATGTCATGCAATCTGTGCATAAGCCGAGCACGTGGTACGGTATCTTCCCCAAGTGCCGAAGAAGCTCAGAGAAGAAATGGGAATAATGCCAACAATTGAAATACTGTAAAATAAACAGAAGTATACCTTTCACAGCGATTTTCTTTTAGCACTTCTTGCTCCAAACTCATCCGAGCCTGCTCATGTGGTTTCCTGCACAAGAAGCACTACAAAATGTAATGCAGTCCTTAGCAGCATGTATATAACGCTTGCAAATTTGAATTTGTTCCTCTTTTTTTTGGCAGACAAATCGTACACTTTCCGAGGCCTCCACAAAGACATGTAGCCATTAGAAAGAGAGGTAATTTTGGTCCAATTAAGACTGCTGATATTTGTTATCAAGGTATAGCCTTTACTACATGGAAAATCTGCACTACTAGATTGCTGTTAGAACACACAGACATGTCACAAACACACTTGCAAGCTTGCTGAATGGTTCACCAAAAGCCAAAAAAAAAAAGGAAAAAAAGGTTTTACCAGTCGAGACATACCAACTATGTCATGAAAATCCTTCAGTTTTGACTTGAGCCTTTCTACCCCAGATTCAGTCAGATCCAGTTCAAGCATATCGTAACCTGTCTGGTGTTGGGTAAATCCTGCCCTTTAATCTGGCACTTCCACAGGTATCATACCATTTAACAAAGAATTTACACCATAGACAATAAAATCATACCTGTTGGCACATACTTGAACCAAATCCAATGATCTCATTCAGTGGCCACTTAATGACAATCTGATTGTGGCTATCATCCGATATCTTCAAAGTAATATGGTCAGTCATAAAAGTGAACTCAAGAGAGTGGAATTGAACACCGTTTGTGAGCAACAACTCTTCTCCAGTAACAATAACTTCTGTAAGTTTTCTGCCAAAAACTCCTGCCAAATAAAAGAGCCCTTCACCAGACTATGTATACTCTTTGATATGGAATGCTTACGGAATTTGTGTTAGTTTCTTCCCCACACCATCATGCCATGTGATGCTTGCCTTATTTCTCATAGAGTTTGTGGCAAAACATTCCTATTCTACCCCTGTTCACTTGTCTTCGCTCCTTGCCCAATTATGTAGGCCGTGAGCTCAGTTAGGCCCATGTTGCCTCAGGTTCTAAAAAGAGCTTCTGACAATATAGCCTCATAATTTTGATGCCTGCATACATACTCAAATACTATCATGGTGCATTGGCATCCATTGGGATATGAAGTCCAGCTCGATAAAATGGCCATTCTTTTTCACTTCAGCGCTTCTTCACATGAAAAAAGACTTCCTCCACTTCCAAGTCTTGCTGAAGAAATGAGCATGAGTCCCCACACCTACTATCCCTTTCCCTTAACACACCGATAGGTCCCCTGCCAAAACTAATCATGTGTGTTGCGAGGCCCTTTTTTTTTCAGAAAGGAGACTTCTATCAAGTATGAAAAAATTTTACAAAATGGAGATTTCACACCAAGAAAGGTGGAGATCTCAACCAATCAGGAGCCCTGTGCTGCCAATAGGGTCCCGAGTGAGAGGACGTGAAAAAGATACCAATGTCCCACTCTCTCATAAACTGGCCGCGCTTCCTCTCCGCAGCTATCACCAGCCTGGACATTTCCCAGTCTGAAAGGGGTCTGGTGGACTCCAGGATGTTTAAATATTTGGAAAGTACAAGCTTTGGGAATGGGGGATTATCCTAGAATACAAAGGACCACACTCCTAAAATTTAGGAGAGTTCCTATTTTTGGCCTGACTCCGATGGAAATTCTGTTCACGTCATTACATCTGGAATTGAGCAGATACCAAGAGTTGGCAAAGTGCCTATGAAAGAATGTCTACTAGTTGTTATATTTTTAGAGCTAAAGATTATGGGAGAATCCATCTCTTAGATTGGGACATGTGGCAAGAAAGTGGATCAAAGTGAGACAAGTGGCCTGACACTTGTTAGAAAATGGATCAAAATGAGACAAGTGGCCTCACACTTGTCACTTCAGCTATTGTGTGGCTCTCCACTTGTCATTGTAGCCTTCTCTTGCCATTTTAGCTCATGGGAGGCCCAAATCTATAAATTGGAGCCCTCTCTCTTCATTAATAGAGGCTCTCTTGCTGCACACTAGCCTCTACCACCATTGAAGGTTTCTCTAATGATGACTACTCTCTTTCTCTCTCTCTTGAAGGCTGCCCATGAAGAATACCGGCTGTTGGGGACTGTTTTGGAGGCTTCCATCGCGAAGAAATACTAAAGGCAAGGGTATTCAATCATTTATTATGATTTCTAGCCATTGTATGTGTTGTACCAGCATTTGTACTTGCCGTACTGGCTGTACCAGCCACTGTACTTGCTGTACCAGCCACTGTACTTGCTGTACTTGCTGTACCAGCCACTGTACTTGCTGTACTTGCTGTACCAACCACCGTACCGACTGTACCAGCCATTGTACCTGCTGTACCAGCATTTGTACTTGCTGTACCAGCCACTGTACCGGCTGTACCAGCCATTGTACCTGCTGTACCGACTGAATGGAGAGTTGTACTTTCTGTACCCTCTCTATTGCATGAAGACCCGTGGTTTTTGGGGAAGAATCAGTACCCACACGGAGGTATATGGATTATATTGTTGGCTCGGAATTTCTACAGCCTATGTTCGGGCTTGGTTGCCTCGTGTTGGGCTGTGTTATGGCATTTGTATATGGATAATCCGGCATCTCCCGTGGGGAGAGTAAGGCCCTCAAAGCTTGTACATGATATTGTTCTCCTCGGGTAATAAAATACTCCAAGGGGGGGGTCGGCCCATTCCGGCCTCTATGCGGTGTCACACGTGCAAGCTCCATTTTCAGCATTTGTGGATGTTTTGTCCAGCTTTATGTTTTATGCAAAGTGATGATGGATATGTGTTAAGGCTGTGGCCATGTTTAAATGTTTTAATATGCATTGATGGTATCAACAAGTGTGTCAAAGGCCCTAGTCCCCCGGGCACCGCCGCTGCGAGTTACATTGGTATCAGAGCATAGGCTTTCTTGGAAGCGGAGGCTTCCTTCTATCAATAAGGAAGAGAAAAGATCTGGAGTGGGGACCACACTTACCATCATTGATATTAAGCATGGCCAGCCACTTCAGAGCCTATGAAGCAAGAGCATGAACAATAGACAGCTTGATCTAAGGATTTATGAATTCACAAAATTTATCTTGGAAGTATGGAGTTGGCTTTATGTGCACACGTTTAGCACTCTTTCCATATGGATATTGTGGATTATATTATCAAGCTTACAGGCAAGCTATATGGAGATATATCTCAAGATATCTTAAGGATATGGTGACGAGATATTTCTTTTGGCTTCATGACCAACCTGGCAAAGAACAGCTAAGTATACTTTGAGTTTGCAAAGTTGGTGCTTTTGCTATTTACTATGAAGTGTTTTTGATGTTCACTAACCCTTGTATAGCTATGCAAGGAGAAAGGTGTTGTTGTTTGCCTTGAGATGGTTTCACGAAAACATTGCTTATGGCTCCCTTTAATGGGATGAATTCTTTTCATGGCTCCCTTTATTGGGATGGAATATATCTATGGAGATTTCTTTCTTGGACGAGATTTATATAGATATTGGGCTTAACAGGCAATTTCTATGGACGAATCTGTTCGAGTTTATAGAGAAGAAATCTTTGGTTATCTCATGGATATGATGCTTTTATGGATTAAGTTCACCTCTACTCCAAGGTGTGTGGTTAGCACGGAGTATGTGGTAAGAGTTATGGTATACAAGGATTATGGTATACAGGTGTATGGATTCCTGGACTTCTTTTCTAGGAATTTGGATCCATCCTCAGGTTTATGGATTATGTTTATGGCTCCCTTTTACTGGGATGGATTATTCTTTTTGGCTCCCTTTATTTGGGATGCATTGGACTTATGGAACTCATGGTTCACTTACCTTGTGTAGTGTTCTCTTGTCCTACGTGCTCTCTTGAAGATTGTTTCTACCATGTGAGGGTGGAACAATAGAGAGCAGATGGAAGGGAACCATGGGCACTTCAAAGGGTAGTGACAAGCACAACATACCCTGTGTAGTGTTCTCTTGTCCTACGTGCTCTCTTGAAGATTGTTTCTACCATGTGTGGGTGGAACAATAGAGAGCAGATGGAAGGGAACATGGGCACTTGAGAGGGTAGTGTGAGTTGGTGGCCGAAATACCTATAAACTATGTGTAGCAGAAATGCGTATGGAACACCAGGTTATCTATGCCTGCGAGCGATTGTTTTCAGGACTCCTTGTTTAGCCGCCCTGTGTAGTATTTCTCTTGACCTAAGTGCTCTTCAAGATGTTGCTACCTTGCTTGGTAGAACATAGAGCCAATGGTAGAGAATATGGGCACTGAAGTCGGGCCGGGCGTCAAGGCAGCTCCTTGGTGATCTACATCGACATACCATTGTTTTCTAAATGTTAAATTTCATATGCATTGGCATGGATTATGCTATCTGGACTTATGGGACTGTTTTGTCTCGCCCATTTATCTTGGGACATGATTTTGATATTGGTATTATGGAGACTTATTTAGTCTCGCCCATTTCTTTGGGACATGGAATCTTCAGTTATATTGGATTTTTGAGACTGTCTCGTCTCGCCCAATCGATGGGACATGATTATATCTTGAATATATGGCTTGAAGCTTAAAGTTGCGGACAACTTTTAAGAAGTTGGGGAGGATGTCACCAGCCTGGACATTTCCCAGTCTGAAAGGGGTCTGGTGGACTCCAGGATGTTTAAATATTTGGAAAGTACAAGCTTTGGGAATGGGGGATTATCCTAGAATACAAAGGACCACACTCCTAAAATTTAGGAGAGTTCCTATTTTTGGCCTGACTCCGATGGAAATTCTGTTCGCGTCATTACATCTGGAATTGAGCAGATACCAAGAGTTGGTAAAGTGCCTATGACAGAATGTCTACTAGTTGTTATATTTTTAGAGCTAAAGATTATGGGAGAATCCATCTCTTAGATTGGGACATGTGGCAAGAAAGTGGATCAAAGTGAGACAAGTGGCCTGACACTTGTTAGAAAATGGATCAAAATGAGACAAGTGGCCTCACACTTGTCACTTCAGCTATTGTGTGGCTCTCCACTTGTCATTGTAGCCTTCTCTTGCCATTTTAGCTCATGGGAGGCCCAAATCTATAAATTGGAGCCCTCTCTCTTCATTAATAGAGGCTCTCTTGCTGCACACTAGCCTCTACCACCATTGAAGGTTTCTCTAATGATGACTACTCTCTTTCTCTCTCTCTTGAAGGCTGCCCATGAAGAATACCGGCTGTTGGGGACTGTTTTGGAGGCTTCCATCGCGAAGAAATACTAAAGGCAAGGGTATTCAATCATTTATTATGATTTCTAGCCATTGTATGTGTTGTACCAGCATTTGTACTTGTTGTACCTACTGTACCAGCCACCGTACTGGCTGTACCAGCCACTGTACTTGCTGTACTTGCTGTACTTGCTGTACCAGCCACCGTACCGACTGTACCAGCCACTATACTTGCTGTACCAGCCACTGTACCTGCTGTACCAGCATTTGTACTTGCTGTACCTGCTGTACCAGCCACTGTACCGGCTGTACCAGCCATTGTACCTGCTGTACCGACTGAATGGAGAGTTGTACTTTCTGTACCCTCTCTATTGCATGAAGACCCGTGGTTTTTGGAGAAGAATCAGTACCCACACGGAGGTATATGGATTATATTGTTGGCTCGGCATTTCTACAGCCTATGTTCCGGCTTGGTTGCCTCGTATTGGGCTATGTTATGGCATTTGTATATGGATAATCCGGCATCTCCCGTGGGGAGAGTAAGGCCCTCAAAGCTTGTACATGATATTGTTCTCCTTGGGTAATAAAATACTCCAAGGGGGGGGTCGGCCCATTCCGGCCTCTATGCGGTGTCACACGTGCAAGCTCCATTTTCAGCATTTGTGGATGTTTTGTCCAGCTTTATGTTTTATGCAAAGTGATGATGGATATGTGTTAAGGCTGTGGCCATGTTCAAATGTTTTAATATGCATTGATGGTATCAACAAGTGTGTCAAAGGCCCTAGTCCCCCGGGCACCGCCGCTGCGAGTTACAGCAGCCCTCAAAGATCCCTGGATTCTGGCCCAGGTATTAAGTATGAAAAAATTTTAAGTATTAAGTATTAAGTATTAAGTATTAAGGAGACTTCTATTAAGTATGAAAAAATTTTACAAAATGGAGATTTCACACCAAGAAAGGTGGAGATCTCAACCAATCAGGAGCCCTGTGCTGCCAATAGGGTCCCGAGTGAGAGGACGTGAAAAAGATACCAATGTCCCACTCTCTCATAAACTGGCCGCGCTTCCTCTCCACAGCCCTCAAAGATCCTTGGATTCTGGCCCAGGTAGCCATGATGGTGTGAATAATATCACTCCAAATCCTGCAAAGACATTGAGAAACAAGAACGGGAGTACCCTCAATGGCCTCGGTGCATCTAGCCTTCCAGATTCTCCAGGCTGAGATGCTAGCAATAATCTCCCAAGAGCTGTCTAACCTCTATGCCGGAGGGACAAAGTGTGAAAGTGGCAAATCCTGAAGACAACACTGCCGAGCAACTCCTTGCCTAACCATAATGGCCAAGCTCCTGTCAGTCCCCTCCAATCTCAACTGAGGCCCAGACTGTGTCAACCAAATGATAGAACCAAAAGAAATGATAGCATCCCTCTTAATCCTACCAAAGAGGTGTGCAATCGCAAACCAAACCCTCTGTGCTTCCCTACATTCCCATAAACAATGGTAAACTGACTCCGAAACTCTTGCACATCTAGGGCAAGCTGGGCAAGCACCAGTAGCTGACCTCCACTGATTGGTGGCCAGACCACCATGAAGAGAAACCTAGATAAAGGAGGAAATCTGTGGCTTCCTATAAGAATGCCACAATCTCCGCCAAAAAACCCTCTGAATGTCAGTCGAAATGCCGTAAGATTCCCAATGGGGTCTAAGAGGAGGGACACTCTGAATGTGTCCCAAGATAAGATGTCTGGCATTCCGCACCGTATAACTGAAAAAAGGCATGCTTTTCAAGGGGTTACAAGCATCCTTCCACACCCACTCACTGGGGTCCCAATGCAAATGTCTGATAGGGCAGCCACCATACAACCAAAGTCTAACACTCTGTGATCATCCTGGGGGGGGGGGGGGGGGGAGGGGGGTTGGTCAACAAAGACGTGCTTTCCTAACCTACCAACAACTCTGATTGGACGAATCTGGGGGCCCTCAACAAGGTCCTGTACATCACATCTCTCCAACTGCCATCCATCCTGTACAGAAAAAAAGACTGGTACATCATCCTCCCTAGGCAAGGGGAGACCCATAACCTGAAGAGGAACACCTGTCCCAGAAAAAACCCCAATCCAAGAATGATGACGGTCTTCCAAAAAAGATCCAGTAATCCAGTGGTTGGGAATGGCTGCATCAATCTGTGCAATCCTCCGACTAGAGCCTCTCAAATGCTGCGTGAGAACCAATCTCTGTACCTCGATGAGGCTCTGAAATCTCTTCCAAGCCAACACTGTGGGGCAAAGGGTCTCCCAGCCAGCCCAAAGAGTATGCATAGCTGCCCCAAGAGGCCTACCATGCACATCTAAGATCAAATCATTCCACAAAATGGGCTGCCGGTTAACTTCCTCTGCTGAACGTGGGGGGATGTGTACCAAAAAACTCCTCAAGCAGTCCCAGGCCCGTAGGAGGGACCTAACCAGGGGGGATGAAGGGGAGCGGTGAACTGCATCCTAAAAAATAAAGCGTGAGCTGAGAGTCTAGTCACCTCCGCGAACAGGGACACACTTCGTGATCTGTTGCATGAGAAAGTCCTTCCACGGCTCAGTGCCTGGAAGAAAGCCCCTAACAACCAGCTTACACAACAAAGCCTTACATTGCACCTCACGGTCAATGATATTCAATCCCCTGTTGTGCAGGGGAGATGTCAATGCCCACCTGACAACCAAGGTATCTGGCAGAGCATCCTCTCTCAATCCAAGTAAAACCAACATCTATACCCCAATCTGCAAAAGGAGAATCACTGATCCAAAAACCAACTGACTTATGCCAATTGATAGAAGCTCCTGCTGCCAAACAAAAGGCCTCCGAGGCTGTCCAGAAAGCACATAAACAAGCATGTGAAGCCTCAAGGAACAACGCCGTATCATCTGCTAACTCAGAGTCCAAAAACTCTTCCTCCGTACATAAAGGCAGCCTGAGACCCACAACACCAGGGGCAACCCGAAGAAACCTGCTCATAGCCTCAGCTACAATGAGGTACAATAAAGGGGCGAGGAGACAACCCTGCCTCACTGAACGGGAAATCTGAAAACGCTCACTGCGCTCCCCACAGGCTAAAAAAGTGCTATGAGCCTCCCTGTATAGGCAAGACACACCTCTGATCCAGTTTTGGGAAAACCCCATGTATGCCATAGTGCCCTCCAAAAAATCCCAATCCACTCTGTCATAAGCTTTTTCAAAATCAAGCAAAAGAATGGCAAGAGGCTGCTGACTAGACTTTGCCCACTCGACGGCTTCCCAGAAAGAAAAGATGTTATCAAATATACTCCTTCCTTGGAGGAACCCATTTTGGGAATCATGGATAGTCCTTTGGAGAATCGGCTGCAACCTTATACTCAAGGCTTTAGCTAAGATTTTATATGCAGATCCAAGGAGGGTGATGGGCCTCCATTGCTTGATGTCAGTCTTGTCCCCACTCTTGGGGATAAGGTGAATCAGCCCCTCCGTGAGGTATGGAGACATCATACCCGACAACCACATTTCCTGAAGGGCAACAGTGATAGCATCTCCAATATGATCCCAAAAAAGAATAAAGAAGGCGGGAGAGAGACCATCATCCCCTGGGCATGAACCACTAGAAAGAGCATGCAGTGCGTGAAGGAATTCCCCCTTCAAGAAAGGGGCAGCCAAGGAAGAACACATAGCATCTGTAATGAGCCTGGGCATGCACTCCCAAACTTTCTGCCGTGCCACATCTCTCTGAGGGGAGGGCACCTCTGCAGTCAACAAAGACCGATAAAATTCTGAAGCAATACCCCTCACCTTATCAGGCTCAATCTGAACCTCACCCTGTGAATCCTGCAAGTACCTCACAAAATCCCTGCTATGGGAAGGCCTGTGTGCTAAAAAAAACTCTTTGTTGCAATCTGCCACCCATCTGAGTCCAAAAGGCCTCGTTCGCATGAAAGGCGAACTTCGCATGAAAGGCGAACTCAGCCCTCCTGTCCATGGCCAACTGCAGCTCTGCTCTAACTGTGGTCAAGAGGTCTGTAATCCAAGTCACATGTGGATGCTTTTCATGTTCCCTCTGAAGAGCAGCAATCCTACGCCTAATAGCTGTCTCCTTGTCCAAAGCCTCCTCCTTCTAGACAAGGCAGTGCTATGATAATGATGGCTGGTCCTCTCAAGAGCTAGCGCAATATTATGACGAGGATCAGGACCGTCACAAGATCTCCATCTCTCTCTGATCTCAAGGGAAATGTCAACATCTAGATAAAGAGAATCCCCGAACTTCGTGATGCTTCTTAACTGCTTGCGTTTACCTTGCTCGGACCTATACACCCCTTGGGACAATGCCCTTGAAAACTACGACAATGGCCATGTGGTACAAGGATGATGCCCGTAGGGTGGAGGTTGGTCCTCGCATGATGAAGGTGGGGTGGGTGTGGCTACTAGTCAAGGAATGACTACTAGTCTGGGTTTGGGAACTTTACATATTCTGATGTGAAGCTGTGGGACCTCATGCTCTAATACCAATGTTGCATGTGTGTAAGCCTTACTGTATTGACCCACAGCCCTAAGCCTGATTAAGAAAGAGGAGAGAGAAGAAGAGAGAGATCGTTGGTGTCAGATTTTCTTGCATTATATGATACAAAAAGGTGACTGAATGACTTTACATATTCAAGGCCCTTGGTCTACCCCAATAGGGTGACCTCTGGCCTTCTACATGCCTTAACTGACTTCTAGACTTCTAAATTCTTAATGATATGATGAATATGCAAATGAATGACTTATGCTTATATATGATGGAAGGGTTGCCGGTCGGCTAGATGCCGCTACTATCGGCCAGGTGTTGGACAAATAATATTCATATAATTTCCTTTAAATGTTGCGTTGTCCTTCAATGTTGCCTTCACACTAGCGCCTAGCCACCTGCTACTTCAACCGCCTTGCTGGTTGCCGACTGGGTAATCATGCTACTAGGGATAATGTTGTTCATGCTGAGGATTAGCCATGGCATGGGCGTGCATGTGACAAGATGCTACTCCCATCTTTGAGGACAGTACGCAGTACCGAAGGCTTTTGGGGAGGGTTGTGGGTTCTCTTATTCACTTGACTTATACCAAGCCCAACATTTCTTACAGCGTCAGTGTTCTCAGTCAATTCTCTTCCACTCCTCGACATTCTCATTGGCAAACCATTCTCAAGGTTCTTCGATACTTATCTAGTACCTTGGACTATGGTCTCTCTTTTAGAGAAGGCACTGAGTTTGTTGGATACTCTAATGCTGATTGGGCAGGTAAACAGGAGACCAAGTGGTCCACTTCTCGTTATTACTTCACTTTAGATTCTGGCCTCATTTCCTGGTGATCCAATAAGTAGGATACAGTCTCAATTTCTCATAGTCACAAGGGACGGGGGACGGTAACGAGGGACGGGGACGGGGAACAGCCATAGGTAGGGAACGGGGGCAGGGGAGGGAACGGCACTCAAAAAATACTTTTTTTAAAAGTTTTTCTACTCTACACTTATTCTACTTTGGAAGTACATCAAAATGAGCACAAATTTACACTAAAATGATAAGCTTTTGAGTCATATTAACAAAATACGCCGATCAAAGAGTGAAGGCATTGACGGTTGATTGTATTAATAATTAAGTAGATACAAAATGAGTCAGGACTAAGCCTTAAGGAGGCACAATACATGGAAGAACTCAAATGAGTCAATGACAAAAAGTGCTAAAGCCTAGAGGCTAGAGGCTAGCGCTAAGTAGTAAGGCCCATGAATCATGATCCATGAATGATCATCCACGTGAAGTGCTCGCCTCATGGTCATGGGTAGCTTGTGCCAAAGGAGCATCAAGCTCATCCTCACTCTCATCCTCACTGGCATGATGCTGCTGCACCTCATCCTCTTGTTGCTCTTCTTGTTGACTCATCTCCCACTCGGTGAAGGGATGTGCCTTCTTGGTTACGCTCTTGCAAAGCATTCGCAAAGTTCGCGCTGACGAAGACAATGTCATTGGCACGCTCTACCCCGAGTCGGTTCCTCTTCCTAGAGGTAATGTGGTTGTAGGGTGCTAGAAAGTTGCTCCAAGCAAGAGGAGCTGACGGCCTGGCTAAGTATGCAGATGGCTAGCTGCTATAGCTCCGGTCCATCCGAACCAAAGTCCTCCCACCATAGAGCAGTACCAACTTTGGAGCGGCCAATCTGTGCATCATGACAGCCATAGGAGCATGAAATGACCTGTACATGGAAAGCTGGGCCCTGATCTTGCGCCTAACCGATGCATCAGGCACAAGACGGTCCAAGATGATCCTCCATCTAGCGCTCACCTCCCAGTCGCTCTCCTGCTTGTTGCCTTGGAATTCTGGGTCCACCACATAAGCTGCTACATGCAATGGAGAGTAGTAGGAATTCCACCTTCCTAGACACAAGGCATGGATCTCCTCGTATTTGTCTTCGTCAGGCACGAAGTCTTTCAACTTCTCTATCATGCAATCCATGGCCTCGTAGACCTTGCCTATGCATGTTAACCTCCTCCCACCATGTCCATCCCGTCGTCCTTCTACGCGAAGCCCCGACACGTGAGGAGGATGCCACCGTTGAAGATGGCTTGAAACTTGAGCCTTGATAGAGGGAGAGAGAAAGAAAGAAAGAAAGAAAGATTTTATTAACGTCTTCCAAAAGACCGAACTCGGCTTATGAGACAAATCGGAGTACCTGTATGGGGTATCCTCTCTCATCCCAACAAAATGAAAAAGTACTGAATAAAAAAGCTGAATCTGGGTGTGCAGGGGATGGAGCTCTACTACTAGGAGAATGCAAAGCTATATGCATGGAGTATACAATCATGATATGCAACCTAGCTAGCTCCATCTTGTACCATACTGGGGGTATAAAATGGTATACATCAGTGAAGGGGGTGTCCACAGCTCCCTGAAGAACATGCCTGGGTGTGCTCTGAAGCGAGCCAGTCGCTCCGCACCCTCTCTGTGAAACTGAGCTCTGATCTCTGTCATCTCTCTCTGGTATAGGCGTGGTGTCCGAAAGCCAGGTGTCCTCTGTCTCCTGCGGGCTCTAAGTGTCTCTGCTCTCTGGAGAGTAATTCCCTGCCGTGTAGGGGCTGGGAGGGGGATGGATCTCTGAAAAAATGTAGTAATCTGTGTCTGTCGCCCCCCCTCTGGAGCTGTCTGAGCCTGTAATAATGTCTCTCTGTGGCGCTGTATGTCTAGAATGTATCTCCCCAGTATGCGCTGGTCTGCTACCTCAAAGATCTAGCGTAGGGAATGTGGCTCTCTGAATAAAATGGGATATCTCTCTCTGATGGCTGTATATGCTCTGCATCTGCATACATAATGCTCCTCACTCTCCACCTCCTCTCTGCACAATCTGCATACCCTCTCCTCTCGGGGGATCCGTGCCGCTCTGCCAGTCTCAATCTCCAATCGGTGTGATGAAACTCTGAGCTGACCAATAGCCACTCGGGAGCCGTGTGGTAAAAAGCCCTCCATGTATCTAGGCCTCTCTATAAATCCATCAGCAGTGATACTCATGAAGTGATCTCTGTAGTATAGCATCTTCGGTGGAAGAGGCTGTGTAGGCGATATCCATGTCTCTCGTGTATAGAGCTGCCATAGATCCTGTCTCAATACTCTGTTCCTCTCACTATGAGAGAGACAGATATGTGGTGCATCCCTGTCATACTGGAATGGTGGTAGATGATCCATGTCTAGGCCATGCTGTGAGAACCAATGTGTGACCTGTGCATACCATGATCCTTTGTCTCCTGCCTCAGCCAACTGTCTAGATGCCTCAAAAGCTCTGTATGATAATCTGTCCTGTGGCATCTCTCTGAATCTGTCTAGCAGGCATATAGTCTGAAATATGGCCTCTACCATCATAGGAGGCGCAGCAAACTCTGCTCGGATATTGTCATGAGGTACTGACGGTTTGCTGCGTATCATGCGTGCCATCATGAGGGCCTGTGGTCTCTCTATCTGTGTCCACCAATGGGTAGCAAGGCCTAGCGCCCATACTGCTGCTCCATACATCAATGCCGGTGTGACTAATGTGTCAAATAGCCACCCCTTCGTCCGGGGCTCCTGAAAATGCGCCTGGTGGCACTGTCTCTCTAGCATAGCCAATGCTACATATCCCCGTGTCAATCTAGCTCTGGCTGCTGAACCCATGGTGAAGCGTGTGGCTGCTGCAGAGAAGGTAACCCCTAGGTACACGTATGATGTCACCACCTCCACCTGGCATCCTACGAGAGTGAATGTCAGCTGACTCCTGCCCTGTCTCGATGTATGAAAGGCCATAACCTTGGTTTTCCCAAGGTTCACAGTAAGATAAGTTCAAGAGCAAGAAGATGTGGACACATCAATAACCTCATCAAGGGTGGCAAGTTTCTTAGTCTTCATGAGTGTGTGTGGGCGCTCTTCCCCTTCGATGGCCATTAATTGGATTAAATTTTGCATATGTTCTAGCTCCCTTTGTCATTCAAGATGAAAAATATCAAATGGGCATTAATTTCTTTGAAGTATTAAAGAGAGTGCTAAAGAGATATGGTTTTTTATACTTGTCACCTTTTGGTCGCTATATTTCCACCTCTCGAATCAGAAGTGTGACTGTGAAATTTGATGCACACATTATTTACTGCCGTGCGCAACATGTAGATTATTTATATGATAGCTTGTGCTTCGCCAGAGGAGAAGTTTACTGGCACAGCAAGAAACCTGATTTGTCTCACTTGAAAGTTTTTGGATATGTATTACATATGTCCATGTGCTAGATGAGTTATGTACCAAGCTGGATCCAAAAGTAGAAAAATGTGTGTTTATTGGGTATTCCCTTGAGCAAAAGGGATATAAATGTTATAATCCTACTACACGTGAATTGAGGGTAAGTAGGGATGTTGTATTTGATGAATTGAGTAGCTGGTATGCTGCTGAAAGTCGTGGAAGATATTGGAACAAGGAGTAAGAGTTGTTTTCTGAAACCAGGCTTGGATCTGGTTGATTTACCTTGCTGGTCCTGCACAAATTTTGCCATATATGCATAGTGATGTGCCACATAACCATCATAAGTCAACCTCTGCACAGGATTTTTGACTCTTCCAGATCTTCATAACTTTGCATTCATGGCTTCCATAGCCTTCTTCACACCAGGTGTCCTCATTGCCGGAATCCCAAGCTACTCATTAAGGCTCATCTCTGAGCCACTAGAATATCCATCAACAAGATAATGCCTTGTAGAAATGTCAGGCACAGCAAGGGGCTCAACCACTTTCTCTTTATGTGATGTACCAACTACATTTTCAGGACTGGTATTATGACGCAGCCTACCACCACTGGATGAGGACTCTCCTGGTCCACTCAATGACTGTGATTTTGCTTTCTGTGCAACCACATTTCCACTTACGTCAGCCTCATGTTAGCTCTCCGATTTTTCTTCTTCTTGTGACTTCGCTTGTCTGCCTCAAGATTCCTTTAGCTCTGGTTGCTTTTGCTACCACTTGCTCAAATTTTAGAGTCTTCAAATCATAAGAGGCTAATTTTGTTTGGAGATTCTTCCTCAATCCTCTCACAAACCACTGACTCAATGTCTAATAGCCAAATACCCTCAGGTGCCTCAATTCCCAAACAATAGCACAGATCTCCCAAATCCTTCATCTCAAACTTCTTTTTGAGAAGACTTTTCACATGCTCAATCTCTTCCAAGTTGTCACCCCTAACAATAAGATCATCTACATATATGGTGATGATCACAATACCCTTATCACTCTTGCGCACATACAAAGAGTGATCTACATCTGCCATATGAAAACCAATAGTGACAAGATACTCAACAATCTTGTCATGCCATGCTCGTGGAGCTGCTTCAGCCTATACAAGGCCTTACGAAGCTTACATACATACTCTAGGTGACATGTATCCTCAAAACTTGGTGGCTGATCCGTATACACTTGCTTCACACCAATGGTGCTAGCAATAGTCTCGGACATACCTCCTGGACATCTGACTCGCCCAAAAACCTGCTCATATAATGCATAGATGCCCCATGTCATATCTGCTGGTATGCCAAGAGACTGCAGGCGCTGAAAGAGCCTCTCTCGTGGTACTGTGTCAAATGCCTTGCGGAAATCCACAAAGCAGCAATAGAGCTTTCACTCCGTTGCACGGTGCAACGGCTCCCTGCCGTCCCCCACAACGTTCCCTGCCAGCAGCCGTCCCCGTCCCCCGTCCCTTGTGAGGGACGCTTCCAGGGGGACGTCTGAC
Source organism: Cibotium barometz (assembly GCF_041138505.1). Classification (NCBI taxonomy): domain Eukaryota; kingdom Viridiplantae; phylum Streptophyta; class Polypodiopsida; order Cyatheales; family Cibotiaceae; genus Cibotium; species Cibotium barometz. The sequence goes on from NC_141084.1 coordinate 47,099,521, forward strand.
CGTCCCCTTCCGTCCCCGTTTCTAACGCGTGCCGAGATGGCATCTCGGCGTCCCAAGCTGTCGTCCCTTCCGTCCCCTGTGACTATGCAATTTCTTCTACAAAGGCTGAGCACCGGGCCTATTTGGATACTTGCTGTGAGTTGTTATGGTTGATGCAGATGCTACAGTGGTATGGGATGGCGGGAGGGTTGCGGTGGTTTGGGATGGCGGAGTTAGACACGAGCCTATGGGATTGTGTAGGAAGCCCTAGCCTTGGCTCGGGGGAGATTGGTGGATGCCGATCGCACTTGGGAGGTGAGCTAGCATGCTAGCTCATGATTCAGTTAAGGACTAACCTTCGTTTTCTGAAACCGGCCTTCAGAAATTTGACGGGCGGTGAAACAAACACTTGCATGCAAAACACTTCAACACCTTTGAGGACTTGGAAAAGGAGAGCAAACAGGGGGAGCTAGAGTGCTCTTGCAAACAATACACAAACACCGACTGGCCCCAAATTGCAGTGGCGCCCCTTGCGGTATTTCTTTACTTGATCAAATTTGAGTCCAAAGTACAACTTGTAAAATCCTCCACCAATAGGATCCCTTATAGTTTCACCCAGGACTTACAAATAAGAACTCTCGTTATTACAGCACAGCATATCATAGAGAAGGCACACCTGTACAACACCTCCCTGCTTTCCAAAGGTCTTCTCCATCTCTAACATGGATCCTTCAAACCCTTTCCCAAACAGCTTTAGGGTTGTACCATACCACATGTCCTTCCCGATAGCCACAGCTTGCATGTAAGCTCGAGAAAAACTATAATCTGTTCACATGAATCCAAAGACATGTTTTCCACATGAAACCAAAGACCTGTATCCGATAAACTAAAGACATGTATTCCATAAACCATAGGCCTGTTTCCTCGAAACCAAAGTCCTATTTCCATGAGAAATCCACAGATACACCATCCAATCACGGTGCCAAAACCAAGGTTGTTTTCTATAGCAATACCCTGAGCTTTTTCCATAACCCAGAGAGAGAAAGATAGAGAACGTGTCAAGCAACCCCTAAATACACATAAGTTCAAGACGAAGAGGAACAACACATCTCTTCCATGAACATCGTCCCGTGTATATGTAGCTTGTTCTCCTTTATCCAAGTCTCTTCAACACGGCCTGCAAATTCACGATGAGAGAGAGAGAAATGAAATGAAATGAAATGATATATTAACGTCTTCAGAAGGCCAAAATGACCTATGAGACCAAAAAGGTTACAACAATTGGGATACAATGTCTGTGTAAGAAAAGCTAAAAACAACTAAACAACTAACTGAAACTGAAACAACTATGAGGAAAAGTAAGGTACTAGGAGCTCCTAATGGATAACATCTAGGAGGAAAACTCCAGCAACAAAGGTAAGCATCATACACATCACTATCCAAAGATGTCTCTCATCAGTCGATGGCGGATATCCTCAATGTCCTCCATGGTGAGTACTCTGACCGGACGTCTCCCATGCCGTGCTAGTATGGTCCTGATCCTCTGTTGTAGTCTCCGCTGGTGTAGAGATGGGCCTCTCATCTTGGGGCGCCTGGACCGCCCCAGCTCTATAGCCCGATCAATTAGTGTACCTCTAGTGCGGCTATACTCTGGGGCTAGCTACAATGCCTGCTGGCCTGGCTGCTCAATCTCTGGTCGAAAGAAGTCTGTAATCTGCCTTTGTAGGTGTCTCTCCCTCTCTGATCCCCTCCCTCTCAAGAGACCCTCTCTATGTCTACGCAGCTCCAGCAAGTATAATCCGAGGCATCTTTGATCCTGGTATCTCATGACTCTAGAAAGTGGTCCAAAACCCTCTCTGAACAAGCAGTGAAAACGGCCTCGTATCTCATAATATACTGGACAGTGACATATGTAATGTAACTCTGTCTCTCGCTCCATTTGGCACAGCTGACAAATCCTGGCCTCAGCTGGTACTCCTCTGAATCTGCCAGTCTCAATCTCTAGCTGGTGTGAGGATGTGCGCATCTGACCAATAGCACACCGTACCCCATGAGAAAGATGAGTATCCATGTAGCTGGGTCTAATCACAAACCCATCCTCCGTGAGCTGGAGAAGATGATCTCTATAGAAAGCCATCTCAAGAGAGAGAGAGAGAAAAAGCCTATCTCTATTCTCCTGCAGCCAGCCCATGTGCATCCCCTAGAAAGAAAAATAGAGAACTCTCTGATGGAGGTGTCGATGATCTGGCAGACAGCAAGAGCGATCATGGAGGTCTTGCTGGTGCCGAACTGGGACTGGGCGATGACATCGCAGTTCTGGATGATGGGACGGATAGCACGCTACTGAATGGCCGACGGCCTCTTGAAGCCATAGGCGTAGATGTCCCGCAGGAGCTCGTCCCGGATGCCCATCACGTCAAAACTGCTGTACACCTTCACGCCCAGGCTTGTCTCCAAGGCCATACCGTCATCGTCCGTCGGCGCCCCGTCTCCACCATTGTCCTATTGCACGGTACCACAGAGGCCATCGCCCCACCTGCACCATCACTTGCAGCAGTGCTCACCATAGCCGAAGGAAAACAAACCAAAACACCGACCCCTGCTCACTCTGTCCAGTGCCACCTGCGCTAAAGCTCTATGCGTCGCTTGTGCTCACTGGGGCGACCAACCATACAAGGAGAGGAAGCGCTCGCACACACCACACGACGACTTCCGCCACCCTTCCCTTTTTAACAAGGATGCGATTCAATTCGCTTTTCTCCAAAAACTAAAAGCAATAGCAAAAGCACATCCTCCAAATAAAAATTATTATTTTATCATCAAAGGTTTTAAAACCTTATAAACTTTAAATCCTTTTGTCCTCTTCACATTTGGGCTGCCAACACATGGGTTTCTTTCTCGATTCCAAGCTAATGCCGTTCACACTATCCATCCCGTGCCCGTGCCCACCTACATACAGTCCAGAGGAAAACACAGGGTTGTAACATACCCCCCTCTTGAAAAATAGCAAGCGTCCTTGATTGCACTCAATGGCACAGTAAGGCATCCTATGAGCAAAGATTCCCCATATAACAAAAGCAATGGCCCTCAAGTGCATCTAGATGATGAAACAATCATCCTGGACAATAAGGCCACACCTGTCACGTCAAAGTGACAAACAACTCTTGCTTGTTCCTACAGAACCTGCAACAAAAGTATAAAACCAAGTGGAAACACGTAACCTGCGTTAGCCAAAAACAAAACCATGAATCATTCTACATATGACAAACATATGCATGACACATATATGCATTCGCAAACAATATGCTCCTCAAAATGCTCTACCTACTCAAAAGTAACAGTCTAAGGGCTGCTCGCAAGCCTTATGCCCATGGACATCCCGCAGGACCCACGACTGATGGTACAACATGAGCATATGAAAGCACTCAATGCATCCAAACAATACATCCACTAAGTACTTCCCACATATGTCTCATGGCCATCCCACAGGAGTCACACCAAGTGGTGCATCCATGAAAATAATAAAGTACTTGATGTATCATACCAATATACATGCATCACACGACACAATCCAAAGTATTACCCAATGTATTCTCAATGGTACCAAGATCCAATGGCACCAAAATACAATAATGCCTCAAAAAAGTGTATGCATACATGCACAAATAGAGTTCGATCCATATATCCATGAACCAAACCAACTCTAGGACTGCTCGCAAGACTTATGCCCTTCATAGAGTCTCGAAGTGTTAGCTCAGGTTGCTGCACACTTTGAGCTCAGCCATACCATGCCATTCCAAAGGAGACCAACTCCACAAATAGCATCCATCTCAATATCCAATTGACCAATCCTGTGGTCAAGAACAGCCAGAACCATATGACAAAGATCAATGTCAGAATCTTCCTCAGTCATTCCTTAGTTCCAAAGGCAAAAACCATTTCTGTTACCCATAGATGTAGACAGAGTTATCCATAGTTGCAGTTATAGTTCATGGTGCGGCCGACAGTGAACCATACCCAACTTTACCATCTCATGTGACTAGTACACAATATCATAGAAGTCCCATAAGCAGATGTACTGTCAGCCTCAGTACCTTCGGGTGAATACAAAGATGTCACCAAGCGACTCCTAGATGACAACTGAGCGTGTCTGTAACAACGGAGCGGAGGTGCTACCCCCCTCTTGAGCATCAAGCAATGCTCCAAACCTATGCTCTGCTGAACCTAAATGAGCCGTCGCAAGAGTCAATTCCAACTCAAAGGCATCAAGATAAAGCTCCAATACCTAAGGTGAATCTACTAAGTCACCCTCCTCCATCCTCTTCGCATCCGTCGGTGAATAGTTCTTGAACTTCACAGGATAGCGATGGGAAACTTTACCTTGTACCTTTCTTTCCTTGTGTGCCAGTATCTGCTCGGGAATAAGAACCTCATCAAGTTCCTCCGCTTCCGACTGAGCCTCATCTTATATATCCACAGGCACCCAAAACCTGCTTGCACTCCACCCAAGTGGTAAGCACAAGTCCCTAATGAGGCATAGTAGATCACCACTGCTAAACATAGAAAGAAGCTGCCTTCCGAACCCCATGAAGCCTCCGTGAAGATACCACCGGTGACAAAGTGTCAAAAGCCATAGCCTTCAACCCATCTCTTGCACCATAAGACTTCTGCTTCTTGTTCCTGGCTAACTACTTCCTGTCCTTGATGACTTTTCTCCTGAGCTTCATCTTTAGCTTTTGCTCTTCACCTCATTTAGGCAAAGACACACAATCCTGCACTTCCTTTTCACTTTCCACATGTTGAAGCTTTTGATGTGACAACCACGGGCTCGCCTCCTTGAGAAAGTCGACGATATCCTGGCAATGGAACCATGAAACCGGCCTTCAGAAATTTGACGGGTGGTGAAACAAACACTCGCACACAAAACACTTCAACACCTTTGAGGACTTGGAAAAGGAGAGCAAACAAGGGGAGCTAGAGTGCTCCTGCAAACAATACACAGACACCGATTGGCCCCAAATCGCAGTGGCACCCCTTGCGGTATTTCTTTACTTGATCAAATTTGAGTCCAAAGTACAACTTGTAAAATCCTCCACCAATAGGATCCCTTATAGTTTCACCCAAGACATCCAAATAAGAACTCTCGTTATTACAACACAGCATATCATAGAGAAGGCACACCTGTACAACACCTCCTTGCTTTCCAAAGGTCTTCTCCATCTCTAACATGGATCCTTCAAACCCTTTCCCAAATAGCACTACGGTTGTACCATACCACATGTCCTTCCCAATAGCCACAGCTTGCATGTAGCCTCGAGAAAAACTATAACCTGTTCACATGAATCCAAAGACATGTTTTCCACATGAAACCAAAGACCTATATCCGATCAACTAAAGACCTGTATTCCATAAACCATAGGCCTGTTTCCATGAGAAATCCACAGATACACCATCCAATCACGGTGCCAAAACCAGGGTTGTTTTCTATAGCAATACCCTGAACAGTGGGGGGGTGTGATGGATGGAGCACTACTGCTAGAGGCTTAGTATGCAACCTATATGCGTAAGGTATACAAGAATGTAATGCAGATCTGTCTAGCTCCAACCAGTACCATAATGGGGGTGTAATATGTGATACATAGGCGATGGCGAGGCAAAAATACCTGAGAGCATGATCTCCAGGTGTGAGTGTAAGTGAGCTAGCCGCTCCTGGATATGGTGCTGATGTCGAGCCCGTATCTCTGTGATCTCCCTCTGATGTAGTCTGGGAGTCTGGTAGCCTGGTGCTCTCGGTCTCCGTCTGGCTCGGAGGTCCGCAGCGCGCTGAAGTGTAACCCCGTCCTGTGTCAGGGTAGGCATTGGGATAGATCTCTGGAAGAAATCAGTGAGCTGGAGCTATCGCCCACCTCTCCCTGTGGTATAAGTTCGCAGCAGTGTCTCTCTGTGGCGCTATGTCTCTAGCAAGAATCTGCGCTAGTCTGCGGACTCCATAAACTGGCCAAATCTGCGCTAGTCTGCGGACTCCATGATCTGGCGGAGTGAGGGATGTCCACTGAAGATGGTGGTGTATCTCTCTCTAATGACACTATATGCTCTACATCTGCATACATAATGTTCCTCACTCTCAACCTCCTCCTGGCATAGTCTGCATATCCTCTCTGCTCTGGGGATCCGTGCTGCCCTACCTGCCTCAATCTCAAGCTGGTGTGATGACACTCTGAGCTGGCCAATCACCACTCGAGCACTGTGAGGCATGTACACATCCATGTATCCAAGTCTCTGTATGAATCCATCCGCTAAGATACGCATAAACTGATCTCTGTAGTATAGCATCTTCGGCGGTAGAGGCTCACTGGGTGTAATCCAAGTCTCTTGAGTGCATCGCTACCATAAATCCTGCCGAAGGACTCTGTTCCTCTCACTATGAGAGAGCTGGATAGGTGGTGCATGTATATCATATTGGAAAGGTGGCAAGTGATCTATGTCGAGACCATGCTGAGTGAGCCACTGTATCATCTGTGAATACCATGATCTCCTATCTCCACTCTCTGCGAGCTGCCTGGACGCCTCAAAAGCTCTATGTGAGAGTCGATCTAATGGCATATCTCTGATCCTCTGTATGAAGCAGATCGTCTGGAAGAGGGCCTCTACTAGCATAGGAGGTGCAACAAACTCCGCTCGGACAATGTCATGTGGGACAGAGGGTTTGGTGTGGATCATCCGTGAGAGCATGAGAATCTGAGGCCTCTCTATCTGAGACCATGTGGAGGTGGCGAGTGTAACATGCGGAAGCTCTGGGTAGTCTTCTTTCAGCCCTAAACACTCTTGGAAACCTTCTGATGCAAAAACGCACCATCTGATGCAAAAACGCAAGTAGAGAGAGAGTAGAGAGAGAGAGAGAGAGAGAGAGAGAGAGAAGTGCTGGAAATTCAGTATATACTATGGTACAAAAAGGTACATGTCTGCAGCCCTTGGCTGCCTTCCTGACAAGGTGGTAAAACACCCAAAATTCTGCCCTAGACTAGGACCCTACTGATCCAAACCCCTAGTGGGCTGAATGACTACAACATAGAGCAAGGGGGCTATTTATAGCCCTTGGACTACATGGGGAACTGGCCGACCAGTTACAAGTTCATAAAAATCCATTTAATGCAGCCCGACTAGATCTGCTTCATGTTCTTGATGCGCCTTCTGCCCACACTCTGCTGACGTCAGCCGACAGCTCTTCTGGCAGCCAGCATCCTCTGTCCTACAGCCGACAGCCATCTGATCTATGCTTTGCTCCATGTCCATCTTCTACTGGTTCATGGTCTTTATCTGTTTGCCTCTTCTGGATCTAGCCCTGAGAATGTCCATGGCATCTGTGATGCACATGACAGCGAGCCTAGGTGCCCATACTGCTGCAGCATACATCAAAGCAGGGGTGACTAGTGTGTCAAACAACCACCCCTTCGTGCAGGGCTCTTGGAAGTGTGCCTGGTGACACGGTCTCTCTAGCATGGCCAGAGTTGCATACCCTCGTGTGAGTCTATCCCTGGCTGCCTGTGCCATAGTAAATCTTCCTGGCGGAGTCGTAAATGTAATCCCCAGGTACACATATGAGTCTACCACCTCTACCTGTCCTCCTGCTAGTGTGAAGATGGCCTGTCTCGTCGAACCGGCTCTGAGGTGTGGAAAATCATGGCCTTGGTTTTCCCAAGGTTCACTGTAAGCCCCCTCTGTGTGCAGAAGTCATCGAGTGCATGGAGATGGTGCTGTAGTCCCATCCGCGACTCAAAGACCATAATAATATCATCTGCATATAGCATATTGTGGATTGTGGTACCTGAGATGTCTATCCCGTCCCCACCACCGTGACCAATGAAGTCAGCCACCTCATCGTTGTATAGCCCAAATAATGTAGGAGAGGTGGGCATCCTTGCTTCACACCTATGGTGCTAGCAATAACATCAGATAGCCCCCCGGGGCATCATATGCACCCGAGGACCTGCTCATATAAAGCATAATGCGGTCACTTTTGACAACCTTGTGACTCTCTTGCTCAGTGAAGAGCAATCTCGTTCCAACAGGAACAACATGATGTCTGTTGAGTCAGCAATGGCTGCTCCTTTTCGTGGGAATAGATCTGGGCCTAAACCTAGTCCATCGAATCCTCCCAAGACAGAGGACAAGCCTGAAAAGAAAAAGCGCTGTAACTATTGCAGGAAAACAGGGCACACCATAGAGGAATGCAGGAAGCATATTGAGAGTGAAAAAAAGAAGAAGCTGGCATCTTCTTCCACAGGTGCAGATCAGGCCAATTTGGCTACACGTGTCAGCCTTGACACTTACATCTTCCTTGCCTACAGAGATGTCTTCTAATGCCATTGCTTTTGATGACTATGCTTTATAGTCTGTACTCCATAATATGCATTGTCTGGCAGATGCATTTCAGGGAAGGATTCTACTTGCCCACATGCAGTTGGTGATGCCTCATTGTCACTTATGCTTGTTGACCCCTATGCTGGTCTATGCTAGACGCTTTCTCTTATGTATGTCTGCTGGAGATGCCTTTTATGTTGTTTTTCCTTGCAGCGGGATTGTTTCTACAGTGTTGACATTGTCACTTTCTCACATGTGATGTTTATTGGGAGTGCCTTTTACTCACTTGGCCAGTGTTGGCTTGCTCTCATGGTTTTGACATGTCACATGTTTATTATTCATTGTGGGATTATGCATCTTTACATTTGCCATACATGCCACTAATCATGGCATCGCTGAGAGTTTACCTATCCTCTCCCTATCCTCTCATATCATTGGCTGATGCCCGCCTCGAGCCCCCACTTTTTCTCCCCATTTTCAGCTTTTCCCATTGCTGATTTTTTCCTCATCAGATCCTCCATACATGAGTTTCACTTTTGCAGCTTACATTGCATGTCTCACAGGCATGACTTCTGGATCATGTTGCCTTTACACATGCGTTATCTGCTACCTCTTCTTATGCTTATCACTGGTGCAGTTACTGTTAGAAGTCATCTCCTGTCTTGTTTTATACACCAGGGCCTTTGTTGTGGGTGTGCCCGCCCTTATGATGTGTTCTATCATTTTTCCCCACTCTCCGCATTTTTCCCCTATTTTTCCTATTTTTTCTGTGGCTTGGGAGGCAGCCCATTTGCTGGCCGACTGCTGAACTGGTCCACGACCCCATGTCTGGGGTGGCCGACTACTGATGATCTGGCCGACTTGATGGTGTGCTGGTCGTGGAGTTTTCAGGGCCAGTCGGCTGCCCTACAGCAGGCCGACTGCTGATGTGGGGGCATATAAATCGGCCCCCAGTCCCCTTGCCACTTGTGTACCATACCCGGGATCTTCTTGTGTATATAGAGCAGAGTTACACGCCTACCTCTCTCTCTCTCTCTCTCTCTCTCTCTCTCTCTCTCTCTCTCTCTCTCTCGTGCTGTATTTTTTCTGCATGCGTTTTGCTCTTGTGTTCCCAGATCTGGTCATCATCTCCGCTGCGTATTCTGACATGGTATCAGAGCCTAGACTCTAGATAGTTCTTGGGATTTGTGTGAGCAAGAGGGGGACTGTTGTGTGGCTGATTGGTGGACTGTTTTGGACTGTTCGGGAAGAGGAGAAGCAAGAGGACGGCGGGCTGATTTGCTGGACAACCACTTGCAGGTATTAGTTCTTCTTTGTTCCCAACCACCCACCCTTTTCAGAGTACATCCCCGCAATGGCAGATCTGTTTGAGATGGCCGAGAGGCATGTGAAGATCCCGACACTCCCCACGTTCCCGGTGGACCGTCAGTTGGACGGGAGCAACTACCGCATATGGAGGGTTATGATGGAATCTATTCTGGAGTCTTACGACCTCACTGATTTCTTCGTTGTTGGTGTTCCCCGGCCGGAAGTAGAGAAAGGGGAGTTACCATCGATCCAAAAGGACTGGGAGGCTCAGACACAGATGTGGGATCGTGTCAACACCAGGGTCCGTTCGTTTATCTTTCTCAACTGCACACCGCAGGTAATCAATCATGTAAAGCATATGACGCTGGCCAGAGGTATATGGCAGCATTGGCTTCTCTTTATAAAGCATATGACGCTGGCCAGAGGTATATGGCAGCATTTGGCTTCTCTTTACAACAGGGTATCGCCCATGAAGAGGATTTCCTTGGAAGTACAGATGCGGGTTATGAACCCTGCAAAGTCGTCGACGATGCGGGAGCATATTAACAAGCTGCAGGCTCTTCAGCAGGAAGTTCTTCAGGCTGGGAAGGAGATATCGTCAGAGGACATGGCCATCACGTTGCTGTCACATTTGCCCTCTTCGTACTCAGCATTTTACTCGTCGTTGATTACCAGTGGCAGGCTTAGCATCATCATTCCTGTGGTTTCTGCGGCATGCGAGAAGGATCATGTACTCTTGTACACAGGAGGGGGATTGTTGGATGGAGTCCGACTCCACGGTTGGAGTGACTCGGTTTGGGGAGGAGATCCGGACACAAGGAGATCTACTTCAGGCCCAGAAGTAAGAGACAGTCATCTTTTGCCTTGTCGAGCACAGAGGCAGAGTACCGGGCTGCTTGTGATGCTGCTTGTGAGGTGGTGAGGATGCATAGGTTGCATTGCAGGTTTGGGCTTCCACTGGAGGAACCCATAGTGATCCAGAAGCACTTTGTTCGTGAACAGATCGTTGCTGATGACATCTTGCTAGAGTTCTGTTCGACAGAGGACAGTACGGTGGACCTCTTCACGAAGTCGCTATCTCCGGACTCAAGCGGCAACCCAGCTCCCTGTGGTTGGTTTCACAGCCAGGAGCTGAGAGGGAGTGTTAGAAGCCATCTCCTGTCTAGTTTTATACACCAGGGCCCGCCCTTATGATGTGTTCCATCATTTTTCCCCACTCTTCGCATTTTTCCCCTATTTTTCCTATTTTTTCTGTGGCTTGGGAGGCAGCCCATTTGCTGGCCAACTGCTGAACTGGTCCACGACCCCATGTCTAAGGTGGTCCACGACCCCATGTCTAAGGTGGCCGACTGCTGATGATCTGGCCGACTGGATGGTGTGCTGGTAGTGGAGTTTTCAGGGCCAGTCGGCTGTCCTACAGCAGGCCGACTGCTGATGTGGGGGCATATAAATAGGCCCCCAGTCCCCTTGCCACTTGTGTACCATACCCAGGATTTTCTTGTGTATATAGAGCAGAGTTACACGCCTACATCTCTCTCTCTCTCTTGTGCTGTATTTTTTCTGCATGCGTTTTGCTCGTGTTCCCAGATCTGGTCATCATCTCCGCTGCATATTCTGACAGTTACATAGCATTGATGTGGATTACATGCAGTTCATCTTGGCATTTGGTACTTGCCTTCGGGGGGGTATTATGCGATGCCTCTTGATTTGATGCAGTTGATGTCCACATGATCTTTGCCATGCATTTCGTTTATGTACTATTGTGCTCTAGCATTAGCACTATGACATTGGGGATTCTCCTTTTCCCCGTCATATAGTGCTTGCTTTTTCCATTGGCACTGCAGTTCACTCTTACTGTGGAGCATAGTGCAAGGCAGCATTCACAACTTTATCACCCTACTGCTACCCGTTCACACCATTCACTTGAGAGGGGTTTGTTGGTCATGTCCACTCCCGGCTAGTTCAGGTGTGAACCCAGCTTACTCACGGGCACTTTTTCCCTGTGACTGGACACAGGTTTTTTCCCCGTGTGAACACACTTATGTGTGTTGGGCACTTTGCCCTAGGCCTCTTAGTACTCACTTGTACTTTCATTTCATATCATTATTGAGTACATCTTTTCCAGCACTCACGTTTCTCTATGCTTGAGGTTGTGTGTGTGTGTGTGTGTGTGTGTGTGTGTGTGTGCAGGCTAGCTTCTCTCCTACCCAACAAAGAAGTCATGAGATCTCCAATTATCAAGCATACGACGCGATAGCTCTGCATCTGAAAACAAATGATCAAGGATGCATACATGGGGTGCTGATCCATGGCAATTTGGATCTCTAATACATAAAACCACTGGGCAATGATCCGATTTGGAGATGCCTGTAGCAATCAAAGTATGTCCACCTCTGTCAACAAGCACCCAATCATCCACATAAAATCTGTCTAACCGTGCATAGATACATCCTACATCTCTTCTCCTGTTAGACCATGAATAAAGAAGAGTGGATGGACTCCTCAAAATGTCATCCTCATGCCAACAATCTCTACCATGAATGGAGAGTATAAACCTCTCCCAAGACGCTCTTTCAAGAGGATGCACCAAGCCCTCATGTCCACCTCTTTTATCCATTTTGTCATATCATCGTCGACACGTTTTGTTTTGTCTCTATGGACAAAACGGAGAGGATTCGAAGTGACACTTGTCAAATCAAATTAAGAAAAAGTAAAAATTTAAAGAAAACAAAGGAAATTTCAACAATTGGGTGTAAAATTAGATGTGATCAAGGTTAAAGATAAGAAATTGGGATTCATAAATTGAAGAAATGCGAGAAATTAAGAAAACTGTAAGAAGTTTCAACAATTGGGTATGAAATTAGTTGCAACCGAGGCTAAAGTATAAAATTGAATTGAAGAGCTAGTGGAACACTTGTAGGAAATTTCAACAAATGGATCTGAAATTAGGTGAAATTTACCCGACAATCGAATTTAGGTAAAATGGTGTTCCGAGCATTAAGGTTGAAAGTATGAAATTGGGATTTGTAAATTGGTGACAATAGAAGAGATGGAATACTTGTAAGAAATTTTACAATCGGATATCAAATTAGGTGAAATTAACCAAGAAGTCAAGAAAATTTTCATCTATTTCATCATTTTGTCTTTACCGGTTTTTCTTTTCTTTTTTTGAGATGGAGAGTAGAAGAAAGTAAAGGGGAAGAGAAGGAAGATAGAAGAATAAGGTTTCTTTTTCAAATCAAATTTGGGCGAAATGGCCTTTCAAGTTGGAGTGTTCCGTTTCATTTCGAAATGTTTCGTCTGTTTCATTCATTTCGTGCATCGTAGGGACAAAATGGATTTTCATGTGACTAAGTTCTCTCTATTTAACAAACTTATGGTAGATGATACTGAGCTTTGCTAGCCTTGTAGCTTTGAAAAAATCTACAAAATACTGTAAATAAAACACTCCATACCTTGCACAGAGCCACTCAAAGCTTCAAAGCGTCCTGCATCAAGTCCACCATAGAAATGAGCATCCTTGTCCCTCCAACATAGGTATCCACAGAGCCACTCAAAGCTTCAAAGCGTCCTGCATCAAGTCCACCATAGAAATGAGCATCCTTGTCCCTCCAGCATTAAAACAATATTGCTTGATAAGAGGAAAAAGCTTATAAACCTCACATTTTTTAATATGGTTAGCTGGTCACGTCTTCATCTAACACAGGTTCAAAATCTTGTGTCTGCCAAAAGAAAAAAAAGAAGAGTTCAAGAAGGTTTATCTTGCTGGTATGCTTCTTCTACTTAACTAGTGCATCACCCTAACAACATAATCTTACTGCAATTTCATTACCACAAGATAGGAAGTCGTTTTCTGGTCTTGATTTCCAGTCTGCAGGAGAGGGAACCAAAAGAGAGAGAGAGACACATGAATCTCAAACATGTAACTTGAAATTGACCCTAAGTTTCTTTTAGCAATACATAGTGCTAACCACGAGACATGTAAATTGAAATTGACCTTAAGCTTCTTTTAGCACCCCACAAAACAAACATGAAAGGAAATGAATACAAATCATACGCTATATGAGAGAGAGAATGAAAGATTATATTAGCATTTGGTAAACACCCAAAGGGTCTATACATGTAATCCATGTGTAAACTTGATCAAGCTCTCTCTCTAATGACTTCATCGGTGTGTGTGTGTGTGTTGGGGGGGGGGGGAGAGAGAGAATCCCACACTCTAGTATGTAATTGACCACTTGAGTGAGAATCCAAACGCTCTAGTATGTAATCGACCACTTGAGTGATCACTCTGGTTCTATATGGATTGAAGACAAAGTGTATTCAGCAAAGATCAGAGTAGAAGTCCCTAACCTACAACAAGCAAGTGTCTAAGCTCTTCCAGAGCGCAGCACGTTGTGCACACATCTAGTGGCGGTGAGCATAGCCATGCCCTCCATGGAACTTTGTCGATGCTCTGTCCACAGAGGTCATTGTTGCCACCTTCATTGGCCCTTGGCTTCTTGTAAATTCCATTGGTACAAGACTGCTTCCGTGACATTGGTTTATGCATTCACTTTGCTCGAGACATTGGTGTGGACATTGCTGGATTTATTACTTGTGAATGTCTATCCAATCGGCTCATACAAATCACCATTCAAGAATGCAATCTTGATATCCAATTGATGTGCATTCCATGCATGATGTGCTGCCCAATGCAGTAATACACCGAATTGTAGTCATACGAGACGTGGCAAAGGTTTCATCATAGTCTATACCCTTGTTCTAAGCATAATGTTCATTGAATTGAGAACACTTGAGCCTTGCAAATAAAGAGAAGATGAGGAAAAATGTAAAGGTCTTACCAGCTTGCACCTCTAGCCACTCTTAGTAGAGCAACCCTCTCTTGTGAAGCCACTCTTAGTAGAGAAGATGAGGAAAAATGTAAGAGTCTTATCAGCTTGCACCTCTAGCCACTCTTAGTAGAGCAACCCTCTCTTGTGGAGAGCTAGGGTGTAATGAAGTAGATTTGGTTGCACATGCACATGGGGGATGGGGCCTAGGCACTTAGGCTTAGGGTCATTTACATGTGTACTTTTGGGGACCTTGGGCTATATTAGGCCTAGGGCTCATGGGCATTGTACCTTTTTTATCATATTCTACTCTATAGACATCTATGTCTTCTTGGTGCTCATGCCCAAGCTTCCATGGCCTTCTTGGCTATTGCCTTGGAATGGTGATCCACACCTGTGTTGTCACTCCATGCTTTGAGTGGCCAACCCTATCTTCTTGCAGTGGTATTAGAGCCCTTAGCTTAGATCCTTGCTTAAAGAGTGATTAGATGATAATTATTTCAGATTATTCGTAATCCGAATTTCAAATTGCATTTTCTTGATCATGATTAGTGATAATCATTTTCGCATTATTGTTAATCCAATTTTTTAGAATGCATTTTCTTGATCATGATTAATGATAATCATTTTCGAATTACTGTTAATCTAATTTTTCAGAATGCCTTTTCTTGATCATGATTAGTGTTAATCATTCTCGGATTAAGAATTTTCACAGTTTTTAAAATGCATTTTCTTGCATTCCTTGATGTTCTTGAAAATCTTCTTGATTTTTTTGAATTTTGGAGAATTTTTGCATGAATTAAAGTTTATTTTCAACAAATCTTCACACAAACCCTAGTTTCCTACTATCATTTGCAAGATCCTTTGAGTTCTTTGCATTTTTGAATAGCTTCTTAGTTATTGTGCAGTTTTTGGGGAAAGATTCATCAAGAAAGGTACTATTATCAAAGATATTGGAGATAGACTACAAATGTTACAAATTTTAATGCAATTTCAACAATAGTTAACAAATTGAAGATCTATTACAGAGTTATTGTAGTTTTCTTGCAGATTTGAGTATTGAATTTAATATCAATGCAAAATTATTGTTTAGATTACTGTGTAGAATCTTCAAATTGTGTGCAAAGTTTTATAGGCTGTTGTGTAGAGATTTTGGTTCTTGTGTAGAGTTTTTAGAGCAATTCACAGAGTTCAAAGGTTGTTGTGCACAATTTTTCAAAGATTTAATGTGGAACAGTGCAGAGTATTGAAGATTGTGCAAAAATCAATTTATTGAAAAGATTTTTGTAGATTGTTGAAAACAATTGTAAGCATCTAATCCCTACTCGTTGCTAACAAAACCTCTTGATTTTGTGCAAAGTTTATAAGATCTTTATTAAGATTAAGGCACAGAGAAGATAGAACATGGAAGTTTATGAATCTTGCTTGTAACCTTGGTGCAGCATACAAAGCAAATCTTGATACCTAGAAGCTACAAGATTGTTAATCTTGTAAGGTTTATGTAAAATCCATAACAGTTTGATGCTTAGAGTAACTTGAATAGTTTCTTGGTCAAGAATTGAGCAAATAGTGTAAGATTAGTACTTGTATTATGATAAGTGATTAATCTTGGTGAATTTTGGTAAACTTTTATCTCATGGACCAAGATACTATTACGGCATGGGAGACCAAAGATGACAAAGCAAGAGGTATCAAAATGTGGAGGTGGTAATCTTGTCATTGATGAAGATGTTTTGTTGGAGGAGGTTGAGCTTGAGGTTCCTATGCTATAGTTCACGGAGGCTAGAGGGTGGTTGGAGAGGGATGGTGAGGTTTGGCAAGTCAACGGTAAAGCATCCATAAGGTTGTCTACCTTCCTTCTATTTTGAGGAGATTTGCATGGGTTGGGGGCTAGCTTTCATCTCTATAATGGTTATTCAAGGAGAGCGATTGTGTGGTCCTTGGCTTCAATTCCCCTCCAAAAATCTTAACGCTGCTCGGACATCTGATTATGGACCTTGTCCATGAGTTGCTACTTGCTGTTATGTGCCATGGTCTTGGCTTTTTGGAGTGCATTGGTAGCTGGGGTGAGTTCTTCTTATGTTTTCACTGTGGCTACATGGGATCCCTCTAGCTTCATGTGTAGGATCTTTGATTCTCTTTGTAGACAATGGATTAGGAGTTAACCTCAAGGGCCTAGACCTACAGCCTATCATTAAGGGTGATGGCGGTGCTCTTCTGAGTCTCTAGGCATCATTTGGATGATGTTCCCATGCACTAAGAGGAGTACTTGGGCCACGTCCATTTGCTGATTTTGGCACACCATAAAGTTGCACTATGTGCCTGGTGAGGGTATGGATCATAGAGGAGAAGGTAGTGAAAAAGTTTGGAAGGCAGCCTTGAGAGTTGAAGATGGACTAGGAGAAGATTTTTTTAGCTAAGGAGGCAAGATGTCCTTCTTGTATATCTACTTATGGGTCTCTATAAGATTGCACGCGTCTTGAGAACTTGAGAATCTACTTCCCTCAAAATGGACAGCATGCCTAGCACTTCCCTAAACTGCCTCAACCCTAGATCGGTGGGGGGTAGCACTAGATTGTGCTTGTTCTTTTGGGTCAGCTCTACCACTTGTGTTTTATGCCTTAGCCCTAAATTGATGGGGGGTAGCACTAGATTGTGCTTGTTCTTTTGGGTCAGCTCTACCACTTGTGTTTTATGCCTTACCCCTAAATTGATGGGGGGTAGCACGAGACTGCGCTCGATCTTCTAGATAATGGCTTCCACTTGTGTGTGCTACCGGCAGTGTGGGGGTGTCCATCATATTTATTTCCAAAAAATTTTGGCAAAGGCCTTGATGGTGGCAGTGGTCTCTTAATTTAGCCTTTGCTTCTTGGTTTTAGGAGAGTCAAGGAGCAAGGTGATTTTTTGCTATTGAGGAGGCCTACTTGGGGTGGTGGCACTTTGGTAGTTGTACGGTTCAGGGAGAGCTCTTCCCATCCTATGGCATAATAGAGAACCCTCATCAGGATCATGACTACGCCAAACTTGCCGGCCAGGTTTGTGTAGATGTTATGGAGTTCATGATGGAAATAGTCGGCCTAGTTCACTAGCATACCTTGCTTGAGGTGGGCGAGGAGGGATAGGGGACACCACACTTGTTCATGTTCATCATCGGAGGTGGGCGAGGAGGGATAGGGTACACCACACTTGTTCATGTTCATCATCGGAGGTTGGTCAACATGGTGAGTGTAAGATTCCTCCCTCCAGTTTTTGAGTTGTAAAGGTGTAACAACCTCCCCTTTTGTTCTTGAAATTATCCCCCTCTCTGAAATAGAAGAAAGATCTTCTTTTACCTTGTTTTGGTTTGGAGAAAGATAATCTAAAATTGAGATATCTTTGGATATAAAAATCCTCCTAGTGTCTAAAATGGATTCCCCTGAAACAAAAGTTCAAAATGAACTTTCTAATGTGCATTAGGAATTAATTGAAAATGGTATAAGGGACCTTAGCCTAAGAGCCTACATTTTCAAAAAAATTTGGATTATGGTCCAATTAAGGTTCCAATGGCCCAACTGGATTAATCCAAGTGTTGGGATGAGATAAATCCAAGAGAATAAAATAAAATACCCAAAAATGAGTAAATGCTCACATAAGATGAAGAGTTGATTGAGTACAAGAAGGTTTATTAGTTAAAAATTATGAGATATTACTAAAAAAATGAGATATTTTAGAATAATGATGCATTTTTGACACCTTGGTAAGGAAAGGGGGACTCTTGAGGTAAGAACCTCTTTCACATGTGTGGAAGGGTTTTTAATTCAAAAAAATTATGATATTTTTATCTCTCCTCTCTTGGATCAAACCAAATAAAAAAGAGAGCCAAACTGGTCCAAATCTGGTCCAAATTGAGTCAAACTGAACCTGGAAAATTCTAGAACCCAGTTGGACTTGATTAGTGGCCTCCCTCACCTATAAATAGACCATCAGTCTTTTGTAAAAAAATATTAGAGCTATATTATGTCAGTATTATATTAAAATAATCATATTTTCTTTTATCCCTTAAATTTTCCTCTCTCTTGGGAGCTTAGAGCTCTCTCTCTATATAACAACTCTTGGAGTTGCTCTTCTTCTTCTGGTGGACCAATTGATTGGTCGGGGGCTTCACTGCTAGAGAATTAAGACAAACTTGGAGGTAAAATCAATTTTTATGGTTTTTCTTTGACCATCTTGTGGAATGAGGTCGTGGAAACCTAAGTGATAAAGTTGCAACAGCTAATGGAGAGTCAATGGAGCACGTCTCGTGTAGCAAGGTCGGCTGAGGTCTTAACCAACCTCAGTTCGATTTAAATGGTGAGCTTTGGGTACGGTGTGGATGAGGGACCAAGGAAGTGGCCTATGAGTGAAGCGCTAAGTGACCTGCGAGAAGAAGCCTAGAGGGTGTTGACCATATGGTGCTCGAGCTCTAGGTCGCCGAAGATACCCATGCGTGCATCGAGGAAGAAAATGGAACAAGGTGTTAGAGCTGTTTTCTGAACTCGGGCATGGATCTGGTTGATTGGCCTTGCTGGTCCTCAACGGATGAGTCCATGGCTCTTTTATATGGATCTATTGGTTGATCTTACTAATCCTCAATAGAGAGTCCATATGGATTTTCTTAAGTGAATATATTTCCGGGTACTATGAGCTAGGAACTATTGAAACGGCCCCTTAGTGGACAGGTGGTGAGTGTTTTGGTTACCAATGATGCCATAGGTACACCGATGAAGGAATGATTGCAAATTGAAACTCAAGCTAGATATTTTGGAGGATTATGATCAATGATACTATGGTTTCATTAAAGGGTTGTTTTAAAGATAGCTGAATCTGTGAAACATGCAATTTCATATTGGGTGTGTAAGTGGTGTGACTATCTTGAAGTTTGCTTGAAGCACCAGCTAGGGGGCCTGGGAACTCTTTTCCTTGATACCCGGGGCAAAACATAACCAAATTCCTAAATGGATCCTATCACTACAGTGGTTGGCTAACCCATGGGATTAGGCTCGACTGATGGATCCCTAAAATGAGACTCAATTCTGTTAAGTTACGATAGTTGAAGTAAATCCCGGATAACCCTTGTTCTATGGAAAAGAATCAATGTCTATGCCTCTTGATGAGAAAAAAAGCGTTGGACTCTATGATCCAAGTTCAAGTCTTTTCCTTGATCTAACCATGAGACTTACGGGTTCGGTTGGATCAATTTGGTTAGTGAAGACCTTGACTATGTTAGAATAAAATATCCTGGAGGAATCGTCCATGTCTGCTTGGTGAGGGAAGTTTTTCCAGGTTTGGTTTTGGAAGAACCAAGGGATTAGTCTCTTGTTCGGATATCCGTGGTGGTGGGCGAGGCCCCGAGTGAGAGGCTCTGCCCTACGCAAGAAGTGCTACTTCAACTGATAGCACCCCAGAATTTGTTGCGCGGAGGGGGTAGGGATCTTTCAGTGATGAGGACATGTATTGGGGTAAGCAGATCAAGTTGAGTAATGTCCTCCCATTTTACTCCATCTTTGTTGACCCCACCCTGATGATGTCTTTTACCATTCCTTATGCTCCGCTTAGCTTTTGGTAAGGCTCTATAGCTCAAGGCCAAGTGGAAGGCTTCATGGACCACATTGACTATGAGGACCTAGGTCAAGTTAGCACCTATAGCATCACGGACTATGCCAGTGATGCTGAGGTGGGTGCCATAAGAGGAGATGAATCTAAAGCAAGTGCTAAGGTTGGGTCCCAAGCTTGAAGAGTTTCCAACCCACCGAGTTTGAGTAGATGCAGGTATTTTATGACTTATGATATCTTGGCAATCTGGTATCACTCTTAGATATGGTAGGTGAGCTTGTGCTCCACCTTCCTGTTGGACTAAATGTGGTTGTGAATCACGTGGCACTGACGTAGCTCCATTCCAAGTGGGGAGAAGATGGTGGAAGCTCTACTTGTGGTATTCTAAGAGCTTGGTGTGGCAACCTTGGTGGCCTTCCTCCTTGGTGGGTGTGAGGATCATAGTACTTGAAGAGGTTTCATATGCCCCTACTACTACTGCACTTACAATGATGATAGTGGAGGATTCATAAGTCGGGAAGACAAGGAGGATTTTGATAAAATTGGCAAGAGTTTAGCTAGGTAGTGAGTGAATAGTGGGAAGTGAGAGGCTGTGAAACCCCTGCCCTCTCTGCACATCAAACTCTGGAGTGCTAGCAGCAGAAGTAGCAACCTCACGCGCAGGCAGAACTTCCCACTCGGGGCCTCGCCCACGAATGTCCGGGCAAGGGACTAGTCCAGCGGCTCTTCCGAAATCGAACCCAGGAAAAACTTTCCTCGCCCAGAAATCATAGGCAATTCCTCCAGGAATTCTTCTAACGTAATCAAAAGCCTTAACTATTCTTTATATTCCGACCGAACCCGTGGGTTACATGGCTGAATCAAAGGAGGAACTTGCATTTGGTTCATAGAGACCAACACTTTTTTCCCCTTAATGAGGCACATCCGTTGATTCTTTCCCATAGAACAAGAATTATCCTGTGACTTACTTCAACTATCATACCTTTGAACAAAATTGAACTTTATTGTAGGAATCCACCGATCCAGCCTAACCCCATCGAATCCCATGGGTTAGCCAACTGCCCAACCACTGTGTTGATGGGATTCTTCTTTATAAAAATTTGGTTATGTTTTTTCCTGGTACCAGGGAAAGAGTTCCCAGGCCCCCTAGCCGGCACTCATGCAAAAATTAAATAGGCCCACCACTTTACATACCCAATATGAAATTGCCTTTTTCTCAGATTCAACTATTTTCAAGACAGAATTGGAATAAAACCATAGTGTTTCCATCATAATCCACAGTATTCCAGTTCCAAGGTCCAAGTTCCAACTTTTCTACTTTCTAACCATAAAATCCAAATTCCAGTCATACCTTCCTCGGCGTACCTATGGCATCATCGGCAACTAGAGCGTCCACCACCTGTAAGTCCCTCTAGGCTCACCTAGTACTTCACTCAAAGGTCGTTTCATGGTTCCTAAGTCATAGTACCCAGGAGTATGATCTCTTTTATCCGTAAAATCCATAAGGACTCTCCGTTGAAGATTAGCTAGATCAACCAACGAGATCCAGTTTATCAAAAAGGCATCATGGACTCATCCGTTGAAGATGAGCAAGGTCAACCAACCAGATCCATGCCCGTATTTAGAAAACAACTCCAACTCAATGTTCCATTTTCTTCCTCTACGCACGCGTGGGTCCGCCGAGCACCGTATGGTCAGCACCCTCTAGGCTCCTTTGCACGTGACCTAGCGCTTCACTCATACGCCACTTCCTTGGCCCCTCCTCCATTGTAACCGGAAGCTCACCATTTTAACCAAATCGAGGCTCAAGACCTCGGCCGGACCTTGCCACGTGAGACGTCCTTCTTTGACTCTCCGTCTGGCTGTTGCAACATTTTCCACTTAGGTCCACGACCTCATTCCATAAGATAGTCAAAATGCTTCCCTAGCATTCTTGACATAAAACAATCTTTAAAAATAGGTTTCACATGCAAATACAGTTTCCAAGAAAAATTTCCATATTTTCATATCATATAACGGTTTTTAGCTATGAGGATTATTTTTGAATTCTTTCCTCTTGATTGTATAACCATATAGTTCAGCACTAGAATCCTCTATATCTGAAATGGTAGATTCTTTTCCATTAGTAGTGATGCATTCAGTTGTTCTTTCTTCATTCACTATAGTCTCATAGTTTATCTTAACCTATTTTCCCTACTTCATATCATGGATGTCTGGCATTCCTTTATTTCCTTCCATCTCTGGATTGGGAGTATAAGCAAACCTATTTCCTATTTTTAGATAGCTCTCATAGCTAAAAACCATGGCCTTCCGAGTATGATGGGGTAGCCATCTCCCTTTGTTTGCATCCCATGCATATCCACTTTAGATTCTATACCACGTATTATAATTTTCAAAGCATACCCTAGAATTATTGGCTAACTTAACTTTGAATAGAGAGGATGAATCTGTCTTCAAACCAAGTTTATGCTTGGTATCCTCAGTCATAATACTCACTTGTGCTCCACCATCTATGTAGACCTTTGAAATCATGTGTCCTTTTATCAAAGCATCTAAGGTGGTTCCACATCAGCTTGTGGCTTGAGTTTAATCACATTTGAATGAACAATTATCTTCTTCTTAGGTAATCTGATGCTAATAGCCTTACTCCATTGCCTCCTTATCTTTGGTGCTAACTCTAAAAGTAGAGACCATGTGATGTTTGGTCCTTTTCCTGTGTTTAAGTCTTCCAAAAGGTTGTAGGGTCTTTAACCATGTCCTAATGGAAAATTGGCAAGGGCTACCTTACTTTTGATCGGGTCTTTAACCATGTCCTAATGGAAAATCGGCAAGGGTTACCTTACTTCTGATCCTCTTCTTCCTCTTGTTTTTTTTTTCTATTACATGTCCATATATTTGCCTATGTCATCCTTTCCCCTTTTCCTTCTTTCGTAATCTTCAGAAGTTTTAGTTCTTTCTCCTTCTTTTTGATTTGACATGAGCTTCCTCTTTTTCACTAGCATGAGATTAACCTCTTCATCTATTTTCTATCATCTTTCAATTCAGCTTCCTCAACCTCTATGATGTTGATGTTGATGTTTTTGTTAGCTCCTTGAATTAAATAAATAGGTGGATTTACTCGGGCTAGTCCTCCTATTTCCACATGCCTTATTTCTTGCATAGGTGGTGGGGGTAGCCCACCCTCTTGATTAAAAACCCTTCCTACTTGTTTCAGTCTCTACTGAATTTCTAGTCTAATTTGGGTGGGAAGTATTCTCCCAAGATCTCCTCTAGGATGTATGAACAATTGTTCATTCCATGACCTCTTTCATTACAATTGTAGCATACATATTCCTGTTGTGCTTCCTCCTAATTGGTCTATTTGGTTCCCTTATAATAGCTTGTCTTTGTCCCAAACATTGCATCATATATGTAGATTCATATTTTCCAATTGTTGAGTAATCCTCTGAAGTAAATGAGAGTCTATGGCACATCCCTAGTTTACTTGATTAGTAGCTTCCTGATCCTCTTCAAAAATCTAATCCTCTCTACCCCTACCCCTACCCCTAATCATTGCAGGTTCAAATATGATTTTCCTCTCCTTTTGCCTAGCTATAATAATGGCTTGATCAAAATTCGGATGGAATTTACCTTCTACCTTACTTTTCAGAATCGGATGTAGTCCTATAAATCGGTATTTTTTTAGAAAATCCGATGCGACTCCGTGTAGCTTCCCACTTCCCCCATAGGTCCTAAAATGGAGCTTCATATGTGGTATTCCTCTAAAGTCCTTTGTTTGAGTTGTTTAAGATGAGTCTAAATGGCTTTTGAAGTTTCTCATCTCCTATACTTTGTCATGAAAGCTTCCAAAAACAAAGGCTAGCTATTTCGAGTATCAGCTCTGTGAGACAACCACACTTCGGCTTCATCCCTAAAAAATAAGTGTATAGTCCTCAAATTCTCCTCAATAGTGTCTCTTCTTGACTGAAAGTAGAAAATCTCTAGCTCATCCAAAAAGTCTTGTACACTCTCACTTGATCCTCTAATGAAAGATTGGTACAGATCCCATTGTTCTCGTCTTTGAAAATAAAGATAAAAAATAGCCTTAGAGCAAGATATAAAGTCTATCCTCAGGTGGGGACACCAAACTAATGGTTGAGTTTTTCTAGAGATGGCATCTACACCCCTAAGAAACAACGATTAAGCTACTAGCAATCCAAGCCTCAAACCAAACAGCTCCCTAAGCATCAATCTCCTAGTCACAAAAGCCTCTCAAACCAAAAGAAAGGCAAGACATCTTCAACTCATGGTGGTGATAGCTCTTCCAAAGTGCCAACAAGAGACCCTAATAGGTGATCACAAGGTGGCTTAGATTGCAACAAATCGAAAACCCTTTTTAGAAATGAAAACTAAGTCCCATCCAAGGTAGCTCCTCTCTCTTCACCACTTATTACAAAGCCAAATAATATCACATGAAAAGAACTGATCAAGTCAGAAACTGATTCAAACACTTGCAAGAGAGAAATTCAAAAATTCAAAAAAGATGATATGCATATCTGATCTGTTTTACAAGGTTGAGGCTGCAGACTCATTAAAAAAATTTAAAAGAGAGCTCTATCCTCAAGAAAACTCTCCAACTCAGATCAACAATGTAAATTCTGATCTGGAACCTTGAAATCTTCTAAGTTGTTGCATAGTCACATATATCATCTGTTCTCAGCATACCAGAAGCTTAATAACTTCCTCAAAAGCCGTGAATAACAAGGGAAAGAGCATGTTTCCACCTCATGGATCGACTTCAGATTTGAAATAAAAAACAACAAAAAATAGAGAACAAAGTTCTTTCTCCGAGGGGTACAAAAGTGTTGAGAAGAACGTGGTGGAACAAGATATGTAGAGGAGATGAACTCACAAAATACAAGAAAATATCTTGCTTATTAAGTTGCTCAAAATACAACTAGGATTCTTGCTCCATACAATGCCTTCTAGCTCCACCTTTAAATGGGTGAGCTAGTGGACCATAAGTCCATTCACACACACACCCTTCTCCTCCCCTTTTACATAACCTTAGTCTCTTAATACCCCCCCTCAATACCAAGTATGAAAGAAAATTGGAATAGGTGGTATTAGACATAGGTTGCCTTTATAACATTAGGCGTACAAGGTTAGGAATATAGGTGTGGTTACATTGATGTGACAAAGCTTGTTCGATGAAGTTGTTGCATTTGAAGATTCAGCTCCTCCCTTTGGCCTCTTTTCTTCATCAAGACAAGATTGAATGACTCCTTCAAGGGTGGGATTAGGTATGTTCTTTAGGGTGGTGACTAAGGTGGGGTACACCTTCTTGACTGCTTTTAGTAAAACAACCACTGCATCATCTTCATCCATTCTTGCATTCACTGATGCAAGTTGAGCCATAAGGCCCTTCAAGTGAGAGATGAAGGCTCCAATACCATCTCCCTCTTTGAGTTCCAAGCTAAAAAATTCAATTTTGAGTGAGATCTTGGAATTCTTACCACGAGCTCCATAGTGCTTATCAAGCTCATCCCATTTCTCCTTTGCAACAGTCGAAAGCTGGTCCACATGGTGAATGAGAGCCTCATCAAGATGAGGCATGATGATGGCTTGTGCCCTCTCATCATCTTCAATATCTTCAGCCTTAGTTCAATAACCTTAGTGCAAGAGATGAATGGCCAAAAACCTTTGGACATCATCTTGTATTTGACAAGGACTTGCCAAGAGTGGACGCCCTCTCTTGAGAACTTCTTAATTTGGGTGTTGTCCTTTGACATTGGGTATTGAAGGAGATTACTAGAGAGTAATGGGCTGATTTATGAAGAAGAAAAAACCAGAAATTTTTGATATTTTGGCTTAAGTAGAAAGAGAAAGGCTTATGAGAGTGCAACAACCCTTAATCAACCAAGGATGTTGCATAAAAAGGAGATTAAGATGGTTAATTTTATGGTTTAGCACTTAGGGTTTGTGCATAACCACTAATTCTAATGGAGAGAGCTTCATTAGTGTCAAGGAACACTTTCTTTGGTGATTAAGATCACCATTAGTGTTTAGCAAGACTATTAGTGCTTTAAGAGCACATTTTTAGCATCTAATGATACTTGTGTTGGTGATTAGATTCACCATTAGTGTTCAAGAACACACTTAGTGTTTAGAAACACTCTTAAGTAGCTCCCCTTTGCTAGATTAGTAGCATTATTAGTGTTAATCAACACTATTAGTGTTTATGAACACTATTATCACAAGCTTGAGCAAGCTTCCATGGAGAAAAAAAACTACAGCCCTCGTCTTTTGCCTCCCACGAGCGTTTTACGCGTCCATTGCAGCTAAGATTCTAGCTGTAAAGTCATGAGGCTTAGGGCTTCAAAAGCCCTAAGCTAATGTAGCTTACACTGCAGCACAGACGGCGTATGTGTGTATGACATCCAGACTTGATGAAAAATGCGCCTGTCTGCTAATAGCGCAATGCCGGGCTGTACAGCGCGAATGTTGCGGCTGTGAGTAGCTGGGCTGATGTGCCTTGGTCTAGGGATGATATCTCCAAAAGAAAGTCAGCAGAGGGCTAAAACGCCTTCTACAGTCCTCCCCACATCCTCCACTGATGGTGGCTGGTGCAGAATAGCTATGGAGGTTGAGAAGATAAAGCTTCAAAATGGAGAACTTCTGCCACACAACCAAGCTCAAGATACCATGTTGAGAAGAACGTGGTGGAACAAGATATGTGGAGGAGATAAACTCACAAAATACAAGAAAATATCTTGCTTATCAAGTTGCTCAAAATACAACTAGGCTTCTTGCTCCATACAATGCCTTCTAGCTCCACCTTTAAATAGGTGAGCTAGTGGACCATAAGTCCATTCACACACACACCCTTCTCCTCCCCTTTTATATAACCTTAGTCTCTTAATAAAAAGTGCCCTGCGGATTGTGTTCTCCCCCAAGATATGGGTTTTTTTCTCTCCTCATCAATTTCTCTCCTTGACTTGAAAGGACATGCTTCCTTATCTTCTAGAATTTTCTATCCACACATGGGTGTTGTACACATATCACGTGTCTCTCATGTTGCCAAAATGATAAAAACTCGTGTTCCTCCTCTTCTAGAACTTATCTTCAGCTATTTCTTGATAAAATTATAGATAATAAGAGAGCACACACACACACACAAGTGCAAACCCTAATAGATAATAAGAGAGCACACACACACAAGTGCAAACCCTAATAGATTGATGTAACCCTAACCATCATAGAGGGAAGCCATATCCACTCTCACATAATGCATAATAGAAGAAGACTACACAACCACACACTACATGTGTTGTGTTCACACACCAAATAACCCTAACTAATGTCCACACACTTTGGCCAGCTGGACACGGCCATTTATTGCCACACACATGCTACTGTCTACCATGCCAGCACAGCTGTCATCAAGCTTGTAATCTCAACAACCCCTCTCAAGCTCATGATGTACAGCCATAGATGAAGATGAGCTTGGGCTATCAACACTCCCCCTCAAGCTCATTGCATGTACTCCCAACATGGTACAGAAGTACTCAAACTTCTCTCTCCCAAAAGTGGCTTCATAAACATGACAACCTACTCTTCAGTCTTCACATACTTCAAATCCATTGTACCATCTAACGCTTTCTCCCTGAAAAAGTGATAGTGGACCTCTATATGCTTGGTCTGTGCATGAAAAATTGGATTATTAGCCAATTGTATGTTGCTCATGTTGTCACAATGTAGGATAACCTTGCCCTCAATAGGCTCACCCGACGACGAGGAGTTTCTTTAACCATACTCCTTCACATGCAGCTATGGCTGCTCCTCTTTGTAACTCAGCCTCTGTACTGGATAAAGCAACAGTGGGTTGCTTCTTGCTATTCCAACTTACCCACTGCACTCCCAAATGTAAAGACATAAATGCTAGTAGATCTCCTGTCATAAGAGCTACCTACCTAATCTGCATCTGTGTAGCCATATACATCTAAGCCTTTACCATGCTCATAAAGAAGACCATAATGTGTAGTGGTCTTTACATATAACGCATGATTCATCTCACTGCACACAAAAAATGAGGCTTCCTAGGGATTTGCATAAACTGACTCACTAGCCTCGTAGCATAACTCAAGTCTGGCCGCGTAATAGTCATGTAAATGAAGCTGCCAACCATCTTTCTATACATAGATGGATCTTCTAACTCCACCAAAATCAGCCCTCAACTTCACATTTTGCTCCAATGGTGTACTCATGGGTTTACATGCAGTCATCCCATATCTAGCCAACATATCCAATGGTGTACTCATGGGTTTACATCCAGTCATCCCATATCTAGCCAACATATCCAGTGCATATTGACGCTAGACTAGCTATATTCCTCCATGATCTTTGACCACTTCAATGCAAAGAAAGTACCACAACAATCACCCAAGTCTTTTATATCAAACTACCCACTCAATGCCTTCTTGACATGCATAATATCTGTAGCATGATCACCTGTCAGAATCAAGCCATCCACATAGATAACAACCACAACAATGCCATGATCTGTCTTCTTCACATATAGTGAAGAATCTGCCATAAAAACTTGAAAACCAATAGAGATAAGATATCGGTTTATCTTATCACTTCAAGCATGAGGTGCTTATTTCAGCCCATAAAGTGCTTTCTTCAACCTGCATACATGAGCGGGGTACCTTGGGTGTACATAACCCTCTGGCTGCTCCATAAAAACTTCCTCTTGCAAATCACCATTTAGAAATGCATTCTTGGCATCCATTTGATATGTTTTCGAACCATTTTTTGCAGCCATGGCAATAACTGACCTCACAGTTCTCATCTTCACGACTCGACTAAATGTCTCATCATAATACAAGCCTTGGGTTTGTGCATAACCCATAGCAACCAACCGTGCTTTATGACACTCAATCGATCCATTTGACTTTCATTTCACGTTATAAACCCACTTATAGCCATAATGACATGCTTGCCTTGTCGTAAGGCAACCAAATCCCAAGTATCATTATGAACTAATGTGTCCATCTCCTCATCCATTGCCTTTTCCCAGACATGCTTTCTGCATAGCATGTAGGTTCCACATGCTTTACCAAAGAGGTCATATATGCATAGTACATAGCAAAACCATGGTATGTCAACCTATCAACTAGATACCGGACTCTCTATGATCTCCTCAAAAATTGTGGATCACTCTGTACACCTGTAACTCTAGCATGTGGAGGTACATATCTCTCTTGCTTCGCACTTGGTGTGCGTAAGACTGGAATGCCAAGTTCCTCATCCAAACTCTCCTAACTAGATGACTCGTATTCTGTAATCCCGATACCTTGAACCTTCTTCTTTCCTTTGTCCATATCACTACTACTAGTGCTTCCACTATCATGCACCCCCTGACCATGGACTTACACTGCTACTACTAGTGCTTCCACTATCATGCACCCTGACCATGGACGTACACTGCTACTACTTGACTCTTGTGGCCTAGACATAAAAGTAGAACTTTCTTGTGGCAAGCCCACATGCACATCATCATCACTGGAATCCTCATCATTTACTTTGTACCAACTAGTAAGCTCATCAAACACCACATCTCGTGAAATGAGCACTTGCCTAGTATCTGGATTGTAACATTTGTATGCTTTACGATCTTGTGCATACCCAACAAAGATGCACTTTTTTGCCTTTGGATTAAGCTTCTTCCTCTTCTCATCTAGCACATGCACATAAGAAATGCTGCCAGACACTTTTAGATGATCTTTGTCTGGCCTATATCCAGTAAGATGCATCTCTGGCATACTTTCATGTATGGCAACTGTAGGTGTCTTGTTAAGCAAATACACTGATGTGGCGCATGCTTCTGCCCAATAGAAGTTTGGCATGCTCTTCTCATTTAGCATTTCCCTAGCCACATCTCACCAATGACCTTGTTTTCAAAAGATAATGTGGGGGAGAGGGAGAGCTTCAAATCATAGCAAGAAAACACACACACTCAAGAGAGATCAAGACACAAGAGAGACATGGATAGCTAAATTTTCTTCTATCTTCTTCTCCTCTACATAACCAACATAACATAAAGATAAGAGTACACACTATATGTTGAGATATCGAGCTCATCTAGTGAGGCGGTGGACACTGATGACCCACCTGGGGGATAGGCCCCACACTTACACCACTCGCATGGTTGGTGAGATCATGGGTGATATGCGGCCAGTGGGATGACAGGCTGTGTGAGCCATTCTAGAGACTGGCATAGTTATAGCACCAACTCATTTAGTTGGGTTCACACTATAGAGAAGCCTAGTATGTATTTGGTTGAGTACCTTTCATATTGTGTGTACTCTTATCTTTGTATATGGTGTGTTGAGTGTTGTGTGAAGAAGAAGAAGATTTTCAGCCTCTCACCTTGTGTGTTCTCTTTTAGGGTTTTGTGAGTGTGTGTGTGTGCTTTGCAAGAGCTCAAGATCTCTTCTCCCCTGTATCTTTTCATGGTATCACAGCCTAGTTCATGTTAAGGGCTGAGCTGCAAGCAAGAGAAGTACAAGAAGTGGTACGAGGGTAAGAGCTTCATCTACTCTTCCCTATTTGTGTTGGCAACTACACCCTATGGGAGGCACTGGCAATAAAATGATCTCTGATTGAGGAGCTTTCTTCACTGGAGTAAAGCTATAGAACAACTTCCATGCTTGGAGGTTCAGGTTGACAAATTTTTCTGATGGGAAAGGGTTACTAGGACTACATACAAGGTCAGCATGAAGAGGCACCAGAGATCAATCTGACTGCTACAGATGTGAAAGAGTTCAAGGATTGGAACCAAGGAGCCAGAAAAGTTATGAATTAGCTCTCTATCAGTATACAGGACACCATGATTAGGCACATACAGGATGCCAAGTCCCCCACCAGTATACAGGATGCCAAGGAGGCATGGGACACCTTGGTAAAACTCTATGAAACGAATACCAAGGCACGAAAGATACAGCTGAAGAATGAACTTTATACTGTGGAGAAAAAGAGTATGTCTGTGAATGACTCTGCATTGAAGATCAAGGGTATTGTGGAATCCCTTGCATCTATTGGCGTTTCAGTAGATGATGATGATAAGGTGGAAGTCTGTCTACGTGATCTCGGGCCACAATACAAGGCGTTCAAGACGTCTATTCAGACTCGGAAAAACATTCCCAATTTGACAGATTTGGTGTCTATGTTGATTATAGAAGAGAAGAGCTTGGGTGAAGACCAACAGACTTCACAAAACAAAAATAGTTCAGAGCAACAGGCCTTCTACACAAGTTCAGGAAGAGGACGAGGTAGAGGAGGCCGTGGACGCGGCCAAGGAGGTGGCCGAACAGGTAATCAGAATTATGGCTAGCAGCAATAACAACAACAATCCCAGAATTCACAACAACAACAACACGTAGGTGGAAGAGGCCAATTTAGAGGCAAGGGGAGTCAAAGAGGTCGTGGAAATTGGCAAAGGCAGTATAATGATACACGTGGAGGCTTTAATTGTGGTAAGCCTAGACATGTGTAGGCAGATTGTTATAAGAAGCAAGCTGACATGCAAAATGGAAAATTGCAACAAAACAACTATGCATCCTCGAGCAGAAACAATGAGGATAATGAAAGGTTGTTTGTTATGCAGCATGTCTGTAATGCCATGTCTGAAAATGTTGAAGCAGCACATAAAGATGATGTATGGTACGTTGATTCAGGTGCTTTGAACCACATGACAAGTCATGGGGAGTGGTTCAAGGAGATGAAAAACCTTGAAAGACCAGGTTTTGTGAGAACAAGGGAAGACACTGCTCATCCAATTGCCCATGTTGGAGATGTGCCATTGTCTATGCAAGATGGCAAAGTGAAGTACCTTGCAGATGTACTTCATGTTCTGAACATAACAAAGAATTTGGTTTTTGGCCAGATGATTGAGCAAGGTTTGCAGGTTCGGTTTAACCTTGATGGTTGTTATGTTGAAGACTTTAAAGACAAGTTGTTTACATTGAATGTAAACATGCCTGAAGTGAGTGCTGCGATGTTTGCAAATGGTTCAGGAATTGTTGCAGACATAGACATTTGGCATAAAAGAATTGGACATGTGAATGTGCAGAGAATGAAGTCTATGTAGACTAAAGGGATTGTGACAAGACTGCCAAAGTTTAAAGTTGAAGGTATGCAAAAAATATGTGATGCATGCCAATTTGGAAAGCAAACAAAGCATGTATTTCCACGTGATAGAAATGTGAGCAGAAATGCACTAGATGTTGTGCATTCAGATGTATGGGGTCCTACGAAGACCATGTCTATGGGAGGCTGCAAGTATTATGTGACATTTATTGATGACCACACAAGGAAAGTGTGGGTATACTTCATGAAGGAGAAGGGTGAGGTGTTCACTCATTTTCAAAATTTTAGAGTTATGGTTGAAAAGCAAACAGGAAAATATGTAAAGTGCCTAAGGTCAGATACTTCCAATGAGTTCTCTGAATTTTGAAGAAGAATGGTATTCGGAGGTAGTTTACATGCAAATACACTCTACAGCAAAATGGAGTTGCTGAGCGAAAAAACAGGCACATTGCTGAGATTGCATAAGCATTGATGGGAGAGAAGAATATGTCGCATAGCTATTGGGCTGAGGTTGTTTTTACATCAGTTTACATCATGAACAGGACTCCAATTGTAGCCATACATGATGTAACTCCAGAGGAGAGGTTTACTGGCAGAAAACTTGATTTATCTCATCTGAAAGTCTTTGGATGCATTGCATATGTGCATGTGCCAGATGAGCTGAGAACTAAGCTGGATCCAAAAGCTGAAAATGTGTGTTTATTAGGTATTCCCTTAAGCAAAAGGGATATAGGTGTTATAACCTTGCTACTACACGTGAGTTGAGAGTAAGCAGGGATGTTTTTGATGAGATGAGCAGCTGGTATGCTGCTGAAAAATAAGCTGTTGGGGCTGATGTGAGTGGAAATGTGGTTGCACAGAATGCAAGTCAGCAATCACAGTCTTTGAGTGGACCAGGAGAGTCCTCATCTAGTGGTTCAGTTGATAGACCATGGAGTGGCAGGCTACGTCATAATACCAGTCTTGCAAATGTGACTAGTACATCACATAAAGGCAAAGAGAAAGTGGTTGAGCCCCTTAGTATGCGTGACATTTTTGCAGGGCATTCTCATGTTGATGGAGAGTCTAGTGGCTCAGAGATGAGCCTTGATGAGGATCTTGGGATACCAGGTATGAGAAATCCTGGTGTAAAGAAGGCTATGGAAGCCATGAATGCAAAGCTGTGAAGATCTGGGAGAGTGAAGAATCCTGTGCTGCAGAGGTTTACCTATAATGGTTATGTGGCACATCACTATGCATACATGGCAAAAGTATTATAGGTTGTAGAGCCCATATGCATTGATGAGACTGTTGTTGGAAATGTGTGTTGGAAGAAAGCTATAGATGAGGAGATGGATGCACTATATGGAAATGAGACTTGGGATTTAGTGCAATTGCCTCAAGGCAAGAAAGCCATTGGATGCAAGTGGGTGTTCAAAGTAAAACATAACAGTGATGGAAGCATAAGCAGGTACAAGGCTAGATTGGTAGCCAAAGGATATGCGCAGACATATGGCATTGATTATGAGGAAACTTTCAGCCCAGTTGCCAAGATGGCCAACAGTGAGAGTTGTTATAGCAGTGGCTGCGTCAAAGCAATGGTCTTTACATCAGATGGATGTAAAGAATGCATTCTTGCATGGGGATTTGCAGGAAGAGGTATATATGTTGCAGCCACCTGGTTATGAGGATGTGAGTCACCCCCGAGCATATTTGCAGGTTGAAGAAAGCCTTGTATGGCTTAAAACAAGCACCAAGAGCATGGTCTGACAAGATTTTTGAATATCTTATCACTATTGGCTTTCATGTAGCCAATGCAGATTTCTCCCTGTATGTGAGACACAGTGATAGAGGGGTTGTGCTTGTTGTCATCTATGTAGATGACCTGATCATTACGGGGGACCATGATGCAGAGATCTTTGATGTAAAGATCTTGCTTAGACAGAAGTTTGAGATGAAGGATCTAGGGGAGCTCAGATATTTCTTGGGCATTGAGGTGATTAGGTCACCATATGGTATTGGATTACTGCAAAGACAGTATGGCTTGGACATGTTGTCCAAGTATGGTATGACAGGCTGTAAGCCTATCTCAGTGCCATTGGATCAGAATGGCAAGTTGAGTGCAGATTCAGGAGAGATTTTGGAGGATCCTACTATGTATAGGCACATAGTAGGAAGCTTGATCTACATGACGATCACCAGGCTAGATTTGAGCTATGCTGTTGGTGGGTTGGTGAGTAAGTTTTTATGCAGGTTCCTCAGAAGGCGCATTTGGATGCATTGAAATGCATACTGAGGTATGTGAGGTCTACTTTGCATTGTGGACTATTTTATGAAACTGGGACAGAGATATGTGTACATGGGTACATAGATGCTGATTGGACTGGTAGTATCTCAGATAGGAGATCTACTAGTGGCTTCATGTTTTCTTTGGGGAGTGCTGCTGTGACTTGGAGTAGCAAGAAGCAGCCTACAGTTGCTCTATCTAGTACTACAGAGGCCGAGTACAGAGGTGATGCTATGGCAGCATGTGAGGTAGCTTGGTTGAGAAAACTACTTGCATATTTGGGTCTATCAATGGATAGACAAGTTGTCATTTTTGGTGACAACATTAGCAGTATATAGTTGGCTAGGAACCTAGTTTTTCATGCTCGTACACGAAGCATATAGAGGTCCACTACCATTTTGTCAGAGAGAAGGTTGTGGCAGGAGACGTTGACCTTGTTTATGTCAGCACACAGGATCAGGTCGCTGACATCTTCACTAAAGCATTGGTGTAAGATTCCTCCCCAGCCTCTCAAGATGTCAGAGAGAAGGTTGTGGCAGGAGACGTTGACCTTGTTTATGTCAGCACACAGGATCAGGTCGCTGACATCTTCACTAAAGCATTGGTGTAAGATTCCTCCCCAGCCTCTCAAGATGTCCAGCATCTTCCCCTGTAATCAAATCCCTCTTAAGAAATATAAAAGATCTTGTTTCTACCTCTTTTGGCCTAGAGAGAGAAAATGTTCTAGAGAGAGGTTATTCAAATTTTGAATATTTTTGGATGGAAAAATATCTCTTCTTATTAAAATAAGTTCCCCCAAAACAAAAGTTCAAAAAGATTTTCAGAAGGTGCATTAGAAATCAAGTATAATCTGTTCAAGAGGCCTTATCCTAGGGATCCAGATTTTTAAAAAATTTTAAATTAAGGTTTTGAGGGGCCAATCAGATTCATCCAAATGTATGGAGAAGATAAATAGAAGAAATAAAGAAAATCCTCCCAAAAATGAGTAAATACTCACATAAGATGAAGAGTGGACTAAGGACCAAAGGAATTACTAAAAAAATGGATTTTTGACACCTCATAATGGGAATTCCCCCCTCATGAAGGAGACACCTACTACACATGTGTGGTGGAGTTTAAAATTATCAAAAATTGAGATATTTCATCTCTCCTCTCTCCTAATTCAAGTCTAGTTCCAAAAAGTAAGCTAAACCGACCTAAAAAGGGTCAAAAATTGACCAAACTGATCTCAAAAATTCTAGAATCAGTTTGCTTGGTTAGAAGCTCACTTTTTTCTTTAAATAGAAGCCTCCCCTTTTGTTGAAGCTTAATAGTGTTTTATGCACTGTTACTCTGCTTCTCCCAAGAGCCAAGAACTGTGAATTTCTTAATAATTCACTAGTTTTTGACCATTCCCTCTTCTAAAGAATTGGTGGCCACTCTTGTTGCAAACAAGAGTAGATCCCTCAAACCATCAAGCCAAAGGAAAGCTCCCAGAATTTCATGTAAGTAAGAAATCTTACTTTTTCTTATTTTTTAATGGTTTTCTAAATTGTTTGTTATCTTAAAATGATAAGCAGATGCTATGCCTTCTTGGAAAGGCTTTCCCCCTCTCTCATTCTTAAAATCAACCCTTCTTTATCCTAGTTAAGTGATCTAATTGTTGGAATTAAACTTTTCATATTGTTTCTCTCTTAAAAGTGAAAATTGATTAGTTTAGAGTGCTTAAAACCAATTGGGGATAATTTTTACGTAATTTTAAGTTAGAAAAAATTAAAAAATGATCAACCATACAAAGGAGGTTATGGCAAAATTTTCTAAAAATTGGTGAAATAAGTTTTATCTTTTATTATCCAAAAAGAGTAATCCCCACCAATTGTGTATTCTAAAAGTGCAATTTTCATTTTATGCATAGAAAGATGCATAAAGAAATTTATTTTTATTTCAAAAGAGTTATTTTCATCAATTTTCATTTTATGCATAAAAAGATGCATAAAGAAATTTATTTTTGATTCAAAAGAGTTATTTTTTATCAATTTTCATTTTATGCATAGGAAGATGCATAAAGAATTTAATTTTTATTCCAAAAGAGTTACTCATCAATTTTGATTTTATGCATAGAAAGGTGCATAAATAAATTTATTTTTATTTCAAAAGAGTTATTTTCATCAATTTTTATTTTATGCATAGAAAGATGCATAAAGAATTTTTTTTTAAAATTCAAAAGAGTCATTTTCATCAATTTTTATTTTATGCATAGAAAGATGCATAAAGAAGTTTATTTTTATTTCAAAAGAGTTATTTTCATCAATTTTTATTTTATGCATAGAAAGATGCATAAAGAAATTTATTTTTAATTCACATGAGTTATTTTCATCAATTTTCATTTTATGCATAGGAAGATGTATAAAGAATTTAATTTTTATTCCAAAAGAGTTATTCTATCAATTTTCATTTTATGCATAGAAAGATGCATAAAGAAATTTATTTTTATTTCAAAAGAGTTATTTTCATCAATTTTAATTTTATGCATAGAAAGATGCATAAAGAAATTTATTTTTAATTCAAAAGAGTTATTTTCATCAATTTTCATTTTATGCAAAGAAAGATGCATAAAGAAATTTATTTTCATTTTAAAAGAGTTATTTTTATCAATTTTCATTTTATGCATAGGAAGATGCATAAAGAATTTATTTTTATTCCAAAAGAGTTATTCTCACCAATTTTGATTTTATGCATAGAAATATGCATAAAGAAATTTATTTTTAATTCAAAAGAGTTATTCTCCTTAAAATTGAAATTATGCATAAATAGATGTGTAAAGAATCTTTATATCAAAAATAAGGATTCTTTTGTATTCTCAAAATAGATGTGATGCGAATCAAATAGATGAGGATGAATGAATGGATAGATGTCATGAGAATAGATGTGATGAGAATGAGAGGTAAATAGACGTGATGAGATGGGGTGCGAATCAGATAGATGGGAATGAATGGATGTGATGTGATGTGAATCGAGATGTGAATGAATGATATAGGATGTGAATGAATGATAAGGGATGTGAATAGATTTGATGTGATGTGAATGAATGATATAGGATGTGAATGAATGATAAGGGATGTGAATGGATGTGATGTGATGTGAATCGGATGTGAATGAATGATATAGGATGTGAATGAATGATAAGGGATGTGAATGGATGTGATGTGATGTGAATCGAGATGTGAATGAATGATAAGGGATATGAATGGATGTGATGTAATGTGAATCGGGATGTGAATGAACGATAAGGGACATGAAGGAATGTGTTAGCATGTGAATCAGGATGTGAATAAATGAGATGTGATGAGAAATGAATGTGATAAGATGCGATGTAGACTGGATAGATGTTAATGTATGTGAAGTGATGAGATATATGGGTAGATTCAAGTGGGTGAGATCTGATGAGGATAAATGAGGAAATAAGTGATGAGATAGAAAAAGATGTGATTAGATGAGAATGGAAATGCTTATGAAATGAGGTGGATTGATGTGTGGATTATGTGGATTGATGTGCATGGATGTTTGAATGATGTGGATTGACGTGTGGATTGATGTGGATGGATGTATGGATGGATGTGGGGATAATGTGGATTGATGTGGATGATGTGGATTGGTGTGTGTATGATGAGTGAAGGATGTGGATTGATATGGATGATGTGGATGGATGTATGGATGAGGTGGATTGATGTGTGGATAATGTGGATTGATGTGCATGGATGTTTGAATGATGTGGATTGATGTGGATGGATGCATGAATGATGTGGATTGATGTGTGGATGATGCGATTGGATGTGATTTGATGTAGGAAATTAGGATTCAACTGGATAATTAGAGGATTATGATCAGTAACACTATGGTTTCATTAAATGATTGTTTTAAAGATTGTTGAATCTGTGAAAAAGGCAAGTTCATATTGGGTGTGTAAGTGGTGTGACTAGTTTTATGTTTGCAAGGCCTGAGAACTCTTTTCCCTGGTACTACCCAGGACAAAACCTAACCAAATTCCTAATTGGATCCCATCACTAGAGTGGTTGGAACCCATGGGACTGGATGGGGTTAGGCTGGACTGATGGATCTGCTCGTAAATCAAGACTCAATTTCTGTATAGTACGATAGATGAGGTAAATCTTGGATAAAAATTGTTCTATGGAAAAGAATCAACGGCTGTGCCTCTCAATGAGGAAAAAAGCATTGGTCTCTATGATCCAAGCACAATCTTTTCCCTGATCTGATTATAGGACTTACGGGTTCGGTCAGATCAGTTCAGTTTAGTTCAAGCTTTTGACTACATTAGTGAAAAGTTATCTTGGAGGAATCGCCCGTGCTTTCCGAGCAAGGGAAGTTTTTCCGAGTTCGGTTTTGGAAGAACCGATGGATTAGTCTCTTGTCTGGATATTCGTGGGGCGAGACCCCGAGTGTGGGACCCTGCCCCGTGTAAGAAGTGCTACTTCCGCTGCTTGCACCCCCAAAATTTGTTACGCAGCGGGGTCAGGGATCTTACAGCTGGGTACAAAGAAGCTCCGCAGATTGAGGGCTTCGCTTGGTGTACATGAGATGGAGTTGAGCTCGAGGGAGAGTGTTGAGATATCGAGCTCATCTAGTGAGGCGGTGGACACTGATGACTCACCTGGGGGATAGGCCCCACACTTACACCACTGGCATGGTTGGTGAGATCATGGGTGATATGCGGCCAGTAGGATGACAGGTTGTGTGACAGCCATTCTAGTGGCATAGTTATAGCGCCAGCTCATTTAGTTGGGTTCACACTATAGAGAACCCTAGTATATGTATTTGGGTGAGTACCTTTCATATTGTGTATACTCTTATCTTTGTATATGGTGTGTTGAGTGTTGTGTGAAGAAGAAGAATATTTTTAGCCTCTCACCTTGTGTGTTCTCTTTTAGGGTTTTGTGAGTGTGTGTGTGTGCTTGCAAGAGCTCAAGCTCTCTTCTCCCCAATATCTTTTCACTATATGGAGTACTTTAACTACTACAACATACAAGGGACGGTCCATAACATACAAGGGACGGTCCATAATGTGAATCCGACTAAATGAGCTGGTGCTATAACTATGCCAGTCTCTAGTAATCCAAAATGGCTGTCACACAGCATGTCATCCCATTGGTCGCATATCACCCATAATCTCACCAACCATGCCAGTGGTGTAGATGCGGAAGCTATCACCCGGGCGGGTCATCAATGTCTACGGTAGCACTAGTTGAGCTCGATATCTCAACATTTTTCCTCTTAGCAACACCATTTTGCTGAGGTGTGTACTTGCATGAAAACTGCCTTCTAATGCCATTCTTCCTCAAGAAGTCCTCAAATAGATGTGAGGTGTATTCACCGCCTCCATCTGTTCTCAAGCATTTGATCCAATAACCATATTTCTTTTCTGCTGCAAATGCTTTGAAATCCATGAACTTTGCTAACACTTCACTCTTCTCTTTGAGAAAATAGATCCAAGTCACCCTGCTATAATCATCAATGAAGGTTACATAGTACCTGCCTGCTGCCACTAATTGATGGGCTTTGTGCAGGCCCCCATACATCATTGTGAACAATCTCAAGTGGCATACTTCTCATGTTGCCTTCTCTAGGAAATGGCAACCTTGCTTGCTTCCCAAATTGGCAAGCATCACATCCATGCATACTCCCATCATATTTGAATCTGGGTAGTCCACCAACTATGTCTCTTAATTGTATATTCTTCAACTTTTGTATGTTTAGATTCCCAATACATTTGTGCCACATCTCAATATCTTGGACCACATTACGGCTTTTAGAAAACATAGCTGATTTCAACTCTGGAATACCTACATCCAATTTGAATAGCATCTTAGAACAGAAATCAAGGAAACCTATGCAAGTTGAATTGGCCAGTGGGAAGATTCTTTTCACTCACCTTGAGACAGATCGTATTCAGTTCAATCTAGATGGGAATTTAACTGACTGTTAGTTCAGAGTTATACCTTGGGAGTTTTCGACGACGGGATCCTTGGAATGGATTGGCTCCACAAAAATCAAGCTGACATTCACTGTCATAATGGAACCATTTCCTTTCGTGACCTTCACGGAAATAAAGTTCAAGGAATCGAAATTTCAAGATCCCCAAGTCTGCAAAGCTTCTAAGTTACTAAAAGGACTTAGAAAGAAGCAGCTCATTTATGTTGTCAAAATGAATCCAGTAGACTCAAAGTTAAAAGCTAAAGAACCTGAATGGTTAAGTGATTATGATGATTTATTCCCAGCAAAATTAACTGAGATGCCTCCAATTCGGGAAGTAGATCATGAGATAGAATTGACCCCCGGAGCTCTATGCACGTACAAAATGCCAGTTCTTGAAGCCATCAAACTCAAGAAACAGCTTAGACAGCTGTTAGAACAAGGGTTTGTAAGACCCAGTGTTTTACCTTGGGGTGCACCAGTTCTCTTTCAGAAAAACAAAGATGGAACGCTAAGGC
This sequence comes from Cibotium barometz, assembly GCF_041138505.1. Classification (NCBI taxonomy): domain Eukaryota; kingdom Viridiplantae; phylum Streptophyta; class Polypodiopsida; order Cyatheales; family Cibotiaceae; genus Cibotium; species Cibotium barometz. The sequence goes on from NC_141084.1 coordinate 47,140,455, forward strand.
TCTGTGTGGACTACAGAGGTCTTAATTAGCTGACAGTTAAGAATAAGTATCTTATCCCCATAATTGATGAGCTTCTTGGACAGGCTAAGTGGAGCCCAGATCTTCACAAAGATAGATCTTAAATCAGGGTATTATTAGATCAGGATTAATGAGCGCAAGATATCTCGAAGATAGCCATCAATACTTGGTATGGGCATTATGAATTCACTATCATGCCATTTGGATTGACAAATGCCCCAGCTACATTCAATCGCCTAATGTAGGACATTCTCAGAGAATACTTAGATGATTTTGTTCTTGTTTTCTTTGATGATATTCTGATTTACTCAAAGAATGCAGCTGACCACCATGAGGCTCATGTCAGAAAAGTTATTGAGATTCTAAGGAAGCACCAACTCTTTGCAAAAAAGAGCAAATGCACTTTCTCTGCCGACCAAGTTGAATACTTGGGCTTTTTGGTATCCAAAGATGGAATTTCTCCAAATTCCGCAAAAGTCCAAGCAGTTATAGATTGGCTTGAACCAAAAACAGTGAAAGAAGTCAGAGAATTCTTGGGATTGACTGGATGGTATAGAATTTTTATACCAAAGTATGCTCTCATAGCTTCCCCCGTGACTAATCTTCTCAAGAAGAATACCCCGTTTCAATGGTCTACCAAGTGCCAGAGTGCTTTTGATAAGCTGAAGACCACCTTGGTAACTAATCCCGTTCTGGAGTTGCCAGATTTCTCTCTACCCTTTGAGGTAGCACTCACCCACACAATCCCTAAGCATGCATGCAACAAAGAAGAAGAGAAAGTATACAAGCTACTCCAATCACAAGAGCAAGAAGACTCAAACTCAATTATGAGAATGGGATTATATGTTTTCCCATTAGTTGAAATGTCTTATATACAAGATTCATTTGTACAATGCTCGACCGCCCAAATAATGTTCGGGGCCCAATCCTATCATAGCAATCTTTTGCAGTGATGGCCAAGCCACCTACACTAGTATGATGGCAAACATTGACCACCCAAAAACCCTATGAGACATGCTCCCGTTGCTCAATTTGGCATTTAGTTTCATGTAGTAGCATGATTCCCACCTTCTTTCTAAATAAAGGTGTTTGATGGCTGCCTTCCTTGGCCTCGAGCTGCAACCTCTAACATTCCAAGTGCAGACCCTAACTGTGCACTCAGCCCCATTGGCAGAGGGGAGGTTATTTTCCTCTAATATCTTAGAGAGAACACTAAATGCATTACCTTGATGTCTCACTTGCTACTTAATTGATGGCTTCCCTTTATTCTATTTACCAACTTTATCAGAAGATGGAGCTTCACACATATAGTACTGTCGTTGTTGTGTAAGAGAGGCTCATGTGTTGTGATCCAAGTATCCTATATGTATAGTCCCAATAAATCATATCTGATCACCCGGTTCCTATCATCCTAAGAGAGCCTAATGAGTGGGGAGTCCGGGTTATAGTGGAGTGGGGGGAGGCAATCCATCCTAGGTCCCGCCTCGTGAACCAAGTGCATACTCGGATATACCATGACTCGTGCCCATCTACTTCTAGCTGTTGGGAGGATTGTAGGGTGAGCCTCAGGAGTCTCCAGGGGGGCATGGCACTAATCTTGTGAATGTATGTGACTATAGGGAGAGCCTCAAGAGTCTCTAGAGGGGCATGACACTAATATGGAAGAGCCTCAAGAGTCTCTAGGGGGGCATGACACTAACATGGAAGAGTGCCTCTACTACTATGGATGTTGCAACAAACTATTCTAGGTTAATATCATGTGGGACTGATGGTTTGTTGCATAATATCATATGGGAGATCATCATGACTTGAGGCCTCTCTATCCTTGGCCTCTCTATCCTTGGCCATTTGGCCTCTCTATCCTTGGCCTCTCTATCCTTGACCATGACTTGAGGCCTCTCTATCCTTGGCCATTTGGCTGCTGTAAGATCAGGTGCCCAGAAGGGTGCTCCATACATCAATGAAAAAAGTGACCAAGGTTTCACAACAAATAGCCACATCTTGGTCCTTGACTCCTGGAAGTGGGCCTGGAAGCATTGTCTCTCCATGAGAGCAAGAGAAGCATACCCTCACATCAGTCTAGCCTCTGTAGCATGGCTCATCGAGATAAGACCGGTCTTGTAAAAGTGACTCCTAAGTACACATATGAGTATGAAATCTCCACGGGGCTGCCCATGTAGGTGAAACTTAGCCAAAATGTGAAAAGAGGGGATTTGTTGAAAACGTAACCTTGGTTTTCCCAAGGTTTATTGTGAGATCTTGCTGTGCACAAAAGGCTTGTAACATGTCAAGGTGCCTCTGAAGAGCCTCTCGAGAATCTGCAATAAGCCAATGTCATAAACATATAGTAGTATGGAAACAAGGATGTCTGCTAGTGATACACCTCCTCCCCCTCCTCTATCAATGAAGGCCAAAATCTCATCAATGTAGAGGCCAAAGAGAGTGGGAGACAGTGGGCATCCTTGATTCACTCCAATGCTACTAGAGATCTCCTTTGATAGTCCTCATGGGCATCTCATATATCCTCACCAACTCATATGATGCCATGATCCCCCAAATCATGTCTGATGGTACCCCCAAATCCTAGAGTCTCTGCAAAAGTCTAGCTCAAGGAACTATATCAAATGCTTTATGGAAATCCACAAAGCAACAGTATACCCATTGATGTCGTGCTCTGGCCTCCTCTATGATGGCTTGGAGGGTGAAGATGTGATCCAGAGTAGAGAATGACCTACGGAGGCCTGTTTGCCTTGATGCTCTATGCCCATGTCTCTCTACTAGTGTGTTGAGCTCAAGCTCAAGTATGGACCCATAAAGTTTGGCCAGTGTGTGGCCAATCATAATAGTCCTGTAGTTGTTGGGGTCCATGGGATCTCCGGCTTTATGGATGGGTGTGATGATATGGGTTGTCCAAGTGGGTGGGAAGCCTTCCAAGAGATCCCGGTTGAACATATGGGCTAGGAGGAGCTATGATTGGCCAGTGTGTGGCCAATCATGATAGTCCTGTAGTTGTTGGGGTCCATGGGATCTCCGGCTTTATGGATGGGTGTGATGATATGGGTTGTCCAAGTGGGTGGGAAGCCTTCCAAGAGATCCCGGTTGAACATATGGGCTAGGAGGAGTGCTAGGATCTCCCCCGCATGGGAGATGTGCTCTACTAAGAGGCCCTCGTGGTCCTATAATCTATCATTTTTTTTGAGTTTGTAGATGGCTTGGGCTACCATGTCGGCGGGTGTGAAGAAGGTGGATGTAATGGGATGTGGATGTGATTGTGGTGGGATTGGGGATTGATCTAGTACTTTGTATAGGGATCGAGCATATGTGTGCCATATGGATGGAGATGTGACGAGGGTTTGGGTGGGCGTTTCTCTCAAATTTTCTTCTAGCCCTCAGTATAGTTCACACCTTTGAGGGATTGTTATAAGTCCTTATATTGGCCCTTAACATATGCTTGTTTCATAAGTCTAGTTGTGTATCGGTTAATCCTTTGAGAATCTCACTCTCGAATTCGGCCAATTGCAACCTCGTGTAAGAGACGTTCACATGTTGTGCGGCGTTCCTCATCATACCAATCATTATAGGGCATGGTGCCGGTGGGGGGGGTTGATAGATCAGTTGGAGGATGGGAATGTGGCTATGGTAGAGGTGTGTAAGATTGTGGTGAGCTAAGATGGGGTCAGTCAATGGGAGATTAGGGTCTACATATGTTAGATGTCGGTAGAGATGGTCGGAGTAAGTGGAGTCCCCATCATGGTGGAACTAAATCTAGATGTAGTAGGAGATGGCCAGGTGGTGATGAGGATGGTTGGGAAAAATGGGTAGGTGGGAATGGTGAAGGTCTGTATGGATGTGGGTAAAGCCTAAGATCCCATCAGGTAATCCACTATACTCGAGCTCCACCATGTGGGAAGCATGTGAGAGCTCCAAAAAAAGGCCAACGGGACATCCCGTTGAAGATGGCTAAGCCATATGTGGTCCCCACCATTTGGGAAGCATGTGAGAGCTCCAAAAAAAGGCCAATGGGACCACATATGGCTTAAACATATGTGGTCCCCAGCATGAGGAATGCTCTCCCTAATGCTGTAATGTCTCCTTTGTCCTCCTGTGATACTCTCATTGAATGTCCCCTCTGTCATGTGATGCTCTTGTTGATGCCAATCTCCTCTGAGTCTATCTCCTACATGGTCGGCTCCTTCTGGTCATATACAGATGCTTGCTCGCTCCGAGTCCTGGGGTTGAAGTTCCCTAAAAGGACAACTTTGCTCAAGCATGAGAACTCAATGATGTCTACATGGAGGGGATAAAATTGCTCTCTCTCTACAATAGCATATGGGGACTTCCTAGGTGAGAAGTAACATACTGCAGTGTGTATACATCTCTCCAGTGTGACATGTAACATCATTCACATAAAGCGTGCCTTTGTGTCCTTGCAGGCTATGGTGATCATGGGCTGTAGATGTGTCCTAAATAGTACCTCCACTCTGCTAGACCCACGTACCCCACCACATTGTGTGTCTCCTCTTGGTAGGATGCCCACTCATAGCCTAAAATGCATGGTAGCTCTCTCTCTCTTGACTCTGGTGGGTCTCTATGAAGAAAATAACGTCCCTCTCTATAAAACTTCCCTAAGTCCCCCAATGTCTGACCATAGTGTCCCATTGTAGTTCCAAAACAGCCAACAATAGAGTCTAGAGGGTGAAATTATTGCAGGTGCAGGTTTATCTATTAGTAAGGGTGTGGAAGACAGAGGATTCACTCATGGTAGATCAAGTATAGCTTGTGTGAAGAAGCAGGCACTATGGAGCAGTGGTTTATGCCCACCTATTTGGAGATTTCTTTGTTTTTTGGAGAGAAAGGGGAAGATGCATAGACGTTTTTAGAAAATATTGCTACTTCATGCATTTTAAACAACAAAGATACACTAGCAAATAGGAGGACTACCTTGGTTTTGGGATGGAGGAAAGAGGCTGAGTGGTGTAATAGACAAGTACAATAGGACCCTGATCAGCTGGAAATAGCTTTCAAAGCTCAATTTTGCAAGGGAAGAGATACAACAACCTTATGGCAGAAGATTCTTGACTTGAGACAAAGGAAATTGGAGGCATATGTCGGATATAGATCCATTTTTTTGAGGTTATGCGGTAGGTGGATCAGGGCCTTAACTTATCCTGAGAGGTGGTGGAATTTTTGAAAAAGGATAGGTTCATAGAATGTTTGCATCCTTTGTTGAAGGTTAAAGTACACCCACAAGTAATTCAAACAATTACTCCAGAGGTGGTTGATAGGTTGAATGAGAATATGCAAAATCTTTCCATTAACTTGGCACAAGAAATAATAATGAGAGAAGGTGAACACATAGAAACAAGTGGAGCAAGTAGAGGTAGAGGAGCAACATGCATGGGAAGAGCTAGAGGAAGGACTCCTAATTTGCAGTGCTGGAATTGTGGGGAGCTAGGATATGGTATTTATATTTTCCCTTGGCCTAGAATGGAGCGTGGTCAAGCCTTCCCTACTTATGCCACAAGTTGTTCCACAAGAACCACAAATTTAGCAAGGGAAAATCAGCAACAAGTTCAAGGAGGAAATCAGCAAAGGACCACGCAAGGTAATGTCTACCAAATCATCATCAGGCATGGGGGCATTGATTGTTGCCAATGCATCTGCATACTTCTTTATTTCTTGTACATAATCATGGATGCTCCTTCTATTCCGTTTCACATTATGAATCTGTTGTCGCGTAACTGAGACTTGCAAACACTAGTGTCTGTATCAAACAGCTTTACCAATGTATCCCATGCATCCTTGGGATTCTCAGCATCATGTATGTGTATGAGTATGGCATCTGAAATACATATAGACAGATAATGCAACACTTTGTATGCTCTTTCTGACCATTGCTTATGAGCTATAACCTATTGCTGTGTAGGTTGTCGGGGTAGTTCCGGCTCTAGCTCAGCACCCGTATAATAAGGTTCCAAAAACCTTTTCCCTTCAGAAAACTTTTGAAAGTATTACAATGGATTTCATTATGGACTTGCCCCCACGGACCCAACAGGGTAATGATGCAATTTGGACAATTGTGGACAGGTTTAGCAAGCAAGCTCACTTCTTGCCGGTCAAAAAGACCATCAAAGCTGAGCATATGGTTAAAATATATCTTGCACAAGTGTTCAAGCATCATGGAATGCCGAAGTTCATTGTGGGGGATAGAGATCTCAGGACTACAAGTCTCTTTTGGCGGGCCTTATTTGATAACATGGGTACCAAATTGGACTTCTTATCAGCTTATCACCCTCAAACGGATGGGCAAAGTGAGGCTGCAAATTCAGCCATGTTGGATCTCTTGAAATGTTATGTGGAGGATCAAAAGTCTTCTTGGGAGAAGTACTTACTGCTTGTGGAACTTGCATACAACAACACGGTGCATGCATCTATGGGAAAGGCCTCGTTTGGATATTGCTTTTGCTTAGGTGCGGACAAGCATAAAATGCTTTCTTTAAGTAAATCTCTCTCTCTAAAAGAATAGCCATCTTTATGGCTAAATCCTTTGAAAAAGGATACTTCTCAATGATAGTCTCTTAATTCAAAGCTAAGGGTTGTTGCAAGATTAGGGTGTCCAGTTTTGTCCAGTTTATGCTGGACTGAGACAATGCTTGGAGAGAAAATTGGGGGGGCAAGATACTTTATGATGGAATAGCTGCTGCTGGCGACACATGCAGAAGTGATGGGCTACAGAGAGTTTTTGCGCAAGCTACTTGGTGATTTGGGGCTGCAAGTTGACAGATAGGTTATTATCTATTGTGACAACCTTAGCAGTATACAGTTGGCAAGGAGCCTAATTTTTCATGCGTGGACCAAACACATAGATGTCCACTATCACTTCATCAGAGAGAGGGTCTTAGTAGGAGGCATTAATCTCATGTTAGCTGGTGGGGCGCCTTCTGAAGTGAGAGTGGCCGGGTTCATTCTGGTGTGATTGGTATAGCAGGCAGGCGAGAGGTTCGTGGTGATTGGGGATGTGGTGTATCCTCGGCAGTGACAGGTCTGAGTGTTTGTAAGTTGTGTGAGTAAGGCTTCTGTGTCGGGAGAAGCTTGTATGAAATGTTTTGACTGGAAATATATTGCTAGGTGTTTGCTTTGTCTATGGTGCCCCTATTTTATGCTGTCTGTCTGGCGTGGGTTGGGTGGTGAAGTGTGAGGAACGTTCCAGCCGGTGGCTAGTGGTGCCCCCGTTCATGTGTGTTATTCCAAGTTTGCGAGGTGAAGGGCTATAGAGGCAGTGGTTCTTTCTTCTTTTTTTCACCTCACATCCTTCTGGTGCCCCCACTGAGGAGTTGCTCTGGCATTGTTTGACTGAGGATAGCTCTGGCATTGTTCTTTGCCTAGAAGGGCGTATGTTCCACTGAGGAGAGCTCAGGGATTGTTATTTACAGGTTGTCAGGATGTGGTCTTATCCGGAGTTTCATGGCAGATGGAGTTGGCATGCATTAGCAATCATGTGACAGATGAAGAACAGGTTCTGAAGCTGATAAGGATTTTTTTGAAGGGAGATGCCCGAAGCTGGCTTAAGGATTTTGAAGCAAAGGATGCTGGTGTTTTAACCTTAGACAGGTTGAAAGAAGGTCTTTTGGAGCGTTTCCAGCAAGTGGAGGATTCGAGTGTGCTTTGGCAGGAGTTGAGCATCTTGAAGCAGGTCCATGGGCAATCGCTGGATGATTTTGTGCAGGTATTTACATGTTTGTGGAGTAAGTGGTGTATGACATTGAAGCAAGAAGTTCCTCCTATGTTTCTGAAGAAGAGCTTGTTTATTGATGGTTTGCTACCCCATTTGAAGGTCAGGGTTGAGTTGAAGAATCCCAGGTCATTTGATGATGCAGTTAGGGTTGCTAGGGAAAAGGAAGGCAAGGTTTTGAAGCAGATGGAGATGGGTATTTATCCGTATGAAGGTGTTGTTGTGTCTGTAAGGGATATGCATGTGAATTTGGTTGAGGTGGATAAGAGTCCTATGCAAGGTTTGATTAGACAGGAGCCTCAAAGGCCGATACAGGTACAAAGGGGGATGTTCTATATGCCTTCTAATTTTTTTCCAAAGTCTTTAAAGAAGGTGCAGGTGGATGAGAAGTAGGTGAAGGAGCAAAGTGAAGATAAGGAGTTGCCAGTGGATTCTTCTTTGGATTTAGACGTCGTGCCTGTTCATGACAGTGAGTTGAAACGTTCTATTGGAGATCATTTGCATTCAGATCTGGATGACATGCATGCACAGGGAAGTAAAGAAGATGATGCCTTGGGATTGGTTGATGATAAGAAGGAAGAGGAGCTGGATACAGAATGCTTTGAGGATGATTCTTTGCCAGATTCTATAAGGGAGGAGGATGGGGTAGAGACTTGTGATGAAGTGAAGATGGTTTGTGATGCGGATGTGGAGAGTGTGGAGGAAGATCCTATCATTATGGATTTTCTTGGACAGCTTGATGATGATATGGTACCTGCGATGGATGATGTGGATGTTTTTCCATTGGATGCATTAGGTGCTGGGGAGTCTATGGTTGGACGATGATACCAGGGGGGTTGGCAACACTCAACAAGGTATGCATGTAGATTTGGCTAATGAAGAGCATTGTGAGGTGAGTAGTGTGCTTGAGGATGATATCTGGGCAGTTGTTAGCCTTGATGAGCAGGAGCCAGAGGTGGACATGGATGCTGATATGGTCGAGAGTGTAGCTAAGGCTTTTTTGCGTGTTGCTGAGATGCTAAAAACAAAGAGCATGGATGACAAGGATACTGAACCAGCTGAGCTGTATGGTTGTGAGGAGATGCTTGAAGTACAAGAGCTGGAAGTTCTTGTGGACACTACTGATGGAGAGGATGTGGATTTTGGTGTGCAGAAAGGTCAAAATGTTGAAACCTGGCCTTCACTGGTGTTGATGGATTGGATGCTAGATGTTGTAATGCCATAGGTTTTGAAGACGGGGAGGTTGGTTGTGGGTGAAGAGCAAAGGCTTGAAGATGATGCTGCGTGGTCAGAGTCGATGAATGCTGATCAGATGATGAATGGAAATGATTTTCTGATGCATATGGTTGATGTTTGGTATGCAGTGACGCAGCCGTGGTGTTTAACGGATACTGGGGAATGGGATGGTCAGCTGTTGTTTCCTTTTGATCCTGGTGGATAGCTACTGGACTTTGTCTTTTGCTACTGAGCATGAATGCTCTAGCAGATGGGGGGGTTGGCAAAGTATGTCAGGCATTTTTCTGAAAGATCTTTTGGGCTCGTGTATATAGGGATGCATGGCGTGTGTGAAGAGATTTGCTTTTGAGGGCATTGCTAGGTGTACAGGGTGGATGCTTTTGGATTTGGGCTTGTTACAGGCCTGTCCGGAATGTGATCAACTGCAGATGATATCAGCTGTTCGGCCGTCTTGAAGTGTGTGGGCGTCCTAGAAGTACAGTGGGCACACGAAGTTATATGTGAAATGTGTGTGGAAAATCTGGAGCAATTGATGATAAAAGGGCCAAGGTAGCATTGAACAATAAAAGGAATAACATGGGCCATTTTTCATAATAAATAAAATAAAAAATAAGGATGAAGTGGCCAGCTGGCAAAGTGAGCGTGGAGACTTATTTGGCTGCCAGCGCATCTTCCAGAAGATTGACGAAGCTGGCGAAGCATGGAGTTGGCCGGGGAGATAGAAAAGGTATCGCCTTGTTTGTTTTTGGAGAGCCTGGGTCAGTCGACGAAGCTGGCGAGGAGAGGTGTGTGGCCGTCGTGTAGCAGAAGAAGAGGCTGGACCACCTCAGTAGGCGCAGCTGGCTGGCAAGAGGGAGGGCTCTCTGGGGACCAACGTGCAGATGGAGAGAAGCTGGTGGAGCTAGCGAAGAGGGGGCTCTCTGGCGCAACTGTAAGAAGAGTTGCAGGACAGTGGATGCGCAGAGGCGAGTGGATCATGGTGACTCGCAGCAGCTGGATGCACAGGGGGGTCTCGTTGAAGTGAAGGCAAGCGTGGAGCGCACGCGTGTGTGAGAGTGGATACGGGGGCTCTCGGACGACAAGTTGAGGGCGTCGGTTGGAAAGAAAGGCAGGGCCCTTGGTGGCTGCAGCGCAGCTACGAACAGAGAGAGATGTAGAGAAAAAGCTGGCGTAGGTGAAGTCGACGGGCTGGCGAAGAATAAAGAAAGCATGGTGATGCGCAGCTATTTGTGTTAAAGAGCTGCAGGTTCTGGAGCGCAGCTGGCAGGCTTATGAAAGAAGGCGCAGTCGTGTGTGGGAGAGGAGCTGTTGGCAGTGAGAGAGCCGCCTTGGTGAGGACAGCCATTTGGGCTGGTGAGCGTGGAGGACGCGTAAGAAGAAGCAGAGGACTGGATGCACCGCTGAAGTGAAGGCTAGCAGTGGTTGGTACAGAGCAGCTGACGAGGAGCTCTGAGAGTGGATGCGTAGGCTGGTGGGGGCCACGTAGCTGAAGCCGACAGTGGACAGAGCTGGGTGTCGAGTGAAGAGGAGAGAAAGGTTGGTGTTGCTGCTTGGTGGTGGGCCGGTAGCAAAGCTGCTCGGGTTTGTTGTGAGGCTGGCAGAGGATCAGCACATACACACAGAGAGAGAGAGAGAGAGAGAGAGAGAGAGAGAGAGAGAGAGAGAGAGAGATGATGGAATAGCTGCTGTTGGCGACACATGCAGAAGTGATGGGCTACAGAGAGTTGAAGGTTAGCTGGTGGGGCGCCTTCTGAAGTGAGAGTGGCCGGGTTCATTCTGGTGTGATTGGTACAGCAGGCAGGCGAGAGGTTCGTGGTGATTGGGGATGTGGTGTATCCTCGGCAGTGATAGGTCTGAGTGTTTGTATGTTGTGTGAGTAAGGCTTTTGTGTCGGGAGAAGCTTGTATGAAATGTTTTGACTGGAAATATATTGCTGGGTGTTTGCTTTGTCTATGGTGCCCCTGTTTTATGCTGTCTGTCTGGCGTGGGTTGGGTGGTGAAGTGTGAGGAACGTTGCAGCGGGTGGCTGGTGATGCCCCCGTTCGTGTGTGTTATTCCAAGTTTGCAAGGTGAAGGGCTATAGAGGCAGTGGTTCTTTCTTCTTTTTTTCACCTCACACCACCCTCCCCTTATCCTTAGTGGTTTGCCACCCTCACCTTATCCTTTGTTCTTTCCTCCTTGGATAATAGACACAACCCTTCCAAAAACCTTTGAATTAAGCTTTTAAGCAAAAACCTTTTAAATTAAGCTTTCAAGCTTTCAAATCTTGTGTCCATCTTCCTAAATCTAGCTTTCATACCACTATCGCGGATCTAATTTTCTAGGGAGATAAAATTTAAAGAAACTTGCAAGAATTGATTTAATTCAAATAATTCATCAAACACCATATGCTCAACATATTCAATAATTGAGAAAAAAATAAATAAAAATACTTAGCTCATAATGCACAACTCCAAGATTGGGTGCAATCATCCCCCCTCATGTGTATATGGCCAATTTCTCCCACACATGAGTATTTGCGAGATACTTTATTCCAAATTAGGCCATAGTCTCCAAAAATACAAAAAGGTACTTTCTTGCGTGACACTCTCTTATCTTCAAAAATAGAGTGTCCATAAATTGAGACTAGGGTTTAAAACATATCACGCTTTACAAAATATTAAAGATCAAGTCTATGCTTGATAAACTAAGGTTTTCCAAATAAATCAAAATGTGCACAAGCTAGCACATGTATATACAAAGCTTGTTTACAAAAATGGTGTGTCAAGTAATAAATTTGTGCAACTTCTCTTCAATCTTTGGAATCCTCTTCACCTATAAAATAACCAAAAATAAATTGGTAAAATAAATATTCCATAAGCATACAAACCATAGCCACACACACATTTGTCACGTGCATAACTAGCCTGGGAATCACCCCTCCATATACAAATCAACTGAAACAAATATTGGAGACCCCAAACATACGTCAATATCCAGATGTATTAATATTTATGATGGCAAAGATAATCCAAGCGTCCCCGAATTATCTAAGAGGGTAGAATAATATTTTTAAGAGAGCTTAAAAATATATTCCCATAACATTCTCACCCTTGGTTGGCCCTAATGCAACAACCACTACATTGAGTGGTTCTTCTTGCTTTTTGTTATTGATTCTGAATGTATTTTCTTTGGGATAAGGCTGAAACTTTTGGAAAAATAAAAAAATGGTTTAGTTTGGTGGAGAATGTGACCTCAAAGAAGCTGAAGAGGTTTCAAATAGATTAAAGAGGAGAACTTAAGAGAATTAAAGCCTAATTAATGCCTAGTACAAGGAGCCTGGGATCAAGAGAGATTTGGTGTGGTGTTACTTTTAATACTCCAAAGGTGTTGATAATGATGATTATTGAGGCCAATGTTATGAATCTAGGATAGATATTATGATCATACTTCACACTTCACCTCAACTTGGGCATCCCCATCATATGAACACACCATTCTATATTGAACACTTATTATATATTGAACACTTATTATATATACCACAACCAGCTTGGATGGTAATGCTTGAATTTTGATGCATCATGAACTCTAAGTAATATCTTGCCGATCCACGTGTCATTGCACTCGGAATGGTCCAAACCAAACTTCTTTGGATTGCACCAATACAGCTATACTAGTACAAGCTCGTTCTCATTGAACTACTTTGACCTTCATGTGTTAATCATGCCATGCTTTTTTCCAATTCTTTATAACTTGTTGAGATCATACTCCTCAAATTTGAGTTTCGTCTAGCTCCACCTTACAAAGTTACTACTCCATTGAACTTGGAGCCTCCATACCTAAAATTCCAAAGGTATTAATTATGGCCTTCAATTCAAGATTAAGAAAAAAGATGATATGTGAAATGGTTGCCATATAAGATGTCTGACAAGCCCATAGCGCCATCTCATTGAATTTTCTGAGTGCCATTTTTTTCCCATATTGGCCCTAATGATGTAACAATCAGTACATTGGGTGGTTCTTCCTACTTTTTCTTATTGATTCTGGGTGTATTTTCTCTAGGATAAGGCTAAAGCTTTTGGAAAAATAAAAAATGGTTTAGTTTGGTGGAGAATGAGACAGTAAAGAAGTTAAAGAGGTTTCAAATAGATCAAGGAGGAGAAATTAGGAGAATTAAAGCCTAATGCCTAGTACAAGGAGCATGGGTTCAAGAGGGATTTGAGTGGTGTTACTTTTAACACAATTACTCCAAAGGTGTTAAATTATTAGCCATTGTAGTGAATCAAGGATATATATTGTGATCATACTCCACACTTCACCGTAACTTGGGCATCCCCATTATATGAACATGCCATTCTATATTGAACATTTATTACATATGCCACAACTTGATAATGCTTGAATTTTGATGTATCATAAAGTCAAAGTAATATCTTGCCAATGGTGTCCATCACTATGGGATTGACCATGCCATTGGTATACGTGTGTTGTTGCACTTGGAATGGTCCAAACCAAACTTCTTTGGATTGCACCAATATAGCTATACTAGTACAAGGTGATTCTCATTGAACTACTTTGACTTTCATGTGTTAATGGTGCCATGCTTTTTTCCAATTCTTTATAACTTGTTAAGATCATACTCCTCAAATTTGAGTTTTGACTAGCTCAATTGATTAAGAGTTCCTTTCTTAAAGGGATTACACCTTAATGCTCCATTGAACTTGGAGTCTCCATACCTAAAATTACAAAGGTACTATGGCCTTTAATTCAAAAGCAAGAAAAAAGATGATATGAGCACTGATTGTCATATAAGATGTCCGACAAGCCCATAATGTTGTCATCAAATTTTATCCCTATCTTTTTATTCCTCTTGGAAAAATCTAGTTAGAATATTATTGAGTGGTTGATTCATGCCTATTGCACTGCATATAATAAGTTGTATACTTTTGATGCATAATGAGGAATTACCTTTGGTTAAAGATTTGGCAAATGTAATGATGAAATGTCTTTCTTGATCCGACACCAACTTGACTGGATATCCAAACCTTGTCGGGCTCATAGATGAGCACGATTGGTCGTACTCTTTGCCATTTTATTAAGTGGAGCCTTTTTCCTATGCTCACTTAGTCATGTTTCAAGTTGTTTACCCTCTTGAAAGGTCCCATAAAATCAAGAGTCGGTTTTTTCAAACGGTTCAAGAGTCAATATGAAAGATCCCTGCCCCCTTCGCGCAACGGATTCGGGGGTGCTAGCAGCAAAAGTAGCACTTCTTGCATGGGGCAGGATCCCTCACTCGGGGCCTCACCCCCACGGATATCCGAACAATAGACTAATCAAAAATCAAACCCAAAAAAACTTCCCCCTACTGGAAAGCACGGGCGATTCCTCCAGGATATTTGTACTCTAACGTAGTCAGGGTCATTACTGACCAAACTGATCCGACCAAACCTGTGAGTCACTTGGTCAGATCAAGGAAGAAACTTGCACTTGGATCATAGAAACCAACGCTTTTTTCTCCATCGAGAGGCATAGTCGTTGATTCTTTTTCCATAAAACAATTACTATCCGGGATTTACTTCATCTATTGTACTATAACAGAATTGAGTCTCATTTTACGGATCCATCAGTCCAACCTAACCCCATCCAGTCCCATGGGTTAGTAGCCAACCGCCCAACCACTGTAGTGATGGGATCCAATTAAGAATTTGTTTAGGTTTTGTCCCGAGTACTAGGGAAAAGAGTTCCCATGCCCCCTAGCCGGATATTCATGCAAATTTAATGCCAGTCACACCACTTACACACCCAACATGAAATTGCCTTTTTCACAGATTCAGCTATCTTTAAAATCATCATTTAATGAAAATATAGTGTCATTGATCATAATCCTCAAAATCTCCGGTTGAATCCTTATTTCCAATCATTCCTTCATCATCGGTGTACTTATGGCATCATTGGCAACCAAAATGCTCACCACCTGTCCACTCAGGGGCCTTTTCGATAGTTCCTAGCTCATAGTAACAGGCAATATATTCACTTATAAAAATCAAGATAGAATCTCTATTGAAGATCAGCAAGATCAACCAACAGATCCATATAAAAGAGCCATGGACTCATCTATTTGAGGACCAGCAAGGTTAATCAACCAGATCCATGCCCGATTTCAGACAAAACAAGTCTTACTCCTTGTTCCAATATCTTCCCCGATGCACATGTGGGTATCTTCAGCGAACCGAGCACTGTATGGTCAGCACCCTCTAGGATCTCCGCAGGTGACCTAGCGCTTCACTCATATGCCGCTTCCTTGGTCCCTCATCCACCGTACCGGAAGCTCACCATTTAAATCGAACCGAGGCTAGTCAAGACCTCGGCCGACCGGTCTTGCTACGTGAGACGTCCTCCGTTGACTCTCCGTCAGCTGTTGCAACTTTATCAGTTAGGTCTCCACGATCTCATTCTCAAGATGGTCAAAATGCTTCCCCAGCATTATTGACATAAAACAGTCATTTAAAAATAGGTCATAAATAGAGTTTCTATATTGAACTCTCGTCTTTCACATTGTTCCACATCTGTCCACATTACTTAATCCATATCCAATTCATATGTATTCCTATTCTCATCCACAAAAGCATAAAGTTTAGTAATATCATATGATAGAATAACCATTAATTGGATCAATATCCAATTATGGACTTGATTCCTAATTTTTTTCCATAAATTAAATAGCATAAAAGCATTAAAAAGCCACTTATTTGGCCTCAATTTGACAAGCATAGAAATTACTTTTAGATTAGAGAATTGCTTCATGAGAAGCTTCATTTGAATATAGAATAGGTCATAGGAATGACCATTCTTTGGGAGAGAGAGAGGCATGCCTAAAAAATATTATAATTTAAGCATAAATAGAAATTTATGTGTTTTATCACTACAGTTCATTAAAGAACTTCAATTGTATTAAAAAGCCATTCAATTAAATGCTTCTCAAGCTTGAGAGGGGTTGAGAAGAGAGAAACATTTGGAGATTAAAGAAAAAAGACCATAAACCACATTTTACCTCCTAGATTGCTTGATTCTTTGATCAAAGTAGAGGCCCCTAACCAATCAATTGGTTTGGTATGTTGATGAAGACTCCAAGGACGATTGAAGAGAGAGAGAGAGAGAGAAGCTCCAATCTCTTCAATTTGTAAAGGATTTTGAGAGGATAATAGAAAATATCTTTATTTCAGTATAATACTGGCATGGTATAGTTCTCATATTTTTTTACAAAGGGCTAAGGATCTATTTATAGGTGAGGGAGGCCTCTAACCAAGTCCAACTAGTTTCTAGAATATTCCACGTTCAGTTTGGTTGAATTTGGACAAGATTTGGACCTACATTGTTTCCCTTTTGATTTGGTTTGATCCACGAGAGAGGAGAGATAAAAATATCACAATATTTTTGAGTTTAAAACTCCACCACACATGTGAAATAGGCACTTCCTTGAAGAGCCCCCTTCTCCTTACCAAGGTGTCAAAATTGAATCAATATACCCAAAATATCTCATTTTTTTTAGTAATATTCATAGTTTTTTAGTAATAATCATAGTTTTTTATTAATAAACCTTGTCCTTAGTCAACTCTTCATCTTATGTGAGTATTTACTTATTTTTGGGAGTTTTTCTTTTAATTCTTAAATTTATCTCCTCCCTACATTTGGATTAATCTTATTGGTCCATAGGAACCTTAATTAGACCATAATCCAAAGATATCTAAAAATCTAGACTCTTAGGCTAAGGTCCTTTTTACCTATTTTCAATTAATTCCAATTGCACATTGGAAAGTCCTTTTTGAATTTTTGTTTCAAGGGAAACCATTTTAGACACTAGGAGGATTTTTATATCTAAAAATATCTTGATTTTGGATTACCTCTCTCTAGATATTTTCTCTCTCCAGATCAAAACAGGGTAAAATAGAATCTTTCTTTTATTTCAAAGAGGGGAATAATTATAAGATGAGAAGGGGAGGTTCTTACACATGCACACCTCAAAAGCTAGAGGGAGGAATCTTACATCCTATCCCACTTAAAAAACGTGAGATGTCCTCATCTCGTAGGTGGAGTACGATCTCTTTCATCTTCTTCTTCTTCTTCAATCACTTCCAGTGTTACTGCCTTGGAAGTGGACTACCGATTTGGGAACATCTCTCTTTGACTTCCCCTATTCTGAGGCGGAGGTCTTGCATTACTTTGGATTAAAACTGCGGGTTGGTTAGAGGGTCTACCTCTGGGATTTCTTTGATTTTGGTGAAAAGAAACCTGATTACTCTGGAAGGAAGGGGCTGGAGTGTGGAAGCTTGATCCCTGATTTTCTCGCCCTGAAATCCTTGTTCCAAAAGGAGTTGGGCAATCCATACTGCGATGTCCAGTTATAGCATTTCACTTCCTTGTTCAAGGGTGGAACTTCTGAAGTTGAATTCCAAGGGATTGAGTTCTGAGAAAAGGATGTTTCTTCCATTCTAGAACTTCCCATATCCTGGGCTTGACCCTTATATCTCTTAGATGGTGGAAGGTTGGAATCACTTTCTGGAGCTAAAAACCTTTTGCAAGGTGATGATGCTGGCTTCGACGGAACCATGACATCAAAGGCCTTGGCGAAATCCTTCGCCATCCGCATTGCTTCGGCCATGGAAATTGGCTTGGCATTCTTCATGAGGATATTCAAAGGTTTGTTCAGTCCCCGAATAAACTTGGCCATCAGCTGTTCTTCATCCAGCGGTGGCGCGAGTATTTAAGGAGGAGAGTAACCGTTATACTTCAATTGTTCTACTCCCCTGGGTTAACTCTAAGAATTCGTTCATCTTTGTTTCCAAAAAGCCGGGAGGACAGAATCTCTTCCTTAAGTAAATTTTGAGATCATTCCATGTCTGAGTATTTCGATCCACACAGTTTGTCTCGCAATGGTTTCTCCATGCTACTCTGGCTGTTTCTACTATCTTCAGCCTTGCAAGAGCCATTTTGCTCTTCTCATTATACCCAATGACATCGAAGTACTCTTCCATTGCTCCGATCCACCTCTCCACAGTCGCGCCCAAGTTTTCCCCTTCAACCTTGAAAGGTCCAGGCCGCAATCTATGAAGAGTTTTACGAACATCCAAGTCGAACTCTTCCTCATCGAGTTGGGAGTTATCATTCCTACCACGATGACCTCGATCCATGATCCTATCAATAGGAAAATTCTTTTTAAGTCCTTTTATTTACCATTCAAATCTGACTTTAGATCCAACTGATTCTGGAGTTCTTTAGATTGGTCAGCTCTCCACAGAATCATGGGATAAGATCTCTTATATAGAACTCATCATCAAGTAACAATTCACTCAGATCATAATATTCAAATCCTTATCACAATAATGGTCCATTAGACCAAACTTTCTATCTGAACAGTCCTCCTCCATGGGAATTTTCAATTATACAGATTTTTAATTTGACATCTCTTAACTTGATCCACTGGGTCAAGTGTTAATAACAGCAATCTGTCAGCACAATCCACTAATCTCATAATGATTTACTGAAGTCATTAACATCATTCTAGTTACGAACATCATCACGGGGACTCGCCCCGTTCATCCTCATTGTGGTTTTGCTCAGCTTGTTAAATTGTGGTTTTGCTCAGCTTGTTACATTTCAACCAAAATTCAAGAATCATCATTTATCAATAGGATCCTTCGTAGGTGACCTAGTGCTTCACTCATAGGCCGCTTCCTTGGTCCCTCATCCACTGTACCAGAAGCTCACCATTTAAATCGAACTAAGGCTGGTCAAGACCTCGGTCGACCTTGCTACGTGAGACCTCCTCCGTTGACTCTCCGTCAGCTGTTGCAACTTTATCAGTTAGATCTCCCCACGACCTCATTCTCAAGATGGTCAAAATGCTTCCCCAGCATTATTGACATAAAAGAGTCATTTAAAAACAGGTCATAAATAGAGTTTCTATAATGAACTCTCGTCTTTCACATTGTTCCACATCTATCCACATTACTTAATCCATATCCAATTCATATGTATTCCTATTCTCATCCAATCACATCATTTTTCATCTCATCACATCTTTACTCATTTACCCTCATCACCTCTCATCCACTCGCATCAACCTATATTCACATCCCATCACACCTCATTCATTCACATCTACTTCAATTTACATCACACCTTATCACATTCATTTCACATCTCATCTCATTCATTCTTATCCCGATTCACATAACATCACATCTTACATCCCATATCATTCATTTACATCTGATTCATATGACATCACATCTCATTCACTCACATCCGGATTCACATCACATTACATCTCATCCATTCACTCACATCGACATCACATCCTTTCACATACACATCCACATCCATTCTTTCACATACACATCCATAACCATTCTTCCACATACACATCCATATCCATTCTTCCACATACACATCCACTCCATATATACACATCCACATCCATACATACACATCCACATTCATACTTCCACATACACATCCACATCCATTCTCCCACATACACATCTGCATCCATTCTTCCACATACACATCCACATCCGTTCTTTCACATACACATCCACATCAATTCTTTCACATACACATCCACATCTATTCTCATTACATCACATCTTATCACATCCTATTTTCATCTTATCTCATCCATTCACATGCTATTCCCATTTAATAGCTTTTTCTAGGTTGATCACGATAATGGGACTTTTTTTGAATTTTTGCCAATTGCTTGGCCTAATTAAAGGTTCTTTTTCTCGATGACTAGTTCCATATTCATTCTCAATCTCTCAAATGAATTAAATTCAATATTCCTCTTTTGGAATAGAAGAATTCATGGGATTTACAGAAATCAATTCTACCCATATTTTCACTTTTGATAAATAATCATAAATTGAATTATACTAAAAAATTTTCTTCTTTCCATTTAATTTCTTGGATCTCAAATACCATGGGACTTCCTCTTTTTGAATTTAATTAATTGCATTCCAATGTAATGGGTATTCCTCTTTTATCATCAATTATTTCTCATAAAGTAATTTCATCTAAATTAAAATACCCATAATTTCAATATGCTAGGAATTTCTCCTTTCCCATCTAAATGATGGAATTCCAAATGTCATAGGAATTCCTCTTTTAACATTTAAATATTTCTCATAGATAAAATAAATTTATCTAAATTTTATCTTTGAATTTAATTAAAACACTTATTAATTCCAATATGCTAGGAATTTCTCTTTTCCCATCTCAATGATGGAATTCCAAATGTCATAGGAATTCCTCTTTTAACATTTAAATATTTCTCATAGACAAAAAAAAAATATATCTATATTTTATCTTTGAATTTAATTAAAATACTCATTAATTCCAATATGCTAGGAATTTCTCTTTTTCCATCTCAATGACGGAATTCCAAATGTCATAGGAATTTCTCTTTTCACATTTAAATATTTCTCATAGACAAAATAAATTTATCTAAATTTCATCTTTGAATTTAATTAAAATACTCATTAATTCCAATATGCTAGGAATTTCTCTTTTCCCATCTCAATGATGGATTTCCAAATGTGATAGGAATTCATCTTTTAACATAAAAATGAATTACTATAAATTTCTCTTTTGCTAATTACTATTTATGCATTAACATAAAAATTAAATTTTCCATGATTATAATGAGAATCATTCAATTAATCTAGGATGATTAATCCTAGAATATGGTAGGAAGTCCTCGTTTCATAATATGAATGAAAATGATTTATGTGTTAATTTTTCAGAAATTTTGCCATAGCTCCGCTACTATTACTAATAATTCTTAATAATTTCGAAAGCATAAAGTTTAGTAATATCATATAATAGAATAACCATTAATTGGATCAATATCCAATTGTGGACTTGATTCCTAAATTTTTTCCATAAATTAAATAGCATAAAAGCATTAAAAAGCCACTTATTTGGCCTCATTTCACAAGCATAGAAATTACTTTTAGATTAGAGAATTGCTTCATGAGAAGCTTCATTTGAATATAGAATATGTCATAGGAATGACCATTCTTTGGGGGAGAGAGAGGCATGCTTAAAAAACATTATAATTTAAGTATAAATGAAATTTATGTGTTTTATCACTACAATTCATTAAAGAACTTCAATTGTACTAAAAAGCCATTCAAATAAATGCTTCTCAAGGTTGAGAGGGGTTGAGAAGAGAGAAACATTTGGAGATTAAAGAAAAAAACCATAAACCATATTTTACCTCTTAGATTGCTTGATTCTTGGATCAAAATAGAGGCCCCCAACCAATCAATTGGTTTGGTATGCTAATGAAGGCTCCAAGGAAGATTGAAGAGAGAGAAAAGCTCCAATCTCTTCAATTTGTAGAGGGATAATATAAAATATCATTATTTCAGTATAATACTGGCATGGTATAGTTCTCATATTTTCTTACAAAGGGCTAAGGATCTATCTATAGGTGGGGGAGGCCTCTAACTAAGTCCAACTAGTTTCTAGAATTTTCCAGGTTCAGTGGACAAGATTTGGACCTAGTTTGGCTCCCTTTTGGTTTAGTTTAATCCAGGAGAGAGGAGAGATAAAAATATCACAATGTTTTTGAGTTTAAAACTCCACCACACATGTGAAATAGGTGCCTCCTTGAAGAGCCCCCTTCTCCTTACCAAGGTGTCAAAATTGAATCATTATACCCAAAATATCTTTTTTTTAAGTAATATTCATAGTTTTTTACTAATAAACCTTGTCCTTAGTCAACTTTTCATCTTATGTGAGTATTTACTCATTTTTGGGAGGTTTTTCTTTTAATTCTTCAATTTATCTCCTCCCTACATTTGGATTAATCTTATTGGTCCATAGGAACCTTAATTGGACCATAATCCAAAAGTTTCTGAAAATCTGGACCCTTAGGCTAAGGTCCTTTTTACCTATTTTCAATTAATTCCAATTGCACATTGGAAAGTTCTTTTTGAATTTTTGTTTCAGGGGAAACCATTTTAGACACTAGGAAGATTTTTATATCCAAAAATATCTCGATTTTGGATTACCTCTCTCTAGACATTTTCTCTCTCCAAGTCAAAACAGGGTAAAACAGAATCTTTCTTTTATTTCAACAAAGAGGGGAATAATTACAAGATTAGAAGGGGAGGTTCTTACACTTACTCACCTCAAAAGCTGGAGGAAGGAATTTTATATCCTATCCCACTTAAAAAACGCGAGATGTCCTCATCTCGTAGTAGGTGGAGTATGATCTCTTTCATCTTCTTCTTCTTCTTCAATCACTTCCAGTGTTACTACCTTGGAAGTGGACTGCCAATTTGGGAACATCTCTCTTTGACTTCCCCTATTCTGAGGTGGTGGTCTTGCATTACTTTGGATTAAAACTGCGGGTTGGTTAGAGGGTCTACCTCTAGGATTTCTCTGAGTTTGGCGAAAAGAAACCTGATTACTCTGGAAGGAAGGAGCTGGAGTGTGAAAGCTTGATCCCTGATTTTCCCGCCCTGAAAACCTTGTTCCAAAAGGAGTTGGGCAATCCATACTGTGATGTCCAAATCCTTGACAGTTATAGCATTTCACTCCCTTGTTCAAGGGTGGAACTTCTGAAGTTGAATTCCAAGGGATTGAGTTCCGAGAAAAGGACATTTCTTCCATTCTAAAACTTCTCATATCTTGGGCTTGACCCTTATATCTCTTAGATGGTGGAAGGTTGGAATCACTTTCTAGAGCTAAAAACCTTTTGAAAGGTAATGGTGCTAGCTTTGGCAGAACCTTGACATCAAAGGCCTTGGCGAAATCCTTCGCCATCCGCATTGCTTCGGCCATGGAAACTGGCTTGGTATTCTTCACTAGGATATTCAAAGGTTCGTTCAGTCCCCCTGAATGAATATGGCCCCATCAGCTGTTCTTCATCTAGCGGTGGCGAGTATTTGAGGAGGAGAGTGAACGCTTGGTGATATACTGCAATAGTTCTGCTCCCCTGGGTTAACTCTAAAGAATTCCTTCATCTTTGTTTTCAAATACCTGTAGATTCTAGGATAGAGACCCAGAGGATCATTGCTCTTTGCTGATTACCTAGGATAGTGAGTAATCTCGGCCTGTAATTGGCTTTGTGATGCCAGCTTTTGTAACTTGTCTCGTTTTTCTTCAATATTAAAAATGCCTTTATTGAAAAAATACCTTTTTTACAGTTCCAATGCAAGCAAGTGCAAAATAACTCACTTTATTTTCATGTAGCCTATCTATTCATGTGCCAACTTTCTCAAGTGCAAAATAACTCACTTTATTTTCATGTAGCCTATCTATTCATGTGCCAACTTTCTCTAGACTCGTCTGCACAATCGTAGGACATAATCTCTTCCTTAAGTAAATTTTAAGATCATTCCATGTCTGAGTGTTTCGATCCACACGGTTTGTCTAATTGGATCAATATCCAATTATGGACTTGATTCCTAATTTTTTTCCATAAATTAAATACCATAAAAGCATTAAAAAGCCACTTATTTGGTCTCATTTGACAAGCATAGAAATTTCTTTTAGATTAGAGAATTGCTTCATGAGAAGCTTTATTTGAATATAGAATAGGTCATAGGAATGACCATGCTTGGGGGAGAGAGAGCCATGCTTAAAAAACATTATAATTTAAGCATAAATGGAAATTTATGTGTTTTATCACTACAATTCATTAAAGAACCGCAATTGTATTAAAAAGCCATTCAATTAAACTTCTCAAGGTTGAGAGGGGTTGAGAAGAGAGAAACATTTGGAGATTAAAGAAAAAAGACCATAAACCATATTTTACCTCCTAGATTGCTTGATTCTTTGATCAAAGTAGAGGCCCCCAACCAATCAATTGGTTTGGTATTCTGATGAAGACTCCAAGGAAGATTGAAGAGAGAGAAAAGCTCCAATCTCTTCAATTTAAAGAGGATAATATAAAATATCATTATTTCAGTATAATACTGGCATGGTATAGTTCTCATATTTTTTTACAAAGGGCTAAGGATCTATCTATAGGTGGGGGAGGCCTCTAACTAAGTCCAACTAGTTTCTAGATCGTCGATATGGCGGTTGGAACGCGTGTTACTACTATTTAATGGATGAATCGACGTTGTGGGAGAATTTCATGAGTTTAATGCTATTTTTTTCTATTTTTGTGGTTTTAAAATAAGAACTCACGAAATGCTATTTCGTGAGTTTAATGCTATTTTTTTCTATTTTTATGGTTTTAAATAAGCATTAATGAAAATTTTTACCAAAATACCACATATTTTATTGCGGATATTATTGGTAGAATGGATTTCCTAAATTTCTATAATTTTTTTAAAAAAATTTCTAATTTTTTAGAAATTTTTTGAGCATTTTTATGGTTAAAAATATATTTTTTATACATTTTTGCGAATTTTTCCCGTGGATATACTATCAAATTTCTGCCAATTTTCTACTCAAATGCAGTAGGGGGCAACATGTTGATGCATGGAATGCTCTCCCGTGAAAAGATGCAGGGGAGAAGAGAGTTTGAGCTCTTGCAAAGCACACACACACTCACAAAACCCTAAAAGAGAACACACAAGAAGGTGAGAGGCTAAAAATCTTCTTCTCCTACACACAATACTCAACACACCATATACAAAGATAAGAGTACACTCAATATGAAAAGATACTCAACCAAATACATACTAGGGTTCTCTATAGTGTGAACCCAACTAAATGAGCTGGCGCTATAACTATGCCAGTCTCTAGAATGGCTGTTACACAGCCTGTCATCCCACTGGCCGCATATCACCCATGATCTCACCAACCATGCCAGTGGTGTAAGTGTGGGGCCTATCCCCCAGGCGGGTCATCAGCATCCACTGCCTCACTAGATGAGCTCGATATCTCAACACTCCCCCTCGAGCTTAACTCCATCTCATGTACACCAAGTGAAGCCCTGAATTTGCAGAGCTTCTCTGTACCCAATGCTTTGGTAAAGATGTCAGCTACCCGATCCTGTGTGCTGACATAAACAAGGTCAACGTCTCCTGCCAAAACCTTCTCTCTGACAAAATGGTAGTGGACCTCTATATGCTTCGTGCGAGCATGAAAAACTGGATTCTTGGCCAACTGTATACTGCTAATGTTGTCACAGAAAATGACAACTTGTCTATCCACCACTGATAGACCCAAATCTTCAAGTAGCTTTCTCAACCAAGCTACCTCGCATGCTGCCATAGCAGCACCTCTATACTCGGCCTCTGTACTTAGATAGAGCAACCGTAGGCTACTTCTTGCTGCTCCAAGTCACACCAGCACTCCCCAAAGAAAACATGAAGCCACTAGTAGATCCTCTATCTGAGATACTACCAGCCCAATCAGCATCTGTGTACCCATGTACACATATCTCTATCCCAGTTTCATAAAATAGTCCACAATGCAAAGTATACATCACATACCTCAGTATGCGTCTCAACGCATCCAAATGCGGATTCCGAGGAACCTGCATAAACTGACTCACCAACCCAACAGCATAGCTCAAATCTAGCCTGGTGATCGACCAAGCTTCCTACTATGCGCCTATACATAGTAGGATCCTCCAAAATCTCTCTTGAATCTGCACACTCAACTTGAATCTGCATACTCAACTTGAATCTCTCTTGAATCTGTACACTCAACTTGAATCTGCATACTCAACTTGAATCTCTCTTGAATCTGTACACTCAACTTGCCATTCTGATCCAATGGCACTGAGATAGGCTTACAGCCTATCATACCATACTTGGACAATTTGTCCAAGCCATACTGTCTCTGCAGTAATCCAATACCATGTGGTGACCTAATCACCTCAATGCCCAATAAATATCTAAGCTCCCCCAGATCCTTCATCTCAAACTTCTGTCCAAGCAAGATCTCTGTATCATGGTCCCCCATAATGATTAGGTCATCTACATAGATGACAACAAGCACAACCCCTCTATCATTGTGTCTCACATATAGCGAGAAATCTGCATTGGCTACATGAAAGCCAATAGTGACAAGATATTCAAAAATCTTGTCAGACCCCATGCTCTTGGTGCTTGTTTTAAGCCATACAAGGCTTTCTTCAACCTGCAAACATGCTCAGGGTGACTCACATCCTCATAAACAGGTGGCTGCAAGGTGGCTGCAACATATACAATTCTTCCTGCAAATCCCCATGCAACATATACAACTCTTTCTGCAAATCGCCATGCAAGAATGCATTCTTTACATCCATCTGATGTAAAGACCATTGCTTTGACGTAGCCACTGCTATCACAACTCTCACTGCTGCCATCTTGGCAACTGGGCTGAAAGTTTCCTCATAATCAATGCCATATGTTTGTGCATATCCTTTGGCTACAAATCTAGCCTTGTACCTACTTATGCTTCCATCACTGTTATGTTTTACTTTGTACACCCACTTATGCTTCCATCACTGTTATGTTTTACTTTGTACACCCACTTTGTACACCCACTTGCATCCAATGGCTTTCTTACCTTTAGGTAATTGCACTAAATCCCAAGTCTCATTTCCATATAGTGCATCCATCTCCTCATCCATAGCTTTCTCCCAACACACATTTCCAACAGCCTCATCAATGTATGTGGGCTCTACAACCGGTACAACTTTTGCCATGTATGCATATTGATGTACCACATAACCATCATGGGTAAACCTCTGCACACGATTCTTCACTCTCCCAGATCTTCACAACTTTGCATTCATGGCTTCCATAGCCTTCTTTACACCAAGTGTTCTCATAGTAGCTGGTATCCCAAGATCCTCTCATCAAGGCTCATCTTTGAGCCACTAGACTCTCCATCAACATGAGAATGCCCTGCAAAAATGTCAGGCATACTAAGGGGCTCAATCACTTTCTCTTTGCCTTTATGTGGTATACTAATCACATTTGCAGGACTGGTATTATGATGCAGCCTGCCACTCCATGGTCTATCAACTGAACCACTAGATGAGGACTCTCCTGGTCCACTCAAAGACTGTGATTGCTAACTTACATTCTGTGCAACCACATTTCCACTGCTTACCCTCAACTCACGTGTAGCAGGTTTATAACACCTATATCCCTTTTGCTCAAGGGAATACCCAATAAACACACATTTTTTAGCTTTTGGATCCAGCTTAGTTCTCAGCTCATCTGGCACATGCACATATGCAATGCATCCAAAGACTTTTAGATGAGACAAATCAGGTTTTCTGCCCAGTAAACCTCTCCTCTGGAGTTACATCATGTATGGCTACAATTGGAGTCCTGTTCATGATGTAAACTGCTGTAGAAACAGCCTCAGCCCAATAGCTATGCGGCATATTCTTCTCTCCCATCAATGCTCACGCAATCTCAGCCAATGTGCCTGTTTTTTCGCTTAGCAACTCCGTTTTGCTGTGGAGTGTATCTGCATGTAAACTGTCTCCGAATACCATTCTTCTTCAAAAATTCAGAGAACTCATTGGAGAAGTACTCTCCTCCTCCATCTGACCTTAGGCACTTTACATATTTCCCTGTTTGCTTTTCAACCATAACTCTGAAATTCTGAAAATGAGTGAACACCTATGAGATCCCACTGCCCCCTCCATGCACCGGATTCCCGATTGCTGGCAGCGGAAGTAGCTTCCTCTTGCGCGGGGTAGGGTTTCTCACTCGGGGCCTTGCCCTCGAATGTTGAAAATCACTCTTTTATAATAAAAAAATAATCAATATGCAACTTTCTATGCATAGAATTTAATTCTATTAAAATCGCTCTTTTATAATTAAAAAAATAATCAATATGCATCTTTCTATGCATGAATGAAAATGACACTTTTAAAATACACAAACGATGGGGATTACTCTTTTTTATCAATGAAAGATGAAATTTATTTCACAAATTTTTAGAAAATTTTACCATAACCTCCTTTGTATGGCTGACCATTTTTTAATTTTTTTAACCTTAATCTACTTAGGAATTATCCCTAATTAGTTTAAAGCATTCTAAACTAATCAATTTTCACTTTTAAGAGAGAAACAATATGAAAAGTTTAATCCCAACAATTAAATCACTTAACTAGGATAAAGAAGGGCTGATTTTAAGAATGAGAGAGGGGGAAAGCCTTTCCAAGAAGGCATAGCATTAGTTTATCATTTTAAGATAACAAAAAAAAAATTCAAAATCTGAATAACATCTCTCTAGAACATTTTCTCTCTCTAGGCCAAAACAGGTAGAAACAAGATCTTTTATATTTCTAAAGAGGGGATTGATTACAGGGGAAGATACTGGACATCTTGAGAGAATGGGGAGGAATCTTACACTCTCCCACTTGAAAACCACGAGATGTCCTCATCTCGCAAACTGGGAGTAATCCCGCAACAGTTCGGCTTCTTTCTCCCAGGTGGCATCTTCAAAAGGATTGAACTTCCATATGACCAATAATTCTCTCAGAATTCTATTCCTGAGAACCTTTTCTCGAACATCAAGGATTTCTTCAGGTTGGAGTTCCATCTACCCTTGGGTTGAAGAAGTTAAGATTTCATTATCAAGTACATGATTTGGGCTTGGTACATACCTTTTAAGAAGGTTGACATGAAATACATTATGTACTTTGAGATGAGGAGGCAAAATTAGCTCGTAGACTAAGTCACCTACTTTCTTTATAATCAGATATGGCCCACAATATCTGGGGGATAACTTCTTGTACTTCCCAAGAGATAGAGAACTTCTTTTGGGGCGTACTTCCCAAGAGATAGAGAATTTCTTTTGGGGCATATTCGAATGAAGACCATATCTGCTTCTTCGAATTTTCTATCTATCCTCTTCTTATCTGCATACTGCTTCTGTCTATCGTGGGCAGCTTTTATATCTTTGCGAATTGCCCGCATCTACTGCTCCATGTCGTCAAACATCTGTCTGGACATCTCGACCCTAATCAATGGATTGGACCAAGTTAATGGAGTTAAGCAATCTTGTCCGTACAGAGCTTTGAAAGGACTCATCCCAATACTTCTGTGATAAGAAGCATTGTGGCGAACTCGACTAGGTGCAGATAGCTTTGAAAGGACTCATCCCAATACTTCTGTGATAAGAAGCATTGTGGCGAACTCGACTAGGTGCAGATAGCTTAGTCACTTCTTGGGTTCCCTGCCACCACCACAGCATGACCGAAGTATATCTTCGATTACTTGGTTTACCCTTTTAGTTTGACCATCGGTCTCAGGGTGGTAAGCTATGCTGAGATCCAAGAAAGTTCCTACTGCTTCAAAAAATGGAGTCCAGAATCTCGACGTGAATTTGGGATCTCGATCACTTACTATTCTTCTACGTAGGCCATGCAATCTGAAGATTTCCTTGAGGAACACTCTGGCCACATCCGCTGCAGTGTAGGTTTCTTTTACTAGAATCAGATGGGCAACTTTGGTTAGTCTATGAACTACCACAAAGATGGAGTTGTAACCTGATTGCACTGAAGGTAATCCAGTAATAAAATCTATACTGATGCATTCCCAGTTCATCTGGGGGATGTCTAATGGATGTAACTTCCCAAGCATTTTTACTCTCTCGGCTTTGACTTTCTGACAGATCAGACATTGACGTACATGATTAAGCACATCCTTTTTTAGACCAGGCCAAAAGAAGCTTTTCTTCACAGACATGTAGGTTTTGATGAAACCTGGATGTCCTGCAATAAGGTTGTCATGGGCTTCATTCAGAATTTGACCCTTAGTTCCCTCATCATTGGGAATGCATAGCCTGCGATTATAATACATAATTCCATCATCCAGGCTGTACCCTTGAACTCAGCTCAACTCCTGTGGAGTTTTGCTTTCCTGCATAAGTAGGGTAGCAATAGGGCCAAAGAATCTATCCTGCATGATCTTCTCTCTTGCTTCAATAATCAAAGGATTTGACACTACAATAATTGCAAGCAAGGAGGCTTTTCTGCTGAGGGCATCTGCTACCACATTTTCTTTTGCCTGGGCAGTACTAGATTTCAAAATCAAATTCCTGTAGGGTTTGCATCCACCTTCTCTGGCACATGTTGAGATCCTTCTGAGTGAATATCCACTTTAAGTTCTGATGATCTGTCATCAAAGTGAATCTTTGACCCAGTAGGTAATGTCTCCACAACTTTAGGGCATATACTACTGAAAGTAGTTCTAAGTCGTGGACAGTATAATTCCTCTCATGCGTTTTGAGTTTTCAGGATTCATAGGCCACTGCATGACCTTCCTGCATAAGTGCACCTCCCAGGGCAAAACCACTAGCATCAGTTTTACTACCTTAAAGGGTATAGAAAAATCTGGCAGCTTTAGAACGGGATTGGTTACCAAGGCGGTCTTCAGCTTATCAAAAGCACTCTGGCATTGGGGCAGACCATTGAAACGGGATATTCTTCTTGAGAAGATTAGTCAAGGGGGAAGCTGTGAGAGCATACTTTGGTATAAAAATTCTATACCAACCAGTCAATCCCAAGAATCCTCTGACTTCTTTCACTATCTTTGGTTCAGGCCAATCTATGACTACTTGGACTTTTGCGGAGTCTGGAGAAATTCCATCTTTGAATACCAGAAAGCCCAAGTATTCAACATGGTCGGCAGAGAAAGTGCATTTGGATACCAGAAAGCCCAAGTATTCAACATGGTCTCGGCAGAGAAAGTGCATTTGCTCTTTTTTGCAAAGAGTTGGTGCTTCCTTAGAATCTCAAGAACTTTTCTCACATGAGCTTCATGGTCAGCTGCATTCTTTGAGTAGATCAAAATATCATCAAAGAAAATAAGAACAAAATCATCCAAGTATTCTCTGAGAATGTCCAGCATTAAGCGATTGAATGTAGCTGGGGCATTTGTCAATCCAAACAGCATGACAGTGAATTCATAATGCCCATACCGAGTATTGATGGCTATTGTCGGGATATCTTGCTTATTAATCCTGATCTGATAATACCTTGATTTGAGATCTATCTTTGTGAAGATCTGGGGTCCACTTAGCCTGTCCACAAGCTCATCAATTCTGGGGATAGGATACTTATTCTTAACTGTCAGAGCTGATTGAGACCTCTGTAGTCCACACAGAGTCTTAGCGTTCCATCTTTC
The DNA here is from genome assembly GCF_041138505.1 of Cibotium barometz. Taxonomy (NCBI): domain Eukaryota; kingdom Viridiplantae; phylum Streptophyta; class Polypodiopsida; order Cyatheales; family Cibotiaceae; genus Cibotium; species Cibotium barometz. The sequence continues at coordinate 47,171,532 of NC_141084.1, forward strand.
TTTTTCTGAAAGAGAACTGGCGCACCCCAAGGTGAAACACTGGGTCTTACAAACCCTTGTTCTAATAGCTGTCTAAGCTGTTCCTTGAGTTTGATGGCTTTAGGAATTGGCATTTTGTATGTGCGCAAGGCTATTGGCTGAGCTCCGGGGGTCAATTCTATCACATGATCTACTTCCCGAATTGGGGGCATCTCTGTTAATTCTGCTGGGAATAAATCATCATATTCACTTAACCATTCAAGTTCTTTAGCTTTTAACTTTGAGTCTACCAGATTCATTTTGATAAGATAAATGCGCTGCTTCTTTCTAAGTCCTTTTAGTAACTTAGAAGCTTTTACTAACTGCTGCAGACTAGGGGATCCTGAAATTCCGGTTCCTTGAACTTTGTTTCCGTGAAGGTCACGAAAGGAGATGGTTCCATTATGACAGTGAATGTCAGCTTGATTTTTGTGGAGCCAATCCATTCCAAGGATCCCATCGAAAACTCCCAAAAAGGTATAACTCTGAACTGACAGTCAGTTAAATTCCCATCTAGATTGAACTGAATATGATCTATCTCAAGGTGAGTGAAACGAATCTTCCCACTTGCCAATTCAACTTGCATACTGATTTCTGATCTAAGACTAGCTTACGCAAGCATCCAGGGGAAATGAAAGAATGAGTACTGCATGAATCAATCAAAAGCTTAAAAGGCTTACCCTGATACTCAGCTGGAGTATGAATGACGGAGAATTAACGGTTTGGCCCTTGGTTTTCAATTGCAGCATAAATCTGTCCTCTTTCCTCTTCCACTACTTCTGCAATTGTGACTACTCTAGCTGCTGCAATTTGAGGCGGGACTCTTTCTCTTTGGCTGCCCCAGTTCTGGGAAGGAGTTCTGAGGCTACTCTGGATAGAGGCAGACGGCTGAGCTGGAGTTCTCCTGGGATTTCCCTGATTTGGGTGAGATGGACCTTGATTTGACTGATAGGAAGGGGTTGGTCTTTGCATTCTCAGTCCTTGACTTCCCTGTCCCCTTGACATGGCAGGAGAGTCGTTCAGCTGGTGACCAAAACCCTGGCATCCAAAACACTGGTTCTCACTTCTAAGCTCATCCCTCTAAATCCTTGAAATAGGTGGGGTTCCTAAGAAAGTGTTCTGGGGGAAGGGTCTTCCTTCACTTCTGAATCTTCCCGCATCCTGATTTTGAATCTTTCTTCACTTTTGAATCTTCCGGCATCCTTATTTTGAATTGGGCCTTGCTGCCTCTTTGGGGGAGAAAAGTTTAAAGTACTTCCCGGGGTTTGGAATCTTTTAAAGTTAGAGGGTGCAGGCTTTGGCGGGACCTTAACAACAAAGGCTTTGGCAAAGTCCTTTGCCATTCTTACTGCTTCGACCATTGAGACAGGTTTGGCATTCTTTACTAAGGTGTCCAATGGCTCGTTCATTCCTCGAATGAACCTGGCCATCAGTTGCTCTTCATCCAACTGAGGGGAATATTTGAGGAGAAGGGTAAAAGCTTGATGGTACTCTTCAATTTTTCGGCTATCCTGCTTTAATTCCAAGAATTCATTCATTTTAGTTTCAAGGAAGCCTAGAGGACAAAACCTCTTTCTGAGGTAAGCTTTAAGATCGATCAAGGTCTCGGTATTCCAATCAAGACGGTTAGTCTCGCAATGATTCCTCCAAGCGACCCTAGCTGTTTCCACAATCTTTAACTTGGCGAGAGCCATCTTGCTTCTCTCATTGTAGCCAGTTACATCAAAGTATTCCTCCATTGCCTCAATCCACTTTTCCACTAGTTCACCTAACTGTTCCCCTTCACCCTTGAAGGGACCAGGTTGGGATCTGTGCAGGGCTTTTCGAACATCCGGATCTAACTCTTCGTCAGTTAGAGGATCCGATTGCCTTGCACGGGCCGCGCACCTTATGACTCTGACAAAACGAGATTTTTGTCAACTTAACTTTGACACAACAAAATTAATGATTATTTAATTTTTATGATTTATTCTTTAAACAGATAATTATTTCATCATACTTCATGAAACAAGATTAACCATATTCACAATCATGAAAACAATTTGGAATTTTTTTGCAAAACATCATTTATTATCAAAAGTTTTCGATATATACATAGAGCATCACGGCTCCCAAAATCACTGCCTCAATCGTATTCACATAAAGAAGCAAAACTGCGAAGGAGACATGCCATGGTACACACGATTCATTACAGAAAGAGGTGTTGTAATTCTATCTCTAGGGATAAAGTGGCTAAGAAGCCTAAAAACTCGGCATGAAGTTCTGAAGTTCCTGGGTGAATGATCAAAGAGTTGCACATGCTGAACAAGCCCTAGCCTTATCAGAATCATGGCTAAGGAAATATTCGGCCTGAGCCTCTGACGCTGACTGGTACTGACATTAATACATTGTCCTCCACAGAACCACATATACCGACATCGCTTAAGAGGATCAGGAAAGTAAAGACTCTCAAAATGACGTGCAAGTCTCACTGCTTACTCGGGTCGTAGCAGAGTTGATGAGGTGGTCGAATGCAAAGGCTATCATATCCTGACTGTCAGGACTATGGTCCTACGGAAGTCGAACCCTAGCATAAGTTAATAGCTTTCGGAGTCTCGAGAGTATTATTAGTGCTAGCGGGGTTCAGGGGTTAATGGCCGCCATAGCCTAGGCGTGGAGAAGAAGAGAGGGTGGAAGTCGGTTCACCTCCCAACCATATAATGACGAGTTAGGGTTTCTCGTTGGGTTTTATACCAAAACCCTGGCCTGTGTCCACACCTCCTAGCCCGGCCGCCCATCTTACTTAAGAGCCGTGCTAACTTAGATGTGTACACACATGGACCAAACCCTAACGCCCATTAACCCCTGAACCCCGCTAGCACTAATAATACTCTCGAGACTCCGAAAGCTATTAACTTATGCTAGGGTTCGACTTCCGTAGGACCATAGTCCTGACACTGACTCTGGGAGAGTTCAGGAATGCCAAATAGATTCGGGGTATCCATCTATAAATTTCCAATTCAATTTATGAGTTTTCTATTTTTGAAGTTCATAATATAAACAAGTGAAAACATTATTTCCTAGATTTACTTTAAAATTCTTAAGCAATTTCTGTTGTTGTTACGTAGATTATAACAGCGCTCTGATACCAACTGTGAGATCCCACTGCCCCCTCCGCGCACCGAATTCGCGATTGCTGGCAGAGGCGGAAGCAGCTTCCTCTTGTGCGGGGCAGGGTTTCTCACTCGGGGCCTCGCCCTTGAATGTCCGGGCACGAGACTAAGCTGGTGGTCATTCCGAAAACCAAAACCGGGAAAATTTTCCATGCTCGGAAAGTGGGGACGATTCCACCATTTTGAATTTCTTAAAACGAATTTTTCTAACGAGGTCAAGACTGAACTAATCTTCATCTGAACAAATCGGATAGAAGGGAAACTATTACAGACTTAACTTGAAGGGATCAACGCTTTTTTCCTAATTGAATCAGGCACAGCCGTTGATCTATTCATTGAGAAGTCTTCAGGCTTTTAATTAACTACTCGAGTTGTAAGCGTAATCCTATTAATCAATTTTATTATTAAAACTCTACTGATTCTAGCCTAACCCCATCTAGCCCATGGGTTATTAAAACTCTACTGATTCTAGCCTAACCCCATCTTGCCTAACCCCATCTAGCCCATGGGTTATTAAAACTCTACTGATTCTAGCCTAACCCCATCTGGCCCATGGGTTAGCCTAACCCCATCTGGCCCAACCACTGGAATAGCAGAACCAGACAAGTACTCACCCATCCATAATTGAAAGCCTTTCTTAACTTTTACTTTAGAATACAGATACTCACACACTCCTCTTTAAACTTTAATTTATAATCCATTGACAAACAATTACTGGGTACAGATGTCACAACTCAAAATTTCCATTCAATCCTTATTTCTCACAAAACAGTATCACTCTGGACTCTCCATTGAGACCATCAGGTTAACAACAAGATCTAGTATAACAGATTACAATAAGTTTCTCGTCATCATACATATATATCTTCCATTGAGACCATCAGGTTAACAACAAGATCTAGTATAACAGATTACAATAAGTTTCTCGTCATCATACATATATATCTTCCACGACATATGCATGGGTGTCCTCAACACCGCGAGCCCGTGCATCGCCTGGTCCCTCCAGGATCCTCCTTAGGTGTCCTGGCACTTCACTTAGGGACTACTTCGTCGGCCCTCGTCCATCGTACCGAAAGCGCACCATTTTAACCATACTGAGGCTAGTCAAGACCTGGGCAGGCTTTGCCGTGTGAGTCGTCCTTTGAACACTCCCCGCCCAGCTATTGCAACCGAACTTCCCTTAGAACACACATATACCAAATGCTCCCTCCAGCATTCTAGCATAAGACAATCCTTTAAGAAAACAGGGTTTCTATGCAAGTTTTCAGTTTTGATTTTCTTTTGAATACAATGAGTATATCTTAATTCCGTATCCACTTCTAGATCACAGGTCTGGATTCCCAAGCAGAATTCCTCGAATTCTTAATTCTTGATCTTCAGATCAAAATCAAAGGTCTCAACTTAGTTTCAAATTCGGTGGGTGATTTGAGTGTAGATTACTGAACTGGTCACATCGTCGTTTCTTGAACTGACGGAGTTACGTCTTGGTCATAGTCTGATTCAGGATTTGAGTTTGGAAAGGTTCTCCCTGAACTATCTTTCTCGAAGGTAATAATTAAATTACTACTTTACTGAATTCAAAACTAAACACGAATTCCTATGAGGAATAAATTAGTCATTTATCTAAAATTCCGACCTAAATTTTCTCATCCTAGAGAATATAAAACGGTATAATTTTCCTTCGCTCAGTATTTACTTATTCATTTTTCCAATATTCATGGGATTTAAACATAGGATTAAACTGAACTCTTATTTTGATAAAAAAATTCTTTTATGCATAAAAATCAATATTGGTGAAAGCAACATTTTTGTAAAAAAATCTTTTATGCATAAAAATCAATATTAGTGAAAGTAACACTTTTACAATAAAAAATTTTCTTTTATGCATAAAAATCCATTTTAATGAAAGTAACACTTTTATAATAAAAATATTCATTTATGCATCTATCTATGCATAAAAATCCATTTTGATAAAAGTAACACTTTTATAATAAAAAAATATTCTTTTATGCATCTATTCATGCATAAAATCCGTTTTGATGAAAGTAACACTTTTATAATAAAAAATATATTCTTTTATGCATCTATTTATGCATAAAATCCATTTTGATGAAATTAACACTTTTATAATTAAAAAAATCTGTTATGCATCTATTTATGCATAAAATTCATTTTGATGAAAGTAACAATTTTGTAATAAAAAAATATAATCAATAAGCATCTTTCTATGCATAGAATTTAATTCTATTGAAAATCACTCTTTTATAATTAAAAAAATAATCAATATGCATCTTTCATGCATAGAATTTAACTCTATAAAAAATCACTCTTTTATAAAAAAAATAATCAATATGCATCTTTCTATGCATAGAATTTAATTCTATTAAAAATCACTCTTTTATAATTAAAAAAATAATCAATATGCATCTTTCTATGCATAGAATTTAATTCTATTAAAAATCACAAATAATCAACATGCATCTTTATATGCATAGAATTTAATTCTATTAAAAATCACTCTTTTTTTAATTAAAAAAATAATCAATATGCATCTTTCTATGCATAGAACTTAATTCTATTGAAAATCACTCTTTTATAATTAAAAAAATCAATATGCATCTTTCTATGCATAGAATTTAATTATATTAAAAATTACTCTTTTTTTAATAAAAATAATAATCAATATGCATCTTTCTATGCATAGAACTTAATTCTATTGAAAATCACTATTTTATAATAAAAAATAATCAATATGCAACTTTCTATGGATAGAATTTAATTCTATTAAAAATCACTCTTTTATAATTAAAAAAATTAATCAATATGCACCATAACCAGTCCACCTGTGGTCACTCCTCTATCCTAAGTGAATTATAATCATAACTAGATGTCTAGTATCTGTCATCATTGTTTGGCATTGTAAACCACCATGAGTAAGACCTATGGGCACTTGGATGGTCATCATAAACAACTTTGTACGTAGTAACTAGAGCTAGCATTGGCGTCATAGTAGCCATGGATATTTTGTTGAGGGAGGGTGTTAGAAATACACCAAAATATCACATGAAGTTGGGGATATGGGAATTTGGTCATTAGGTTTATAGCCAACTTGGTGTGAACACTCTAGGTGAGATAGGGTTCGATGGCTACTATAAAGGGGTATTGTACTTGGTGATTCATTCATATCACATTCTCACTCATAATACAATCACCTTGTGTTGTGCCCAACTTGCTCTCTCTTACTCCCTCTTTTCTCTCTTCTTCTTCCTCCTCCTCAACCATGGACATTGGAGAGTCCATAGCTCCATGGTTGGGGACTCGTGATTGCCAAGGCCCTACTTTGTATGACTCTTATACATCATTGTCCTGTGCTGCTCAAGCACTTTCCTTGAACCACTTTGTATGGGATCCTAGATTATTCTACATTGACTTTCCATGGACCTCATTGATGCCACCTTCTAAATTGGCATAGCTTTCCTTGGCGTTTGCTAGAGCAACCAACTAGTCTCATACATTTGGGATACCGGCATACACCTTTGGGAATCTCTCAAGTTTCCCATTTACATTTGGGATCTCGATGGGATGGAATCAACTTTTGAGAGGTGGGGAAGTACCCCTCACTTCTATGGTCTATACTCTTGAGGTGGGGGAGTGTCCCTCACTTCACTTTTTGGTGCATGGAGGATCCTCTACATTGGCACATCTTATGGATCCCCTTGGGCTTGGGTCATGCTCTATATTAACACATCTTTGGCATGATCCTTCCTTCATTTTGGGCATCATCGACATCAAACCTATCTCTTTTTTGCCCTTCCCCCTCCATTTTTGTACTCATTTCCATCTCATCCGACCACATCCATGGGACTAGATAAGTATTAGAGGTGGGGTAACCCCTTTTTGTACACCGTAGCAGCTTAACACTCCATACCTTGCCCACATGATATGCACATAAATATGTATATGAATATCATTTTGGTATAGATATCCTATGTTATTGACATAGGATATTTAGGTAACATTGGGCGCATTGCCGTTTGTGGACTCACCTATGCTCATCGTGTGACACTTGTGCATATAGGATGGCCCTACATTTTACTATTTATAGAGAGCATGGTGAGGGAGAACTCACTTCCCCTCTAGCCCAAGTTGTGGATTCCATCTTGTATTATTTCCCTTTGAATAGGATTAAGTCTTATGCTCCCTTCTCTCATCTTAGAGGTTGAGGTATCTCCTTATAGGTTTTGAGTAAGGTCTTCTTCTTGCTTATGAGAGAACTAGGGTGTGTGTATTGGCCATGGCTTGCTCACTCTTGGGCACTCCCCATGTGTGAGAGGTATGGGGTTGAGTGCTTGAGTGTGGGATTGCCATATTCTCATTGCCATGAGCTTGTCATTTGCTTAAGCTTAGGCTTGTGAGTGAGAGGTGAGGATGGAGTGAGTGTGTGGTGAGAGTGGTAGTGTGGCATGAGTGTTGAGTTGGTTTCCATTTCCTTGGTTAATTTTCACTTATTATCTTATTCACATTAGATTAGCCTATTCATCTATTAGATTACATTTCCTTGGAGTGAGAGTGTGTGGTGAGAGTTGTAGTGTGGCGTGAGTGTTAAGCTGCCTTCCATTTCCTTGGTTTATTTTCACTCATTACCTTATTCCCATGAGATTAGCATATTCATCTATGTCACACTGGCGGATATTAGCATCATTCTTTATTCTTTATTCCTTTCTTGAGCTCTTGGGTGAGAGACAAGCTCTTGGTGGTGTCCCATGGTTTCATTGACCCACGAATGCTCAGAGTAGAGAGCATCTCACCAGTGGCTAAACCAGGGATCATACTATTGCTGCTTATATGGATCTTGTTGCATCAAGAGCATTGCATCGATGGCCTATGTACCATCTTGTTGAGATCTCTTGCTCTTTGTTGTACCATGGCTTCAAATAGAGAGGCATTGTCTATGGGTGAAGCCTATTCAGGGTACTCATATGGATCATATTGTTGCTAATCATACGGGTCTTGTTGCATCCAAAGCATTGTAGCAGTCTACATGCCATATCGTTGAGGTCGTTACCCAATTAGGAAATAGAGTTTCATGTGCACATAATGCTTCTAATTTTTCTACATAGTAGATGTATTCTAACACTAGTAGGAAATAAATTTTCATGTGCCCATAATGCTTCTAAGTTTCCACATATAGTAGATGTACTATGATACTACTAGGGGGATACAAATTGGATTACCCCACTTACCTTGCAAGTAGGCAAGTTAATCAAATAGGGTGAAATGGTTCCACAACGAAATGAGAGGGGTTAGCAATGTGTGAAATATGAAGAACTTTTACCATTACTTGATTATCAACTTTTTTGGTTCTATGTGGATCATCAAATACACGATCAACAATCCATGCCACATTGATCATATCTCCAAGTGTGTACTCCTCCTTGTGAGTATGACTTAAGCATAGTAGTAAGGAAGGGGTTTCAACAATATATAATTGTTTAATAGTTAAGAATCACCATAGAAAAGAGGAGTCCATTGGAGTGTATGATGGGTTTAATGAAACATACTTATTCATGAACAAGCACAAGACTATTTATTTTTTACAATAGGCAGGTGACATAGTAGAATTTATCCAACATGGTGCCATATGAGAAGCTTATCACTTGTTAGACTAGAAAAGTTGATGAAGAAGGCATCACCATGGCATCAACTTATTGCTTGGACAACTTAACCCACTATGCCAAAGATGGAATCTTAGGAGATGCAAGAGAGATGATTGAAATAACACCCTACTAGGAGCAAACCATGAAGGGATATCTAATGGACATTCGACCTAACAACATAGAAATTGATAATGAAAGAAAGCCTATGGCAACCAAGACTAGAGATGTTGTGTTTTCCAAAGATCCAACCATCTAGCACTTTGGAATTTAATACCCCTTAACTCAATGGTAGCATAGAAACTCATCAAAGAATTGGTAAATAGACTATGTGGCCATTTTGGCTAGAAACAAGCACATTAGAGTCACATACATTGTAGGAGCCACTAATTATTTCGCAAAATAGACAAAAGCAAGGATAGAGCACATGTAGATTCCAAATCATCCATCAAATTTCTTTATAAGCAAGTGATGCCAATTAGGATGCCCAAGGACATACACTTTATCAAAGATGTGATAAAAGATATGGTAGTGGAACTTATGGTGGTGCATCAGGAATCCCACATTGTATTACCCATAAGAAAATGGCTAAGAAAAGGCCACCAAACAAGGCATTGTTCCTAATATAGACCAAAGCTTATGAGGCTAACTGATTAGGAATACAAGTCTTATGTAATATTATGGGCCAACAGAATTGTAATTAAGACCATCACATTCTAAAGCCAGATTCTAAAGTGCTTTCACAGTTGTTTTTGGTTTAGAGGTGGTTATGCCATAAAAAGTTCTCCAAGCGTGAGGATAGAAGTTACAGAATAGGTAGACAAAAGGATGAATTAATATAACAAGGAGACTCCAAGATCTAATGAAGTTAGGTGAAACTTGGCTCTTATCTTGACACGCACACTCAAAGAAGGCTTGGAGAAAGGGTTAATTTGATAGAAAACATTGAGAGATGGCGATATGGCACTTGAATCATTTTGGCACTTGAGAGATCTACATGTTTAGGACCTCCAAATGAAAATTACAAATGCCCAAACTCAAAAAGTCGGATAGATAGTAGCACTCTTGGCTTTGGCCTCATGTCTAAGCCCTTAAGGCTTATTAAGACAATCCCACTAGGAAGGGAGTGTATATTCAACGTGGCAAGTTGGTTGATGTTCTCATAATGTTGGGTTGAATAAAATTGAAGAAACATCAAAGTTTTCATTGAAGTAAGATGAATGCAAGGTTTTAAAGGGCCACAATTTAGAGCATGTTAGTGTTGAATTGGATGAAAATGTGATTAATAAAAATATTAGCAAAGAAATGGATCCATTTTGTGCATAAGATAAGTCATGTGTCATGTTATATCTTTGCTACAATCTCACATCCTTCAGTAGTTTAGTGTTTTGGAGGATAAGGTGTTCTTAGATAACACACTAAGCATAGAATGTGTTTGAGCATTGTAATTTGATTTTTGATTCCCCCTTGAGTTGATATGTGGCAAATCTTTTGTTTACTAGGTTGCCTAAGTTTCCATAAAATGTCTTTTGATACCTCTACTTTCCAAGGCATAAAACTATGCTTGGTGTCAAACCTTCTGGAGTTGCTATACTATTATTTGATGGATTGACCTTTTTAATCAAGCAATTGAGTAAAAAAATGATTTGAGCTCCTCAATGGTGATGAGAATAATGTGCTCTTAGGCATGCTCATAAGTCTCTCCTTAGATTAGATGATTGCTTTGGCAATTGATGTAATTCACATCAAGCCAATATGAATGGCGGTAGAAAAACTTTTATAGTGGTATGATTGGCATCGCTTTGCATCTTTGTAGACCTAAACCTTGCTCAACTTTAACAAAAAGTTAATTAATTTACGTGTTTTTTGTAAACATGAAAAAACAAATTCTTTTCCACATCTTTTAAAGCTTGCTACCATTTTGCCAAACCTACTAGTCTTATACACCATATATCGTGCCTTTAAAACTAAGAGAAGTATCTCTTCATAAAATGCTTGCCTTGTTTATTGGCAACAATAAAGGGACAGAAGGGGAAAAGACAGCAATAACCAATAAAAGGGTGGAGAGAGAGGGGGAGGGGAGGAGAGAGAAAAGAGAAAAATAATAGAAGAAGATACTACAGCCACAAAAGGGTGGGGAGGGGAGGTCTATGAAATTTTGAGGTTCTATAACAGTCAAGGTAAAGCATGTATTTATTCAAATTGCTACTCTTAAAGCATTGACTATATGGAGTTAAATGATGTTTTAAACCTTTCCAAGTTCAATATGTTTCATTTTGGATGAATCATGAATGAACATGAGAGGGCATGCAGAGAAAAGATTAGAGAAAAAGGGAGACAAACGAAGACATTTTCTCACGAGCTGGAAGGAAAGCAAGTGATTTTTGGAGAGCAAGTGATTTTTAATATGTATATTTCTTTTGATGAGTCTATTTAATGGGGCAAGGGAGAGGTCAAGTCCCCATAGGCTCTCCTTTGGGTGGGTGGACACTCAAGTTGCTACTACATAAGGATTACCCAAGGACAACCCAAGGATAACTCAAGTTGCTACTAGAGAAAAGGAAAAATAAAAATAAAAGTCACTACGAAGATTAAGCTTAAAGACGAAGACCGATAAGATTTCGCTTCGTTAATCAGCCAGAGAGTCTTTGATACGAGAGACCAATGGCGAGAGGCATTGCCATTGCTTTTCTTTATATGTTTGCGTGTGCAGCCATAGCCATCGCTGTTGCGAAGCCTTCATCGAAGTCCGCCCCGGCTGTTGCTCGCAAGGAGGACATCAAGTACATCAAGTGCTCCGTCTGCAACGAGATCGTCAAGCACCTCTCCAGCCAGGTCAACAAGAAACGAGAAGAAGTGGCCCCAAAGCAGGTGTGAACCCTAGCCCTTCTGCTTCTGCTAGCTCTCAACTCAGCACAGTTTACTTGCTCAGAATAAAATTGCACCACAAAGCAACCATCTTATATAGCTCATGAAATGCATTTTTTTCCTCCTTCAGAGAATATCATCTATCCAAAAGAGCATCAATTTCATCTGGTTTCATGCATCAACTAGGCATGCATTTGGGTTTTGCATCGTACAGCATTGTGACTTTTAAGTTCCTCCCCATATAAATTAAGGATATTTTTTATGGTCGCAGTTTGTGCATGGGTTTAATTCTGATTAGACGCTTGTCACAATCAATCAATTCATAAACACGCTTCCGCAACAGAGTTTCGGCGAGTTTTGGCTAGGAAACGGATGTTTCTTGTTACTATGCTAAACAGATCCGCACCTCAACTTTGATGATGATTTGCTTTCTGTGCTGTAAAGGAATTAATGCATAGTGGGCATGGATGAGATGCCTGAGGTATACATCATCAGTAGACATATTTTTGTCAGTCCCAAAGAGAACTATAATTTTTTGAAGGCACTTAAGAAAAGTGGGGCTCATTTGGCACTAAAAAAGAATGGGGCAGAGTTACTATTTTACTGGTTGGTGGCAACTAGTACCATGGTATGAAGAAAAACCCTGCTTTTGTCTAGGATGGTGCATGTTGTGATCCGGTATCCATTAAATGTAGATAGGTATATCTAAGTCACAATTTTATTATCTGATGCTTGATATACCACTCATGGGTCAGAGTAAGATGTGGTAGACCTCAAAGCTTTGGGCTTGGATGACTAGGCTACCATTAACAGATGGCACATAGTACCATATCACAAAGAGATAACTGCCTCTGCTGGGGGAGGGATGGTGTATATAATGACCTACTAGCATGTTCCTTAACTGTGGCTAGGCTTGCCTAAGTCTCAATTCTGCAGTTTGATGCATGATATATCTCTCATGACAGTTCTTATTTTTTCCCCCCTTTTTGGCAGTTGTCCGAGTATCAAATTATAGAATTGGCAGAGAACATTTGTAATTTGAAGAGATCAGAGGGTGATTGGATGCTATATGAGGATATTGTGGAAGAAGGCGACAAACTAGTGGTATTTGCTCATAGCAATCATGGTGGCTAATGCTTAAGTGAGAAAGTTCTAGTTTTGACGATCTTTTTTACTGTCTCAATGCAGCTATTATAATACAGCCAAGGTAGGTGCCTGAGCATGACAGCTTGTAGTTGTGCTACCTATTTTCATTACGCAACACCTAAGTTTGTTGACTCAGCTTTGAACGTGTGCAATCTGGTTTTCAAATCAGTCTTCCTGAAAATAAAATTTTGCTTAAAATTTGAGCAATGGAGACTGCATGCTAACCTCATGGTTTTACAGTTTCAAACATCAGGGTCTGAGGTACTCTCTAAATTTAGATGCACATATGTTGGGCTTGAGGTCTTGAACCTCATCATTAGTGCTTGCAACTTTTTGATACCAAATTTTTATTTAAAACATGCATAGAGGGCCTCTTGCCTCCAAAATCGTTACCTTAGCGTTTGTTATTGAGTTGGAAGCCCTTTTGCCTAAAATTTATCGGCTTTTGTGTCTTCAGCTAGTTGAACGAAAGGAAGAAGGAGAATGCAAAATGAAGTGCAAGACGGTTGAGAAGGCTTGTCAAGAGGTATGTGTTTGTTTTCCATTGATTTCCATGTCCTTGCTTTCTTTAATTTCTCACAAATAGATTCGTGAAAGAAATGCAACTTGTACAACTCTGCTGGGTTATAGGACTCTATGCACATCATGAAACCAAGGAAGTTGTTTATTTTCTGGATTTACGTTGAGCTTGTATTTTTTAGACATGGCTATGCTTTCTGCAGGTTATGGGTGATCATGATACTGATGTGGCTGAATTTCTGTACAAAGGAGCAGTACATACAGATGAGTTATCAAAGTTTCTTTGCAAAGATCTCAGTAAAGCTTGTCTTGGCAAGATACCCCCTGTACCAAAGGTATACATGGATAGTAAAGGTGTCTTCGGATTGATGTGAACAGATGTAACCTGGCCTTTTTGTCATCTCTCACAGGACAGGATACCAGGAGAGTTGTTTACTCCAAAGTCCTCAAAAGATGCTGAGATTGAGAGGATCATGCGGTCTATGAGTGTAAGTACTGGTGACATTTTCAAGGAATTGATTTAGAAATGTATGTTGATGTTTGCCATGGATCATGCATCCAAGCTATTCTACAGGATATGCCTGGGGCACCTGGCATGAAAGTGTATTCCAAAGATGATCTTATGAATGGCATGCCTAACTTAAGCGGAGATGAAGATGATGAGGATGAGGAAGAAGATAATGAGGATATGACTCCAAAGAAAGTGAGTCCTGCACTTGCTCTTTCTTTTTCTTGCTTGTTTTTCTTCACTTTAAGAATGAACAGTTTATTAGTAGCTTGGCAACATGGCACATTTGGCGTACTTTGGGGGTGTCCAGGGTGATTGATTAGTCTATAGGATGTAGGAGTTTCTTCACTGGAATGAGAGGAAGGGCCCGTTTTCTTAGACGCTTTATTGTCTTTATTGCTGTTATAGGCCCTCATGTGGCTCTTTCCCCCTTTCCTGTAGTATACTCCTCTGAGAGTGGCTAGTTAGGGTTTATTATTTTAGGACGTCAATTTTTTTTGAAACTTTAGTACTTTTTGGGGCTTCTCATGCATAGCCTTTTTGGGACTACTTAGGTAAACCCATACTAGTGGGTTTCAAGAGAAATAATTGGACCTAAAATTTTCCTGAGCTGCACATGCTGAAGAAGAATGTGCCGCTGCTGTTGCCTCTTTATAGGCTGATCTCTTTTGATGAGATGCTATGGCCACCGTTTTTCTGCTGTTGAGAGAGCTTATGACGTTGCCTGCAGCTACTCGCTTATACAACACGAGAATGCTACCACAATCGATCACCTGGCCTTGGAGAGTTGCTTGTCAACTGCTGATATGCAAGAAATGTGCTGCTGCATAAGAAAAGTACCTTACCAATGAGGACTGCCTATGAGCAGTTGGTTGCTTATGAAAGCCCAGAAGAAGGTGCCGAATGCCCAGATTGAAGGCAGTTTTGAAGATGATCAAGACCTCAGGGATTGTTGTCTCTTGAAAAACGATCCTTCTATTAGTTAATGAGAAAACGCCATTAGGCTACAAAGCTCACCTCACAAGGAGGGATAATAAACACAGTGAACACCGGAGCTCCACCCCCGTGGCTGGCCGCTCTCTTGGGGGGGGGGTACCTAGTAGTACATGCGGGAGGTGAGAAGAGCCAAACTGGAGGCCTGTAGTGCCAAGTGACATCCTCGCCCCTCGCGATGAGGCAAGGGCCAGGCTGCCAAGTGCGGAGGAACGCCTTGCGGCGACCTCTCATGCGATCCGAGTCGCCCTAAAGTTTCCCCCAGTGTCCTCTCAAGGTGTGAATGATGTCCACCCAGAGGGCCTGTATGACCTCCGCCGGTGGAGTCGCCTGGCGGTCTATGGCCTCCCTGCATCGGGCTCTCCATATGTGCCAAGCCGTCATGTTGCTGATCATCTCCCATCTGTGCCCGTCCCCCTCCTGGGAGTGCCGAAGAGAAGTCTGGCGTCGGAACCACCGCAATCGCCCTATCAAAGACCTGGATGGTCACACTGCCAGGGACGTCCTCGTATCCAAGGGCCGGGCCGCTGTCAGTGGCCCAAGCCACCGCACCCCACGTCACCATCATCTCACCTGGCGAGCCTGCAAAAACCATCCTGAGAGCGCGCTGCCAGACCTGCTGTGCTTGTGGGCAATCCCATAAGCAGCGCCGCTGCGACTCCTGTACATGGCCGCACCGAGGGCAGGACGCTGGGTGTCTGCCAAAAGCTAGCCAAGCCCCCACAGCCAGTCCACTATGCGCTGTAAGCCAGAGAAAAAGTGTCACCTTCCGGGGCCGGAAGCTGGCCCAAAGGCGCTGCCAGAAGTCCCTAAGGAAGGCAGGGGAGAGCCCCTGTCGCCGCCAATGCTCGGCCGCCGCTGGGGTGCCCGCTATCCTGTGCCTCTGGATCCGTCGCCCCAGCCTCGCTGTGTACTGAAAAAAGGGGGTGCCTGGGCTGGTAGGGGCCGAGTAGGGATCTCGCCAAAGCCACTTGCCTGGATCCCACTGAAGGCGAATAAGAGGCTTGTTGTCCCAAGCCCATAATCTCCAAGAATAGTCCTCCCCTATCGAGGCCGGTGAGGGGTCTACATGCCACTGTCTCTGATGAAAGCCGACCACCCGCACCCTCTGAAAGATACAACCCTGGAACTCATCCAAATCTAGTCGGGTCCTCTGAAGCTGGCCTCCCTCTCCCACCTCGAAGGTGAGTGGGGCGACTCTCTCTGCTGAGCCGCAGACCGCTAGAAGGATCTCATGCCGAGTAAAGACGCCCATCCACTGTGGAGGTGGAGGGTCCTGTACTGGAGTCCGCCACTCCCGGGGGATGGCCGTCTCAATGTCCTGCCTCATCAACTCTCTGCCCCTCATCCCGCTGAGTCTCCTCTCCTGAACCTCTAGAGGCAGCTGCTGAAAACATATCCAGTCGTTTAGGGACTGGGCTGGGCCGGAGCTCAACGGGCCCCACGACACGTGAGATCGTGATCCAACGATATGACCACTGGGAAGTCGGATCAAGGGGTTCCAGATCAATGGCTGCCTCAGGCGCTCCTCATCGGTGCCCGGGGGAGTCTGGAAGAGTGACGGCCTCAGATGCTCCCAGGCCCTCAGAAGGCTAGCTGCAAAACGCTCCTAGAAGCCAAGGCCCACTCCTCTGAATCGCTGCTCTGTAAAGATCCACCTGATGCTGGGGGTCCAGGGGCCACTAAGAGAAGGAGTGCGGCTGAGAATCCTGGAAACAAGAAACTCCTTCCACGGCTCAGCGCCTGGTAGGAGGCCACGAACCACCAACTTGCCAAGTAAAGCTCGGCTCTGACAAATAGGATCAACTATGCCCAGGCCGCCTCTCTCCCTCGGCTGAGTGATCACAGCCCATGCCACCTTGGCCCTGGCGGGCCGCCCGTCGCCACCGGACCAAAGAAAGTTCCTGATGAGCCTCTGCACCTGGCCAATGCACGCCCGAGAGAAGGCCCCAGCAAGAAGTGATGTACCACATGGTAGCAAGCAGAACCTGGTTGGCCACAACCACTCGGGCAGCCAGAGATAAACGAGCGGTACTCCAATACAGAAGCTTCTTCCGAATGCTCAGGAGAAGGGGGGCTATCTGCGGCTCCGGAGATATGTCAATGCCCACATAGCATCCCAAATAGCGCACTGTAGTGCCGGGGGGCAGCCACTGAAACCCATCAACTGGCCTCCAAGTCGGGGGGGGGGCACAGAACTGACCCACAACCCACACGACTTGTGCCAGTTGATCAATTCGCCCGAAGCTCTGCAAAACCTGTCCATGGCTGAGGCGAAGCGGCGGAGGTTCTCCTCCCCTCCCTGAAGATAGACGGCGGTGTCATCTGCAAACTCCGAGTCTAGGAGCTCCTCCGAGGTGCGGATGGGGAGCTGGAGGCCCCGCAAACCTGTATCCTGTGCCGTCAAGAAAGTGCTCATGGCCTCCGCCACAAAAAGAAAAAGAAAGGGCGCCAAGGGGCACCCCTGTCGCACCGAACGCGAGAGCTGGAACCTCTCTCCGCGCACGCCCTGTATCAGCACCTGGCTGTGAGCCGATGTGTAGAGTGCAGAGACCCCACGGATCCACTGAGGGGGGAAGCCCATCCTCTCCATAGTGCCTTCCAAGAAGGCCTAGTCCACCCGATCATATGCCTTCTCGAAGTCGAGAAGGAGCACTGCCAGATCCTCCTGCCGAAATCTAGCCAAAGCCGTAGCCTCCCAGAAAGAGAAGATGTTATCCAGGATGTTCCTATCCTGGATGAAGCCTGTCTGTGTGGAGTGGATGATGTCCGGAAGGTGAGGCTGAAGCCGCCTGCTGATCGCCTTAGCTAGGACCTTGTAGGCCGTGCCTAGCAAGGTGATCGGTCTCCACTGTCTAATCTCCAGTCTGTCTCCTCCCTCTTTGGGGATCAAGTGAATCAACCCCTCTGCCATGCTGTCCGGCATGTCTCCCGACTCCATGATCTCCTGGAATGCCAATCTGAAACCCCTATGCAAGAGACCCCAGTACCTCTGGAAGAAAGCCACTGAGAGACCGTCCTCTCCTGGGCATTTGCCCCGAGGAAGTGCCTGAAGAGCCGCCTCCAGTTTCGTATCCGAGAAGGGGGAGAGAAGGGAGTGCTGCAAATGGGCCGGCACAACCGGTCTCGTGAAGCTCCAGACTGCCTCCCGAGCCTCTCTCACCCTGTCATCTGTTGGCTCAGCAGAGAGCAGATCCCTGTAAAAATCTGTGGCGATCGCCCGAACTCTGGGGGGATCCACCACTACCTGGCCATCAACCTGCCGAAGACGCTTGAGACCCTCTCGTCTGAAGCGAGGCCCACGCCTCAAAGAAATCTCGAGTCACTCTGTCTCCAGCCTGTGTCCAAAAAGAAGCCCGAGCATGGAATCGGAACTCCACCCTCCTCTCCTCGATGGATCTGATCTCTGTGCGAGCTGACTCCATCTGCTCTGAAATCCAAGGGCGCGTAGGATCCCTCTCCTGAAGTCTCTGAAGGGAAGCTAGACTCCTCCGCAGGCTCCTCTCCTGCTCTCTGAAAGCCTCCAGACGGTCCAGGGCAGCCTGTCTGAGCATCCTACCGATCTCCTGTAAACCCCTGTCAAGATCGCTGGTTGCCGATCCTCTCCTGAATTGAAGCTCCTGCTAGACCTGCTCAACTCTGGTCGCAATCTCGGGCTCCTCTATGAGACAATCTGGAATCCGGACGCTCTGGCCTTGCTCTCCTCTCGTAGGGTCCTCGATCTGGAGAAGCACTGGAAAGTGGTCTGAAAACGAAGAGCCTGCAAGTATACCCACAGTGCCACCTCTATCGCAAGCCCACTCATCAATGTAAAACCTGTCGATGCGGGAAAGGTTAACTCCTGTGGCCCGTCTATCCGAGCGCGAGAAAGATAAACTCCCCTGCAACCTGCCAAACTCCGAGAGAGTCCACGGATCGTGGCCTCTCACCTGCAGCACTAGTTCCTCCCAGGCAGCGAGCTCCGGCCCATGAATGGTCTCCTGGCTGCCCCCCATCCTGTCCTCTGCATCCTCCAGCATGTTGCAATCCCCCCCCTAGGCACCAATGGTCTGCCATGGGGAGGGACTGCCTAATGGTGCTCCAGAACTCAGCTCTCCCGGTCGCCCCATTAGGGGCGTAGAAGTTGAGGAAGCCAATGCGGTCTTCCCCAACCCGAAGGATGATCCACTGCGCTCGACCCTGGACCAGAGTGCCAGAATCCACAACCTCGGATAGAAGCTGCTCGCTGACTGACATGCATACTCCACCCTGGTTCCCCTGGGAGCCATATGCCGGTGACCAAAAAGTGTGACTCCTGCCTGGCAAGATCTTCCCGCAGGTACGGGTACGCCCGACAGAAAGGTGGTGCTCCTGGATGAAAAGGATATCTATGGGTCCTCCAACGAGAGCCCTCCGGATCTCCTGGCGAAGTCTGCCCCGACCAATGTAGCAGCGAGGTCCACCAAGACCCTGGATGTTCCATGAGAGGATCCTCATGGATGAGCTATGGCAAGTGAAGCAGCCGCCACTGGCTCACCCCTCTCAGCCGGCCCGGATGAGCTGCCCTCCACTCTGTGAGTCTTGGGCGCCGGCTTGGAGGGAGAATAGTCACTGTTTGTCCAGGTGCGGAGTCTCTCCAAAAAGAGGGTGACTTGTCTCTGTGTCTAGCCCCACTCCACCTTCGCCCTGTCCAAGGCATAGGCGTGAGACCAATCCTCTGCATATATGTATCTAAAGGTAGGCTGCATCCTCGGGGCGGCGTGGAGGAGAATCAGTAGCACCGCCTCAACTGAGGTGTGGACCGGATCCGCCCGCCAATCTCCTATACCAAACAAGCTCATGCGGGCTGAGTGTAATCGGGTCTGCAATAGATCCGTGAGCCCCAAGTCATTGAAGTGGTGAGAAAACTCCAGTATCTGATCACGCAAAACTTCCTCTACAGAGTTGCAATCCCATGCTGTGTCTGGGGCAACACTGAGAGGAAAGGAGAAGGCCACCATGCTGCTCACCACACTGAAGGAGAACGAGAGGGATGGCACACCACGCAAACTCGCAAGGGCGCGACCAGTGTGTAACGTGCGGAAGCTCTGGGTAGTCTTCTTTCAGCCCTAAACACTCTTGAAAACCTTCTGATGCAAAAACGCACCATCTGATGCAAAAACGCAGGTAGAGAGAGAGTAGAGAGAGAGAGAGTGAGAAGTGCTGGAATTTCAGTATATACTATGGTACAAAAAGGTACATATCTTTGCAGCCCTTGGCTGCCCTCTTGAAAAGGTGATAACACACCCAAAACTGCCCTAGACCAGGACCCTACTGATCCAAACCCCTAGTGGGTTGAATGATTAATTCTATGAGCAAGGGGGGCTATTTATAGCCCCTTGGAATAAATGATGAACTGGCCGACTGCTGGTCGGACAGTAACATGTTCATTAAAGCCCCTTTAATCCAGCCGACTGGATGTGCTTTTTGTCCTTGATGCGCCTGCTGCTGCCACACCTTCCTGGCATTGCTGACGTCAGCCGACATGCTTTCTGGTACAGCCGACAGCTCCTATACTCAGCCGACTGTACCCTGGTTCTTCTCCACATCCAAAGTGGCCACTTGTGCTCCAATCCCTGGCTCTGTCTGGTTCTGCTCTTTATCTGGCTGCCTCTTCTGGATCTAGCCCTGAGAATGTCCATGGCATCTGTGATGCACATGACATCCCCCTCTGCTAAACTTGATGACGGGAATCCAACCTGCTCTTGGATGACTGTCATCATCCCAATCCTGTTCCGAAGTCCCTCTGTCATCATCCATCCCTGGCAAACCTTTTTCTCTGAAAATCCGATCTGTTCTCCAAACCACTCTGTCTCTGATGAAGATCTATGCATCTGGTCTTCCTCTAGTCCACAATCCATTCCTGCCCTGGCTCTGAACACGGTCTTGGTCTGGAACTGAGTCTGGCACTCACATCACCCTTGGAGGATCAACCTCCCTTGGGACCGTAACCTGAGAACCTTTCTGGCTCACGGAACTGCCATCCCCATCTGGCACTGTGGAACACCACCAACACACCTCCTGGGAGTTCTTCCCGATCTGTGTTCCTGCCTTGGGCTTCGATTCCGTGTACTTTCCTGTACCTTGGACCTGTACACCATCATCTGGGACTGATTCAGCGTTTAGCTTTGCTGAGCCTGATGCTCTGATACCAATGTAACGTGCGGAAGCTCTGGGTAGTCTTCTTTCAGCCCTAAACACTCTTGAAAACCTTCCGATGCAAAAACGCACCATCCGATGCAAAAACGCAGGTAGAGAGAGAGTAGAGAGAGAGAGTGAGAAGTGCTGGAATTTCAGTATATACTATGGTACAAAAAGGTACATATCTTTGCAGCCCTTGGCTGCCCTCTTGAAAAGGTGATAACACACCCAAAACTGCCCTAGACCAGGACCCTACTGATCCAAACCCCTAGTGGGTTGAATGATTAATTCTATGAGCAAGGGGGGCTATTTATAGCCCCTTGGAATAAATGATGAACTGGCCGACTGCTGGTCGGACAGTAACATGTTCATTAAAGCCCCTTTAATCCAGCCGACTGGATGTGCTTTTTGTCCTTGATGCGCCTGCTACTGCCACACCTTCCTGGCATTGCTGACGTCAGCCGACATGCTTTCTGGTACAGCCGACAGCTCCTATACTCAGCCGACTGTACCCTGGTTCTTCTCCACATCCAAAGTGGCCACTTGTGCTCCAATCCCTGGCTCTGTCTGGTTCTGCTCTTTATCTGGCTGCCTCTTCTGGATCTAGCCCTGAGAATGTCCATGGCATCTGTGATGCACATGACACAGTGTCTCGAACGGGCCAGCATCCAGCTGGAGACACCTGAAAAAACCGTAATCCACTGGGAGCCCCATCACTCGCGGGGGCCCCCCAGGGGAGGCTGGAGAGAACTCTGTGGCGGGCGAAGCTAGGATCGCCATCTCCACTGGCCCGGAGTGGCGGTGGAACAGCCGCTGAATTGAACTCTGGCCTACCCAGCTGCGCTGCCCCGGGGCAGTGGGTGGTCTGGAGGAGAATCCTGGAGAGGCCGAGGGAGGGATGGTGGCTCACGGAGAGGAGGGGGGAGAGTGAGGAGAGGAAGGAGAGGCATCTGCCAAAGGAGAGGTGTCAGGGGGGGCCGCCGGGGGAGGCGGGAGGGGGGGGCTGGGCGGGGAAGGAGTGCTCTCCGAGTGAGGGGAAGAGGGGCCGGGGGTCGCAGAGTGCGGCTCGGGGTCCTCAGGAATCTGCTCCATGGAGGGGGCGGGGCCCCCCGAGGGGGGAGGCGGGAGCGGGGTCTCCACGTGGGGGGCTCCACCGGCGGCCTCAACGGGCACTGAGACTGAATCCTCGTCCATCGGGGTGGGACCTGCTGGCCGCCTATCCCTGACTGGAGCATAAGTGCGGGTAGGTGCCTGGACGCCAGCCGGAGTCGCCTGTCCGCCAGCCTGTGCTGCCTGCTGGCGTTTGCGACGGTCCCTGCGGGCCGGGCGTTTCCGCCGGCGAACCTCCTGCCATCCGCCAGCCTCCTGGGTCTGTGCGGCATCCTCCGTCGGGGCCTGCTCGTCAGATGATGGCGCCTGCTGAGACGAGCCAGGGATGTCCGGTCTCTGAGGTGGATGGCCACCCCTCGGGCCTCCTGAAGGGGGTCCAGAGGCGGCAGAGCGTGAAGGATGAACCCCCTTGCGGGGACAGGCGCGTGCGAGGTGGCCCATCTCCCGACAGATGTAGCACTGGCCGAGGAGGCCCGAATACTCCACGCGCTGTATCAGATGTCCTCTAGAAAGACAAGGGAGGAGGATCGTCTTCGGGAGGGACTCCGGTGACGGAACCACAACACGAATGGCCGGGAGTCCTGCTGCCCGAGCTATCACTGAAGCCGCTGTCTGAGGCGTCTCCACCACCTGCCCGAACGCCTTGCCAATGGATGACAAGATGGGGAAACCTGTCGCGCCTGCTAGCGGGTCAGAAGCGGGGTCGAAACCGTGAGTCCATCGCACCAAGAACGCCCAGGATGAGCGGAGGGCAATGGGGCTCCGAGCCAGCACCGTCTGAGCTGCCCGGGGGGGACTCGAAATCCACCTGGTAGTAGCCACCATAGTTTCCAGAAACGCCGTTTCTGGCCCACCGAAACGTGGAACACGTTTCGGAAACGTTTCCGTTTCCAGAAACGGCGTTTCCAAGGCCCTGTTTTTCCAGGGTTTAGAAACCCGTGTGCTGTTTTTCGCCGCCATTCTGCGCGCTTATTTCCGCCATTCTGATCTATCATTTGAGTCTTTGACATTGAACTTGAGCAAAGATGTATTTTTCAAGCTTTTGTAATGTTTTTATTAATTATATATGTATGTATTAAACCCTAAAACCGAAACTCCGTTTCCCCGTTTCTTCTCGAAGGCCGAAACTCCGAAACTCCGTTTCCCGCCGTGCTCCGCACCCCCGTTTCCGAAACTCGTGGAAACTATGGTAGCCACGTCCCAAAAAATCGACGTTGACGATCTTGGTAGGCACGCCAACGAGGCTGCCTTGCAGAAGGTCGCGAAGCTCTCTCCGCATCGGACGGCTACCCACTATCTTGCAGACCAAGGAGGAGGCCTCAAGAGCGGATACTGTGGAAACAAACAACTGATGATCTGCATCTGTGAACTCCAGACGGAGACCGGAATCGGCAGGGGTAGTCGGAGCGGCTTCCATGGAGTCCTCTAGAGGGAAAAGGCCAGAGACCGGGGTCACCAACGGGAGGGACACAGCCCTACGAGGAAACGGAGAGGCGGAAGGAGAGAGGATAGCGGGGGCGGAGCCGCGGGGGGGGGGGGGGGGGGGGGGGGGGCGCTGAGGCGGGGGAGCTAGCGGTGGGAGGAGGGGCGAGACGGAGGGGGAGGTGAGGGAGAAGGCGGGGGGGGGGGGGGGGGGGGGGAGATGGCGGGGGAGGACGCGAGGAAGGAGGCGGGGGGGGGGAGAGATGGTGGGGGAGGAAGCGAGGAAGGAGGCGGGGGAGAGAGGCGGAGGAGATGGCGGGGGACAGGCGGGGGGGGAGGGGGAGAGGGGGGGCGTGCGACGGCGAGAAGCAGCAGGGGGAAGGTAGACGGGAGGGGGATGAGGCCAGTTGAGGATTTATTCTATGTTCCACATGCACCTAAAAAGTTTGTTGTCTCTTGTTTATAGAGCAGCGCTGCTGAAAGTTGTTATTTGGACCGAGGGCCATTTCAGCTCAGAGAAGAAAGGGATTTGTAGATCTACTGCCCATGACTAAGGTTACTAACAATTTGAAAGCTGAAGTTGATATGAGGCTATGTCAATAGCCTTTGCTTGATAGGTGGAGAGGCAGTTGACTGATGCTGCACTTATTTTTGGTCAGATAAATTATGCAGCCAGCTTGCTGCCTGCTGGCACTCATGGTAGGAGAAACTGCTCAAAGTTATGGCTTAGATAAGTTGATCTGCACAGCTTTGCTTGCTGCCATCATTGTGGTGGGCTATTGTTTAACTAAAATGCCTAGTTCAGAATGACGCCATTCTAAAAGAGGTATGCGAAAGACACGCGAACCTAGCTTTGATACTGTTACAAGGCATTGAAACACAATGTCAGATCCATTTGTTGGAAATTGGGGGGCCGCTTCTCGGGAGGTCACCCATCCCAGTAGTGTTCACGCCACAACATGCTTAACCTCCACCACTCTAATCCCTTCCAAGCCACAAAAATTGGTGGAGGGATGAGAATGGACCTAGTCTTCCATTATTGATAGATGATCCCATTGCTTGGGACTTGTCACGTGCATCCGGCACTTGGATGCCACGTAGACATATCTATACAGAAGGTGCAGGATCTGGGATGTTAAACTGGTCCCATGTGAGCCCAGTCCGGGACGAGTCAGCCAGGGATCCATCCCAGTCGTCCGAGGTCAGGTGTGCATTGTCCTGCACATGAGTCCAAGGTCAGGTGTGCATTGTCCTGCACATGAATCAGTGCCAGTCCGTGCTGTGAGTCTCCCTTTGGAATGATGACAATGATTTTGTGTATCTGGTATGGTACCGGATGCCAGATCACTGTGTAGTTAGTTAGGGTTTGCTTTTAGAACAAGGGGCCAGCCCATAGGGCTACCCCAAGTCTTAGTGTGGGCATGGGGATGGTGTGAAACACTCCCATGAGGGCCAGGAAGGCCTTGGCTGAACCGACCAGCCATGGATAGGCCATGGAGGGCTGTAGGACAGCCCTAGGGGCAGGCTAGGGGAAGCCTACAGGCTGTTCAGCCCCTTATGGCTGTAAGGGCAAGTATGGGGCAGCCCGTACAGGTTGCCCAGTCCCCAAAACAGTCTAAAACAGTGTCCAGTCCTACCCTAAATCAGGCGCCTAGTGCCAGCTAGCCAAGGGAAAAGATGCGGATTGCGATTGGCCAGATACGGGTTTCTTCCCACCGCCTCAGAGTGGAGACAGGTAGAGCAGCTGGAAACTTCTAAGGCAGTACGAGAAAAAGCCTACACTGTAGTGGCAAATCTATCTCTTTTTGAGATAGATATAGATTGGACTTTTAAAATCATTTCCATGTGTGTATTGAGTCAATAATGGTTTTATCTCATCATTCACCAAGTGCTCAAGCAAACCAGGGCTAGGACAGCAAAGAAGTTGCTAAAGCAAAGGGGTGGAGGACTGCAGGTCAAGGGCAGAGATTTCTCAGCCAAGAAAGGTCAAGATTTCTGTATTTTCTTTTCAGATTTACAACATTCTAATAAAGCAAATACACCATCCGTGGTGGGGGCCCTACAGAGGGTATTTGGGACCCAATACTGGTCCTCTCTCTCTCTCTCTCTCTTTTCTGCACATCTTCATTCAGTTTTGTGCGTTAATTCCGTTGCGAAAAGAGTGCTGATTTCTGAGCATTGAAGTTACCGATCTTCTCCGAAGCTTCCGCATGTTACAGTGGTATCAGAGCCTACTTTAAGTGCAAAGATTCAGCAAAGAAACCAGAATTTTTTCTCGCTCGTGTGGTTGGTTTTCAGACGCTGGTGGGCTACCCCTTTCGGAGTGACCCCTGTCCCTCGAAGGACGGTTGGTTTTCAGCCTCCGGAAGCCTCCGGAAGTCTCCCACACACATAGTGGATGCTCAGATTGCACTCCAGAAAGGAAGTGCGTTTTCCTGCTATGGCGAGCTTCGACGACGAGAGAGACCAAGAACCATGGGACTAGAGTGCACCAAGCTTGAGTGTTGCAGAGATGTTTGAGCAGATGATGCGAGCAATCGCAGACCAGACGACCAAGTTGGAAGAGCAGAAGGCGTAGATTGAGGCTCTAGAAGAACGTACCCGTTCTCCAGCGTCGCGTTTTCCATCTCCTTCTCCCTCTCCTTCCGTACCCTAGATTCTAGATCCTCGACACAGGGACCCTCTCGCGGGGTCACGACCGTAGCCGAGCTCTTTGCTTGAGTTGCAGATGCGTACATTGGAGATCCGACAACGTGAAGACGAAGCCGTGCGACGTGTGGAACACGAGCGTTACCTAGCAGCTTTGGACGCCAGATTGACACCGATGGCATCCTCGAATCATTTTCCCGAGAAAATGAACTTCAGTAAGTATAATGGTAAACTCGACCCCACAACTCTCTATTCATGGTTGCATCAGTTTGAAGCTTACTTTGCCGCAGTTAGAAAGACAGATACTGACAGAGTGATCTTAGCCAGTTGGTACTTGGAAGGTGAGGCCATTCCTTGGTGGACTCAGTGGGCTCATGCCCACACCAGATTAGGTATGGCAGCTTATGTGTGGGACGAGTTTGTCCGTGACCTTAAGCAACGGTTTCTACCGCCCCACTACCTTGAGCAACAAGAATTGTTGTAATCTGGCTTCATCCGCCCAAGCGCGTTGCCATTTGCAGCACTGATCTCTTCCAACCACATCATAGACATATTCGGTACCACTTTTGTTGCTGTTGCTGCTGCCGAGGAGTGCACATCATCTGCTTCATCATCATCGGCTCTTCAGGTCAGCACATCAGTGTTTTACATCAGGCCACACCTTGGGACAGCAGCCCACTCTCTGCTACAGGTCAGTACATCGGCGTTTTATATTAGGCCACCCTTTGGGACAGCAGCCCACTCTCTGCTACAGTAGAGGACTTCAACGTTTTTCCTTAGCTCATGGGACAGCAGCCCATTCTCTGCTACACAGCACAACACTTCAACGTTCCTATCTTGGGACAGCAGCTCACTCTGTGCTACAGTTTATCATCATTTTTCTTCTTGAGTTTACCTTGAGACAGCAGTCCACTCTCTGCTCACCATCTCACATCATTGGGACAGCAGCCCTCTCTGCTCCTCACCACCCCTCAGGTATTGCAACACCCTTGTTACTAGAGCTTGTACCCATAGTTGCATTCCGTACCCGTACTCATCCGATGTGTACCTTTAGTACTCTCTGGACCACTCCATACATACCATACCTCGTACGGATAAGTTCTTCGTACCAAACATGAGGTTCAATGTACAACACTTATTTGGCCCGTTTTTTAATTATTTTAGTCAGTGGTCATTGCTCAGTAGTTAATAGATTAGTTTTCATTTCAGTATTACCATTGTCTTTCATGCTATTTTTGTATGGATGCTAGATATTTCTTATTTTATATACATAAATATATATATATGTATATATGTATGTGTGTATATATGTGTGTGTGTGTGTGTGTGTGTGTATATATATATGTGTGTATGTATCTATTGATCATTTTCATGCTTGTACTGGCCATTTATGAGGCCTTGCATGTGCATTTTTATTTAGGTATTTTTTTTCCTATTTCTTAATGCTTTTATAGCATTTTTATGCTATTGTGGAGATGTCGGCCTGCTACAGCTGGCCAACCAGCTCTCCTGGAGAGTATATAAGGGCTGTCTCCCTTTCCCCCATTTGATCTCATTTTTCAGCATTCTCTTGAGGTCATTAGCAGTTGCTTTTGCTTCTTATCATTGTACAGCACCTACGGGCTTCCCTCGTACTCAGTTTTTAGCAATAAACATCATTTTCCAGCATTTACAGGTCTTGTACGTTGGCCTACATCTGTGTTTTCTATTTGCTTCACTTTCTTTCCTCGGCTCCGACATCGTCTTTACTTCTGCACTGGTCTTCTTCTACTTAGAGTCACCTCACATCAGAGGGCCTTTGTACATACGTTCCCTCACCCTTATATATAGACTCACTCACCTATTTCATGCTGTGTTGTTCTGCTCTGATCTCTTGTACATCTTGTCCTTTCGTCCTTTTGTCCTCACATGGTATCAGAGCTATCGTGAGCAAAGGGATTGAAGACCTCGAGAGCACACAACATGGATCGTCTACCCACACTCCCGGAGGACCAATTTTTCTCACCAAAAGTTGATTCTCCAAACTCTGATCTGGACCACACAGGGAATGGGACTTCTTACTCAAAGGAGAGCCCCGTTGAAGATCTCACTTTGGGGGACGATCGTTCCATCTACATCACCTCATCTTCACCACCTTTTCCATCACGATCTACCTCTCTGACTTTGTCAGACTTTGCTTCCAGAGGGGGATACATTCCTTCTGCCAGTGTGTGAGTGTGGGACCTTGGCATCCTTTATCTTCTCTCATGGTCCCCTTTTTTGGCCTGAGAGGGGGTGTCTGAAAATGGTATTTGTCTTAGAAAGGGGAATTTTCTGGATTTTCTTAGGTTTTATTCATGTTTTGTGGGTCTTGCTGCTGGCCGACAGCACCTGGCCTGGCCCACCAGCAGCCCCACATACTATATATAGCGTTGCCTTATCACGACTTCATAGACATATTCGGTACCACTTCTGTTGCTGTTGCTGCTGCTGGGAACTGCACATCATCTGCTTCATCATCATTGGCTCTTCAGGTCAGCACATCAGTGTTTTACATCAGGCCACACCTTGGGACAGCAGCCCACTCTCTACCACAGGTCAGTACGTCAGCGTTTTATATCAGGCCAGCCTTTGGGACAACAGCCCACTCTCTCCTACAGTAGAGGACTTCAGCGTTTTTCCTCAGCTCATGGGACAGCAGCTCACTCTCTGCTACACAGTACAGCACTTCAGTGTTTTATCATCACTACCTATCTTGGAGCCCACTCTCTACTACAGTTTATCATCGTTTTTCTTCTTCAGTTTACCTTGGGACAGTAGCCCACTCTCTGCTCACCATCTCACATCATCGGGACGGCAGCCCCCTCTGCTCCTCACCACCCTTTAGGTATTGCAGCACCCTTGTCGCCAAAGCTTGCACCACCACCACTCGGGATGGCAGCCCTGTTTGCTCCTCACCACCACTTAGGTATTTGTCACTAGAGCTTGCACCACCACCACCACTCGGGATGGCAGCCTTCTTTGCTCCTCATCATCACTCAGGTACCGCAGCATCCTTGTCACCAGAGTCTGCATCCCTTCCGCTGCTCACTACCACCTTGGAGTGCCTCTGCATCCACCGACGCGAGTCTTCGACACTGACCACCTCACGGAGTGCCTTTGCCTCACATCGACGCGAGCCTTGGTCACCGACCGTGCTTCATCTCCGACATCGTCTTTGCTTCTGCACTGGTCTTCTTCTACTCAGAGTCACCTCACAACAGAGGGCTCTTGTACATATGTTCACTCACCCTTATATATAGACTCACTCACCTATTTCATGCTGTGTTGTTTTGCTTTGATCTCTCTCCCACACTTGTAACACCGGCTCTGAACTTTCTTGTGCACCGTCGAGAGTGCCTGATCAGGTCCGATAGACGATGAAACTTTCAATTTCCCCTGTGAAACTAGGATGGATTCCTCTTCCAAGAGGAGAGTACACAGATCATCAAACTCGAGGGAACGTGTTGTGATCTGAACCCGCAAAGCTCAGGAAACCATGTCATAATTTGCAGGAAGCCTGATGAGGAGGAGAGCAGCTAACTGAGAAGAGGTCAGGGTAGTACCCATTGCCACTAATTGGTCATGAATTACCTTAACCTTCATCACAAATGATTGCATGGAAGTCCCTGTTGTAAACTCCAGAGAAAAGAGCTGATCCAATAGGTTGACAGACCGCATTGTAGAGTCCCGTGCATATAGATCTGTCAGCTTTCTCCAAACAGCAGCAGCACAATCCAATGTTTGCACGGCGGGGAGACCTCTGGTGAGATGGCTCGTACAAGTGCAGAGTGAGCTTTTGAGTCTTGATTCTCCCAAGCTGAAAATTCTGCGAGAAAGGCATCCTCGTGGTCTTGAGTCCACTTCCTAGAGTTGGTAGGGCGTTCGAGCTTTCGTTCGTGGCCCTGAACAATCTCCTAGAGTCCCGTGTGTGTGAACCAGATCTTCATCTGTAGCTTCTAGTGATCATAGTTTGAACCATTGAACTTGTCCTCCTTGTTCGTGCAGGGGGAGACCCATGTCTGCCTCAAAGAAGCTATGTCTCAAACAACCTCTGTAGCTAAGCAATCCACGTGCTCTCTCAAGCACCTTTCCACAGGATCCAACTAGGGACTAATAGCCCCCTCTGAAGATGCAGGCTGGACAGCAGCAAAAGAAACCCAAAAAACACACCACCGGGAACCTCCTACCATAAAAGAGGGAGGGGATCTTGGAGGGAGAAGAGCTGATGTGCCACTTGTCTGATGCACTCACTGAATCTGCAGCTAGAACTCCTCCACTTGCCTTTGTAGAAGAAAACACAGCTTGGGGGCTGGCTGACAGCAGTTGGAGAGCTTGTAGAGCAAAAACGCAGCTAAGAAAGAAGAAACGCAGCCACTGTTTGAAGGATCTACAGCCTGGAGAATCTGGGGAAGCAGAAAACGTAGAGGAACAGATTGTGCAGCAGCCAGAGCCTAGGCGAATGATACCATGAAAGAATGTGCACAAGCGGAAGCAATGAACATGCGAGAGAGAAAGATTGCAAGCAAGAACTGAGCTTTATTAGCTTGAGGTTACAGAGTACAAGAGCCAGCAAATAGGGCAATGAATGATATGATTGAATGAATAAAGGGAGCAACTCTTATATACTTGTGCATGAGGCAGTCGGCTGTAGGAAACAGGCCGACAGCTCCACGACAGCATAAATAGAGAAAGATGCAATATTTTAACACATATGAGCTTCCATGTGACACATAAATCAGTTGTTTTTATCAATGCAACTTCACCACCTTCCATCTTTTACATTTATTTTGACCTCTAGAGTCTAACCTTCTGAACACGTCTAATGTTCCATACATGTAAAACTAGAAAATGCAGTCTCTCCCTCTCTTGCCTGGCCACAAATCTCAATGCCATGGCTTGAAAGTTGGCATGCCATCTTGCAAACCAGCATAGGCTCTTGCCTTATTCCTCTTTTCAATTGTATGCTCAAGCCTCTGCGGTGTAGTGGCTCCCCACTGGCTGCATTATCCGTTCTTCTTGGCGCAAAGTATTGCCACTTGATACTGTGCATTTATATGAATAGCTAGTGTGCAAAATTTATCACTGGATATTGTGCATTTGTGTGAATAGCTAGTGCTGGTTCTTAGCAATGGGCATATATTGGCTACAGGCTAGTAGATAAATGATGTCTAAAAAGTAACGGGATGTCAAGTATTTTTATGTAGCTTTTACCTCCTTTTTGGCACAGCCTCTACATTTGTGACTCATAATATGCAATTTAAAAGCATCTTTTTTTAAATAAGAAAAGAGGAACTCTTGAATAATCATGTGGGATGAGTTGGGGCAGCTTACATCTGCGTCACCTTGACCATGTTTTGATGTATTTCAGGGGACATCCAAGGACGCTGCAACAAACAAGCTTGTAAACCATGGTGAATCCTTCTTGGGTGCCATGAGACGTGGAACACAAGAAGCATTTTGGAGCACTCAGAAACACATTAAGAAGGCCTCAAATTGGTTTAAAAAGTGGTGGTCTGGAAATTCAAATTCAGAAATGTCCAAGTCTACAACTACTGAACTCTAAAAGACGAGGTTTTCAAAGTGTTTTAATTGAGCAAATGTATTCCAACAGCCAGTATGTTGCTCAGTTTTGATTCTCCCGATCAATAGAAAATTACACTTTTCTCAAGAGCAACCAATTGGTTGATCAACGTGCATAGTAGTTTTAGGTTATCAAAAGGTTCACAGCTAGACTACTGAAGTGTTCCTGCTTGCCCCCCTAAATTGTACATACTCGCAAGTTGTACCATCATCTTTCTGGGCACTCAAGAGGTTGTGAGGCTAGGTTTAGGTTTCAAAACCTTTGTGATTAGACAACTTATTGTACATGCTTTCAAGTTGCACCATCATATCTGTGGGAACTTAGGAGGTTATGAGGCTGGTTCATCATCATATCTCTGGGAACTCAGGAGGTAATGAGGCTGGTTCACCTGTTGGTAGGTTACATTGGGTTGTGAGGTTTCTCTCTCTCTCTCTCTCTCTCTCTCTCTCTCTCAGAAAAGATGATCCGACTCCACTTCCTTTAGGAGCCTCCATGAAGTTTGCCGATGTCGTTCCTTCTCCATTGGGTTTGCTGTGCCAGTCTCTTGCCATATGTCTTGGCTTTCCACAGTTGTGGCAAGTGAAGGTCCTTCCTCCTACTCTGCCTCTTCCTCGTCCTCGTCCTCGAGAGAATCCTCCTCGGGTGAAGAATGCTTTTTCTTCTCATGTTGTTGAGTCCAGCCATTTCTTCTCTTTGCCTCAGGTCTCTTGCTCTAGTAGAGCTCCTTCTATCTCGTGTAGCTCCCATTCAAGTACATTCTTTAGTGTTGCCACAATGCTTTCATATTCACCTTTGTCCACACTCTTCAGAAGCACTGCTAGTGCCTTATTATCTTTGACCTTTTTGCCAATGGCTACCAGTTGTTGCTTAATGCTTTTATATTTGTTCAAGTGTGTGATTAAAGGTTCACTTTCCTTCATATCCAATTTGTAGAATTGCATTAATAGATTCATCTTTGAATTTTTAGCTTGTGTGCCAAATAATTTATTGACTTTATCCCATGTATCTTTTGCCTATTGTATGTATCCATGTGATGTGATGAATGATTTCATCATTTAAACTGAGTGTGATAAGTCCCAATGCTTTTTCATTCTTGCTCTTTCACTCATTTTTTCTTCTCACCTTTGGGCATTCATCTCTTCCCTCAACTAGCCCCCATAAATTTTTCCTCATGAGCAGATACATGGTTTTTGTCTGCCATGTATAAAACTGCTCCCCATTAAATTTGGCTATTTCTTGTGCCGTACTCGTGATAATGTGAAAGGGGTCTTACCTCTTGATCCAATTTCAAGATTCAAGGGCAGTCTCTATCCTTTTACAACTCAATCTGGTGTTTAGGAGATGATTACAACAGATTTATCAGCATAAAATTACCAAAAATTATATTAAATCAAGGGTAACCAATTTGTACTACGGAATGGTTGGAGTATCAAGCCATCTCCGAATTGCAATATGAAGTTATAGGGATCTGTATCAGATATCTAATGGTGGTTAATTTGAACTCTCAATTGCACCAAAATATAGTGATTAGTACTGATTAGCAAATTAATCCTCTATTTTGTGCACCAAAATATAGTGATTAGTATTGATTAGCAAATCAATCCTCTATTTTGTGTGCAAAAAATAGAGTATGCGGGGAGTCCAGATCTGAGGCCTTAGAGTTCAAATGAGCTCAAATGCTTTCAAGGCCATCAATAGCAATTAGTCTAGTAGAGGATTAAGCGAAGAAACACAAGATTTGACCAAACATTGAATGCTTAATCTTTGTTTTACCAAAATCACCTGCAGATTTGATGAAGAGCTTAGATCTCACTGTAGACTTGATCAAATCAAATTCTGTCTTCACCAGCTTGTAGAGCACCCTTGAAAATCCCTAGGGCCAAGAGGAATTAGACCCATTGCATTTGGTGAAGTAGAGATTTCAATTTCTCCTCAAAAAAACGACGCCAGTAAATTAGCAAATTTC
The DNA here is from genome assembly GCF_041138505.1 of Cibotium barometz. NCBI lineage: Eukaryota > Viridiplantae > Streptophyta > Polypodiopsida > Cyatheales > Cibotiaceae > Cibotium > Cibotium barometz. The sequence continues at coordinate 47,205,301 of NC_141084.1, forward strand.
TCCAGCTCTGCACGGCGGTTTGACCTTGTGTTTGGATGGGTTGGAGCACAAGTGTGTTAGCTATGTTTGTCTAAAGTGGCTTGAGCTAATTTGATGTATGATGGGAGATAGAGCTCCTCCACTAGCTGGGGGTATAGAGGGTTTGTTGAAAAAGAGGTAAAAATATTAATTATTTGTTAATCCTAATTAGCTAGGTGATTAGCAAGATAATGGGTTCACAAATTGATGGATTCTAGGCTAGGCTCTAATACCATGTTAAAATTACAGCAATGTGATGAGCTATGGTGGATCAAATGCTAGAATCAACATCATTAATAAAAAGATTAGACGATAATTAAGATGTAATTAGTGAGCAATTAACTGATAGCTTAATGTAAGCATGGATAATAAAAAACCAATAAATTCTCATTAGGTCAATGCCTCAATTTATAGGGTTTACATCCAAGCATCTAATCCCACTGATTTCTCCTTGATTCACTTCACCTCTTTTGCTTGATTCTCTCCACCTCTCCCAGAATATCTCCACACCTCCTAAATCTCCTCATGCCACCCTTTATTCTCTTCTAGTAGATACTTCTCACCTTTTCACAGGTTCTCTCACATTTACAGATTCTCTTTTACAGCCTCTTGCTAAGGGCTTGTTCCCGCACACACTCTATTCACTTGTATATTTCAACAATCATTTCGTGTTGTGAAATTCTAGCAAGTCAAGTGGTGTGTATGATGATAAAATTTGTCTCTACAAATAGGCCCATGCCTTCTTAGATTAGAAATTTAAGACAAATAATATAATATTTGCTTGGGTTAGTTAGGAGTTGGTTTAGATTTCACCTCCATTGAAGCTCGAATTTAGCAATGATGTTATCATCAGCCTTGCATTGAAGCAAGCTTGATAGCCACATTAAGAATGAGAATTAGGTTGCAACAACCTGACATCTAATATATCTCATTTGGTCGTTATTATAAGTTGGCTCTTGAGTTAGAGCCTCTATAGTATTCAATTTTTTTTGCACAAACCTACGTTGAACATGGGAAACATAACAAAGATTAAATATTCAATTCATTGTCAACATAGCAAACCTACATTGAAAATGGGCAACAAACCTACATTGAACAGGGGCAACATAACATAGATTAAATATTCAATTCACTATCAGCATAACAAAAAATGAAACGATAAGAGAAAGACTTATAGTTTTACTTTGGCATGGAATCCTCTAACCAGATTGGTGCAATAACAAGTTCTTTGCATCAAATGGATAATCACCAAGCTCCAATGTCCACTACAAATTACAAAACATATTAAAAACAATCTAAGGGACTAAATTCTAACAATGAGAACATGGAAAAATTCAACTTATTTTTTGTTATATAAGCCACGAACATCTCTACATGGGAAAATTCGACTTACTTTTTTTTATACGCCATGACATATATTTATACCTCTTCGAAGTTCACCCTTGAGAACCAATTAAAGATATCAAGGAAGCTTCTTGAGTCATTTTGCAAGATTTGTGAGATGGCAGAATAATCAAGATGAAATATCCTACATTGTAGATCTGCAAGATATGTACTTACAATCATACTGCAACCAAATAAAGAAGTTACAATACAATATAGACGTTTTAATAACAACAATTATTAAACACGTAGATAAACCACTTACTTCAAAATATACCCATGATTTGATCAATGTTTCTAATTTTAGTTTGTTTGTTTTTCACCACCTTGTTGTATGCATCAAATGGCATGCACCAAGAAGACTGTAAGAAAAAATAAGACAGAAGACCCGAAAGTTGGACACATGTATTAGGTTCAGGAAGGGAAAAGTCCACTAAATTTGTTAAGGAGGGAAGGAAACAAAGGTTCAAGTAGTATGTTTATGCACTGAGGGAAATCAAAAGAACCTATAAGTGCACGAGCATGGCAATGTGAAAGCTTTCATTCCAGCGTGTCGTCAGAGCGATATGCATGGAATTTAAACTTGCCAGTCTTCAGCCTTACTATGCTTGCAGGAGGTGGCTGAAGATTGGCTTATTGAATTTTTTCATAGAAGTGCTTTACAACGTGAAGAACACCGTGAGAATACATCGCTTGGAAGATGTACATGCCAAAAATCATAGGAAAGAAAAGCACATTATGTGGGATCGACATCGGCACGTGTGAGTATACCTTTTTTGGTGACATCAATAAACTCATCGGGTCATGTACCGGATGTCACTTTAAAAGGTGCACTAGGGACATGTGGTTAGTGTCACCAAAGGCAACTTGTTTTTAGGTGCATGCAAGGCATATTCAACCTATTTCTTTTCTAGGACTTTTAGTTCATACCATGGGAAGGACACCACCTCAATACTGCACTCCACATGAGCTCCCCAATGCGATTAAAGTATCTCCTTTGTTCATTTTATTACATATGTACATTGTGCTATAGTCTTGTGAGTTACACAATAGGCCAAACTATACATACACGATAGAATAGTTCTCCACAACATGACCAAGGTATCTCCTTGTGCAATTACTGTGTATTTGCATGTAGCAATCTTGTGAGGTACACAATAGGTCAAAATGCACAAGCATGATAGAATAGTTCTCTAGAACAATGCGATCAAGGTATCTCCTTGTGAAACATATTGTCTTTTCACGTTGTAGCAGTCTTGTGTGTTACAACATAGGCTGAAATGTATAAACGCAATAGAATAGTGCATTACAATGTGATCAAGTAAACTTTTTGTGTAATTAACTTTCTATTTGCATTATTGCATTGTAGTGGTTTTTTGAGGTACATAATAGGTTAAAAATGTAAAATCGTGATAGGAATGTTATTTAAAATAACGACTACATGAATGCTAGTTTATAAAGAACTATGGGTTCGCATTGTGATTGCCTTACCTTGATATGATGGCTGTACTTGATTCGGTTGCCTATATGGAAGACCAACAAAGCTCAAAAAACTCGGTTTCTTTCTGAGGTATAGAGTAGATATAAAATGTTAAAACTTGATAAAAAGGCTCTGCAAAATGTGACTGCATGAATGAAACTATGGGGTTCACATTGTGATTGCCTTATCTTTATAGCTTGTTTGTACTTGATGATTGGGTCACCCATATGGAAGACCAACAAATCTCAAAAAACTCAAAGGATTGGTTGCCCATACCTACTTGCGCGAGTCTTCTCTTGTACATCAAGAGCAACACAGCTATTTCGTAGCATACCCTCACAAAGAAAGAGGACCAATGATTAAGAAGTGGTGCCATTATTTGTCATCAAAACATTGTCTAGATTTGTAGGTGGATATCCACTACAGTGGAATGCAGCCAAATTGATGTTTCTAGAGAAGGAATTAGCATTGTGCACATTTGGATTTGGAACATGAGCTTTTTCATTCAATAAAAATTAGAATTTGACATATTTATCATATGCACTTGGATGTGGAATAGAGGATCCAAGCAAGGAAAACGTAAGCTACTTTGTTACAATAAAACCTCATAGTCTTGAGGCCATAGATTGAGATAGGTCAGGGAATGATCTCCCACCAAAAAAGAGAAGATTATGTAACAAAGAAGAGACCATATCTAAGTCCGAGGAATGATGCTTTTTGATTGTGAAATCTAGATATTGAATTTTGATGCAGAGGCCCATTTTTTTTGGTACCGTCGATGCAATGCTTTCCATTAAAAACATTTAGATGTTGCATTAGAGATGTGTGCCATGCGTGTTTTCTTTGTTTATGAATAAGTTTTATTATTATTTTTACCTTAAATTCTTTATTTAGTTCTTTCAGTCCGTTCCACTGAAGTATTCTATCATAAAACCATTGGAATGCCTCCAACAAAATATTTGCTCTTATCTATCCACCATTTCTCCTTGTGTGTCGGAAGAATGAAGTCTTGGCTTGGTAATGGGACTTCTCCATATCTTGAATGGACCAAAAAGCTAGGCTTACATATTTACTTTGAAAAATATGGTAAATGATTTACTGTAAACAAAAATAGGTGCTACAAAAGATTATTTACCTCTAAGCTTGTTAATGTATTTTGTTTGTTGCACTTCCACATTGGTGCATACTCCTTTTCAAGTTCTATGTGTAAATTGTAAATATGCTTCTTTGTTGGGTTTTCGAGCTCCTCAATAAGCCTCATGGTTCACCTTGCTCAGAATCCATAGAAAACCTACATAATTCTGTTAGTTCGCCTAAGGGAATCTCCAAGTTTGGACCCAAAACAAGTAAATAGAGGCAAAACCCAAAAAGGGGTGCATTTGAAAAGGCAAAAAGTTTCACAATGATTTCGGTTACAAGAAGTTTCATTATCATAAATTAGGTTTTTTATATTTTATTAATTTTTAACATTCTTCTTATATTTTATTATTAATTGTTACCATAAAGATACATATTTTGACGTAGACTCAGTCTAAGTTGATGTGGCATTTCTTACACGATCATTTTTTTGATGTAGATACCATTTTTACATACTCTCTCTCTAACTTGAGGTGGCATTTCTTGCAATATAATTTTTAGACCCTAAAATTTCCCTAATGTTTCTCGTAACCTTCTTTGGGGATTTTTTTTAACGAGCTTATCATGTGATATTTTTAGAGCATTTAGTGAGCTTTTGAGAAAGGTCTCATGTTTTTCTTAGTAGGATACCTCAATTCAATAAACATTATTTAATACCATGGTACCTTTGAGGAAAATATATTTTTACATATTGAAATAAATATGGCAACGGCAAATGGATATCTAGATCTACATAATCAAAAACCTAATAACAAGGCTTATGCTATCCGAAAATTATTAATACCATGGTACCTTTGAAGTAAATATATATTATTTTTATATTGAAAAAAACATGGCAATGGCAAGTGGATAGATGTACATAATAAAAAACATAATAACAAGGCTTACGTTATCCAAAAAAGTATTCAACTATAAGTGTCACAATATCAGCTCTACATTATCCAAAAAATCGTGTAATCATAAGTGCCAAAAAATTATCCAAGCATAGTATAAGTGTCATAACAGTAGATCTTCTCTTTTCACCAATGCAAAATCACGGATAGGCCCCTCGATGAGATAAAGTTTAATGACCTAAGAGCCATATCACGGATAGGTCCATGGATGGGAGAGAGATTCCCTCACATTATGATTGGATATCTTTGGCTGGTGTATAAACATGTTTTCACTCTGATGAAGCCCCAAAACTCACATGAACATGTAGTAAATGTGTTTGCATGCCACATAATACTTTTTTCCTTGTACATGTTTCTAAAAATTTGGGAATGTACACCAAGGTTGAGATTGTATATGCACTTCATAAGACTTCTTATTTGGTCCATCTTCTTCTATCTCAAATATCTCATACTCATACTGAGATTAACAACCTTTTCAATCAATACTACTCGGTCCATTGTCAATGCAGAATCTATTCTATTTTTTGCTTCCCTTGAAATCCTATTTTCCATTGAAATTCCTATTTGCCAATTCATGCGAACTCCACTTCTCCCAACTGAGTCCATGCCCATCTTATTGAATTCACACTTGCAAGAGTCTTTAATGCAGCACTAGCAATACTTTCACTTGTGCCTTCACCTATGATGTTTGATGTTTCCATCCGGGGATGCACTGACATTTCACCAGCTATACTACTATGCCATCCAACCTAAATCCAGCATAAACCAATGCCTTTGCCATTTTTTTGTCAATTTTGTTCCCTCTTGGGCCAAATATAAGGAAAAATTGGTATGGGTGAGATATTGCTATCTAGGTGCCAAGAATCCAAATTTACATCATGAGGAAAAAACCACATGAATTGTGACCTCTTGCCTCCTAGTCCTAGGTGATTTCTCTCTGAAAAGAAACATGGACATGGCACAACTATAGAATAATTTTAGATGATTTGATTGCACTTTATCCTCCTTGTTTCTTCAATGATTCATCATCCTAGGCATTTCACATGAATATTTAAAGGCACTCTCTTGATTTTCGACTGTATTCAATGAATGGATTGCTCCATAATACACCTTCAATCCAACATACATCGGAGTTATGTTGCAGGTGTGTTATGTTGAAGTGTCAGATCTCGCTCTATGAAAAAGTTTCTCCTTGGTTGGCCTCATGGCTGTCTATTTTTATTCTCATAATTATACTTGGGATGATGGAAACTTTTATATCCTCCACATTAACCACATGAAATGGCCTTCTTTTGTGACACAGAGTTTCCCTATCACCTTCTAATACCCAAGTGTCTTGATACGTCTCTAGATGAGGTCCAGATCCTACATGCTTTTCCAACATGTATGTAGTTTGCACTTTGCAATAGAGAGTTGGCCATGTCTAATACGCATGCATCATGGGTGGAAGCATGGTTAGGTGGTACCAAAAAAGTGTTGTCATTGACACTTCTTTTCTAGTGGTTTTGAGGACATTTTTCAAGATTTGAGAAAAAAATATTGTCTTTGTTTTTTTCCCTCCCACGTCTTCGTCCCATAACAGCTTTACCAGCCCAATGGCCCACATCATTCAGCCACTCCTCTCCTTTCCCGCTTGTGATTCGAATGACATGCTCTTTGGAAAAAATATTTTCTTTGTTTTTTCCCTACTACATCTTCTTGTCCCGTAATAACAGCTTCACCAACCTAGTGGCCCACGTCGTTCAACCACTCCTCTCCTTTCCCGCATATGATTTGAATGACATGCTCTCTCTCTCTCTCTCTCTCTCTCTCTCTCTCTCTCTCTCTCTCTCTCTCTCTCTCTCTCTCTCTCTCTCTCTCTCTCCCCAAAGCATCCATTGAGGCTTTGGACAGTAGGTTGCCTCAAAAACATGCTCCGATCACGTCTTTCTAGGCCAATACTTGGAGGAGGTGGACTTTCAGTTGCTTGGGCACCATCCTAGCCAAGCTAAAAGTTCTCAACATGATGTTAAAACTACCCAGCATGAAGCTGAAAATGTTCGACATGACAGGGGACACGATTGGAGTTCTCAGTTGGATGCACAACCAATAGTCAGTTCAAATGACATTAGGTAAGAAGGTCTAAGAGTAATCAGCGAATACTGGTGGGTGTGAGGCAAAGGGTGCATTGACAGAGAGTGAAGAGCAATGTTAGGGGTATTGAACCATTGTACGTTGATGACAGTAGGAAAAAGAAGATTTGCAAAGTTGTGGCTAGCTGTTTGCTTCCCTATCACCTTCTAATACCCGAGTGTCTTGATACATTGGAGTTCCACCAATAACTGGTCCTTCCACAAGGCGAGCCACTTCAATTGTACGAGAAACATTCTTATTAGAAATCCTAGCCAGCAATGTCTCTAGATGAGGTCCAGATCCTACATGCTTTTCCAACATGTATGTATGTTGTTTGCACTTTGCAATAGAGAGTTGGCCATGTCTAATACGCATGCATCATGGGTGGAAGCATGGTTAGGTGTGGTTCCAAAAAGTGGTGTCATTGACACTTCTTTTCTAGTGGTTTTGAGGACATTTTTCAAGATTTGAGAAAAAAAATATTATCTTTGTTTTTTCCCTCCCACGTCTTCTTGTCCCATAACAGCTTCACCAGCCCAATGGCCCACATCGTTCAGCCACTCCTCTCCTTTCCCGCTTGTGATTCGAATGACATGCTCTTTGGAAAAAAAATTTTCTTTGTTTTTTCCCTCCCACATCTTCTTGTCCCATAACAGCTTCACCAACCCAGTGGCCCATGTCGTTCAGCCACTCCTCTCCTTTCCCGCTTATGATTTGAATGACATGCTCTCTCTCTCTCTCTCTCTCTCTCTCTCTCTCTCTCTCTCTCTCTCTCTCTCTCTCTCTCTCTCTCTCTCTCTCCCCCCAAAGCACCCATTGAGGCTTTGGACAGTAGGTTGCCTCAAAAACATGCTCCGATCATGCCTTCCTAGGTTGATACTTGGAGGAGATGGATTTTCAGTTGCTTGGGAACCATCCTAGCCAAGCTAAAAGTTCTCAACATGATGTTAAAACTACCCAGCATGAAGCTGAAAATGTTCGACATGACAGGGGACACAATTGGAGTTTTCAGTTGGATGCACAACCAATAGTCAGTTCAAATGACATTAGGTAAGAAGGTATAAGAGTAATCAGCGAATATTGGGTGTGAGGCAAAGGGTGCATCGACAGAGATGGAAGAGCAATGTTAGGGGTATTGAACCATCGTACATTGATGACAGTAGGAAAAAGAAGATTTGCAAAGTTGTGGCTAGCTGTTTGCTTCCCTATCACCTTCTAATACCTGAGTGTCTTGATACATTGGAGTTCCACCAATAACTGGTCCTTCCACAAGGCGAGCCACTTCAATTGTACGAGAAACATTCTTATTAAAAATCCTAGCCACCATCAATGTCTCTAGATGAGGTCCAGATCCTACATGCTTTTCCAACATGTATGTATGTTGTTTGCACTTTGCAATAGAGAGTTGGCCATGTCTAATATGCATGCATCATGGGTGAAAGCATGGTTAGGTGTGGTGTATGTTGTTTGCACTTTGCAATAGAGAGTTGGCCATGTCTAATACGCATGCATCATGGGTGGAAGCACGGTTAGGTGTGGTACCAAAAAGTGGTGTCATTGACACTTCTTTTCTAGTGGTTTTGAGGACATTTTTCAAGATTTGAGAAAAAAAATATTGTCTTTATTTTTTCCCTCCCATGTCTTTTTGTCCCATAACAGCTTCACTAGCCCAATGGCCCACATCGTTCAACCACTCCTCGACATGCTCTTTGGAAAAAATATTTTCTTTGTTTTTTCCCTTCCACATCTTCTTGTCCCATAACAGCTTCACCAACCCAGTGGCCCATGTCGTTCAGCAACTCCTCTCCTTTCCCGCTTATTTGAATGACATGCGCTCTCTCTCCCTCTCTCCCCCTCTCTCTCTCCCCAAAGCACCCATTGAGGCTTTGGACAGTAGGTTGCCTCAAAAACATGCTCTGATCACGTCTTTCTAGGTCAATACTTGGAGGAGATGGATTTTCAGTTGCTTGGGCACCATCCTAGCCAAGCTAAAAGTTCTCAACATGATGTTAAAACTACCCAGCAGCATGAAGCTGAAAATGTTCGACATGACAGGGGACACGAACTGAGTTTTCAGTTGGATGCACTACCAATAGTTAGCTCAAATGACATTAGGTAAGAAGGTATAAGAGTAATCAGCGAATACTGGGTGTGAGGCAAAGGGAGCATCGATAGAGAGTGAAGAGCAATGTTAGGGTTATTGAACCATCGTACGTTGATGACAGTAGGAAAAAGAAGATTTGCAAAGTTGTGGCTAGCTGTTTGCTTCGACAACAGAGGGCATTGGCACAGAAACTCAAAAAGAGATTTTTAAGGAGCTCCTACAACATTCAAAATTGAGGAATGACAATGGTTGCCTTCCTCAACCTCATCTAGTTTCTTCTCCATGTTTTATTTTCTACAGTGCTTTTTGTTGCTATGTTTTGTTTTTTTTAGCACACTCAATCACTGAATGCATTACATAGAAGTCTTACTAGCTCCTTACTAGTAGGTATTTCCTTGAGCTTGTTTCTTTCGAATGTCCATAGTAGCAGTCGCTTCTTATGCAGAGGGAGGCACACAGTCGCTTCCATGATGGGAGAAGTACTTTGGGGTTCTTGGCCCATTCGTCGTTGAACAGGAATTGGCTAATTTTTCACCAACATTTTGTGACATGTGTTGGCTTGTGAATTATGCATATACGCTACTTTGTCATAGAGAATTCATGTAACCTTTTCTTGTTAAAACATGTGTTATTATGATCTTAGGCCATGCTCCAGTGCTCCTTACTCCTCTTGTTCTTATTATTACAATAATCTAGACTAATCGAAATTACTTACATAGTAGTTGTTCTTACAATCTAGACTGTCCTCCACAAGTACTTTTGAGAAGCACATTAGTGTCTTTTTGTGTGTTTATCTGCTTCAAGCACAGTGAAAAAGCACTTAAGAGTTTGATAAATAACTTTCGAGAAGCACATAAGTGTTTTTTTACTATTGTTATATGTACTTATAGTAGTCCAAAAGCACTTTTGAGATTGAAAAACTGCTTGAGCAAATCAGCATTTTTTACTATGTTTATTGACATGAAAAGAGAAGTCAAAAAAACACTTTTAGTTTGAAAAGTGCTTTTTGCTATTGTTATTTGCTAAAAGCAGTCCAAAAACACTTTTTGAGATTATAAAAGTGATTTTCAAAAGTCATGTGGTTTTGAGATTGGAAAAATGCTTTTCAAAAGTCATAAGTGGTTTTGAGATTGGAAAGGTGATTTTCAAAAGTCATAACTGGTTTTTACTATGTTTATCTTGTTGAGAAAAGCACTTCTAAGAAGCACATAAGTGTTAAAGCATTTCACAAGTACTTTCTAAGATTTGTAAAGCGCTTTTCAGAAGACATAAGTGGTTTTTATTATGTAGATCTATTAGAAAAAAGCACTTTTCAACTTAAAACAAGCACTTTTGATGAGAAGCACTTTTCATCACACAAAAACCACTTTTCATCTTAAAAAAGCACTTTTGAGAATCCCATAAGTGTTTTGTGCTATTGTTGTTTGCTAAAAGTACTGGAAGCGATTTTTGAGATTTGAAAAAGTGCTTATGATGTAAGCTATTTGAAAAGTACTTATCAGAAGATGTAAGCTATTTGAGATTTGAAATGTGATTTTCAGGGGCAAACAAGTTCTTTATGCTGTTGTTACTAGCTATTTGTTTTCTCAAATGCCATTTGTTTTGTTTTCCCATATTGTAATGGTTGTTTCATGCTTTAAGCTCTCTCATGTGACTGAAAATGTTTCCTTCATGTAGGCAGAGAGCTATTCAAGATATTTAAGTCAACCTATCCCCATGTTCAGATCTTGTTGAGGTGCTTTGAGGGGCTTAAGCCCTACTTCAATGACAATGACAATTGAAAGACAAATATACTTGTTACTGCATAGCTCATGTGCAAATGATGTTTCTGATGCTTTCAATTATATCTGTCGAAGGCTTCATGATAGAACATGAATGTGTATTTGATCTCTTTATGTCAAGAGTGTGGGAAATTTTACCTATGTAGTACCTCATTCTCTTTATAGTGGCATCACATCTATTTGCGGGTCTTTGCTTTGCACAAAAGCTGAGATTTTGCGTTTCATGACAAAAAATATATTTTTGGAGTGTGTTCTCATTGTGGCACAAAAAAGCTGGCTTTGTGTCCAATTGAGACAAGCAATACATTATTCTTGCTGCCTATTAAAGTGTTTCAAGACATAGAATGAGTCAATGAGGATGGTGTAAAGAAAAAGAGGAAAAATCTCATAGTGGTGCAAATGGGATGTCTGGATTTCATATCCTTTTTCTAAGACAAAATCAAGAGCTTCATGGTGCATAACTTCATCTATAGGTGGCAAGCACAATAGTGCAAAGACTATTTGACAAGATTTCCTAATGATGTAGTGGTATCAATGATTGAATTTGCAGAGAACTACTCGTTTAAGGAACATAATGAGATTTAATCTACGCGCATTGGTACTGTGAGCAAGTCACAATATTAGTACACATTACTTATATTCACGCCAACAAAGATGACATGAAAAAGACTTATCACTTCTATATCTCTGATGATAAAACACATGACACATTGTTTGTCATCTAGCATTGTCTGCTTTTGCATGATAGGTGGCTTAAGGATCAAGGGCATGAGTTGAAATATCATTGGGTGTGGTCAGATGGTTTTGCAGCACAATTCAAGTTGGAGTGTCCATTCTATTTTGTGGCGAGATACTTTGCCACCACATTTGGCTTGGAGATGTCATGGAATTTTCCATGTTCAAGGCATGGAAAGGGAGAACACGATGGAGTAGGTGCAGTTATAAAATGAGAGTTGACACATGAACAACTAAATCCAAATGGATGCATGCTAAAATGTGCACGCAATTGTGTTACTTTCTTGAGGGCACGGTTTTCTCACAATGATGTGCATAGGGTCTTTTGGGAGATCAAGGTACATGATGTGTTAAGAAAAAATAAGTGGGATTACAATCCCATAGACAAGTCCCTCTCTATGCATTCAGTGAATGGATATTCCACCACTGATACATGTGCTATAAGATGTCAAACACTATCATGCTTTTGTGATCAATGTATCGATGGGCATTGGAGAAGATGTAGGAATAAGCTAGTTGTACAGAGTTGGGAGTACCACACTATTGAACCCTTGGCTAATGCTGAACAGGGTGAGGTTAGCTCAAGTGATGAGGATAATACTGATGTCCTATTGTATGCAGGTCACTCATATGCCTTGAGTGATACCTTGTGTGTGGGAGACAACTTTGTTGTAAATGTGCAAGACATCTAGAATGGTATAGAGTTTTACATCATTAATTGCATTGCTATAAAGTAAAAACTTGGTAGAGCATGATCGAACAATTGGGGTAATGTTTTGGCTACACGTTCATTGGTAGTTATAGAACACTACTACGAAAAACTCCACGATGATGTTTGGCAGCTGCTTATAGATAAGCCTCCTATTCTCATGTACTCACACTTGGTCCGGGTCGTCAAGTTCCATATGGAGCCTATACTTGGTCATACAAACCTTTATAGGTTGGATCAAGAGACCAAAGAAAATATTTATAACAACATGCTTTTTAACCTATAGTTTGATCCTACTTTGCTCCATGCCTTTTGACCTGTAGTTCTCCTCTTGAAACTTAGGTGCTTGAACTTCTTTTGTCAGGGTGAAATTTCAACAGTTCTTTTTTTGTGCCTTTACTCATGTTTTATCTACTTTGTACCTTGAGCTTCTACTTCATCCCATGTGTGAAGTTTTATTTCCACACTTGTCTCTCTTGTATAGTGATTTTCTTTTATTATAAATTTCTACTCTTCTTTAAAAACAAATGATGAAAGTGTGAGTTGAACTACACCAAAATCTACAAGGATAAAATTGCCATATATATTCGTATCACTGTAGCAAATCCTTTACAATCTTCATTCATATTGAAATTACATAGATATACAAAGTCAACACAAAAAATGATAGTATAGTCTTTGCAATCAAAATATCATTGCCCAGCTTAATGGCCTAATCTCACTTTGAGCATTACGGTCGTTTGTACTTTTGACCTTGCCTCGCTTGGCTTGTCCTTTATTATTGGGAATATGTATAAGAAATCCACTCCTCATTACTCATTTCATAACCTGCTTCTAGGTTGTCTTTCACATTCTTCACTTCCCTTAATTGTTTTTGATTTGTTTACATACCCCAAGGATCCGCCTTTTCCCACTCTCTAGGTTCCATTGAGTTCACCCACTTATACAGCCACCACTACCCTAGATCTTGCATTAAGAACTTGCCGAAGTGTTCCTCATCCAAATCAGTCATACCTGACGACACGACAAAAAAAGTGGCCTCTGGATTTCCAAAGACCTTGTGGAAAGAGTCATCAATGATTAGAGCATTCGACTCATTGAACTATGGCTGATACCTCTCCAAAGTTGCTATAGGTTCTTTAGAATATTGGCTTATCCCTAGGAAAGGGGAGGCTAAACACTTTGTAGCTCTCTTGCCCCACATATCCCCACAAATATCTAGAGGCATTTGGCAAGCAAAGTTGCAGCCTCTTCTCCACATTGTACATCCTTAAACAGCTCTAGATAAACACATTGGCGCACGTTCGCATGTATCAAGAACTACTTTGCATCTTTCCTCACATAGTACCATTTATCCCTATCTCTGACCTGAGTGACATCATGAAGATTGAATTCTTGTACAGATTAACTGCTATCGTTGACATCAAATGCATACATCAAGGTATTATTCATGTCTATAATTTAAGTCTTGTCTCCCTTGGTCATGCCTTCCCTAAATCTCATCGGCGTCTCATGCTTTGGTGGCTGCCTCTATCAATCACTTCAAATTCAACCTCACTTCTTATGGAACCTTTTCCCCTATACAAATACAAAGTATTGCAAATCAAGGGAAAAAACAACATAATTTTTTATGGTTCAGGTGAATGGCTGCATAGAGACATGATGAGACCATATTGAAATGACAAGTAAGAGTTGCATTGAATAGGGCCATGCAAGACATGTTGAGCAAGAAACAAAATATTTCATTACAGGCATCTGCAAAGGCTGGCAGCTTGATACAAAGAAGATAACCATGAAAGTAGGGGTAGTGGAAACACAACAGTCTTAGAGATTTTTACATGCATGTGACTTGGGTGGATGAGAAGATGCCATAGGATGAGTGGGCGTAGTACTTTTTTTTGGTCGTGGATTAGAAGCTCCTAGCTGAGCAACAACACCGTATTAGCTGGAGTCAAGTGCACTAACATCTTCTTGGCCTTTCACATCAGCAACTTTAACCTTCTTCGTTGGTACACCCGGATTACTGCTGTCATACACTGGCTTCCGACTCATTTTGGAAGCCATCTGTCTCACTATACAGTCTAGCTTATCTAAACTTGTGGGAGATCCAAAATCCTATTCTGCGTTTCCCTCTCTATATCTGCACCCTGTTTCGTGCCAGTGTCTTCCTACCCTTCACCTATCGTTTGCTTTATTTTAGCAAGATCCTTATGTGTAACATCATCCTCTTCCTGATGCAAAACGACATTTGCCACTTCAGCACCTTTTTTTGCATGTCCCATCTCTTCGTTCTCCATTATATTACTCCCACAATCTGACTTAAACATAGAACTTAGACCTGGTTCTAGAGTTGGCTGTGGACTCGGGGGGGTCACTCGTATAAATATGTAAGTATCACGTGGGTTCAACAGAAGGACATTTTAAATATTTAAAACTTACAGAAATATATTTAGAGGGGATTTATTTATTGTATTTTAAAAAAAAATTACAGATTTGAATAGGAAAGGATACATTATATTCACTAAAAAATTCACAGATAAGGGACTTTTTAAATAGGCCTTGAACGCACGTGATATAGAGGATTTACATATAGTGACCCCCCCCGAGGCTGTGGAGTGCATTTTTGGCCTATTTAGGAAACTCTTCAACTGTTTGAGGCTTCTCTAGCTCTGTACCTATCTCAACATTTCTCTTAACTATTGCTTCAAAATAAGTTGCCACTGTAGTATCCTCCAGTGTGTCCATGATTTGCTTGCTTATTGAATGATTGTTGCTTTACAATCATGATGTGCAACATGAGATTCAAAAAAGTAAAGTGGAGACCAATTTTTTTTCAAATTATATTCTAGAAACTTAGGGATTTTTTGATGGCACCCCGGATGTAGACAAGTCTACTTGGTAGCACAGGTACTAGTAAAACATAGAGGGTGGTATATCGATGTCTACATGCAATCATGTACATCACAACCACATCCTTTGCCTCCATTTCTAGACCACGACCAGCACAGTTCCCATCCAGATATATTGTGCTAAAGTCACAAGCCTCTACATTATATGGTGTAGGGGTGATTGTCAGCAATCCAGCACCCCTAAGCTGCTGAACTAATGCCTCTGTAAATTCAAAGTGGCAGATTGCTAGCTTCTCTTTAGTCAAGGCCTTTTTGTATCTTACCTACAAGGAGAATATCATTTACTAAAATCAATATTTTAAAAAACATCATCATTATCATGAAAAGACTAAGTACTAAGCAATACAAGACCACACAAAGTAACCACTTGCTAGTAGGCAGTTTTAGACACCTTTTTAAAGATCTTAAGCCACTACAAAAGTGCTTTAGTTCCTACAAAAGTGCTATGGGCTCAGCAAAAGTGCTTTCCAAGATCTTAAATACAATAAAAAGTGCTTTGGGCACTAAAAAAAAGCTTTCTAATATCCTAAAGATAATAAAAAGTGCTTTGGGCACTACAAAAGTGATTTCCAATATCCTAAAGATAAGAAAGTGTTTTGGTTAGGCTTTACAAAAGTGTTTTCCAAAATCTTAAATAGAATAAAAAGTGCTCTTGGCACTATAAAAGTGCTTTCCAATATCCTAAAGATTAAAAAAAGTGCTTTGGGCACTACATAAAGACTTTTGGGCTCTACAAAAGTGTTTTTCAAGATCCTAAAGAAAATAAAAGTACTATTAAGCTCCCCAAAAGTGAAAAGTGCTTTCCATCATCCTAAACACAATAAAAAGTACTTTTGGGCACTATAAAAGGACTTTTGGGCACTATAAAAGGACTTTTGGACTATCCAAAAGTGCTTTCCAGGACCCTAAATACAGTAAAAGTACTTTGGGCACTAAAAAAATGTAACTTCTGATTGAGCACTACAAAAGTGCTTTGGGAACACCTAAAAAGTGCTTATTAATGCAGACAAAGCTTTTCAGTGAGAAACTTATAATTTTTTCACCTAAAATATGTATTTGTTGCTAGATAATGTATGTGGATCCACGCCATATAAGGACAACCCTATCTTGCATGCTTTGATCTGCCCTTGCACACGTCCTATTTGCATACTATCCGGAGAAGCCGTTGCTCTTATTTCCTCAAGCTGTCTTTTCAAGCTATCCAGCTCAGCCACCATGAACATTTGTACCGCAACCGAGACTCCTTCTTGGCGTAATATGTTGTCTCTCTTGCTCTCATAATCAGCTTTTCGAAGGCTCAAAATTTGAACTTTCTTCAGCATAGTTGCTTTTTCTCTCTAGGGGATCATGTTTGCCTACTGAATTATCTCAAAAGTAGCCAGTGCCCAAAGAGGTTTGATGTCTACACTCTGAGAAGCCACCCCTCCTCGGAAGTATCCTTCTCTGAGCTGCACTCTTAGCACCACACGGAGGGCCATTCACCTTCGAAGCACCCTTCTTTGAGGCTGCACTCCTAGAAGCACACGGAGGGCAATCGACCTTCCTCCAGTTTGTCAATTTTCTGATCAAGCCCTCCACATGATGAGCTTAGATTGCTCAAAACATTGTGTTGAAGAGATGCAATGCAGAAGTTGAAGAAGGCGATTAAGGGTCTAAGAAAATTGAGGGATGGAGTTGCTCGTGCGTGCAAATTTGAAGTTATCATGAAAAAGTGGCACAAAGTGAACCTTGGTATGGTTTCATGATTACATGAAATGGCCAAAAACCTTTGTTTTGGGGTTTTTGGTTTTCTATTTGGGGTTTTCAAGGATCCTAAACCACTTTTCTAGAACTACTAAAATAGTGGAATTTTGGTACCACCTAACCATGCTTTCACCCTCATATATTTATCTTTTTCTTATGACTCTCTCCTGCCATCCGGCTCCCATGTTTAGACTTTGCAAGATTTGTTCTTCGCGTGTTTGGTAGCTCCTCCTCTCGGTAGAGACAACCTAAAATTTTGACGTGTAAGTATTAAGCTTTACTTAACTTAAAAGACGTTATGGTAATCACACAAAAAGTTAGCAAGAGTATCCCCGACATCGATCCCCCCCTAATGTGTAATATGGATTTCCTAGAAACTAAACCAACTATCCATGGTAGGGATGTTTGATTGCCTCACTCGCTTGCTTCTCCACGAGTTGCATGAATATGTCTACTTTGAGACATTGCCTCCTCTGTTGAACGTGCAATTCTCCATTTCTCACACAATTCCTTGGGTTTCGTTTGATCTTATTTTCTAACATATGGAGTATTGTGATTTATCAAGCTCTGTTCCCAATGGAAAAGACATGATCTTTCATGAACTTCCATCTTCTTATTCGCCCCTTTGTTGTACATTATTCTTATGGCATTCTAACTGGCTTGTGCTTCATCTACCATAAAGCCATGGAAATCAGCTCTTTCATGACCACTCATTTCCACCATTTGATTAAGCAAAGTCCAAAAATGCCGATAAAAAAGGGGCAATGTGTTCTTTGTTGGAAGCTAGCGTGCATGTGCTAGCTTTCGGAGGACACATTGCCCCCTTTTTTTATGTGTTGGGAAGGCATGGAGAGCAGTAAACATTATGTGTATAGATATGATGGTCATCACAAACATGTGGACATGGTCATGATGCTCATAGGGATAAACATCATGTGCAAGGATATGAACATGGCATATATCATGAGTATAGTTATGATGGTGATGACAAGCATAATTTTTATGGTCAGGGGGATAAATATAAGCATCATGGACATGACATATCAAGGAGAAGGGGATAGTTAGTATGCATACTTTGGAGTTGAATTTGTTTCATTGAGCCTCGAGTCTTTTCTTTGTCTGTTACCTCCTCTGCCTCATTCTGCAGTGCCATATTGATGAGTCATGGAGGCCCTCTACACCTCCTGCTTCCTTAGCTTCCCCCTGCAAGCCAACTAGTTTTGTAGCTTTCACCTTCAACCACAAGCCAATGCATGATGTGGTAGCTTTCGAGGGAGTCTCAGCAAGATCCATGGCTCCAAATAAATCTATTTCTAGAAATACTCCATCATTGTTGTCAATTGGCGGAACCAATTGTCTTGTAGTAGTAGAAGGTAATTCATCCATGTCGTCATCCTCTTCTAGATCTAGCATGAGAGTTGTCGATGCACCATGATCATACTCAGCATGAATCTCTTCTTCTTCTGGATTATCTCTTGTGTCTGTTCCTCGTTTAAGATGTATTTGCTCAATGAGTACACCTTCATCCAATCCTAATCCCGTGTGAGCCTCACCTACTTCCTCAACTAGTATGTCTTCTTCTTGTTCTTCTTGTTGTTCAATAGGTGCTAGTGGTGTATGCTCAACCATCACATGATCTGGGGGGAGTTCCTCAGTATCTGGCAAACAGTCAACTGCTGTTTTCACCTCTTCGAATATTTGTTTCCCACTTGGATTTATTTGGATCACAAACAACCATTTATGATCTGTCAGGTCTTCCACAAAGATGACTTGCTTCACAGTGCTCTGGTAGCACAAATGTGTCCCTTTGGTAAGTCCATATCTTTGTGCGGTCTACTTGAATAAGCTCATTATCTTCTAGCAATATTTGATGTTTCAATAAGCTGTTACACAAAATAGTCAGGCTAAGAAAATGCATATAAAGGTACATAACTCACTAATTGCATATGATATCATCACTTAATGCATATAAAGGTACATAACTCACTAATTAGAGAGAACATGTTGAAATCCTTAAAAGGCCTATTTTGAGTCCAAATTGTCCTTAATGCTTAGCACAAGCAAATAGTTTGGATTGTTAGTCATGCGGACAATATCTTTTTGGGATTATTAGTTTGGATTCAGGAGATGAAATTGTTATTTTTATTTAATTAAGCATTGTTATGTTGTTTTATCAATGTCTTTTGAAACACATGTCATCTTAAATGTGCTTATCATGCATGTTATGAGAATTCTTTGTTGTTTTACTTTTGAGTTGCAACTACAAGATTGGTATTATGATTTATGGTTGATCATATTACATTTATGAACCATTTTTATCTTTTTGCATGAATATGTTGTTAAATTTACAGCAATGTGATGAGCTATGGTGGATCAAATGCTAGAATCAACATCATTAGAAAAGAGATTAGATGATAATTAAGATGTGATTAGTGAGCAATTAATTGATAGCTTAATGTAGGCATGGATAATCAAAAACCAGCAAATTCTCATTAGGCCAATGCCTCAATTTATAGAGTTTACATCCAAGCATCTAATCCCACTGATTTCCCCTTGATTCTCTCCACCTCTTCCGAGAATATCTCCACACCTCCTAAATCTCCTCATGTTACCCTATTCTCTCCCAGTAGATACTTCTCACCTTTTCACAGCTTCTCTCACATTTACAAATTCTTTTTTACAGCCTCTTGCTAAGGGCTTGTTCCTGCACACACCCTATTCACTTGTATATTTCAACACCTCCCCTCAAGTGAATACTCCTAGCACACTTGGACCCTATACCAAGTTTCCCTCTTACTTGATACTCCGCGACCAGTGCCTCAAGTCCCTAAACTCATAGTCCTTGACACTCTCTCTCTCTATGTGTCCAAGGCTACTACAAGTGCCCGTGACCTTGACTAAATTGCTCACACATACATCTACCACATGGCCTACATCATCGGTGGCTCCTCAGATGTGGTTTTACTCTATTGGGGTAGGTTACATTGGGTTGTGGGGTTTCTCTCTCTCTCTCTCTCTCTCTCTCTCTCTCTCTGAAAAGATGATCTGACTCCCCTTCCTTAGGAGCCTCCATGAAAAGATGATCTGACTTCGCTTCCTTAGGAGTTTGCCAATGTCGTTCCTTCTCCACTGGGTTTGATGTAGCAGTCTCTTGCCATGTGTCTTGGCTTTCCACAGTTATGGCGAGTGAAGGTCCTTCCTCCTACTCTGCCTCTTCCTCGTCCTCGTCCTCGAGAGAATCCTCCTCAGGTGAAGAATGCTTTTTCTTCTCTTGTTGTTGAGTCGAGCCATTTCTTCTCTTTACCTCTGGTCTCTTGCTCTAGTAGAGCTCCTTCTATCTCGTTGTGCAGCTTTAATTTAGGTACATTCTTTAATGTTGCTACAATGTTTTCATATTCACCTTTGTCCACACTCTTCAGAAGCACTACTAGTGCCTCATCATCTTCTACCTTTTTGCCAATGGGGCTGGCAGTTGTTGCTTAATGCTTTTATATTTGTTCAAGTGTGTGATTAAAGGTTCACTTTCCTTCATATCCAGTTTGTAGAATTGCATTAACACATTTATCTTTAAATTTTTTGCTTGAGTGCCAAATAATTTATTGAGTTCATCCCATTCATCTTTTGCTCATTGTATCCCTGTGATGTAATGAATGATTTCATCATTTAAACTGAGTGCGATAAGTCCTAATGCTTTCTCATTCATGCTCTTCCACTCATTTTTCCCTCTCACCTATGGGCATTCATCTCTTCCTTCAACTAGCCCCCCCACAGATTTTTCCTCATAAGCAGATACATGGTTTTTGTCTGCCATGTGTAAAATTGCTCCTCATTAAATTTGGCTATCTCTTGTGCCGTACTCATGATGATGTGAAGCGGGTCTTACCTCTTGATCCAATTTCAAGATTCAAGGGCAGCGTCTACCCTTTTACAACTCAATCTGGTGTTTAGGTGATGATTACAACAGCATAAATTCACCAGAAATTACATTAAACCAAGGATAACAAATCTGTACGAAATGGTTAGAGTATCAAACCATCTCCGAATTGCAATCTAAAGTTATAGGGATCTGTATCACATGCCCAATGGTTAATTTGAACCCTCAACTGCACCAAAAATAGTGATTAGTGTTGATTAATCACTGATTAGCAAATTAATCCTCTGTTTTGTGTGCAAAAAATAGAGTATGCGGGGAGTCCAGATCTGGGGCCTTAGAGTTCAAATGAGCTCAAATCCTTCAAGGCCATCAATAGCAATTAGTCGAGTAGAGGATTAAGCCAAGAAACACAATATTTGACCAAACATTGAATGCTTAATCTCTATTTTGCCAAAGTCACTTGCAGATTTGATCAATAGCTTGGATCATCTCACTATAGACTTGATCAAATAAAAAACTATCTTCACCAATTTGTAGAGTACCCTTGAAAACCCCTAGGGCTAAGAGGAATTAGAGCCATTCCATCTAGTGTAGACAAGATTTCAATTTTCTTCAAAAAAACAAGCGCTGGACAAAATGCGATTTTCTGCTACTTGCACCGGCGGTTTGCTGGTTTGTCTTGATGGGTTGAAGCACAAGGCTTGTGGCTATGTGTGGCTAAAGTGGTTTGGGCCATTTTTTTGTACGAAGGGAGAGAGAGCTCCTCCACCACGAGCTGGGGGTACAGAGGCTAATTGAAAAAGAGGAAAAAACTTAATTATCTACTAATCTTGATTAGCTAGGTAATTAGCAAGATAATGGGCTCATAAATTTGATGGATTCTAGGCTAGGCTCTGATACCATGTTAAATTTGCAGCAATGTGATGAGCTATGGTGGATCAAATGCTAGAATCAACATCATTAGAAAAGAGATTAGATGATAATTAAGACATGATTAGTGATCAATTAATTGATAGCTTAATGTAGGCATGGATAATAAAAAACTAGCAAATTCTCATTAGGTCTATGCCTCAATTTATAGAGTTTATATCCAAGCATCTAATCCCATTGATTTCTCCTTGATTCTCTCCACCTCTTCCCAGAATATCTCCACATCTCCTAAATCTCCTTATGCTACCCTTTATTCTCTCCCAGTAGATACTTCTCACCTTTTTATAGCTTCTCTCACATTTACATATTCTCTTTTATAGCCTCTTGCTAAGGGCTTGTTCCCGCACACACCCTATTTACTTGTATATTTCAACATATGTGTGATCATATTACATTTATGGAACATATTTCTTAATGGTGTTAGAAATTAAGTAGTAAGTTGAAATACACTAACCATTTATCTAGTTCTTAAATGTAATGATCATAGATAGTCTCCTCATCATGGTATCTCAAATTCTAGTTTACTTATATATTCTTTGCTTACAATGGATTGGGTGTGATGAGATTTTTAAGCATACAAGAGACATGACACCCTTTGTAAAAGTATCGTTGGAAACCATTTCCTCCATTCGTTCATGGGAGCATACACTACCATCTTTGCAATTTGATGTGGCCACAAGGGTCATAAAAAGCTATCTGCCCACATCACCACCTATGACCCGCTGGACAAATTGGTTCCAAGAGGTTGCAACATCATTGCAAAAAATATGATCTACCCAAGGAAAGGGGGAGCATGTACTCACGCTCGACATTCTAATGCTTCCTCCTTAACCATTAGGACCTCAATGGAAGGCTTCTTGGGCCCTTTTATTTGGCAGTTTAAGGGAGTCAAACCTTTTCTCTTAAGAAGAAACGTTTTCTAATTAAAAGCTTCAAAACGGCTACTTTATTCGAATTTGAATTTTGGGGGGAAAATGGAATTTAAAATCTAGCGGATAAAACCATATCATGTAACATATCTATGGAAAGCTCTTGATGCGTAGATCACGGATCTGTAATCTCCGCTCAAATCGGAGCTTGTATGTAGAAGTTATGGAGGTCCGAAAATTGTAAAATTGCCCCCCCCCCCCCCCCCCCCCCTTTTGGGGGAAAAAGTGCACCCTTTGACCACTCTTACACCTCTCTTAAAAACCCAACATTTCAGTCCACATGGCAACCCCCCATTTGGCTATTCCTTAATCACCTTGATTAGGCTTGGGCAAATTAAAGGGCCCAAGAAGACCCCATTCACTTCCTAATGCCTTCTCCCCTGACCATGTAATTGCCCTCGCCATTTTCAGAAGATCACAAAGAAAGTTCACTAAGAAAGCTCGAAAAAAAATCACACCCAACTTCTTCTATGCTAGTTTAAAGTCCATTATATTCTTTGAACAAGGTTTTCATAACCTTCATTCAAGATGTTCAAGTCCATTGTTTTTGCTATGGTTGCAATACAAGTTAATTATGAAAGTCTCTTAATCTCAAGTTGTATGTAGAACCATTTTCACTTAGCAATTTGTTGATTATGGTTTTTGAGAGTCAGTATCTTAGATGTGCTTCTTGAGCTCCCAAACATCTCACTATATTTAGGCAACCCAATTAATGAGAAGAATGTGGGGGAGAGTTTGAGCTGGAGCTCTTTAAGTGAACTTCTTCACACGCACACACACGAGTAGAGAAGCACATAAGAGAGAGATGTATGGCCGAGTTTCCTTATTTCTTCTTACTCTATAACTATAACATAAAGATAAGAGTACATCTATAAGGAAAAGTACTCTATATACTATAAGGAACAGTAGTCTACTACTAAAATACACAAGGTTCATAGTTTGAACCTGACTATATGAGCTAGCACTATAACTATACCATAGCTCTAGAAATTAATCTGGTTGTTATATAATCTATAAACCATTGGTGGCATATCAATCATAATATCACCAACCATGACAACATCATAAGTGTGGAGGTTTTGTCCTGGCGTGTTATCCATATCTGTACTATTTAAGCTTGATATCTCCATACTTCCCCTCAAGCTTAACTTTATACCCTCCACTCCTACTAGTAGGAAGCTTATTAACTTGCAAAGCTTCTTTATACTACCTAATGTCTTTTTTTCTGGAGATGCCAACCACCTAATCCCTTATGCTGACATAAACCAAATCCACAACATCACCTACTAGAACGTTATCCCTTACTAAGTGATAATGTACCTCAATGTGCTTTGTCCTAACATGATACACTAGTGTTGTCACAATAAATAACAGTTGCCTTATCCATGGGCTTACCCATATCTATAAGTAGCTTCTGCAACCAAGCTACCTTAAATGTTGCCATAGTAGCACCCTTGTACTTAGTCTCTGTACTTGACAAAGTAACCATTAGCTTCTTCTCAAATCTTGCTAGCACATCATCGCTCCTAAAAAGAGAGCATAAGGCAGCTATTGGATCTCTTGTCTAAGACACTTCTAACCTAATGTACCCATGTACCTATATCCCAACCTCATAGAGAAGTCCATAATGTACTATGAACTTTATGTACCTAAGTATCCTCCTAGCTATATCTAAATGTGCTAAACACATTTAGATATATATCCCAACCTCATAGAGAAGTCCATAATGTACTATGAACTTTATGTACCTAAGTATCCTCCTAGCTATATCTAAATGTGCTAAATGTGGCTTCCTTCGGGCTTGCATAAACTAACTCACCAAGCCAATCAAATAGCTCAAGTTTGGCCTAGTAGTAATATAAATCAAACTATCTACTATGTCCCTGTACATAGTAGGCTATACATACTAGGGTCTCCAAGAGATCACCTATATGTGTAGACAACCTCATGTTCTGATCCTACGGCACTAATATTGGCTTACACCCTATCATCCCATACCTAGACAACAAGACCAAAGCATGTCCCATAACATGCCCAAAGCATGTTGTCTTTGTAAAAGCCAAATCACCTATATACCAAAAGAAGTATCATAGCTCACCCAAATCTTTCACTTTAGACTTCTTTTGAAGAAGAATCTTCACCTTATAAATACCATCATCACTATCACCTGACAATCAAGTCATCAACATAGATTACCACTACAGCATAATCTCCCTGACAATCAAGTCATCAACATAGATGACCACTAGCATAATCTCCCGGAAAATCAAGTCATCAACATAGATGACCACTAGCATAATCCCCCTATTAGTCTTTCTCACATAAAATGAAAAAATAGCATTGGGTATCTAAAATAGTGACAAGATACTTCCCTATCTTTTCTCATCCATGCTCTAGGTGCTTGCTTCAAGTCATCTAATGCATTATTTAAAAATCAACAGCTATAATTACACTTATACCATATGCAAACATTATAGCTTTCACTAATATAGACATGCTAACATCTAATATAAGCATTTTACGAACTCTATTTCTCTTTGCAACCAAGTGGCACTAGTTATTGAAATCTTCTATATAACATCCCCTAAGGTTTAAACCTCACTTTGTAGACCATGCTTAATTAAACCAAGTTCTTTGTTATGTTTGGCACATGAAGCATATCGGTAAAGAGAACATCGGTGAGATAGTTTATTTTTCCATCTTGCATAGACATAGGGACTTTCCCAACAAGTGTGCTATATCATCACTTATTTTAACATAACTTTGTTTTTCTAAATCCCTTAATTCTTTGAACCACTCACCATGGTGGCCGGTCATGTGGCTAGAGGCACCCGAATCAACATACCATACATCTCTTGAAATTGGTGCATCCGTAGTTGTGGAATTAAGCATATGCTACATCATAAAAAGTTACTCACTTCTATCTTCATCCTACCTACATGGTGATGCATAGTTCTTTTGTTGCAACTTTATACTTTTTATGTCAATCTGCTATTTATAGTAGTCCTTATTTATATGCCATGGTTTGCTATATAATAGCACTCTATGCTATTCTCACTCTGATTTCTTTACCATCCACCGCAACCTTTGTGGCTTCCCCTACCTCTAGAGAAATCTCTTCCACCTATTTATGAACTGGATTCCTGTTATTGCTGTCTATGATTCTTGTTTCCATATCGGCCCACACCTTTGCCTCTAGATGAAGATGTGACTTTACCTCTACCTGTGTCTATGTAGATGGACTTTTCTTTTATATTATTGGAGAATCAAGTATTTCCAATAGTCATATCTTCACTGTTGATCAAAAGGGCTATAAGGTCTTGAAAGTTCTAAATTTTCCTTAGTTTGAATAGATATTGACCATAGTCTTTTCCAATACCATTCTCAATCTCATAGAATTGTTTACAACAATAAATAGAAAGGAGAATAGATAGGAGAGAGGAAGAGAGAAGAGGGGAGTGGGGGGAGATCAGGTAAGAGAGAGCAAGATTGAAGAGGGATGATTGCTTGCTTTCTTATGGAGGAAGGGGAAGAGGGAAGATTGCTTGCTTACTTTTGGAGGAAGGGGAAGAGGCAAGATTGCTTGCTTGCTTGTGGAGAAAGAGGGAAGAGGGGAATGAGAGTGAGTAGATAGGAGGGAAAGAGCAGATAAGTGATTGATTAGAGATGATCCCTTGCATGAAAAGTGGGGCTTTCATCAAGAAGGGGAGTAATGGAGTGGTTGTACATGCAGTTAAGGGAGTGATTGTACCTATAGTTAAGGGAGTGAGTTGTACATGATGTGTGCTATGCATCAACATTAAATCCTAGTTTTTCCAATTATAAACATGGTTATACACATGTGTATAACTATACATAGTGCGGCTAAATCGTGGATGACCATGATTTAGCCGCATGTATAACCGCATGCATAAATGCATGTATGAATGCATGTATGAATTCATTTATGTATAACCGTGTTCTTACCAACAAGATGACAAGCACTTCTCTCACTTCCTTCTCTCTAAATTATACAGTTAAGTTTCATAGATATAACACACACACACCCTCCCCCCCCCCCAATTCTCTTGTAGTGTATAGTAATGCTTACCCCCATGAAAGAAGTTTGTGTCCCTATAATATTGAGGTCAATGTCTCCTTCTTGATGACAATATGAGGACCAAAAATAGGTTTTTATGTTACAATGATGGTCTAGATTGTGTGCTGCATTATTCTAAGTGATATATTATGTCTTATCAAGATTCAAACATGAGTCATTCCCTTACAATGATGTACCCTTATCCACTTTGGGCTACATGTTTTTGTTACACATTCTACTTAACCAAGTTGAAAAAATAAAATTAAAATAAATTCACCCAATAATTTTGCATAATCAGATTTTACACAAGGAGAAGCTACACCAAAAGTCTCATATGCACCATGAGTACTTACTATAAATAAAATAAAACTGACTCGATAACTATGCATGATCAAATTTTACACAAGTAGAAGCTAACCAAAGTTCTCATGTTACATAAGTAGAAGCTACATATGCACCATCAGTACACAAAAAAATAAATAATTACAAATATCTACCAAACTTCTCATATGCACCACTAATACACAAGAAGCAAATATATGTATATATCTTGTATATGTGTGTGTGTGTGTGTGTGTGTGTCTCAAAATTCTGTTCAATACACAAAAAACAAATCATCATCTTCATTGTGGCTTGTTACATCCTCCATATGCTCCATATCAGTGAATGTATTATACATCACTTTGGAACATGGTGCAATAGGGATGACATACCACCATTTAATGTCATGCACCATTGGTAGATAGATAACCTACTCAAATACACATACTGCAGTAATTAATTAGCATATCAAAAGTCAAGGGGTACGCGAGCTTAGATATATATGTACATGAAACACATTAGTAAAAAAATGCATACTTGCTCACATTGTTGTGGCAATACGAGCCTATCTTTCTTTGTTTGCCAAAACTTTGTAGAGTCAATAGTTACATAGCCACTTGCATGGCGTTTTATCGTTGCATTAGGTCCTTTTTCCACCATGTTCATTTGCCATTTGACATCCAAAACATACACAAAGAAGCGACGAAAGTCAAGCCTAAATATGTCTTGGATTGTGCCACAATAATCATCCATTTTTCCATTAGCTCCCTCAAAGCTACTAATGACACCGCAATCTTGTGTATTCCTCTTTTCATCAATTCTTTGTGTTCGAAAATGCTTGCCTTCACACGTGCACTGGACCAAAATAGAAGCAATATTTGTGTAAGCAATGTGAATAAATATTAAAAGCAAATCACTTACAACTAATGCAAAACATTAGTTCTATGTATCTTTAACATGCATCCTCGTGCATACTCCCATTCTTCCGCCCGTGATATACAGCCCCTCGTCGCTCTCTGCTCTCTCCATTTCCTCATGTAACCAATCAACATGGATATCATTCAGAAGTGTTGCTAGATGCTTAGGGTATGCCTTACGAGAGCCATGTTGCCTCCGAAAGAGAGCTCTTTCTGCTTGCCTTTTTGTCTTTGCATCCTCATATCTTGTAACCCATCTGCTCATCACATCACTATTAAGGATGCAAGTGAAATTGAGATCATCAATCAATGTTTTGTCAATTACTTTACTCTGTCCTTTTCCTTGAGGCACAATAGAGGTCATCCTCAAGTCCTCTTCATTGCTCCATAGTCGTGGCAAAGAGCTATCCACCTGACCAAGAAATTCTGAAATATATACAAGAGACTCTTGTATCAACCAACCCTCGACCATGCTTCCTTCGGGCCTTGCACTTTGCCTCACAAAGTCTTTTAAGGTCTTCATGAAGCGCTCTAGGAAGAACATCCAACGTGCATGCACAGTGCCACATAAAGCAATTTCGTCCACTAAATGCACAATGAGATGTAGTTGACTTGTGAGAATGGTTTGCAGAGAAGTCTCCTCTACCAAACAAACCACCTCCACTGCCATAACACGCGCATCATCCAACGTGGCTGGATCAATTGCTTTGGAACTAACATATCTGAAAAATAAATGAATAGTACGTTATACCTCATGCTCACCTCATGCACGTTCATTTTGCAAGGTATAATGAAGGGTGATCTGACATGGGTTTTACATACCTCACAAGCTTGCCCATCTTATAAATACATTTTTTCAAACTCTTATTTACACAATGGTCGATGCTAGTAGGTAGTATGAACTACGCACATAAGAGCACATGTATGTATGGTTTATGGCATTACAAAGGTTAATTTCAATGTACAAGACTTGGAAAACACTTACTTGGAGCATCTTGTGCCAATCGTGGGACTTCAACCCATATAGTTGCTCAACGCCTCTTTTCTTAGTGGTTGTAAAGGCTCCCTTCAATGATCTCATGCATGTGGGAGTACGCAAAGTGGTGATGGCCTGCTTTACCTGCTTCTCCTCTTTCTTTGATATAATCCATGGTGTAGGCGGAAGACGAACGTGCCCACCCTCCTCTCGTGGCCAAGCTTGACGCATATGTCCTGCGACCCGCAAGTCCTCCCATACGCTAACATTGTCTCGTTTACCAATAACATGTTCCCAAATACCAGATCCCATATTCTTGAAGATGTGCATGGGATCAAGAAGATGGTTGATCTTAAGATGGGTCCAATATGGTAGCCGAAAAAAAATGGAGTACCTACACAAGGGATTGCTCTATGTGACCTTTAATCCAATTAGAGACTACACAAAACAAGATTGAAAAACATTACTATACCTGTTCATGCCATCTGGAGGAAGAATATTTGTAGACTCCCAAATACGCTTCCAATCTTTTGCACAAAGTGTTTGTGGAGGAATGTTACTCTTACTTGCAACATATTTAGGATGATCTGATGGGAGAAATCGATGATGATTATCAAATAACGAAGAGCCAACAATCACTGTATCCTGGAAAGTCATGCATTGTCCACATCAACACTGCTTTTAAGTCGAAGTGTCAAGAGGAGGGAGGCCTACTAATGTCCACCACCGCAACACCTCTCCATAGTTCCTCCAACTCATCAATCAACGGTTCGAGATAACCATCCATATGCTTGACTTTATGTTTCCCTGGAATTAGAAGGGATAACATAAGATGTCCCTTCTTGATTGCCATTGATGGTGGAAGGTTGTAATTCACCAATACAACTGGCCACACACTGTATGCAGTGCTTTTGAAACCAAATGGATTCACTCTATCCATACCTAGGCCAAGTCTCAAGTTTCTGGGCTCTGTTTTAAAGCCGGGCCACTCATCTGCTTCCAAAGCAGGAGTGTCTGCGGGAATTCTCCACATGCCATCATCCGATCGATGTGAGGAATGCCATGACATGAGCTCTGCTATGGATTTGCACTTGAACATGTGTTTGATGCGAGGAATTATAGGAAAGTGTCGCAAGACTTTATGAGGTACATCAAAACTCTTCACATCTGTTCTATACCTTGTTTCACCACAAGTGGGACAATGTCGAGTCTCCTTATGCATCCCACAAAAGAGAATGCAATCATTGATGCATGCATGTATGCGATCATAATCCAATCCTCCACCCAAGAGATGTCACATAGCGCCTCGCTATGTCTCTTGAGGTGGGTAGTCTATTTCCCTTTGGAAGCATGTTTGATAATAGCCTGCATCCAATATCATCAACAATTAGTCCTAAACCCTAACCCTAAACCACTAATTCAAATTTGCAAGTTAGAATGCTTACTTAAATAATGCGTCAAGACTTGCATTGCTCCATCCATAAACTGTTTGTATATTGAGTAGTTCAAGTGAAGCACGTAAAATAGAGAATGTGCACCCTTCAAAAACCGGTGTCGATGAAGCCTTGTAAAGATGCTCTTGTTCCATATCATCGTCGTCCATACCTTTGGGATCATCCTTAAAAAGATACCACACCATATCATCAAACACTTCCTCTTCCACAACTTCGTGGGGTGCAGGGCTATTGTCATCCCTTTCTCACTCATCTCTGACAATAGATCTCGAAGCTCCAGCATCATCTCGTCACGCTTTGCATGCTCTCGCTGTGCATAGGGCACCATGTTAGGGTGTGGTACTGCATCCTACTTCAATTAGAGTATATATATTACAACTCCATTAATTTAATTTGGATACCATGAGTCATTTGAATACTATCAATTTATATCTACTCACCTCTAAACCTATTTGATTCCATTCTCCATACATGGAGATGTGATTCAAGGTAATTCGACGTGCTCGTACAATGCATCCTTGACATCGATTACACATACACTCGATCCTTTGTCCCAACCACACATCGCGATTACGATGACGCATTGTCTCATCCTCACCAGAACTGCTTGAGGAGGTTGATGACATCCTATGTACAAACCAGAAAACACAAAATCATAATCAATTTTTAATGAAAGTATAAAAATCACGTGTATTAACGCAGCTACATCCTAAAAATCGCGTGTATTAACGCGGCTACATCCTAAAAATTACGTGTATCAACGCGGCTACATCTTTAAAATCGCGTGTATGAATGCGGCTACATCCTAAAAATCACGTGTATAAACGTGACTGATTTATGATAAACGCGAAAATACACGCGCTTTTACACACGACGACCTGTTCAACCTAAAAATAACCCGCCTTTCCCAAATAAACATTTTCAAAATATAGATCTTCTCTCCTTCATTGTTGCCTCTTCCAACAGAGCACTAAACCTAAGTGCAAGGAGCACACACGGGTGAAAGAAACCAGCCAAAAAGAAGACTCACTTTTTCAGAGGTGAGTCAGTTTGTCCTTTGCCCTGTCTCTTTCCTTCCATTTGTTTATGCTATTGTCTCTTTCCTTATGGGTTTGTCTCCGTCCTTTTCCTTCTCTGGTTGCCATCTGGTGAACGATTGTGACAGGGGGCGACAGTGGGCTTTTTATAAGGCCGATTTCTTGGAGGTCGGTCGCTTTCAAATTTTTTTTTTCACAGGCCGCGTGTAGGAATGCGTGTATGTTTGCGTGTATCCTGCCTGCACAGACGGTTCACGCGCATATACACGCATTTTTGGACGGGTGTATACATGCATTTTTGGACGGATGTATACATGCGACTGTGTTTACCCCATACTATGGTCTTAGAGCTGATAGGTGGCTTGGATGATGGTATTTGTGTTTGTGCTGATTCACTTGGTACTAATGTGGAGGTGAACTATGGCTTATGTGATGAATACAAGTATGCTATCATGATGACTTATCTCTCAATGTGAGTCAAGAGACAGCCCATGATGTACATGAGGATGGTGATAGTCATGCATGCAATAATGTGTGTGCAACCTTTGAAGATAACCACACAAGATGGATGTTGTGGTGATAGTGATGTAGTTTTTGAAGAGTTGTAGGAGGATAACTCTATAGTTCTGAGTGTTGTTGAAGATGTGAATTCTCTAGATAGTGATGTCAGTTTGATGGTGAAAAATCATATGTGCTAGCTTGTATTTGTGCTTTGATGCAATCATGTATATACTTTTATTTTTGCAGATTCTTTATGGATCCAGGTTCTTCATCCGATCCATTTGCGTACAGAATGGAGATGCTAAATCATTTTGGGCGCCATCCTAGTCGAGTTGAGCTTACAGAGTACATGTATGCCCATCCCCCTCCTTCCATGCGTGGTGTCTATACCCCTACCGTGAGTATCCAGGGCATTCCACTGCCGTCTATGCCTGTGAGTCCGACGACAAGACGGCATGTAGCTTCTCCTTTTCCACGCCCACCGAGGAGACATACCTCGTCCCAGACACACTCATGCACCGTCATGTCAGGGCTCACAGTGTAAGATCCCTGTTCCCACCGAGCAACAGATTCGGGATACTAGTAGCGGAAGTAGCACTTCTCGCGTGGGACAGGGGTCCCACATTCGGGGCCTCACCCACGGATATCCGGATAAGAGACTAATCCGTCGATTGTTCCAAAACCGAACCCGGAAAAACTTCCTTTACTGGAAAGCACGGGCGATTCCACCAGGATAACTTTTTACTCTAATGTAGTCAAGATCATTTCTGATCGAGCTGATCCAATTACATCTATAAGATACTTGGTCAGATCAAGGAAGAAACTTGCACTTGGATCATTGGGATCAACGCTTTTTTCCCCATTCAAGAGGCACAGCCGTTGATTCCTATCCATAGAAAAGTTACTGTCCGGGATTTATTTTATCTATCATAAAAACAAAAGTTTGAGTCTCGATTTACGGATCCATCAGTCCAGCCTAACCCCATCCAGTCCCATGGGTTAGCCAACCGCCCAACCACTGTAGTGATGGGATCCAATTAAGAATTTGGTTAGGTTTTGTCCCGGGTACCAAGGAAAAGAGTTCCAAGGCCCCCTAGCCGGATGTTCATGCAAAAATAAAACTAGTCACACCACTCACACACCCAATATGAAATTGCCTTTTCACAGATTCAACCAGTTTAAAACAATCCTTTATTAAAACCATAGTATCATTGATCACAATCTTCCAATTTATCCGGTTGATTCTTAATTTTCCCATCATCAGAGTATCTATGGCATCATTGGCAACTAGGACGCTCACCACCTATCCACTCAGGGGCCGTTTCCTAGTTCCTAGCCCATAATACTCGACAATATAATCACTCATCAAGATGGACTCTCGTTGAAGATCAGCAAGATCAACCAACAGATCCATATAAAGAGCCATGGACTCATCCATTGAAGACCAGCAAGGTCAATCAACTAGATCCATGCCCGATTTCAGAAAACAACTCTTACTCCTTGTTCCAATATCTTCCTCGACGCACGGGTGGGTATCCTAGGCGACTCAGAGCCCGAACACCGTATGGTCAGCACCCTCTAGGATCCTTCACAGGTGACCTAGCGCTTCACTCATAGGCCGCTTCCTTGGCCCCTCATCCACCGTACCGGAAGCTCACCATTTTAATCGCACCGAGGCTGGTCAAGACCTCGGCCGACGTTGCTACGCGAGACGTCCTCCATTGACTCTCCATCAGCAGTTGCAACTTTATCATCACGACCTTAATCACAAGACGGTCAAAATGCTTCCCCAGCATTCTTGACATAAAACAGTCATTTACAAACAGCATTTACAAACAGTTTACAAATACAGTTTCTATATTAACTCTCATTTTTCCACATTATTCCTCATCAACCCACATTACTTATTCCACATTCCATTTATATGTGTACTCATCCAATCACATCATTTTCCATCTCCTCACTTTAGATTCCTTCACATCACATATCATATATTCACATCCATACATCGATGTCTACATGCATACACCCACCTCCACATTCTCATCCACATCTACATGCATACATCCATATCTCCATTCACATCCACATCTATACATCTACATCTATATGCATACATCCACATCTCCATTCACATCATCTATACATCTACATCTACATGCATACATCCACATCTCCATGCATACATCCACATCCGCATTCACGCTCACATCCATACATCTACATCTACATGCATACATCTACATCTCCATGCATACATCCATATCCACATCTATACATCTACATCTACATGCATACATCCACATCTCCATTCACATCCACATCTATACATCTAAATGCATACATCCACATCTCCATTCACATCCACATCTATACATCTACATCTACATGCATACATCCACATCTCCATTCACATCCATATCTATACATCTTCATCTACATGCATACATCCATATCTCCATTCACATCCACATCTATACATCTACATCTACATGCATACATCCACATCTCCATGCATAATAAAATTCTTTTAATTAAATTAGGATGATAGTTCCTAGAATATGGTAGGAAATCCTCTTTTCATGCTTTGAATGAAATTGTTTTATGTGTAATTTTTATAAAAATTTTGCCATAGCTCTGCTGCTATGACTGATAAAGCTTATCATTAAGGAAATGGTTAGAATGATCCCTAATTGGATCATTAACCCATAATGGATTGAATCATCAATATTCATGAAATACATAAACTAAAAGCATAGGGAAAGCCATTAATTTGGTCTTAAGCATAGATTAATCTTGGATTAAGGAAAAACTTTATGAAAAGCTTCATTTGGATTGAGAAATGGTCATGAGTATGACCATTTCTTGAGTGAGAGAGAGAAAAAGCCATTAGAATTAAACATAAATGAAAATTTATGTAATTCTTTACTATCATTAATCAATTAACTTCAATAGCATTCAAAAACCATACCAATTAAGCTTCTCAAGCTTGAGAGGGGTTGAGAAGAGATAAAACATTGAGAAATTATAGAAAAGAGCAAAAATTCACTATACTTACCTTACAAATTGCTTGATTTTTTGTTCACGGTAGAGGCCCCCAACCAATCAATTGGTTTAGTATGTTGATGGAGCCACCAATGGAGATTGAAGAAAGAGAGAAGTGTCAAAAACTAGTGAATTATTAAAGAATTCACAGTTCTTGGCTTAGGTGGAGTAGAGTAACAATGCATAAGACACTATATTTTTTTCAACAAGGGGAGGCTTCTATTTATAGGAAAAATTGAGCTCCTAACCAAACAAATTGATTCTAGAATTTTCCAAGTCAGTTTGGTTGAATTTGGACTAGATTTGGACTAGATTTGGACCTAGTTTGGTTACTTTTTGATTCGGTTTGGTTCCATTTTGATTTTGTTTGGTTCAAGAGAGATGAGAGATAAAAATATCACATTATTTTTGAGTTTAAAACTCATTCAAGCATGTGAAATATGCACCTCCTTTAAAAAACTCCCCTTTCTTACATATGTGTCAAAATGGAATGAATATACCCAAAATATCTCTTATTTTTAATATTGCTCATAGTTTTTTACTAATAAACCTTGTACATTTTCAACTCTTCATCTTATGTGAGCATTTACTCATTTTTGGATACTCAATTTATCTCATTTTTTTGATATTACTCATAGTTTTTTACTAATAAACCTTGTACATTTTCAACTCTTCATCTTATGTGAGCATTTACTCATTTTTGGATACTCAATTTATCTCATTTTTTTGATATTACTCATAGTTTTTTTTAACTAGTAAACCTTGTACATTTTCAACTCTTCATCTTATGTGAGCATTTACTCATTTTTGGATATCTTCTTTTACAAATAGGATTTATCTCCTCCCTACACATGGATTGATGCTATTGGCCCATAGGAACCTTAATTGGACCATAATCCAAAAATTTCTGAAAATCTAGACCCTTAGACTAAGGTTCTTAATACCTATTTCCAATTAATTCCAATTGCACATTGGAAAATTCTTTCTGAATTTCTGTTTCAGGGGAATGTATTTTAATAAGGTGAGATATTTTTCTATCCAAAAATATTAAAAATCTGAATATTATCTCTCTAGAATATTTTCTCTCTCTAGGTTAAAATAGTTAGAAACAAGGTCTTTATATTTCTGAAGAGGGATTGATTACAAGGGAAGATACTAGACATCAAAAGGGGGTTGGGGGAGGAATCTTACATTCTACCCCACTTAAAAAACGCGAGATGTCCTCATCTTGCAACTTGGGATAATTTCGCAAGATGCACGAATAAAGATTAACCACCAAGAAAAGTCTCAAAGAGAGTAAGATTCAAGACAAGAACAAAATTTAAACTTTATTCATTCTTGGAACATATACAGTAAAGATAGAAGAACTCTTTACACTTCCATAAGCCCGTCCATCATATGGTCACAAAAGCAGCACTCACAAGCTGCACAAGTATAGGGTAACTCATCTATGGGAATGATTCTGCTGGTTATTGCCGCATCTATCTCAGTGGTATGAGGTGATCTAACAAAAGGACCTCTGAGAGGCAAGCCAAAAATGGGGTAAAGGCATATCTTCTCATGAGGAAGAAAACACGCCAGTAAGAAGACCCGCTCAGAAAACCCAAGATGCCTTGATCTCATGACGCAGTAGTATCGGGGACCCAAACCTAAGGCTTCAATAACCATGGCCAAGCGGACATTGTTACGAAAGTGCTGCTGACCCCAGGGTGTTACCCTAGTTATGTCTTGATAGGTCCGCCATTTGGTCACTTGCGCTACAGAAGTTCCCAAGTGAGGGAAAAGTGAGCGCTCATACTGTTCTATAAAATCTTTCTTCACAGACTCTTGCGTCTTGAAGGTGAGAAATCATCATGGATAAAACTAATTCCTGTTGCCAAGCCATGAAGGAGATTAAGAAGAAGGGAGATCGATGGAAGTAAGATTACTGTGAGCGACAGTTAAAGGTTACGACTTATATAAAGGAAGGAGCTAGCGTAACTTAGAAGCCAACAGTATCTTGCTACTGAAGTTTTACCGTCTTTCCTTGATTTGGGTTTGGCACATATTTCTATGAAATACATTAAGAACTTTGAGATGAGGAGGTAAAAGAAGCTTGTAGGTTAAGTCACCTACTTTCATTGAATTCAAATATAAGGCCCACAATATCTGGGGGATAACTTCTTATACTTCCCAAGAGATAAAGAACTTCTTTTGGGCCGTACTCGAATGAAAACCAAAACCTTGGTATCCAAAACACCGATTCTCACTCCTGAACTCATTGTTCTAAATCCTTAAAACAGGTGGGACTCGGGAGAAGTATTCTAGGGAAAGGGTCTTCCTTTTTTTAAACAGAAACTTTCTTTTATTTTAGAGAGGGAATAATTATAAGATCAGAAAGGGAGATTCTTACTCCTATATACCTCGATGGCTGGGGAGGAATCTTACATTCTACCCCACTTAAAAAAGTGCGAGATGTCCTCATCTCGCAAGGTAGAGGACAGCTCTTTTTCTTAAGATCCAATTTTATTCTGGGGTTCCTTATATTCTGGTCAACCCAACAGAACACTGGGATAAATATCCCTTATATAGAACTCATCATTAAATAACAATTCATTCAGATCATATCATTCATATCTTTAACATGATAATGGTCCATTAGACCAAAAAGTTTCCTTTTCGGAACATTCCTCCACGGAAATTTCAATGAAGCAAGTTCTCAATTTGACATCCCTTAACTTGATCTATCGGTCAAGTATTAACAGTAGCAATCTGACAGCACAACCCACTAATCTCATAGTGATTTGCTGAATTCATTATCATCATTCTAGTTATGAATATCATCACAGGGACTCGTCCCATTCCCCCTCATTGTGGTTTCATTATATTTCAACTAATTTTTAAAAATCATCATTTTTTAATCAAAATTTTCAATCAGAATCCAAATCAATTCATCAATTCTCAAACAGAATTAAAAATCATATCAATCACATTCAAAATCATCATCTGGATAGCATTAACGCTTATAATTTCAAGTCTTAGATTTACTCGTATATACTGTCAGTAAAGAGCTGCAGTTATACTCTCGGTATATACGGTAGTCACGGCCCTTGGATTTATAAGGTTAATACCATCATGTCTAGGCCTCAAGCAAGTCAGGGATTCTATATAATTGCGGTACATCTACTCACCTCTAAACCTGTTTGATTCCATTCTCCATACATGGAGATGTGATTCAAGGTAATTCGACATGCTCGTACAATGCATCCTTGACATCGATTACACATACACTTGATCCTTTGTCCCAACCACACATCGCGATTACGATGACGCATTGTCTCATCCTCACCAGAACTGCTTGAGGAGGTTGATGACATCCTATGTACAAACCAGAAAACACAAAATCATAATCAATTTTTAATGAAAGTATAAAAATCGCATGTATTAACGCAGCTACATCCTAAAAATCACGTATATTAACGCGGCTACATCCTAAAAATCGCGTGTATCAACGCGGCCACATCTTTAAAATCGCGTGTATGAACGCAGCTACATCCTAAAAATCACGTGTATAAACGTGACTGATTTATGATAAACGTGACTGATTTATGATAAACGTGACTGATTTATGATAAACGCAAAAATACACGCGCTTTTACACGCGACGACTTGTTCAACCTAAAAATAACCCGCCTTTCCCAAATAGACATTTTCAAAATATAGATCTGCTCTCCTTCATCGTTGCCTCCTCCAACAGAGCACTAAACCTAAGTGCAAGGAGCAGACAAGGAGAACACACGGGTGAAAGAAACCAGCCAAAAAGAAGACTCACTTTTTCAGAGGTGAGTCAGTTTGTCGTTTGCCCTGTCTCTTTCCTTCCATTTGTTTATGCTATTGTCTCTTTCCTTTATGGGTTTGTCTCCGTCCATCTGGTGAACGATTGTGACAGGGGGCGATAATGGGCTTTTTATAAGGACGATTTGTCGGAGGTCGGTCGCTTTCAAAATTTTTTTTCGCAGGCTGCGTGTAGGAACGCGTGTATGTCTGCGTGTATCCTGCCTGCACAGACGGTTCACGCGCATATATACGCATTTTTGGACGGGTGTATACATGCATTTTTGGACGGGTGTATACACGTGACTGTGTTTACCCCATACTATGGTCTTAGAGCTGATAGGTGGCTTGGATGATGGTATTTGTGTTTGTGCTGATTCACTTGGTACTAATGTGGAGGTGAACTATGGCTTATGTGATGAATACAAGTATGCTATCATGATGACTTATCTCTCAATGTGAGTCAAGAGACAGCCCATGATGTACATGAGGATGGTGATAGTTATGCATGCAATAATGTGTGTGCAACCTTTGAAGATAACCACACAAGATGGATGTTGTGGTGATAGTGATGTAGTTTTTGAAGAGTTGTAGGAGGATAACTCTATAGTTCTGAGTGTTGTTGAAGATGTGAATTCTCTAGATAGTGATGTCAGTTTGATGGTGAAAAATCATATGTGCTAGCTTGTATTTGTGCTTTGATGCAATCATGTATATACTTTTATTTTTGCAGATTCTTTATGGATCCAGGTTCTTCATTCGATCC
Source organism: Cibotium barometz (assembly GCF_041138505.1). NCBI lineage: Eukaryota > Viridiplantae > Streptophyta > Polypodiopsida > Cyatheales > Cibotiaceae > Cibotium > Cibotium barometz. The sequence continues at coordinate 47,244,946 of NC_141084.1, forward strand.
ATTTGCGTATAACAATTGGCTGATGGAGACGCTAAATCATTTTGGGCGCCATCCTGGTCCAGTTGAGCTTATAGAGTACATGTATGCCCATCCCCCTCCTTCCATGCGTGGTGTCTATATCCCTACCGCGAGTATCCAGGGCACTCCACTGCCGTCTATGCCTGCGAGTCCGACGACGAGACGGCATGTAGCTTCTCCTCTTCCACACCCACCGAGGAGACATACCTCGTCCCAGACACACTCATGCACCGTCATGTCAGGGCTCACAGTGTAAGATCCCTGTTCCCACCGAGCAACAGATTCGGGATACTAGTAGAGCGGAAGTAGCACTTCTCGCGTGGGACAGGGGTCCCACATTCGAGGCCTCACCCACGGATATCCGGATAAGAGACTAATCCGTCGGTTGTTCCAAAACCGAACCCAAAAAAACTTCCTTTACCGGAAAGCACGGGCGATTCCACCAGGATAACTTTTTACTCTAATGTAGTCAAGATCTTTTCTGATCGAGCTGATCCAATTACATCTATAAGATACTTGGTCAGATCAAAGAAGAAACTTGCACTTGGATCATTGGGATCAATGCTTTTTTCCCCATTCAAGAGGCACAGCCGTTGATTCCTATCCATAGAAAAGTTACTGTCCGGGATTCATTTTATCTATCGTAAAAACAAAAGTTTGAGTCTCGATTTACGGATCCATCAGTCCAGCCTAACCCCATCCAGTCCCATGGGTTAGCCAACCGCCCAACCACTGTAGTGATGGGATCCAATTAAGAATTTGGTTAGGTTTTGTCCCGGGTACCAAGGAAAAGAGTTCCAAGGCCCCCTAGCCGGATGTTCATGCAAAAATAAAACTAGTCACACCACTCACACACCCAATATGAAATTGCCTTTTCACAGATTCAACCAGTTTAAAACAATCCTTTAATAAAACCATAGTATCACTGATCAGAATCTTCCAATTTATCCGGTTGATTCTTAATTTTCCCATCATTCCTTCATCAGAGTATCTATGGCATCATTGGCAACTAGGACGCTCACCACCTGTCCACTCAGGGGCCGTTTCCTAGTTCCTAGCCCATAATACTCGGCAATATAATCACTTATCAAGATGGACTCTCGTTGAAGATCAGCAAGATTAACCAACAGATCCATATAAAGAGCCATGGACTCATCCATTGAAGACCAGCAAGGTCAATCAACCAGATCCATGCCCGATTTCAGAAAACAACTCTTACTCCTTGTTCCAATATCTTCCTCGACGCACGCGTGGGTATCCTAGGCGACCTAGAGCCCAAGCACCGTATGGTCAGCACCCTCTAGGATCCTTCGCAGGTGACCTAGCGCTTCACTCATAGGCCGCTTCCTTGGCCCCTCATCCACCGTACCGGAAGCTCACCATTTTAATCACACTGAGGCTGGTCAAGACCTCGGCTGACCTTGCTACGCGAGACGTCCTCCATTGACTCTCCGTCAGCAGTTGCAACTTTATCATCACGACCTTAATCACAAGACGGTCAAAATGCTTTCCCATCATTCTTGACATAAAACAGTCATTTACAAACAGCATTTACAAACAGTTTACAAATACAGTTTCTATATTAACTCTCATTTTTCCACATTATCCCTCATCAACCCACATTACTTATTCCACATTCCATTTATATGTGTACTCATCCAATCACATCATTTTCCATCTCCTCACTTTAGATTCCTTCACATCACATATCATATATTCACATCCATACATCTATGTCTACATGCATACACCCACCTCCACATTCTTATCCACATCTATACATCTACATCTACATGCATACATCCATATCTCCATTCACATCCACATCTATCCATCTACATCTATATGCATACATCCACATCTCCATTCACATCATCTATACATCTACATCTACATGCATACATCCACATCTCCATGCATACATCCACATCCGCATTCACGCTCACATCCATACATCTACATGCATACATCTACATCTCCATGCATACATCCATATCCACATCTATACATCTACATCTACATGCATACATCCACATCTCCATTCACATCCACATCTATACATCTAAATGCATACATCCACATCTCCATTCACATCCACATCTATACATCTACATCTACATGCATACATCCACACCTCCATTCACATCCACATCTATACATCTACATCTACATGCATACATCCACATCTCCATTCACATCCATATCTATACATCTACATCTACATGCATACATCCATATCTCCATTCACATCCACATCTATACATCTACATCTACATCTACATGCATACATCCACATCTCCATGCATAATAAAATTCTTTTAATTAAATTAGGATGATAGTTCCTAGAATATGGTAGGAAATCCTCTTTTCATGCTTTAAATGAAATTGTTTTATGTTGTGTAATTTTTATAAAAATTTTGCCATAGCTCCGCTCTGCTATGACTGATAAATCTCAATTATCTAAAAAGATAAAGCTTATCATTAAGGGAATGGTTAGAATGATCCCTAATTGGATCATTAACCCATAATGGATTGAATCATCAATATTCATGAAATACATAAACTAAAAGCATAGGGAAAGCCATTAATTTGGTCTTAAGCATAGATTAATCTTGGATTAAGGAAAAACTTTATGAAAAGCTTCATTTGGATTGAGAAATGGTCATGAGTATGACCATTTCTTGAGTGAGAGAGAGAAAAAGCCATTAGAATTAAATATAAATGGAAATTTATGTAATTCTTTACTATCATTAATCAATTAACTTCAATAGCATTCAAAAACCATACCAATTAAGCTTCTCAAGCTTGAGAGGGGTTGAGAAGAGATAAAACATTGAGAAATTATAGAAAAGAGCAAAATTCACTATACTTACCTTACAAATTGCTTGATTCTTTGTTCACGGTAGAGGCCCCCAACCAATCAATTGGTTTAGTATGTTGATGGAGCCACCAATGGAGATTGAAGAAAGAGAGAAGTGTCAAAAACTAGTGAATTATTAAAGAATTCACAGTTCTTGGCTTAGGTGGAGTAGAGTAACAATGCATAAGACACTATATTTTTTTGAACAAGGGGAGGCTTCTATTTATAGGAAAAATTGAGCTCCTAACCAAACAAACTGATTCTAGAATTTTTCAAGTCAGTTTGGTTGAATTTGGACTAGATTTGGACCTAGTTTGGTTACTTTTTGATTCGGTTTGGTTCCATTTTGATTTGGTTTGGTTCAAGAGAGATGAGAGATAAAAATATCACATTATTTTTGAGTTTAAAACTCATTCAAGCATGTGAAATATGCACCTGCTTTTAAAAACTCCCCTTTCTTACATATGTGTCAAAATGGAATGAATATACCCAAAATATCTCATATTTTTAATATTGCTCATAGTTTTTTACTAATAAACCTTGTACATTTTCAACTCTTCATCTTATGTGAGCATTTACTCATTTTTGGATACTCAATTTATCTCATTTTTTTGATATTACTCATAGTTTTTTACTAATAAACCTTGTACATTTTCAACTCTTCATCTTATGTGAGCATTTACTCATTTTTGGATACTCAATTTATCTCATTTTTTTGATATTACTCATAGTTTTTTTTTTACTAGTAAACCTTGTACATTTTCAACTCTTCATCTTATGTGAGCATTTACTCATTTTTGGGTATCTTCTTTTACAAATAGGATTTATCTCCTCCCTACACATGGATTGATGCTATTGGCCCATAGGAACCTTAATTGGACCATAATCCAAAAATTTCTGAAAATCTAGACCCTTAGACTAAGATTCTTAATACCTATTTCCAATTAATTCCAATTGCACATTGAAAAATTATTTCTGAATTTCTGTTTCAGGGGAATTTATTTTACTAAGGTGAGATATTTTTCTATCCAAAAATATTCAAAATCTGAATATTCTCTCTCTAGATTATTTTCTCTCTCTAGGTTAAAATAGTTAGAAACAAGGTCTTTATATTTCTGAAGAGGGATTGATTACAAGGGAAGAATCTTACACACAACCACCATCACGTACTCCCTCAGAGCCACCGTCACATCACGGCTCATAGCCATTGTCATGTAGACAATCCCCCAGTCGTGACTCCACCCGCAACAGTAGGAAGAGTGGGAGTGGAGGATGCGCCGGGCGCTTTGGTGGTGGGGGAGGTAGTAGGGCACGCGGTGAGAGAGAGGAGATAGAGGGAGAAGAGTTAGAGCAGACAGTGAGGATGAGGAGGAGATGAGAGAGGTGGAGGGAGTGATGTGCTATGATGTGACGGATAGGGGCGGGATAGTGATGGATGCGAGGGGGGGAAAGAGGTAATGGAGTACATGCATGGGGTAGTATCAAACTTGTATAGAAATTGTTTTATTAGATTTAAAGATCAAAATAGCCGATTAGTTGGGGAGGTGATAGAGGCTGTACATAGTCGGTACTCCAATCCCCCACATGCTACATTCTCGGATGTATGGAGAAGGACGCGAATAAGGGAGATCTTAAGTAATAAAAGATCTCACCTTAAAAAACTCACGTACGATGATGGGCTAAATGTAGCTGCGGGTGGCTATCCTGCCGAGAAACCTGCCAACCACTGCGCACAAACGCGAGTGGAAGGAGGCAAAAAAACGAGCAGAGGGTGGCGTGAAGAGCAGGCAGCATGTGGAGGCACGACGGATCTAGATGGAGACCATTGGATCTTTGCATTTCGGATCTGGTTATGGGAGGCAGAGTTCGTAAGTATCTTGTCACTTTATTTGATTGTTTACTTATTTATTGATTCTATGATTGTTTTAATCTTACAAATTGTGTTGATTATGATACAACGACGGGTTACGGGGAGGAAGCCCACAGCCCACGATACTAGGTATGCTCGCCGGCATAGCAGACATGACACGTGGGCCCTCTTCAGAGCCGAGGGACATATTACGGACATGTAGTTTGAGATGGCCATGAGACCATACGGTCGACAGGTACTTGAAAACTCTAAACGAATGATTTTGGTTTATTGAATTACATATATATATATACTTATATACTATATAATACTTGAACAGGCACAAGCTACTGATGATCGACCCATCGCCGCCACTGCAGAGGGTGGACGTGAGCACTACTCATCGGACATTCTGACCGATGTGAGCTCATTTGATCATGGAGGAAGCAGCGAGCCATCATCTGGGTATGAGTAGTACTCAGACTTATAGTATCACATTCCATATTGAGGATGCGGTTGTATATATATTTTTGTAATAACTGAAGCCATGGGCTACTTCGACATATGGACTCCCTTGTATATATGTGTACACATAAAATTTTGATAGTAATATTGAATCGTGAATCGATAGTATTGCATTCATGTCTGTCTTGAATCGTGTATTGACAATGTCTGCATTCATGTCTTTCTTGTCTTAAATCTTCCTCGTGGATGGTCCAATGCACCCAAAAAAAATAATCCAGAGAGTGTTATTGGGTGCTAGAATGCTGGAACAGTATTCAGGTACCAAATAGCACTCTCTGGATTTTTTTTTTGGCTCTCTGTTCGCGTGTATAGACGCGTCAACTCTGCAAAAAGTCATGTGTATATATGCGGATAATCTGTAAAACACGCGTGTATAGACGCATCAAATCTATGAAATACGCATGTATAAGCGCAGCTAAATTGACAAAACGCGTGTATACACCCTTCTATCAGCACGTCTAAGCGCAACTAAACTGACAGAAGGCATGTATATACCCGTGTATCAGCGCGTTTGAATATTCCTATACACGCGCTTTTACACGCATGTCTCTGGCCGCGATTATACACGCGCTGATACACGGGCCTACTACTTTTTTTCACAAGTCATTTTTAGCGGCTAGGAGTGCGGGTATGAGCCCGATCCCTTGTAGTGTTACAAAGACAACATGCTTTGGGCATGTTATGGGACATGCTTTGGTCTTGTTGTCTAGGTATGGGATGATAGGGTGTAAGCCAATATTAGTGCCATAGGAGCAGAACATGAGGTTGTCTACACATATAGGTGATCTCTTGGAGACCCTACCTACTATGTACAGGGGCATAGTAGATAGTTTGATTTATATTACGACTAGGCCAAAGTTGAGCTATTTGATTGGATTGGTGAGTTAGTTTATGCAAGCCCCAAGAAAGCCACATTTAGATATAGCTAGGAGGATACTTAGGTACATAATGTTCATAGTACATTATGGACTTCTCTGTGAGGCTGGGATATAAGTGAATGGGTACATTGGGTTAGAAGTGTTTAGACAAGAGATCCACTAGCTGCTTTATGTTCTCTTTTAGGAGCGGTGATGTGTTAGCAAGATTAGAGAAGTAGCTAATGGTTACTTTGTCAAGTACAGAGACTAAGTACAAGGGTGCTACTATGGCAACATTTAAGGTAGCTTGGTTGCAGAAGCTACTTATAGATATGGGTAAGCCCATGGATAAGGCAACTGTTATTTATTGTGACAACACTAGTGTATCATGTTAGGACAAAGCACATTGAGGTACATTATCACTTAGTAAGGGATAACTTTCTAGTAGGTGATGTTGTGGATTCGGTTTATGTCAGCATAAGGGATTAGGTGGTTGGCATCTCCACAAAAAAAGGCATTGGGTGGTATAAAGAAGCTTTGCAAGTTAAGAAGCTTCCTACTAGGAGTGGAGGGTATAAACTTAAGCTTGAGGGGAAGTATGGAGATATCAAGCTTAAATAGTACGGATATGGATAACACGCCAGGACGAAACCTCCACACTTATGATGTTGTCATGGTTAGTGATATAATGATTGATATGCCACCAACCAATGGTTTATAGATTATATGACAACCAGATTAATGTCTAGAGCTATGGTATAGTTATAGTGCTAGTTCATATAGTCAGGTTCAAACTATGAACCTTGTGTATTTTAGTAGTAGACTACTTTTCCTTATAGTATATAGAGTACTTTTTCTTATAGATGTACTCTTATCTTTATGTTATAGTTATAGAGTAAGAAGAAATAAGGAAACTCGACCATACATCTCTCTCTTATGTGCTTCTCTAGTCATGTATGTGCGTGTGAAGAAGTTCACTTAAAGAGCTCCAGCTCAAACTCTCCCCCACATTCTTCTCATTAATTGGGTTGCCTAAATACAGTGAGATGTTTGGGAGCTCAAGAAGCACATCTAAGATACTCACTCTTGAAAACCATATTCAACAAATTGCTAAGTGAAAATGGTTCTACATACAACTTGAGATTAAGAGACTTTCATAATTAACTTGTATTGCAACCATAGCAAAAACAATGGACTTGAACATCTTGAATGAAGGTTATGAAAACCTTGTTCAAAGATTATAATGGACTTTAAACTAACTTAGAAGAAGCTGGGTGTGATTTTTTTCGAGCTTTCTTAGTGAGTTTTCTTAGTGAGTTTTCTTTGTGAGCTTCTGAGAAAATGGTGAGCTTTTGGAGTTTTCATGTCTCTTGTATGCTTAAAAATCTCATCACACCCAATCCATTGTAAGCAAAGAATATATAAGTAAACTAGAATTTGAGATAAAAATAATAATGAAGAGTAAAAGGCATACAACATACCATGATGAGGAGACTATCTATCATCATTACATTTCAAAACTAGATAAATGGTTAGTGTATTTCAACTTACTAAATTTCTCACACCATTAAGAAATATGTTTCGTAAATGTAATATGATCACACATATGTTGAAATATACAAGTGAATAGGGTGTATGCGGGAACAAGCCCTTAGCAAGAGGCTGTAAAACAGAATATGTAAATGTGAGAGAAGCTGTGAAAAGGTGAGAAGTATCTACTAGGAGAGAATAAAGGGTAGCATAAGGAGATTTAGGAGGTATGGAGATATTCTGGGAGGAAGAGGTGGAGAGAATCAAGGAGAAATCAGTGGGATTAGATGCTTGGATGTAAACTCTATAAATTGAGGCATTGACCTAATGAAAATTTGCTGGTTTTTGGTTATCCATGCCTACATTAAGCTATCAGTTAATTGCTCACTAATAATCACATCTTAATTATCATCTAATCTCTTTTTTAATGATTTTGATTCTAGCATTTGATCCACCACCATAGCTCATCACATTACTGCAAATTTAAGATGGTATCAGAGCCTAGCCTAGAATCCATCAAATTTATGAGCCCATTATCTTGCTAATCACCTAGCTAATCAAGATTAGTACATAATTAAGTTTTTAAACCTCTTTTTAATTGGCCTCTATACCCCCAGGTGGTGGAGGAGCTCTCTCTCCCTTCATACATAAAATCGACCCAAACCACTTTAGCCACACATAGCCACAAGCTTGTGCTTCAGCCCATCAAGACAAACCAGCAAACTGCCTACGCAAGCAGCAGAAAATCACATTTTTTTCGACGCTTGTTTTTTTGAAGAAAATTGAGATCTTGTCTACACCAGATGGAATAGCTCTAATTCCTCTTAGCCCTAGGGATTTTCAAGGGTGCTCTACAAGCTGGTGAAGACAATTTTTGATTTGATTAAGTCTATAGTGAGATCCAAGCTATTCATCAAATCTGCAAGTGACTTTGGTAAAACAAAGATTAAGCATTCAATGTTTGGTCAAATCTTATGTTTCTTGGCTTAATCCTCTACTAGACTAATTGCTATTGATGGCCTTGAAAGGATTTGAGCTCATTTGAACTCTAAGGCCCTAGATGTGGACTCCCCGTAATCTCTATTTTTTGCACACAAAATAGAGATTAGTTTATTAATTAGTGTGATTAATAAGCACTAATCACTATTTTTTGGTGCAATTGAGGGTTCAAATTAACCATTGAGCATCTGATACAGATCCATTTAACTTTAGATTGCAATTCAAAGATAGTTTTATACTCCATTCCGTACATATTTGTTATCCTTGGTTTAATGTAATTTCTAGTGAATTTATGCTGATAAATCTGTTGTAATCATCACCTAAACACCAGATTGAGTTATAAAAGGGTAGACACTACCCTTGAATCTTGAAATTGGATCAAGAGGTAAGACTCCCTTCACATCATCATGAGTATGGCACAAGAGAGCTAAATTTAATGGGGAGCAGTTTTACACATGGTAGACAAAAACCATGTATCTGCTTATGAGGAAACATCTTTGGGAGCTAGTTGAGGGAAGAGATGAATGCCCAGAGGTGAGAGGGAAAAATGAGTGGAAGAGCAGGAATGAGAAAGCATTAGGACTTATCGCACTCAGTTTAATGATGAAATCATTCAATCACATCATCACAGGGATACAATGGGCAAAAGATGCATGGGATGAACTCAATAAATTATTTGGCACTCAAGCAAAAAATTCAAAGATAAATGTGTTAATGCAATTCTACAGACTGGATATGAAGGAAAGTGAACCTTTAATCACACACTTGAACAAATATAAAAGCATTAAGCAACAACTGCCAGCCACCATTGGGCAAAAGGTAGAAGATGATGAGGCACTAGTAGTGCTTCCGAAGAGTGTGGACAAAGGTGAATATGAAAACATTGTAGCAACATTAAAGAATGTACCTGAATTGAAGCTGCAAAATGAGAAAGAAGGAGCTCTGCTAGAGCAAGAGACCAGAGTTAAAGAGAAGAAATGGCTAGACTCAATAGCTCTTCACCCGCGAGGGGGAGGATTCTCTCGAGGACAAGGATGAGGAAGAGGTAGAGTAGGAGGAAGGACCTTCACTTACCACAACTATGGAAAGCTAGGACACATGGCAAGAGATTGCTACAGCAAACCCAATGGAGAAGGAACAACATCGGCAAACTTCATGGAGGCTCGAGTCAGATCATCTTTTCTGAGAGAGAGAGAGAGAGAGAGAGAGAGAGAGAGAGAGAGAGAGAGAGAGAGAGAGAGAGAGAGAGAGAGAGAGAGAGAGAGAGAGAGAGAGAGAGAGAGAGAGAACCCCACAACCCAATGTAACCTGCCCCAACAGAGTAAAACCACCTCTGAGCCATGGATGATGTAGGTCATGAGGTAGATGTATGTGTGAGCACTTTAGTCAAGGTCTAGGGCCCTTGTAGTAGCCTTGGAAACATATAGAGAGAGAGTGTTAAGGACAATGAGTTTAGGGACTTGAGGCACCTGTCGCTCGTCGCGGAGTATCAAGTAAGAGGGAAACTTGGTATAGGGTCTAGGTGTGCTAGGAGTATTCACTTGAGGGGAGGTGTTGAAATATACAAGTGAACAGGGTGTGTGCGGGAACAAGCCCTTAGCAAGAGGTTGTAAAAGAGAATCTGTAAATGTGAGAGAAGCTATGAAAAGGTGAGAAGAATCTACTGGGAGAGAATAAAGGGTAACATGCAAAGATTTAGGAGGTGTGGAGATATTCTGGAAAGAGGTGGGGAGAATCAAGGAGAAATCAATGGGATTAGATGCTTGGATGTAAACTCTATAAATTGAGGCATTGGCCTAATGAGAATTTGCTGGTTTTTGATTATCCATGCCTACATTAAGCTATCTCACTAATCACATCTTAATTATCATCTAATCTCTTTTCTAATGATGTTGATTCTAGCATTTGATCTACCATAGCTCATCACATTGCTACAAATTTAACAACATATTCATGCAAAAAGATAAAAAATGGTTCATAAATGTAGTATGATCAACCATAAATCATAATACCAATCTCGTAGTTGCAACTCAAAAGCAAAGCAACAAAGATTTCTCATAACATGCATGATAAGTGCGTTTAAGATGACATGTGTTTCAAAAGACATTGACAACACAACATAACAATGCTTAATTAAATAAAAATATCAATATAAAAATAACAATTTCATCTCCTGAATCCAAACTAATAATCCCAAAAAGATATTGTTCACATGACTAACAATCCAAACTATTTGCTTGTGCTAAGCATTAAGGGAAATTTGGACTCAAAATGGGCCCTTTAAGGATTTCAACATGTTCCCTCTCTACAAAAATGGGGGCATTGTGAAATTTTTACAAATCAACTCTAAAGTGAGCGGAGTTTTGACATTTGGAATCTACTCTTCGAGACCGTTGCAATGATATATAACATGATCATATGCAAGAAGTCCCCAAATTTGGTGATGATATGCCACATCATCACCAAATTTGAGGACTTCTTGCATATGATCATGCTATATATCATTGGAAAGGTCTCAAAGAATAGATTCCAAATGTCCAAACTCCACTCACTTTAGAGTTTATTTGTAAAAATTTCACAATGCCCCCATTTTTGTAGCGAGAAAACGTGTATCCTTAAAGGGCCCATTTTCACTACAATAGGCGGGGCCATTATCCACGCTTTTTTTGACGCTTTAGAACTAAGCTTAAAATCCCTTAAACGTCGAAATACCCGTCGAAAAAAAGCATCAAAAAATAGCGTCGAAATAGGCACCGAAATAAGTATCGAAAGTAGCGTCGAAATAGGCGCTGAAACAATGGACTTGAACATCTTGAATGAAGGTTACGAAAAAAGCGTCAAAAGTAGTGTCAAAATAGGCGCCGAAATAAGCGTCAAAACAAGAGTAAAAAAAAGTAATTTTACCACGCATATTTCGATGCTACTTTCGACGACTATCTCGACTGACATTTCGACTACTATTTCGACGGTTATTTTGACTGGTATTTTGACACTTATTTCAACTATCATTTAGATGCTATTTTCGACGGATGCAAGAAACTTTCGACACTATTTTCAACGGATGCAGGAAACTTTCGACGCTATTTGCGACGGATGCAGGAAACTTTCGACGATTATTTTGATGCATGCAGGTATTAAATTCTTTTGGGCCTAATGGTGCATCCAGCTACAATCTTGTAGTTAGATGCACCATTATGCCAAATTTATAGAGTACCAAAGGCAACTGTACTCTGATGTGAAGAATGAAGCGAATTTGTTGAAAAAGTTAGAGAGTGCCATAACGTTTTTGACATTACAATGTAGGTACACAATTCACACAAGTGCAAAAAATGGCCAAATTATATTGCAAGATGTGAAATTTACATATCAAGCTTTGACGAGCTAAGCCAAAATTTGCATACAATCCATACAAGCTCAAACAAAGATGTGAGCTGACCAAAATGTGTATGTACAAGGGGGAAAGACATGGGCAAGGCCACGATCTATGCGGAGCCCTCGCTCAGGATTAGGCATTGGTCCCTGTAAAAACCATATAAGATGCTTTTTTGGGTATACCAAAATAACGATCTAACATGACAAGGCAAAGCAAGTATACAAATCATAAGGTTAAGGCTTGTCGCACTTACCATATCTATAATACGGCCCCAATTGAGGTTGCTGCCTTCTCGCTCAAGCTTCTCCAAAAGAAAATATGTGTTATGGCAGAGCGAGCAATGTCCTCCTCTTCTCCCGTTTTGCCGACCGACCAACCACTTGATTCTAAAAGTACCAAAACAACAAGATAAGCATTGATACTTACAAAGTAGACATGGCTCAATGCGTCCCAACCACGGCTTCCAAGGTGAGAGCTTCCTACGCTATGGAGTGCGAGACATGTTTCTACACACACATAACAAATCCCACATGGACACTTTAATAAGAGCATACACATGAATTATCCCTCAACATTCATTATGCATAAAGCTATACATGAGGCTTATGCATAAAGCACTATGCATAAGGCCTTATGCATAAAGCATTATGCATAAAGCTTATGCAGGCCTTATGCATGAGGCTTATGCATAAAGCATTATGCATAATGCTTATGCGCAAATCTACAAAACAATTCTCCAGCACCCAAGGGTGCAATAATAATAGAGGAAAGAGAGCAAAGATAGAAAAGCACTTACCTCTTTTTTGTGATGTTGAAAGAGAGGATTAGAGGACCTACAAAACCAACAAAAGGATGAGGAAAGGATTAGTAATGCATACATACAAAAGCTTATGCATGAGGCCTTATACATAAAGCTTATGCATAAAGCATTATGCATGAGGCTTTTGCATACAGCACTATGCAAGCCACACTATCCTAAACTAAACCGTATCCCGTCACTATGCATTAAGCATGTATGCATAGAGCTTAATGCGTGCATAGATTAAGCTCTATGCATATAGCTGAATGCATGCATAGAGCTCTATGCATAGAGCTTAATCTACGCATATATCTCTATGCATTATGAATGCATGCATAGAGCTTAATCTATGCATTAAGCTATACGAATGGAGCTTAATGCATAGATTAGAGCTCTATGCATGTGCATTAAGCTCTATGCATAGAGGACCTACAAAACAAAACCCCTCTTTTTGGTAGATAAAAATAGAGGAAAGAGAGGAAAGCACTTATCTTTTTTTGGTGATGTTGAAAGAACAGATTAGAAGACCTACAAAACTAACAAAAGGGTGAGGAACGGATTAGTAATGCATACCTATAAAATCCCTAAGAACCTAATGCATACATACAAAATCGAAAAGAGAGGAAAGAGAGAAAGAAATTTACCTCTTTTTGGTGAAGTTGAAAGAGAGTATTAGAAGACCTACAAAACAAAACAAAAAGTTGAGAAAAGAATTAGTAATACAAAACCCTAAAAGTGTGAATAGCATGGATACACAAGGAGGTTTATCCTTCAACACACGCACCAATTTAACAACCACCCAAGAGGAGAGGAGAGGGGAGGGGAGGGGAGGGCAAAGAAGGAGGTGGAGAAGAGCTTGGGAGAGAGAAAGAACCTGCAAAAACAAATGAGAAAATAAAAAAACAAGAAAATTACTCATAATTACACACACATACATTTTACATCACATGTACATGTAAACAAGAGAAGATGGGAATGAGGGAAAAGGAGGCATACCTGGTGAGGAAGCAAAACACACGCGCACCAAAAAAAAAAGCAGAAAAAAGAGAGGTTCTATTTTATTGTAAAAACTTGCGCCGTCGATATATGCGTCGAAATAAGTGTGGAAAAAAGCGTCAAAATAAGGGTGGGAAAAAACGTCGAAAAGTACGAGGGAAATAGCTTGGAAATAAGAGTCAAAAAATAAAATATCCACCCTCTTTTTGACGGATATTTCGACGACCTTTTTGATGCTTATTTTGACGATCGCTACTTTTCATTCAAATTAAAAATCTTTCCAGATCTTGCGTGCCCCCGACATTTCAAATTACATATTATCGGAACTACCACCCTCCACAAATATTTAAGGGAGGATTCCCCTCCAAAAATAAGCATTTGTGCCCATTTTGCAAATCAATATGGAAACCATGGATGATGCCACATCCTCAAATTTTGCTGATTTAGAGGAGAAGACACTTTGCCCATGTACTCGGCTGGCAAATACCAAGTGACTCGATGTCGACGAATTTGCAATGATCATACAAAAAAATGGAAAATATTTTCGGTGGAGCAATTGGAACATCTAATTAGTGGTTTGCAATGCACGCTTCAACAATGACGAACCAGTGGATATCTGGCCTGAACGATGGAGACTAACAAGAGTAGCCACAAACGAGGTGATCCAACAACCCGAGGAACTTGCGGCAGATTTGGAGCAAATACTAGAACATGACATGGATGGCATGATAAATGCCTTACACGATGGAACAGAAGATCGAGGTTTGGAACACGAAGGGGTAGAAGAAAACACACGACGTGTGGAATACGCTTTCCAAGAAGAGAAAAAGCGTATTCCACACGACGTGTGGAATACGCTTTCCAAGAAGAGAAATAGCTATGCATGCTTGCTCGTCTTCCACTATATCATGGAGCTTATGTGTCTGTTTTACGTGCTTGCCTATCCATATTGAACTTGCAATCGATTTTTGGATGGTCTGATATGAGCATATCAATGTAAGTGATGATATCATATGCAATCAGTGAGTTATGTGCATTTTCTTAGCCTGACTATTTTGTGTAATAGCTTATTGAAACATCAAATATTGCCAGAAGATAATGAGATGCCAGCAGTCATTATATGCAATTAGTGAGTTATGTACCTTTATATGCAGAAAGTGATGATATCATATGCAATTAGTGATTTATGTACCTTTATGCATTTTCTTAGTTTGACTATTTTGTGTAACAGCTTATTGAAACATCAAATATTGCCAGAACATAATGAGCTTATTCAAGTAGACCGCACAAAGATATGGACTGACCAAAGGGATACATTTGTGCTACCAGAGCACTGTGAGCAAGTCATCTTTGTGGAAGACCCGATAGATCATAAATGATTGTTAGTGATCCAAATAAATCCAAGTGGAAAACAAATATTCAAAGAGGTGAAAATAGCAGTTGACTGTTTGGCAGATGCTGAGGAACTCCCCCCAGATCATGTGATGGTTGAGCATACACCACTAGCACCTATTGAACAACAAGAAGAACAAGAAGAAGACATACTAGTTAGGAAGTAGGTGAGGCTCACATGGGATTAGGATTGGATGAAGGTGTACTCATTAAACGAGAAAAAGACACTAGAGATAATCCAGAAGAAGAAGAGATTCAAGCTGGGTATGATCATGATGCATCGACAACTCTCATGCTAGAGCTAGAAGAGGATGACGACATGGATGAATTACCTTCTACTACTACAAGACAATTGATTCCGCCAATTGACAACAATGATGGAGTATTTCTAGAAATAGATTTATTTGGAGCCATGGATCTCGCTAAGGACAAGCAAGTTGATGATGAACTTTAATTTCATTGTAAAATAGAGCACTTTCTTAATTGCACCTTAGTGATGAGGAGGAGGAGCTACCATTTTTTCTCCTTCAAAGAGCGTGATGGAAGTTATACCCTCCTCTCTCCCTCGGCTCCCCCCCTCTCTCTCTCTCTCTCTTTATCTATCTCTTTCTCTCTGATCATCTCTCTCTTTCTCTCTGATCATCTCTCTCTTTATCTATCTCTTTCTCTCTGATCATCTCTCTCTCTCTCTCTCTCTCTCTCTCTCTCTCTCTCTCTCTCTCACTCATAGGCACATATGCTTACCTTGTTGTTAGCATCTTGCATATTTTGGGAGTTGGCTTGCTTACTAACCAAGGTTTTTTCTTAAACTAGATATGAAGATTATGATTAGCTTACATACAATAGGAATCTCGAGAACATGTACCACCATAAGAGGGATTGGGCACTCCCCCTTGCTATTGACACCTTTCACATTTTAGAAGCTAGTTTATTTAGCCAAGCTTTTGTCATCGAGGGTTAATGCCGATGTGCTTGCATGCTTGGAAGACCAATGTGCACACTAATCGGGACTATAGTTGCAAGTAGGCCGCTTCAAGGGAATATATTTCTCGAGCATTTTTTTTAGTGGAGTGAAAAGTCGAGTGAATCCCGCCAAACAACCTCGAGATAGAAAACCATAGCATCACTTTCCAAACATGCACACACCAGCACAAAATTGCATTCCAGTTAAAAGTAATAGCATTTAATCCAACAATTGACACCTCCTGCCAAACAACCTCCAGATAGAAAACAATAGCATCACTTTCCAAACATGCACACACCAGCACAAAATTGCATTTCAGTTGAAAGTAATAGCATTTAGTCCATAAATTGACACCTCCCGCCACAACACAAGGGAACTTAAAACATGCTATATTCCAGCCTCAAAGTGCACCTAAGTTGAGGCTAATAACAAGAAAGACCATTGTACAAGCCCTTGTTAATCCCATTTGGATCAACACCATGATCCTCAATTGAGGACATTAATAAGTGTCATGTAAAGGCAGTATGAAGGTTGTACGTTATGAGACATTGGCCACCCAAGGCCTAGTTAGTAAGTTTTGGGCACCCAAGTGTGAATAAGTTTTGGGCGCTGAAGTGTGAATAAGGGCCAATTGTATATAAGGTAATTTCTCATAATGAAAAGACACAATTCCCTTTGTGCTATTTAGAGATCTCCCCTTGTACTTGTGAGAGAGTGAGGAGTGAGAGCATTCTAGCATTGTGCCTCTTTCGTGCTTGTGTGTTTATGCTTGTATGAGAGAGTGAGAGAGAGTGTGATTGGCCTATGTGATGGCGTGAGCAACTCCACGGTAACATTGTGGAGGTGGAGCTTGAAGTTTGGAGCATACATGCAAGCTTGGAGGCTTCAAGAGACATGAGCTCAAAGCATTGGTAAGTACCCCACGATGGTTGTGTCCATTGCTCATCCATTAGGTGAATGTGTAAGTTCCCTCTTGGAGGTGTGGTTAAGCATAACATTTTTGGCGCCGCTCCTGGGGAAACACCTTCGTTTCTTCCATTCTCTTTGAGTTTCAGCTCCCATTGCTGCATAGTATTCATTGTTGCCTTTGCATTTTGATAATGCATTGTGTGGAAAATGGAAGGATAAGGTGTGTGTGGTTGAGAAAAAAATTATATAGTTTTGATGTTGTGAATGTTGTGGAAAGTAGTTTAGGAAAGGATTCATTGGTTACTCTTGATAAGTATGATGTTAGCACCACAAAAAACACCAACGTGAAGAAGCAGGTTGTGTGTTGTTTTCTTCTTTTCTCAAAAAATTTAAAAAATTCAAAAACATAAGGGACCATTGATTGAGCCAGGAACTTGCATTTCATTCCCTAGCATTGGCACAAACTAATTTTCATCATTTGGATAAGTATTATGCACCCAAGACTACAAATTACCGACGCGGAAAACTCTACGTGAAAGTGCAGGAAGTTGTTTCATGACGTGAATCATTTTCCTACAATTTCACGTCGCGAGTCGCTCACAAAATCAGTGCCGAGATTTTTGTCGAAAATCATGGGATTACATTCCAAAAATAGAAACCCTTATCCTGACACCTCTGACACAATTCAGTCCGCTAAAAATTGGATCACGTGAAAATGCAGTAGACTTCCATGTCGTGAACCATTTTTGAAGCAGTTCACGACGTGAAACACTTTTTGTTTCACGACGTGAACTAAATCCTGCGGTTTCACAAGAAGACCAAAACCAACGACGACAAAACTAAGGCTGTGAGGGTCGGCTATAAAGAAGGAATTTAATCTTAAGGAGGAAAAGCTAAGTTTGTATATGAGCAAATCATATCAAGATTCGGATGCCCATTAGAATTGGTGAGTGACCGCTACTAACATTTCATTATTGAGGTGATTAATAATTGCTTGCAGGATTCTTGGTAATCTATCGTAAATTGTCACCATAGTACCCCCAAGCAAATGGTCAAACAAAAAGTACCAATAAGATTTTGTGTACCATCTTTAAATGAAAACTGTGGAAGCAAGTCGAATAGATTGGGAGCATAAGCTTACAGCAGCTCTTTGGGCCTACCGCACATCCTGTAAGATGGCCACAGGATATACTCCTATCCGTCTAGCTTATGGTGTTGAAGCGGTTATGCCCATGGAATACTTAGTCCCAAGCTTAAGAATTGCTATACAAGAATGTTTGACTGAAAATGCATTAGCTAAAAGGCTAATTGACTTGGAAAAAATGGATGAAACCCGGTTGATAGCATCACACGGACTCATGGTTGAAAAGTTGCACAGAAAACATTGGTTTGATAGAAACCTCAAGTAAAAAGAGTTAAAAACGGGGGATCTTGTACTCATGTATGGTGTGGGAAGTGCCGGGAAAAAGAAATTGAAATACCACGATCTGAGACCATTCCACATATCGGAAATCACACCTCAAGGGTCTGTCGTCCGAATAGAGACAAATGATGGCATCCAAATGGAGGGCTATGTCAATGGGAGTAAACTAAAAAAATACTTTAGACCATTAACCGAGGAGATACTCTTCCAAGAGCACCTCTTAAAACAATAGAAGCAATTAGCAAAAGAAAGGATCCATCAAGCGCAAGACGAGGCTAAAGCTAGGCAAGCAAAAGCTAAAATACAGAAGGGCTTGATTCATGTCAACATGGCATCCATAACCCTGGTGGACGAAGAGGATCTAAACATTGCACTAGCAAGACTCAAGTTGGGACTCACAACAGATAAGGGAATTGCAAGAAGTGTTGCATTGATAGATACAGGATCGAGCCACAACCTAATCTCATATTATACTAGGATAGCCTTAGGGAGACCAAACCTGGAACACACAGAGGCAAAAGTTCGTAGTGTGCACTTAACAACCACAAAGGCCGTTGGGTTTAGGAAATCAGAACAGGTACGATTCACGTACAATTCAAAAATCAAGGGTTTTAGACCAAGATATTGAACAAAATTCAAATATGATCTTATAGGGCTCTTCTCCAAAGGTTTCATAACACTTGTACCAAAGGTCATTCCATTTGGTTTTCATTTGGACATACAAATGACTAGTTTTCAATTCAGGCCATTTATAGTAAAGAACAGCAAATCTGATATGATCTAGGGGCCTCAAATGGAGTTTAAGGAGTTCAACCATATGAAGAACTAACACCTTGCAAGTCCAGAACCAAAAATGAATTAGGACTACCAATGCCAGAGAACTGTACAGAATTCAGATTTTAGATTCAAAAAATTGGATATTTTCTTGAAATGCAGTGATGATGAGGTGAAGAGGCCTCTTAAGAAGAATTTTAAAATGAAAGGTTTATGTGAGCTATACTATGAAAATACTTCCTGGGTATAGAGGTGATTAGATCACATGATGGGATTTGGTTTTTGTAGAGGCAATATGCTTTGGACATGTTTTCCAAATATGGGAAGACAAGGTGTAAGCTAATCTCAGTGTGCAAACATGAGATTGTCTATGATCTCTTGGAGGACCCTACTATGTATAGATGCATAGTAGTTTACATGACTATCATTAGGCTAAAGTTGAGCTATTTGGTTGGATTGATGAGCTACTTTATGAAAGCCTCAAGGAAGCTGCATTTAAATGCGGCTATGAGGATGCTCAGGTGGTACATAAAGTACACAATACATTATGAGCTTTTTTATGAGGTTGGAGGTACACACAAATGTAGATTGGGCTAATAGTGTCTCAAAAAAGAGATATACTAGTGCCTTTATGGTCTCCTTTGGGAGTGTTTCTATTAGCTAGAGTAGCAAGAAGTAGCCAGCCCTTTGTCGATTGAAACTAAGTCACTACTAGGAGGGGACTTGCTATAGCAACATGTGTGGTATCTTGGTTATAGAAGCTACTTGCATGGATAGGACAATCGTTATTTTTGCGATGCCATCAATATTACCATATGAAGCCATTATATATTGATCACATTTGGTAGAGGTTCCAAGCTAGGCAGCAACATGTGAGGTATCTTGGTTATAGAAGCTACTTGCATAGATAGGACAATCGTTATTTTTGCGATGCCATCAATATTACCATATGAAGCCATTATATATTGATCACATTTGGTAGAGGTTCCAAGCTAGGTGGGAATGGCAAGCATCTATTTACTCTTCTGAAAACTCTTCTCTCATGCTTTCGTCTATTGATTGCATCCTTAAATCTCCTAATCTACTTCTCCATGATGGGACTATTTAGAATGCAGATTGTATTCAACTTGTGGCATAATGCTTCATCCAGTCTTCGTTGCCTTCCTTTTCCCTCAGGCACATTAGTGATTAGTCAGTCATTCTCCATAATCGTGGCATGGAAGGATCTATGCGAGATAGATGTTTTGAGATGTACACAAGAGACTCTTGCATCACAACCATCCCTCTGCCATGCTTGCTTATGGCCTTGCTCTTTGTCTCACAAAGTCCTTCAAGGAAAAACATCCATCGAACATGAACAACACCACACAATGCCACTTCATCAACCAAATGCACCACAAGATGCAATTGGCTAGTGAGAATTGTTCTAGGGAAGTTGTCCCCGATCATACACACTGCCTCGATAGCATTGAGATAAGCCATCTCAATGGATGTAGGATCTATCTCGTTAAATATATGTACCTACATACATAGCAATTATGTGTACTATTTAACAATACATAACTTGTGAGTGCATAAGAATTCCAAATAAGCAATATAACTTAGTGAATTGAAGAGAAGATTCATACCTCACCAAGCTTCCCATTTTGTAAATAGCCTCTCTCACCTTATTGTCTCCACAACAACCTATAGAAATTGGAAGAATAAACTATGCATAGAAAAAAAAGGAAGTTAGCATATGAGCTTACAAATTATGTACCACAAAGAGAAAATGAAAAGGTGAATATTTATATACATGTAATATCTTGTGCCAATCATGTGTCTTGAGGCCATATAATTGTTCCTCTCCTTTCTTTTTGGTCTTTGTGAAGGCACCCTTCAATGAATGCATTACTCTCGCGTTGGTGTACAAAAAGAGGCAATCACACTTTTTGCCTTATTGTGCTCCCTTTTGGTTAATATACATGGTGCCTTTGGTAGGACTATTTTACCACTCTCACTTTCAATTGGCCATGCACGTTGAAGGCATCCAACGTTTTGTAAGTGATCCCTTGCACCCTTTGTATCTCTTTTACCAATTAAATGGTCCCAAATATTTGTTGCCGCATTCTTGAAGATATGCATGGGATCTAAGACATGATTGATCATCATGTCACACCAATATGGAGGTCAAAAGAAGATTGAGTGTCTAGACATCCCATTTGGTGGTGGATTGGGAGTGCTTCTCCATGCCTCAAACCAATCTCTACCTCTCATCACAAGTGGTGAGACATCATGTGGCACATACTTGGGATGTCAAGGAGGGAGAAATCGATGATGTTTGTCATACACCACCTTCTTAAGTGTAGAGGGTCTTTCCAAAACAAGTGATGGTCTTCTTAAGTGTAGAGGGTCTTTCCAAAACAAGTGATGGTCTTCTTAAGTGTAGAGGGTCTTTCCAAAACAAGTGATGGTCTGAAAATTGGACATGCATGATGTTCGGAGGTTGCCAAACCTATTTTAATTGAGATGATTGAGATAGAGATATAAACTTAAAGTTTAAAGGCTAAAACTGCATATAAGGTTCAAGTAGGTACTTGAGCACTCTGAGAACTCGAGATAGTCATGCATCGTCCAAAGTAAAACTCCTTTCACCTGTGCCTCATGCCTATTTATTGGCCTTGAAACATCATGTACTTTGATACCTCGCCATAGTGTCTCAAGCTCCTCAATCAAAGGCTTGAGGTACACATCCATGTTTTCCACCTTATATTTGCCTGGTACAAGGAGAGCAAGCATGATATGATCTTTCTTGATTGCCACCCATGGAGGGAGGTTGTAATTCACCAATACAATAGGCCAAGTAGACCATGATGTGGACTTGAAGCCAAATGGGTTAACACCATCCATGCCCAAGCCAAGACGTAAGTATGACGAGGCTCATCTTTAAACTTTGGCCATTGATACTCCACATGTTGCCATGCTGGTGAATCAGCTACAATCCTCATGATGCCATTGGTCGAGTGATGAGTAGCATGCCATGTGTGAGTTCTGCAATCCCCTTACATTTAAACATGTGTTGGATGCGAGGAATGATAAGGAAGTGTCTCAAAACCTTTCGGGGAACATTATCACATTGCATATCATCCTATAGTAGCTCTCCCCACATTGTAGACATTGTGTTGCATATTTATTAACCCCTCTAAATAGCATGCAATCGTTGGGACATGCATGTATTTTTGTGTAATCCATACCTAGCACACTTAGGGGGTTCACCTCAAAAAATTTTAGTGTACCACGTGTGAGTTCAACTGGAGGGTTTTTTTAAATAGTACATTGAGAAAAATTAATAGGATTATATTAACATGAGGGGTTTTTTAATTTAAGTTTAGAAAAAAATCCGTTAGTTCATAAGTAAAGGGGGGTTGATTTATTAGGGGGAAAATTTTAGTTAAGGGGTTTTTTAAATACCTCTTGAATGCACGTGATACCTAGGGTGTGATACCTAGGGTTTTCTAGTAGTGTACCCCCCGAGACCTAGCATAGAGAGCATTTTACGACACCCGTCTCATGAGTGGTAATAGATTTTGAGGGGGGGAAGGATCTTCTTAAGAAGCTTACAACATAGGGGGTAAGAAATCATATGTCAAAATATTAACAAGGAGAGTATATAGAACCTGAAATATTTTCAATAGAATGAAGCGGTCTTACCGAAGAAGATTTGTGACATTTGCATCACTCCATCCATAAGTTGTTTGCAAGTTCAATAGCTCCAAGTTTGCTCGCAGTGTGGAGTACAAACATCCCTCATACAAAGCTGTGCTTGCCTCTCTATGCAAGGTTTCCTCCTCTTGTGACATTGGAGCTTGCTCAATATTATCCATGACCTCCCATCCCCCAAAGAAGTCATTCACCAGATCGTCCATGATGAGATTCTCTTCCTCCTCATGTGGCAATGGTGGAGGCACCTCATTCATGTTGGGGAAGATGAGTCTCAGCCATGCTTTCCATATATGAAGCCTTTCCACCTTCATTAGGAACTCAATGGAGTCTTTTTGGGCCCTTTAATTTGCCATGAGATTATGGAAACGTTTAACTTTTTGACAAATAGGAGCCCGCCATGTAAGCAAAAACCATGGGTTTGTAAGAGAGGTGTAAGAGTGGTCACAGGGTGCACTTTTTTCCCCAAAAGGGAGGGGAGCAATTTTACAATTTTCGGACCTCCATAACTTCTACATACAAGCTCCGATTTGAGCGGAGATTACAGATCCGTGATCTACGCATCAAGAGCTTTCCATAGATATGTTACATGATATGGTTTTATCCGCTAGATTTTAAATTCCATTTTCCTCCCAAAATTCAAATTCGAATAAAGTAGCCGTTTTGAAGCTTCAAATTAGAAAACGTTTCTTCTTAAGAGAAAAGGTTTGACTCCCTTAAACTGCCAAATAAAAGGGCCCAAGAAGACTCCATTGAGTTCCTAATGTTTGCACTCTACCCGATGTCACGGAATGTTGTGGCATGTTACCTAGAACTCTCCTATGGTTCTCCTCTATGTTATCATCCGCACTTGGTCGTGCCACTACCTCATGATGAAGACCATATGTTTGGACATGCTCAATTGTTATACAACGTTGTCGTATATACTGGCCCTTCCATTGATCACACACACACATCAAATTTTTTCTCTCAACCATGCCCCAGATCCAACTTCCAGTCCTTGATGATCACTGTTAGACATCTTTAAGTTGGCCAAAACTGATTTAGGGTTCATATAAAACACACAACAACATCTAGTACTGCAAACATAAATTTACCTAGGTTTTTGCTGCTGCTACAGTTTACATCAGTTTTTCTTGCTACACAACAACAAAAATATGCTACTCAGCATTAGCGAAAAGACAATGCTCAATTGTTGCTGCTAGACAGCTTACATCAGCGTTTTCTTGCTACTTACACAACATCGAAAATACGCTACCTAGCAGCGAAAAGACGATGCTCAATATCAAAGCTAGCAGTGAAATTTTGCTGCTCATCAGCAGTAATGACCTACGAAACTATGACTCCCACCTAAATCACCGTGGACGGGTGTTAATACCTACCTACTTCCCTATTGCTGCACATGCAGAGCTACGCCTATAGCGCGAGTTTTCCTCCTACCTCTACTCATCCCTCAAGGGCCTTCAATCAATCAAGTCTCCCTCTCCAAGGTAATCTCTCTTCTTGCTTTCTTCCCTCTTTCATGCTTTTATGTGCTCTTCCAAGCTTTTATGGAAAGCTTAGAAATAGGGTTTAGGTGAGCTTCTCTCCCTTCCCCCTCTCTCTTTTTCTCCCTTCTACTCTCTTTCCTCTCCCTTTCCCTAACCCTAGCCTAATGCATAGAGCTCTAATAGAGAGCTTTGATGGAGAGCTCTCCATCAAAGCTCTCTATTAAGCATTCTATGCATTATGCATAGGTTTAGGCTTAACATAAACTAGTTTTTCATTCACTTATGCATTAAGAGTAGGGTTTAGGCCATCAATATTACCATATGAAGCCATTATATATTGATCACATTTGGTAGAGGTTCCAAGCTAAGCGGCAACATGTGAGGTATCTTGGTTATAGAAGCTACTTGCATGGATAGGACAATCGTTATTTTTGTGATGCCATCAATATTACCATATGAAGCCATTATATATTGATCACATTTGGTAGAGGTTCCAAGCTAGGCGGGAATGGCAAGCGTCTATTTACTGTTTTGAAAACTCTTCTCTCATGCTTTCATCTATTGATTGCATCCTTGAATCTCCCAATCTACTTCTCCATGATGGGACTATTTAGAATGTAGAATGTATTCAACTTGTGGTGTAATGCTTCATCCAGTGTTCGTTGCCTTCCTTTTCCCTCAGGCACATTAGTGATTAGTCAGTCATTCTCCATAATCGTGGCATGGAAGGATCTATGCGAGATAGATGTTTTGAGATGTACACAAGAGACTCTTGCATCAACCATCCCTCTGCCATGCTTGCTTATGGCCTTGCTCTTTGTCTCACAAAGTCCTTCAAG
Source organism: Cibotium barometz (assembly GCF_041138505.1). NCBI lineage: Eukaryota > Viridiplantae > Streptophyta > Polypodiopsida > Cyatheales > Cibotiaceae > Cibotium > Cibotium barometz. The sequence continues at coordinate 47,270,242 of NC_141084.1, forward strand.
GAAAAACATCCATCGAACATGAACAACACCACACAATGCCACTTCATCAACCAAATGCACCACAAGATGCAATTGGCTAGTGAGAATTGTTCTAGGGAAGTTGTCCCCGATCATACACACTGCCTCGATAGCATTGAGATAAGCCATCTCAATGGATGTAGGATCTATCTCGTTAAATATATGTACCTACATACATAGCAATTATGTGTACTATTTAACAATACATAACTTGTGAGTGCATAAGAATTCCAAATAAGCAATATAACTTAGTGAATTGAAGAGAAGATTCATACCTCACCAAGCTTCCCATTTTGTAAATAGCCTCTCTCACCTTATTGTCTCCACAACAACCTATAGAAATTGGAAGAATAAACTATGCATAGAAAAAAAAGGAAGTTAGCATATGAGCTTACAAATTATGTACCACAAAGAGAAAATGAAAAGGTGAATATTTATATACATGTAATATCTTGTGCCAATCATGTGTCTTGAGGCCATATAATTGTTCCTCTCCTTTCTTTTTGGTCTTTGTGAAGGCACCCTTCAATGAATGCATTACTCTCGCGTTGGTGTACAAAAAGAGGCAATCACACTTTTCGCCTTATTGTGCTCCCTTTTGGTTAATATACATGGTGCCTTTGGTAGGACTATTTTACCACTCTCACTTTCAATTGGCCATGCACGTTGAAGGCATCCAATGTTTTGTAAGTGATCCCTTGCACCCTTTGTATCTCTTTTACCAATTAAATGGTCCCAAATATTTGTTGCCACATTCTTGAAGATATGCATGGGATCTAAGACATGATTGATCGTCATGTCACACCAATATGGAGGTCAAAAGAAGATTGAGTGTCTAGACATCCCATTTGGTGGTGGATTGGGAGTGCTTCTCCATGCCTCAAACCAATCTCTACCTCTCATCACAAGTGGTGAGACATCATGTGGCACATACTTGGGATATCAAAAAGGGAGAAATCGATGATGTTTGTCATACACCACCTTCTTAAGTGTAGAGGGTCTTTCCAAAACAAGTGATGGTCTGAAAATTGGACATGCATGATGTTCGGAGGTTGCCAAACCTATTTTAATTGAGATGATTGAGATAGAGATATAAACTTAAAGTTTAAAGGCTAAAACTGCATATAAGGTTCAAGTAGGTACTTGAGCACTCTGAGAACTCGAGATAGTCATGCATCGTCCAAAGTAAAACTCCTTTCACCTGTGCCTCACGCCTATTTATTGGCCTTGAAACATCATGTACTTTGATACCTCGCCATAGTGTCTCAAGCTCCTCAATCAAAGGCTTGAGGTACACATCCATGTTTTCCACCTTATATTTGCCTGGTACAAGGAGAGCAAGCATGATATGATCTTTCTTGATTGCCACCCATGGAGGGAGGTTGTAATTCACCAATACAATAGGCCAAGTAGACCATGATGTGGACTTGAAGCCAAATGGGTTAACACCATCCATGCCCAAGCCAAGACGTAAGTATGACGAGGCTCATCTTTAAACTTTGGCCATTGATACTCCACATGTTGCCATGCTGGTGAATCAGCTACAATCCTCATGATGCCATTGGTCGAGTGATGAGTAGCATGCCATGTCTGAGTTCTGCAATCCCCTTACATTTAAACATGTGTTGAATGCGAGGAATGATAAGGAAGTGTCTCAAAACCTTTCGGGGAACATTATCACATTGCATATCATCCTATAGTAGCTCTCCCCACATTGTAGACATTGTGTTGCATATTTATTAACCCCTCTAAATAGCATGCAATCGTTGGGACATGCATGTATTTTTGTGTAATCCATACCTAGCACACTTAGGGGGTTCACCTCAAAAAATTTTAGTGTACCACGTGAGCTCAACAGGAGGGGTTTTTTAATTAGTACATTGAGAAAAATTAACAGGATTATATTAACAGGAGGGGTTTTTTAATTTAACTTTAGAAAAAAACTAGTTAGTTCATAAGTAAAGAGGGGTTTATTTATTGGGGGGAAAGTTTTAGTTAAGGGATTTTTAAAATACCTCTTGAATGCACATGATACCTAGGGTTTTCTAGTAGTGTACCCCCCGAGACCTAGCATAGAGAGCATTTTACGACACCCATCTCATGAGTGGTAATAGATTTTGAGGGGGGGAAGGATCTTCTTAAGAAGCCTATAACATAGGGTAAGAAATCATATGTCAAAATATTAGCAAGGAGAGTATATAAAATATGAAATATTTTCAATAGAATGAAGTGGTCTTACCAAAGAAGATTTGTGACATTTGCATCACTCCATCCATAAGTTGTTTGCAAGTTCAATAGCTCCAAGTTTGCTCGCAGTGTGGAGTACAAACATCCCTCATACAAAGGTGTGCTTGCCTCTTTATGCAAGGTTTCCTCCTCTTGTGACATTGGAGCTTGCTCAATATTATCCATGACCTCCCGTCCCCCAAAGAAGTCATTCACCAGATCATCCATGATGAGATTCTCTTCCTCCTCATGTGGCAATGGTGGAGGCACCTCATTCATGTTGGGGAAGATGAGTCTCAACCATGCTTTCCATAAATGAAGCCTTTTCACCTTTTGCACTCTACCCGATGTCACGGAATGTTGTGGCATGTTACCTAGAACTCTCCTATGGTTCTCCTCTATGTTATCATCCGCACTTGGTCATGCGACTACCTCATGATGAAGACCATATGTTTGGACATGCTTAATTGTTATACAACGTTGTCGTATATACTGGCCCTTGCATTGATCACACACACACATCGAATTTTTTCTCTCAACCATGCCCCAGATCCAACTTTCAGTCCTTGATGATCACTGTCAGACATCTTTAACCTGGCCAGAACTGATTTAGGGTTCATACAAAACACACAACAACATCTAGTACTGCAAACATAAATTTACCCAGGTTTTTGCTGCTAGACAGCTTACATCAACGTTTTCTTGCTACACAACAGTAAAAATACGCTACCCAGTAGTGAAAAGACGATGCTCAGTTGCTGCTAGACAGCTTACATCAGCGTTTTTTTGCTACACAACAGTGAAAATACGCTACCTAGCAACGAAAAGACAATGCTCATCATCGAAGCTAGTAGTGAAATTTTGCTGCTCATCAGCAGTGATCTACAAAACTATGACTCCCGCCTAAATCATCGTGGACGGGTGTCAATACCTACCTACTTCCCTATTGCTGTACATGCAGAGCTATGCCTATAGCGTGAGTTTTCCTCCTATCTCTACTCATCCCTCAAGGTCCTTCAATCAATCAAGTCTCCCTCTCCAAGGTAAGCTCTCTTCTTGCTTTCTTCCCTCTTTCATGCTTTTGTGTGTTCTTCCAAGCTTTCATGGAAAGCTTGGAAATAGGGTTTAGGTGAGCTTCTCTCCCTTCCCCCTCTCTCCTTTTCTCCCTTTCTCTCTCTTTCCTCTCCCTTTCCCTAACCCTACCCTAATGCATAGAGCTCTAATAGAGAGCTTTGATGGAGAGCTCTCCATCAAAGCTTTCTATTAAGCACTCTATGCATTATGCATAGGTTTAGGCTTAACATAAACTAGTTTTTTCATTCACTTATGCATTAAGAGTAGGGTTTAGGGCACTCACCTCTTTTTTCTCTTGTTCTTCTTGCTTACTAATGTGTTAATGATGAGGACTAATGTTTTTATTTATTATGGTTCTTTTTTGTAGGCATATTCAAGTGAGCAAGGTTTTGGGCATAGCCTCTCATACGGTAAGCCCTCTTTCGTTGTGCCTTGTGCTTCTTGTCTTTGTGTTTTTGCACCCTTGGGTGTCGAGGATTAGGGTTAGGTCAATAGGCTAGGGCTATGCATAGCCCTCTTTATGCATGGGGCTATGCATAAGGGCTGGGCGCTGTGCTATGCATAGGGCTGGGCGCTATGCATAGCCCTCTTTATTCATAAGGGCTGGGCGCTATGCATAGCCCTCTTTATGCATAGGGCTTATGCATAGCACTCTTTATGCATAGGGCTATGCATAAGGTCAAGACTATGCATAGTCCTCTTATGCATAGCCCTCTTATGCAATAGGCCTCTTATGCATAGGGCTTATGCATAGGTCAAGACTATGCATAGTCCTCTTATGCATAGCCCTCTTATGCAATAGGCCTCTTATGCATAGGGCTTATGCATAGCCCTATGCATAGCCCTCTTTATGCATAGGGCTTATGCATATCCCTCTTATGCAATAGGCCTCTTATGCATAGCCCGCTTATGCAATAGGGCTTATGCATAGGCTTATTATGCATAATGAGCTAATGTTTTGATTTTATATGATAATCTTTTGTAGGTCTATTTAAGTGAATGATCTCCAAGGGCATAGGCCACATATACGATTAGGTTTAGGGTTTAGGTATACATAGGGCATACACATAGGCCTTATTCATAGCCTTCTGCATAGGCCATATGCATACGGCCTATGCATAGGCCGTATACATAAGCCTTATACATACGGCATATAGCCTATGCATATGGCCTATGTATATGGCTTATGCATAGGCCGTATACCGTATGCATACGGTCTATGCATAGGTCGTATGCATACGGCATAATACGGCTTATAAATACGACCTATGCATACGGATTATGCATAGGCCTTATGCATAGGTTGTATGTTGTATGCATACGACATGCATAGGCCGCATACATAGGGCCTATGCATAGGCCGTATGCCGTATGCATACGGCCTATGCATAAGTCATTAGTGTAAAGTCTCAAGTTAAACTCAACATTATAGCCAAAGAGGTAAGTTAAGATGAACTACTTTCTAGCAAAGAGTGTATACCCCTCCTATACTTAGCTGCTATACTCGACAAAGGGTTGACTACTTCTTGCTACTCTAGCTAATAGAAACACTCCCAAATGAGACCATAAAGGCACTAGTATATCTCCAGTCTAAGAAACTATTATCCAAATTTGTGTATACCCATTTATCTATCTAGCCTCATAAAAAAGCCCATAGTATATTGTGTACTTTATGTATTTGAGCATAATGTATTGTGTAATTTATGTACTTAAGCATAATGTGTTGTGTACTTTATATACATGAGAATCCCCCTAGCCGCATTTAAATGTGGCTTCCTTGGGGGCCTACATAAACTAGCTCATTAATCTAGCCGAATAGCTCAAATTTAGCCTAGTGGTAGTCATGTAAATCAAACTACTACTATGCGCATATACATATTAGGGTCCTCCAAGAGATCACCTATATCTGTAGACAACCTTGTGTTGGCACACTAGCCAAAAGGGTGGGTGGGAAGGTTGTGGGGGTGAGGGGGTGGCTCTCGATGGTGTGTAGCCAAAAGAGTGCTCTTTAGTCTGTAATCTAATTATGTAATGTAAACATTTAAGTTACCCATCCAAGCTTAAAATTTTAAAGGTTTCTAAGAGAGTTGAAAAGATTTTTTTTAAAAAAAAGTTATGGCTTAACCATCTTTTTACATGGAAATGCCTCACCAGGAGCTTTAGCTATTCTGACACAATAATAAATTGGGCCATTGTCCCTATTAACTATACCCTCTATCCTTGACATGCCTTGACTAGTTAGATGATGTATATAAAGTTTAGGTTAAATGACTAGATCCAAACTTCTAGAGGTTGAATAACTAATCGAGGCCCATTAGCCTGAAGTTTAATCTCTAGTTGATTTTGGATTCTCTAATTGAAAAGTGGAGCTCAAAAAATAACAGAATTCATAATTACAACTTGATTAAGATAAGTTTAACAATGACACACCAATGGAAAATGCATAATCATTCTCATTGCTAATCAAGCTCCAAGAACAACCTTGAATAGCTCCACAGGAACATTAGCGACTACTCCATTCCACAATTCATGTGCTTAGCACACAACATGTGGTTTAGCACTTTTCGTGGGTGTCATGATGACATCTAAATCTTCACCCATTTACATTTACTAATAACTTGTAACAATTAATTACTTTCGATCAACACCATACAATTTGGCATAATGCCATTGACACTTGATTTCTATAATTCTCTCTTAATGATAATTTGGAGGAGGTTGTAAGTACCAAAAGAACTCATGTTCTACATGCATGTTATTAAAAAAGCACTTTTTGTGGATTTTAGAGACTTTTGTAAAAAACTCATTTCCTTTTAAGTATATTTAATTGAAACAAATTCCTACTAGGTTAATACTCTCAGTATAAGATGTTTGAAGGAAAAAATATTAAGAGCCAACAAAGTTTTAAAAACAAAGACTTCCATTATCATCATTTAGGTACTCTTTGTAAAAAAGTGTGAATTTTAGAAATTAATGCTTTAAAATACCTTAAATAAAATCTTAAGGACACTATTTATGCAATACTTCTATATGTATTTAGAAAATTTGCATGAACCTTTTACAATCTAAACAAACTTTTTAATACACATTAGATCCTTAAGAATAAATTACAACATTTCTATGCTAGTAATTTTGTGATAAGGCTATTATAGTATTTTGAATATTTCTTTAAAAAATATATTTTGAACCTAGTTTGATGCATGGCCACTAAAAATTCTCAAATATTTTCAAGTCAATTTAAATCAAACCTGGTTTAATGCATGGTAACTAAACATTCTCAAATATTTTCATGAATTAAAATCTATCTCTTCAAAATTAAAAATATTGGGTTAACCTAATTTTGGACTCAATTACTTGATTAGTGTTATTACTTGTATCAGAATGGTGCTTGCATGTTCTCTCATAAGAATCTCGAGCTTATGTATTACCTTAATCCCCAAGAACAAGGAGAAGGTGACACTTTCCCTTGTTGTGTTAGCATCTTGCATATTTTGGGAGTTGGCTTGCTTACTAACCAAGGTTTTTTCTTGAACTAGATATGAAGATTATGATTAGCTTGCATACAATAGGAATCTAGAGAACATGTACCACCATAAGAGGGATTGGGCACTCCCCCTTGCTATTGACACCTTTCACATTTTAGAAGCTAGTTTATTTAGCCAAGGTTTTGTCACCTAGGTTAATGCCGATGTGCTTGCATGCTTGGAAGACCAATGTGCACACTAGTCGGGACTATAGTTGCAAGTAGGCAGCTTCAAGGCTTTCTTGTTATTAGCCTTGACTTTGGTGCACTTTGAGGCTGGAATATAGCATGTTTTAAGTTCCCTTATGTTGTGGCGGGAGGTGTCAATTGTTGGATTAAATGCTATTACTTTTAACCGGAATGTAATTTTGTGCTGGTGTGTGCATGTTTGTAAAGTGATGCTATTGTTTTGTATCTAGAGGTTGTTTGGCGGGAGGTGTCAATTGTTGGATTAAATGCTATTACTTTTAACCGAAATGCTATTTTGTGCTGGTGTGTGCATGTTTGGAAAGTGATGCTATTGTTTTCTATCTGGAGGTTGTTTGGCAGGATTCACTCGACTTTTCACTCCACTAAAAAAAAATTGCTCGAGAAATATATTCACCATTGTACAAGCCCTTGTTAATCCCATTTGGATTAACACCATGATCCTCAATTGAGGACATTAATAAGTGTCATGTTAAGGCAGTATGAAGGTTGTACATCATGAGACATTCGCCACCCACCACGGCCTAGTTAGTAAGTTTTGGGCACCCAAGTGTGAATTCATTTTGGGCGCCCGAGTGTGAATAAGGGCCAATTGTATATAAGGTAATTTCTCATAATGAAAAGACACAATCCCCTTTGTGCTATTAAGAGATCTCCCCTTGTACTTGTGAGAGAGTGAGGAGTGAGAGCATTCTAGCATTGTGCCTCTTTCGTGCTTGTGTGTTTATGCTTGTATGAGAGAGTGAGAGAGAGTGTGATTGGGCCTATGTGATGGCGTGAGCAACTCCACGGTAACATTGTGGAGGTGGAGCTTGGAGTTTGGAGCATACATGCGAGCTTGGAGGCTTCAAGAGACATGAGCTCAAAGCATTGGTAAGTACCCCATGACGGTTGTGTTCCATTGCTCATCCATTAGGTGAATGTGTAGAGTTCCCTCTTAGGGTGTGGTTAAGCATAACATTTTTGGTGCCGTTGCCAGGGAAACACCTTTGTTTCTTCCATTCTCTTTGAGTTTCAGCTCCCATTGCTGCATAGTATTCATTGTTGCCTTTGCATTTTAATAATGCATTGTGTGGAAAATTGAAGGATAAGGTGTGTGTGGTTGAGAAAAAATTTATATAGTTTTGATGTTGTGAATGTTGTGGAAAGTAGTTTAGGAAAGGATTCATTGGTTACTCTTGATAAGTTTGATGTTAGCACCACAAAAAACACCAACGTGAAGAAGCAGGTTGTGTGTTGTTTTCTTCTTTTCTCAGAAAATTCAAAAAAATAAAAAAACATAAGGGACCATTGATTGAGCTAGGAACTTGCATTTCATTCCCTAGCATTGGCACAATTTGTTGAGAAAACGTGGTGCTCATGCTAGATCAAGTGTGTGGAGAAAAAGAGCTCACAAAATACAAGAACAATATCTTGCTTATTAAGTTGTTTATGAATACAACTAGGCCTTGCTCAATACAAAATGCCTCATAGCTCCACCTGTAAATAGGTGAGCAAGTGGACCTTAAGTCCATTCACACTCACACCCTTCTCTTCCCCTTCTACATAACCTTAGTCACTTACTATCCCCCCTCAATACCAACTATGAAAGAATGGAATAGGTGGTATTGGACATAGGATGCCTTTATAACATTAGGCGTACAAGGTTTGGAATATAGGTGTGATTATCTAGGATTTACAAATATGTTCCTAGAGCCTTAGAGGCTAATACAATGATGCCATCTAAGTCTTTATTTGTTGTCGATGATGATGTACACCTCAATGATGGTGCACCCCACTCTTTGTGTTTGCTTGACTTCTTGTAGATGACATGCTTTAGACATACATGCCATTGCTTCCACCACATGCTTTCCACCTTGAACATTCTCACGCAATGATCAAAACAAGGCTACCAAACTTGCTTAAGTGGTTTGCTTATAGATGTTCCTTCAACATGCTTGATGCTTCCTTGAATACCATACCTCCTCCATGGGCAATGAGGTAGATTTAAATGGGAAAGGGAAAGGGAGGGTCTTACCACTTACCTTATGAATTGGTCAAAGGCAGTGTCTACTCCACAATTACAACAACTTTTGTGCATGTTGGTTACATGATACTGTGACACGAAGTTGGGGTTTGGACTTCGGTCACTTCTTAGAATCAAAAGCACATTTGAATGAAACCTCACAGCCTCCTCACCTCCCTTTCTCTCCCTAGGTTAAGATAAAGATATACACATCAAAGGTGAGATCATAATTCATGGAAAGAAGGAAAGATGAAAGGCTCCGGAGAAGTAAGAATTTCTGCCAGTCTTGCAGCTCCAAACAAGAGGGCGATTCTTTGTTGGAAGAAAATCTTCTGACTCAGGATTATGTGAATGGAAACATACGGGGAATATTGGTAAGGTTCATCCGTTCAAATTGGACGATTTGGACGGAACATATTAAAGAAAATGAATATAGCAATCACTTACAAGAGGATAAGACACATGGGGTTTGTCTTTTGATAAGAGATTAGGAGGAATTAATCATGATTAAGAAGAAAGAATGGCCAAAAAGCTATAAAAACAAAGATACACAGAGAATTACAGTTTTAAATCCATATAGACTATGTGAGAGAGGATTATATAGATGTGTAGAGCGTGAAGAGAGCTTCGCGTCTATATAAAAACTTTCAAAAATGGACAACCGAGCGAAAAGTTAGAGCATTTTACTGCAAGACTATAAAACTACCAAAATTCTATAAAAGCAGAGATACACAGAGAATTACAGTTTAAAATCCATATAGGTTGTGCAAAAAAGGATTATATAGCTGCATAGAGCTTGAAGAGAGCTTCGTGCCCATATAAAAACTTTCAAAAACGGACAACCGAGCGAAAAGTTATGAGCATTTTACTACAAGACTATAAAACTGCCAAATTCGCCTAAAAATTAACAACTTTGGGAGAAATTCTAATCATCAATGAAGTAAGGGATTAAGAAATTAGTTACATGAGTGGAAAGAGCATAGAAAGAGCTTCCTAGCCATATGATCAATTTAAGAAACCAACACCCGAGTGATGAGTAATTATCGGTTGAAAATTGGGTATCGGACCACAAAAACTGCACTTCCCTCTCTTTGCATGAAACCTCAATTTTCACATAGCCTCTTGCCTTTCATCTCCTTCATGATTCAAGCTAGAGAGTAAGGGTTAACATTGCTCAGCGGACAATCGTAAAGATTTACCTATGGTCCCCAAAGTCTTTTCGCATGCTCATTATCGCTAAAACCATTGGTACCTCCAAAGGAGGATGGCAATAAGGCAAGGGCTACCTTGAGAAGTCACAGGCCCACCAAGATAATAACTCCTTATCCCACTTATCATGAATCATCAAAGAGGTCCAAAATTGGGTTAAGCATGAGGAGCTAATGCTAAATGAGACATTCACATGTAAAGAGAGTGTTTGAATATGGGTTTGAAAGATAAGAGAATGGCAATGACACAAAAATGCTCAATTGAGGAGGCTCATTTCTTGATTTGAAAGGGAGAGGAGGGCTCCTTTTATAGGTGGAGAATCACCCTCTCTTCCATTGTTACAAATTACAACATAAAAATCTTCAACCCTTCAGTGTGACATAAGGGTAGATGTCACCATCAATTGTCCTCTTAGGCTAAGTCTTCTATTGATTATTAAATTGAAGACTTTTTGACTTTGAGAGTGTGATGAGATAATAGCCAAGTCTAAGTGGCATGTAGGTGGAGATCCCACTTACACATGGCGGAATTCTCCTCTTCCATGTACGCATTCTAGAAGAATCTTTCCCAATTATGCACCTACACACACTCCTCCACATGCCTTCCGCACTCCCCAACTTGTAGCCTTATGGTGAATACCATATTAATAATACAATAAAAATCCATGTGAGCATGAAGGCCCACTTTTATTTTCCACATCACTAGCCTATTTACCATACCAAAGTATTTATCAAGCATACTTGTGGCATTTACAATGTGTGCACCCTAAATCAAGTAAAACTATTAAATTTGAAGATAGAATGCTGTTATCAGGGTAGCCGCCAAGCCGCTGCATCACCACGCCGTTATTCCATTGTGGGCGCTGCAATCTTCTTGGACAAGCTTCCACCTTATTACCATTGAGAAACCATCAAAATATGCACAAAATTGACAATGAAAAATATCAATTTTTCACGTCACATCTTCCCCCCCCAGCAGATCCTCCATGCTTGTCTGGGGGGTCTGCTGGCCATGGTGCTCGAGGGTAAAATATCTTTAGCCGGTACTCATTGGCACGTCCAGGAACCTCCTGGCCACTTGCATCCTCTAGAAGATAGGTGTTATTTTTGAACTTTTGCTTTATCCTGAAGGGGCCTTCCCAGCGTCGAAGAAGCTTCTTATCTTGCCGTTTCTCCACACGGCCATCATACCTCATGACTAAGCTTCCTTGCTTGAGTTCTGGCTTCTTCTTCTTCCTCGTGAGAGTCTCATGCCTTGCCTTGCACCGTTGTTATGCAGCCTTTAAATTTTGAAGTGCTTGAAGTCACCTCTCATCCAAGATCTCCAGTTGTGCTAGGCGTTGGGCATGTGTTTCTTCTTCATTATTTAACCGTGCAAAAGATGTGCGAAGGCTTGTGATTTCCAATTCTATTGGCAAAATAGCCTCCATTCCATAAACTAACTGAAAAGGTGTGAAACCAAGAGAGAGTTTGTGAGTTGTCCTATAGGCCCATAGGACCTCTGGCAAATGCACATCCCACTTTCTCTTCATAGTATCCACTAGCTTAGACAAAGATCCACAAAGCAGTCCATTAGTTTTTTCTACTAAACCATTACATTGAGGATAATAGGGGGTTGAAATAGCATGCTTTATTTTTAATTTCTGTACCAAAGCTTCAATCAAGTCATTCCTGAAAGACCTCCCCCCATCCGTAAGGATTTCTAATGGACACCCAAATCGGGCACATATGTATTCCCTGAGAAAGGATGCCACAGCCACTGCTTTATTATTGACCATTGCCTTTGCTTCTGCCCACCTTGTTGCATAATCTGTGGCCACCAATATGTAATACTTCCCATGTGAGGAACGAGGAAGTGGGCCCACAAAATCTAATCCCCACCTTTCAAATGGACCATATGCTGGGATAGGGTTTAAGGGTCCGGGAACCAATTGCTTATGCCCATCTGCCTGGCATACTTCACAGCTTCTGCACCACTCATGGACATCTTTGCTGAGTCGAGGCCAATAATACCCTGTGTTAAGGATCCTCCGAGTTGTGCTGGCTAAGGCAAAGTGACCTGAACATTCATGACATAATTCCATAATCCTTTTAGACTCCTCTAGGCTCACCACCCTCCTAAGAATCTTATCCTTACCTTGCTTGTAAAGAACATCCCCTAGAATTGTGTAAGGATGAGCTTTCCTGGTAAGCCTTTACTTCTGTTGAGGATTTAATCCAGGAGGGAAGTATCCTATATCTAAATAGTGTTGAACATCTTGGAGCTCAGGCCAACCTGTATCCATTAATGCAAGAGTAGCTACTTTGAAAGAAGCCAAGGTTTTAGTAGCCAATTCATCAGCCTTTTGATTATCCTTCCTGTTAACATGCACAAATTTACAAAACTCAAAAGCTTCTTTCAACTCCATTTCCCTTTTATACAATTCTTGGAGATTAGGACTCCTCGCCTTATATTCTCCTTTCATTTGTGGGATGACCAATTGTGAATCCCCTTTAACCTCTACCTCTTTAATTTCATCTTTTATGCAATCTTCTAATCCCCAAATTAATGCATTGTACTCAGCCACATTATTTGATATAGCCTTTGGAAATTCCCTACCCTTGGCCCATACCTCTTTTCCTTCTGGATCAAATAAAACTATCCCACCAGCCCCACATTGCCTGAAAGAGCTAAAGGCTCCATCAAAATGCATAGTGAATGCAGTTGGTGGTGTCTCCAAATCTTCATACACTTCTTCCTTTGCTCCTGTTCCTTCTTCCTCTTCCTTCCTAGTAAGCAAATCTGCAAGAGAGTCCCTAGTGGTGTTTTCTGTAATAAAAGTGAAAGAGAATTCTTGAAGCTCACAAATCCACTTTGCAAACTTCCCTCCTGCAGGATTGGGTTTACGGACCAAGAATTGTAAAGAAGGTTGAGATGTGAGGAAGAAAAAAGGGCGAGGTAACAAGTATGACCTGAACTTCTTTACTGTAAAAACAAAAGACAAACGACCTTTCTCCATTTCACCATACCTCTCCTCAGCATCAGTGAGTTGTCGGCTTGCATAATACACTGGCTGCATACGCCCTTGTTCTCCCTTTTGCAAGAGTATAGCACCCACTGAATGTGATGAGACACTTGGGTTCACATAGAAGTCCTCCCCCCACCTAGGAGGTTGCACAATTGGACATGCATTCCTTGAGCAAACAAAAAGATTGAATTTGATCGGGTCCCCATTGGAAAGAAACATTCTTCTTTGTTAACAGGTTTATAGGATACATCTTCTCAGAGAACATGTCAACAAAGCGTTGGTAATACTTTGTTTTACCCAAAATCCTCCTTACCTCCCTTACATTGGTAGGTGGTGGGAGGGCCACAATTGCCTACACCTTCTCAGGATCCATCTCTATGCCTTCTTCTGAGATAACATGTCCCAAGAGAACCACCTTCCTTCGTGCCAAGCGGCATTTTCCAGGATTAAGACACCCTTTTGTATCATCAATACTTTGCAAGGCCAACCTCAACTTTTCCAAGTGATCCATGCGGCTTGAATAAATGCAAAAATCATTCAGAAAGACCCTTATAAACTTTTCCAAGTAAGGTGCAAATTAGATATCATTCTATTTATTTCCTTAATGATAAGCTTTATCCCTTAGAAAATTTGAGATTTATCAGTCATAGCAGAGCGGAGCTATGGCAAAATTTTTATAAAAATTACGCATAAAATAATTTCATTCAAAGCATGAAAAGAGGACTTCCTACCATATTCTAGGAATTATCATCCTAGATTAATTGAAAGATATTCATTGTAATCATAGAGAAATTAATTTTTATATTATGCATAATTGATTTTCATGCATAGAGGTATGCACAAAAGATTATTATTTTAACATAAAAGTATTACTTTTATCATAATTGGATTTCATGCATAGAGGTATGCATAAAAGATTATTATTTTAATGTAAAAGTGTTACTTTTATCACAATTGAATTTCATGCATAGAAGTATGCATAAGAGTTGATTATTTTATTATAAAAGTGTTACTTTTATCATATTTGGATTTCATGCATAGAGGTATGCATAAAAGTTGATTATTTTATTATAAAAGTGTTACTTTTATCACAATTGAATTTCATGCATACAAGTATGCATAAGAGTTGATTATTTTATTAAAAAAGTGTTACTTTTATCATATTTAGATTTCATGCATAGAGGTATGCATAAAAGTTGATTATTTTATTATAAAAGTGTTAGAGTTGATTATTTTATTATAAAAGTGTTACTTTTATCATTTTTGGATTTCTTGCATAGAGGTATGCATAAAAGTTGATTATTTTACTATAAAAGTGTTACTTTTATCACAATTGAATTTCATGCATAGAAGTATGCATAAGAGTTGATTATTTTATTATAAAAGTGTTACTTTTATCATATTTGGATTTCATGCATAGAGGTATGCATAAAAGTTGATTATTTTATTATAAAAGTGTTACTTTTATCACAATTGAATTTCATGCATAGAAGTATGCATAAGAGTTGATTATTTTATTATAAAAGTGTTACTTTTATCATATTTAGATTTCATGCATAGAAGTATGCATAAAAGATAGTCTTTTTATACTAAAAGTGTGATTTTCATCATAAATGGATTTTATGCATAACTTAGATGCATAAGAGAAATTCTTTTATTCTAAAAGTGTAATTCCTACCAAATTGAATTTATGCATAGGAAGATGCATAAAAGATTGATTCAAGAGTGTCATTCTCATCTAAATTGAATTTATGCATAGGAAGATGCATAAAAGATTGAATTTCAATTCAAAAGTGTCATTTTCATTTAAAATGAATTTATGCATAGGAAGAAGCATAAAAGATTGATTTTTACTTCGAAAGTATTAATCTCCTTAAATAGAATTTATGCATAAATAAATGTGTAAAGAAATCTTATATCAAATATAAGAATTCTCTTATATTCTATAAATAGATATGAGATGTGATAAGAGGTGTATAAGAGGTGATAAGATGCTTATGAAATAAGCTAGGAGGTGATAAGATGAATTAAGATGTGATAAGATGTGTATGGGATGAAGGTAAGAAGTGTATGTGATAGGATAAGATGTATATGGGTTGTGATAGGGCGAGAATGGATGTGATGTAAAAGATTAGATATGAAGGCATATGGGGTTATATGAATGGGAATGTGAAAATGGATGTATGTATGTGGATGTGTGGATGTGGAGATGGGAGTGTGGATGTATGAATGTGAAAATGGATGTATGCATGAAGATGTATATGCATGGATGTGAATGTGGATGTAGATGTGGATGTATAGATGTGAATGGGAATGTGGATGTATGTGAATGTGGATGTATGCGAATGTGGATGTGGATGTATGTGAATGTGGATGTAGATGTGGATGTATAGATGTGAATGTGGAATGTGGATGTGGATGTATGTATGTATGTGGATGTAGATGTGGATGTATAGATGTGAATGGAAATATGGATGTGGATGTATGTGAGAATGTGGATGTAGATGTGGATGTATAGATGTGAATGTGGAATGTGGATGTGGATGTATGTATGTATGTGGATGTAAATGTAGATGTATAGATGTGAATGGGAATGTGGATGTGGATGTATGTATATATGTGGATGTGGATGTATGAATGAGGACGTGATAGTGGATGTATGCATGTGGATGTGGATGTATGGATGTGGATATGGATGGGTATGTATGAATGTGGATATGTGATGTGGATGTATAAATGAGGATGTGAAAATGGAGGTAAGCATGTAGATGTGGATGTATGGATGTGAATGTGAATGTGGATGTGGATGTATGCATGTGGATATGGATGTGAATATATGATATGGATGTGGATGTGGATTTGGATGTATGCATGTGGATATGGATGTGAATATATGATATGTAATGTGAAGGAATCTGAAGTGAAGAGATGGAAAATGATGTGATTGGATGAGTACACATATAAATGGAATGAAAATGATGTGATTGGATGAGTACACATATAAATGGAATGTGGAATAAGTAATGTGGATTAATGAGGGATAATGTGGAAAAATGAGAGTTAATATAGAAATTGTATTTGTAAACTGTTTGTAAATGCTGTTTGTAAATGACTGTTTTATGTCAAGAATGCTGGGGAAGCATTTTGACCGTCTTGTGATTAAGGTCGTGGAGACCTAACTTATAAAGTTGCAATTGCTGACGGAGAGTCAATGGAGGACGTCTCGCGTAGCAAGGTCGGCCGAGGTCTTGACCAGCCTCGGTTTGATTAAAATGGTGAGCTTCCGGTACGGTGGATGAGGGACCAAGGAAGCGGCCTATGAGTGAAGCGCTAGGTCACTTGTGAAGGATCCTAGAGGGTGCTGACCATACGGTGCTCGGGCTCTGGGTCGCCTAGGATACCCACACGTGCATCGAGGAAGATATTGGAACAAGGAGTAAGAGTTGTTTTCTGAAACCGGGCATGGATCTGGTTGATTGACCTTGCTGGTCTTCAATGGATGAGTCCATGGCTCTTTTTATGGATCTGTTGGTTGATCTTGCTGATCTTCAACGAGAGTCCTTCTTGATTTTTATAAGTGATTATATTGCAGAGTATTATGGGCTAGGAACTATTGAAAAGGCCCCTGAGTGGACAGGTGGTGAGCGTTCTAGTTGCCAATGATGCCATAGATACTCTGATGAAGAAATGATGGGAAATTAAGAATCAACCGGATAATTTGGAAGATTGTGATCAGTGGTACTATGGTTTCATTAAAGGATTGCTTTAAAGTTAGCCGATGCTAAGAAAAAGGCAATTTCATATTGGGTGTGTAAGTGGTGTGGCTAGTTTTATGTTTGCATGAACTTCCAGCTAGGGGGCCTTGGAACTATTTTCCTTGGTACCTGGGACAAAACCTAACCAAATTCCAAATTGGATCCCATCACTACAGTGGTTGGGCAATTGGCTAACCCATGGGATCGGATGGGGTTAGGCTGGACTGATGGATCCGTAAATCGAGACTCAATTTTTGTTCTAGGTAACATGCCACAACATTCGGTGACATCGGGTAGAGAGTGCAAAAGGTGGAAAGGCTTCATATATGGAAAGCATGGCTGAGACTCATCTTCCCCAACATGAATGAGGTGCCTCCACCATTGCCACATGAGGAGGAAGAGAATCTCATCATGGACGATATGGTGAATGACTTCTTTGGGGGACGGGAGGTCATAGATAATATTGAGCAAGCTCCAATGTCACAAGAGGAGGAAACCTTGCATAGAGAGGCAAGCACACCTTTGTATGAGGGATGTTTATACTCCACACTACGAGCAAACTTGGAGCTATTGAACTTGTAAACAACTTATGGATGGAGTGATGCAAATGTCACAAATCTTCTTCGGTAAGACCGCTTCATTCTATTGAGAATATTTAATGTCCTATATACTCTTCTTGCTAATATTTTAACATATGATTTCTTACCCTATGTTGTAGGCTTCTTAAGAAGATCCTTCCCCCCCTCAAAATCTATTACCACTCATGAGACGGGTGTCGTAAAATGCTCTCTATGCTAGGTCTCAAGGGGTACACTACTAGAAAACCCTAGGTATCACGTGCATTCAAAAGGTATTTAAAAAACCCCTTAACTAAAATTTTTCCCCCAATAAATCAACCCCTCTTTACTTATGAACTAACGGATTTTTTTCTAAAGTTAAATTCAAAAACCCCTCGTGTTAATATAATCCTGTTAATTTTTCTCAATGTACTAATTAAAAAACCCCTCCTATTGAACTCACGTGGTACACTAAAATTTTTTGAGGTGAACCCCCTAAGTGCTAGGTATGGATTACACAAAAATACATGCATGTCCCAATGATTGTATGCTATTTAGAGGGGATAATAAATATGCAACACAATGTCTGCAATGTGGGGAGAGCTACTATAGGGATGATATGCAATGTGATAGTTCCCCGAAAGGTTTTGAGACACTTCCTTGTCATTCCTCGCATCCAACACATGTTTAAATATAAGGGGATTGTAGAACTCAGACGTGGCATGCTACTCATCTCTCTACCAAAGGCATCATGAGGATTATAGTAGCTGATTCACCAGCATGGCAACATGTGGAGCATCAATGGCCAGAGTTTAAAGATGAGCCTCGTCACTTACGTCTTGGCTTGGGCATGGGTGGTGTTAACCCATTTGGCTTCAAGTCCACATCATGGTCTAGTTGGCCTATTGTATTGGTGAATTACAACCTCCCTCCATGGGTGGCAATCAAGAAAGGTCATATCATGCTTGCTCTCCTTGTACCAGGCAAATATAAGGTGGAAAACATGGATGTGTACTTCAAGCCTTTGATTGAGGAGCTTGAGACACTATGGCGAGGTATCAAAGTACATGATGTTTCAAGGCCAATAAATAGGCGTGAGGCGGAGGTGAAAGGAGTTTTACTTTGGACGATGCATGACTATCTCGGGTTCTTAGAGTGCTCAAGTACCTACTTGAACCTTATATGTAGTTTTAGCCTTTAAACTTTAAGTTTATATCTCTATCTCAATCATCTCAATTAAAATAGGTTTGGCAACCTCCGAATATCATGCATGTCTAATTTTCAAACCATCGCTTGTTTTGGAAACACCCTCTACACTTAAGAAGGTGGTGTATGACAAACATCATCAATTTCTCCCTCCTTGACATCCCAACTATGTGCCACATGATGTCTCACCACTTGTGATGAGAGGTAGAGATTGGTTTTGGGGCATGGAGAAGCACTCCCAATCCACCACCAAATGGGATGTCTAATCTTCTTTTGACCTCGATATTGGTGTGACATGACGATCAATCATTTCTTAGATCCCATGCATATCTTCAAGAATGTGGCAAACAAATATTTGGGACCATTTAATTGGTAAAAGAGATACAAAGGGTGCAAGGGATGACTTACAAAACATTGGACGCCTTCAAAGTGCATGGCCAATTGAAAGTGAGTGGTAAAATAGTCCTACCAAAGGCACCATGGGTATTAACCAAAAGGGAGCACAATAAGGCAAAAAGTGTGATTGCCTCTTTTTGTACACCAGTGCGGGAGTAATGAATTCATTGAAGGGTGCCTTCACAAAGACCAAAAAGAAAGGAGAGGAACAATTATATGGCCTCAAGACACATGATTGGCACAAGATATTACATGTATATAAATATTCACCTTTTCATTTTCTCTTTGTGGTACATAATTTTTAAGCTCATATGCTAACTTCCTTTTTTTCTATGCATAGTTTATTCTTCCAATTTCTATATTTGGTTGTGCAGACAATAAGGTGAGAGAGGCTATTTACAAAATGGGAAGCTTAGTGAGGTATGAATCTTCTCTTCAATTCACCAAGTTATATTGCTTATTTGGAATTCTTATGCACTCACAAGTTATGTATTGTTAAATAGTACACATAATTGCTATGTATGTAGGTACATATCCTGAAATGAGATAGATCCTACATCCATTGAGATGGCTTGTCTCAATACTATTGAGGCAGTGTGTATGATCAGGGACAACTTTCCTAGAACAATTCTCACTAGTAGCCAATTGCATCTTGTGGTGCATTTGGTTGATGAAGTGGCGTTGTGTGGCGTTGTTCATGTTCGATGGATGTTTTTCCTAGAAAGGTTCATGAAAACCTTAAAGGATTTTGTGAGACAAAGAGCAAGGCCATAAGCAAGCATGGCAGAGGGATGGTTGATGCAAGAGTCTCTTGTGTACATCTCAAAACATCTATCTCGCATAGATCCTTTCATGCCACGATTATAGAGAAATGAGGAGAATGACTGATTAATCACTAATGTGCCTGAGGGAAAAGGAAGGAAACAAAGACTGGATGAAGCATTATGCCACAAGTTGAATACATTCTGCATTCTAAATAGTCCCATCATGGAGAAGTAGATTGGGAGATTCAAGGATGCAATCAATAGACGAAAGCATGAGAGAAGAGTTTTCAAAACAGTAAATAGACGCTTGTCATTCCCGCCTAGCTTGGAACCTCTACCAAATGTGATCAAAATATAATGGCTTCATATGGTAATATTGATGGCATCGCAAAAATAACAATTGTCCTATCCCAGTGCAAGTAGCTTCTATAACCAAGATACCTCACATGTTGCTATAGCAACTCCCCTCCTAGTAGTGACTTAGTTTCAATCGACAAAGGGCAGGCTACTTCTTGCTACTCCAGCTAATAGAAACACTCCCAAAGGAGACCATAAAGGCACTAGTATATCTCTTTTTTGAGACTATTAGCCCAATCTACATTTGTGTGTACCTCCAACCTCATAAAAAAGTTCATAATGTATTGTGTACTTTATTTACCACTTGAGCATCCTCATAGAGCCGCATTTAAATGCGGCTTCCTCCAGGCTTTCATAAAGTAGCTCATCAATCCAACCAAATAGCTCAAGTGTAGCCTAATGATAGCCATGTAAACTACTATGCATCTGTATATAGCAGGGTCCTCCAAGAGATCATAGACAATCTCATGTTTGCACACTGAGATTAGCTTACACCTTGTCTTCCCATATTTGGAAAACATGTCCAAAGCATATTGCCAGAACAAAAACCAAATCCCATCATGTGATCTAATCACCTCTATACCCCCAGGAAGTATTTTCATAGTATAGCTCACATAAACCTTTCATTTTAAAATTCTTCTTAAGAGGCCTCTTCACCTCATCATCACTGCATTTCAAGAAAATATCCAATTTTTTGAATCTAAAATCTGAATTCTGTACAGTTCTCTGGCATTGGTAATCCTAATTCATTTTTTGGTTCTGGCCTTGCAAGGTGTTAGTTCTTCATATATGGTTGAACTCCTTAAACTCCATTTGAGGCCCCTAGATCATATCAGATTTGTTGTTGTTTACTATATGGCCTGAATTGAAAACTAGTCATCTATATGTCCAAATGAAAACCAAATGGAATGACCTTTGGTACAAGTGTTATGAAATCTTTGGAGAAGAGCCCTATACGATCATATTTGAATTTTGTTCAATATCTTGGTCTAAAACCCCTAATTTTTGAATTGTACGTGAATTTACCTATTCTGTTTTCCTAAACCCAACGGCCTTTGTGGTTGTTAAGTGCACACTACAAACTTTTGCCTCTGTGTGTTCCAGGTTTGGTCTCCCTAAGGCTATCCTAGTATCATATGAGATTAGGTTGTGGCTCGATCATGTATCTATCAATGCAACACTTGTTGCAATTCCCTTATTTGTTGTGAGTCCCAACTTGAGTCTTGTTGGTTCAATGTTTAGATCCTCTTCATCCACCAGGGTTATGGACACCATGTTGACATGAATCAAGCCCTTCTGTATTTTAGCTTTTGCTTGCCTAGCCTCGTCTTGCGCTTTCTGGATCCTTTCTTTTGCTAATTGCTTCTATTGTTTTAAGAGGTGTTCTTGGAAGAGTATCTCCTCGGTTAATGGTCCAAAGTATTTTTTTAGTTTACTCCCATTGACATAGCCCTCCATTTGGATGCCATTAATTGTCTCTATTCGGACAGACCCATTCATTGGTTACTCTTAATAAGTTTGATGTTAGCACCATAAAAAACACCAACGTGAAGAAGCAGGTTGTGTATTGTTTTCTTCTTTTCTCAAAAAATTCAAAAAAATCAAAAACATAAGGGACCATTGATTGAGCCAAGAACTTGCATTTCATTCCCTAGCATTGGCAAAATCTAATTTTCATCATTTGGATAAGTATTATGCACCCAAGACTACGAATTGCCGACGCGGAAAACTCTATGTGAAAGTGCAGGAAGTTGTTCACGACGTGAATCATTTTCCTACAATTTCATGTCGCGAGTCGCTCACAAAATCAATACCGGGATTTTTATCGAAAATCACGAGATTACGTTCCAAAAATAGAAACCCTTATCCTGACACCTCTGACATGATTCAGTCCGCCAAAAATTGGATCACGTGAAAGTGCAGTAGACTTCCACGACGTGAACCATTTTCGAAGCAGTTCACGGCGTGAAACACTTTTTGTTTCACGACATGAACTAAATCCTACTGTTTCACGAGAAGACCAAAACCAACGAATTGACAAAACTAAGGCTGTGAGGGTCGGCTATAAAGAAGGAATTTAATCTTAAGGAGGGAAAGCGAAATTTGTATATGAGAAAATCATATCACGATCTGGCTACCCATTGGAATTGGTGAGTGACCGCTACTCACATTTCATTAATGAGGTGATTAATAAATTGCTTGCAGGATTCTTGGTAATCTATCGTAAATCGTCACCATACTACCCCCAAGCAAATCGTCAAAGCGGAAAGTACCAATAAGATTTTGTGTACCATCTTGACGAAAACTGTGGAAGCAAGTTGAACAGATTGGGGGCCTACCGCACATCTTGTAAGGTGGCCACATGATATACTCCTTTCCGTCTAGCTTATGGTGTTGAAGCGGTTATTCCCATGGAATACTTAGTCCCAAGCTTAAGAATTGCTATACAAGAACGTCTAACTGAAAATGCATTTAGCTAAAAGTCTAATTGACTTGGAAAAATTGGATGAAACCCGGTTGATAATAGCATCACACGGACTCATGGTTGAAAAGTTACGCAGAAAACACTGGTTTGATAGAAACCTCAAGCAAAAAGAGTTAAAAACGAGGATCTTGTCCTCATGTATGGTGTGGAAAGTGCCAGGAAAAAAAATTGAAATACCGCGGTCTGGGACCATTCCCCATATCGGAAATCACACCTCAATATATCATTGGAAACGTCTCGAAGAATAGATTCCAAATGTCCAAACTTTGCTCACTTTAGAGTTTATTTGTAAAAATTTCACAATGCCCCCATTTTTGTAGAGAGAAAACGTGTAGAAATCCTTAAAAGGCCCATTTTCACTACAAGAGGTAGGGCCATTGTCCATGCTTTTTTTGACGCTTTAGAACTAAGCTTAAAAGTCAAAAAAAGTAATTTTACCACGCATATTTCGACGCTACTTTCAATGACTATCTCGACTGACATTTCAACTACTATTTCAACGATTATTTTGACTGGTATTTCGACACTTATTTCAACTATCATTTAGATGCTATTTTCGATGGATGCAAGAAACTTTCGACACTATTTTCAACGGATGTAGGAAACTTTCGACGCTATTTTCGACGGATGCAGAACACTTTCGATGCTTATTTTGATGCATGCAGGTATTAAATTTTTTTTGGGCATAATGGTGCATCCAGCTGGTACAATCTTGTAGTTAGATGCACCATTATGCCAAATTTATAGAGTACCAAAGGCAACTGTACTCTGATGTGAAGAATGAAGCAAATTTGTTGAAAAAGTTAGAGTGCCATAACGTTTTTGACATTACAATGTAGGTACACAATTCACACAAGTGCAAACAATGGCCAAATTATATTACAAGATGTGAAATTTACATATCAAGCTCTGATGAGCTAAGCCAAAATTTGCATACAATCTATACAAGCTCAAACAAAGATGTGAGCTGACCAAAATGTGTATATACAATGGGAAATACATGGGCAAGGCCACTCTATGCAGAGCCCTCACTCAGGATTAGGCATTGGTCCCTACAAAAAGCATACAAGACAGTTTTTTGGGTATACCAAAATAACGATCTAACATGACAAGGCAAAGCAAGTATACAAATCATAAGGTTAAGGCTTGCCGCACTTACCATATCTACAATGCACCCCCAATTGAGGTTGGTGCCTTCTCGCTCAAGCTTCTCCACCAAAAGAAAGTATGTGTTATGGCAGAGCGAGCAATGTCCTCCTCTTCTCCCGTTCCGGCCGACCAACCACTTGATTCTGAAAGTACCAAAACAACAAGATAAACATTGATACTTACAAAGTAGACATGGTTCAATGCGTCCCAACCGCTGCTTCCAAGGTGAGAGCTTCCTACGCTCTGAAGTGCGAGACATGTTTCTACACACACATAGCAAAGCCCACATGGACACTTTAATAAGAGCATACACATGAATTATCCCTCAACATTCATTATGCATAAAGCTATGCATGAGGCTTATGCATAAAGCATTATGCATAAAGCACTATGCATAAGGCCTTATGCATAAAGCTTATGCATGAGGCCTTATGCATAAAGCTATGCATGAGGCTTAGCATTATGCATAATGCTTATGCACAAATCTACAAAATGAATCCCCAGCACCCAAGGGTGCAATAATAATAGAGGAAAGAGAGGAAAGATAGAAAAGCACTTACCTCTTTTTCGTGATGTTGAAAGAGAGGATTAGAGGACCTACAAAACCAACAAAAGGGTGAGGAAAGGATTAGTAATGCATACATACAAAAGCTTATGCATGAGGCCTTATACATAAAGCTTATGCATAAAGCATTATGCATGAGGCTTTTGCATACAGCACTATATGCAAGCCACACTATCCTAAACTAAACCGTATCCTGGCACTATGCATTAAGCATGCATGCATAGAGCTTAATGCATGTATAGATAGAGCTAAATGCATGCATAGAGCTTAATCTATGCATATATCTCTATGCATTATGAATGCATGCATAGAGCTTAATCTATGCATTAAGCTATACGAATAGAGCTTAATGCATAGATTAGAGCTCTATGATTAGAGCTCTATGCATGTGCATTAAGCTCTATGCATAGAGGACCTACAAAACAAAACCCCTCTTTTTGGTAGAGATAAAAATAGAGGAAAGAGAGGAAAGCACTTACCTCTTTTTGGTGATGTTGAAAGAAAAGATTAGAAGACCTACAAAACTAACAAAAGGGTGAGGAAAGGATTAGTAATGTATACATACAAAAGCCCTAAGAACCTAATGCATACATACAAAAGCCCTAAGAACCTAATGCATACATACAAACAAATCGAAAAGAGAGGAAAGAGAGAAAGGAATTTACCTCTTTTTGGTGAAGTTGAAAGAGAGGATTAGAAGACCTACAAAACAAAACAAAAAGTTGAGAAAAGAATTAGTAATACAACACCCTAAAAGTGTGAATAGCATGGATACACAAGGAGGTTTATCCTTCAACACACACACACCAATTTAACAACCAAGAGGAGAGGAGAGGAGAGGGGAGGGGACCCATATTTGGAAAACATGTCCAAAGCATATTGCCTCTACAAAAACCAAATCCCATCATGTGATCTAATCACCTCCATACCGAGGAAGTATTTTCATAGTATAGCTCACATAAACCTTTCATTGTAAAATTCTTCTTAAGAGGCCTCTTCACCTCATCATCACTGCATTTCAAGAAAATATACAATTTTTTGAATCTAAAATTTGAATTCTGTACAGTTCTCTTGCATTGGTAATCCTAATTCATTTTTGGTTCTGGCCTTGCAAGGTGTTAGTTCTTCATATGGTTGAACTCCTTAAACTCCTTTTGAGGCCCCTCGATCATATCAGATTTGCTGTTGTTTACTATATGGTGCCTGAATTGAAAACTAGTCATCTGTATGTCCAAATGAAAACCAAATGGAATGACCTTTGGTACAAGTGTTATGAAACCGTTGGAGAAGAGCCCTATAAGATCACATTTGAATTTTTTTCAATATCTTGGTCTAAAACCCCTGATTTTTAAATTGTACGTGAATTGTACCTGTTCTAATTCCTAAACCCAACGGCCTTTGTGGTTGTTAAGTGCACACTACGAACTTTTGCCTCTGTGTGTTCTAGGTTTGGTCTCCCTAAGGCTATCCCAGTATCATATGAGATTAGGTTGTGGCTCGATCCTGTATCTATCAATGCAACACTTATTGCAATTCCCTTATTTGTTGTGAGTCCCAACTTGAGTCTTGCTGGTTCAATGTTTAGATCCTCTTCATCCACCAGGGTTATGGATGCCATGTTGACATGAATCAAGCCCTTCTATATTTTAGCTTTTGCTTGCCTAGCTTTAGCCTCGTCTTACGCTTGATGGATCCTTTCTTTTGCTGATTGCTTCTATTTTTTTAAGAGGTGTTCTTGGAAGAGTATCTCCTCGATTAATGGTCCAAAGTATTTTTTTAGTTTACTCCCATTGACATAGCCCTCCATTTGGATGCCATCAATTATCTCTATTCAGACAGACCCTTGAGGTGTGATTTCTGATACGCGGAATGGTCCCAGACTGTGGTATTTTAGTTTCTTTTTCCTGGCACTTCCCACACCATACATGAGGACAAGATCCCCCGTTTTTAACTCTTTTTGCTTGAGGTTTCTATCAAACTAATGTTTTCTGTGCAACTTTTCAACCATGAGTCCATGTGATGCTATCAACCAGGTTTCATCCAATTTTTCCAAGTCAATTAGCCTTTTAGATAATGCATTTTCAGTTAGACATTCTTGTATAGCAATTCTGAAGCTTGGGTCTAAGTATTCCAGGGGCATAACCGCTTCAACACCATAAGCTAGATGGAAAGGAGTATATCATGTGGCCATCTTACAGGATGTGCGGTAGGCCCAAAGAGCTGTTGTAAGCTTATACTCCCAATCTGTTCGACTTGCTTCCACAGTTTTCGTTAAGATGGTACACAAAATCTTATTGGTACTCAGTCGCTTGACCATTTGCTTGGGGATAGTATGGTGACAGTTTACGATAGATTACCAAGAATCCTGCAAGCAATTTATTAATCACCTCATTAATGAACGGTCACTCACGAATTCCAATGGGGATCCGAATCGTGATATAATTTGCTCATATACAAACTTAGCTTTCCCTCCTTAAGATTAAATTCCTTCTTTATAGCCGACCCTCACAGCCTTAGTTTTGTCAAATCGTTGGTTTTGGTCTTCTCGTGAAACAGGAGGATTTAGTTCACGTTGTCGTGCCATGGCACGTCTATGGTGTGAAACCATGCATGTGAGGCCATTAAATGCAAATCCAGATGCATGGGATTAAGTGCCATAACTTGAGTCATTATATGATGCCCATGTACATATGTTCATATTGTAAATGAGGTTCAATAAGACGAGCTGAAGTTGAGCCAGGTCTCGAAGCCTCAGTACATGAGTGTGGTGTGTGGATGGTTGCCAAATGCAAGGCACCGACTGGGAAATGGCCGTGTCTTGGTAATAATGGCGCTGATGATTATGGGATGTGGGCAACTCTGGTTTTGGAAGTCGTGGATGCCGCACGTGAACTTGAAGCAAGGTAATGAGAGCATTGTGTGGCCACCATTTTGGAGCTTTAGAAAAATAAATTAAAAAAAATATAACAACTGGCCAGCTTGGGAATTGCCACATGGAGGTTCTTTTTGGCTGCCAACATGTCGTCTGGAAGGTGGCGAAAGCATGGAGAGGGCGGGTGATGCGTGGCTGCCTGGGGGGGTACGAAGAGCCAGGCTGGGAATACTAAGGGGTGGAGGAGCAGAGAAGGGGTGATCGTGCGAAGGGGTGGAGGAGCAGAGAAGGGGTGATCGTGCGAAGGGGTGGAGGAGCAGAGAAGGGGTGAACGTGCGAAGGGGAGCAACGTAGAAGGCTCTGGTTTTGGTTCTAGTCGGTGGGGAGCATCTTAGCTTCGAGGAGATGGGCTGGCCACTATAGAGGGAACAGCCTCCGTGTGTGCGCAGGAGGTGGCGCTAACTGCAGAGGAAGAGAGAGAGTGGGACGGCAGCGGAGCAGTGAAGGGGAAAGTGTGTTGAAAAATAGAGTGAAGCAGGGAGATGTCATCGATTCCAGCGAAGCTGTGAGACAGAGAGAAGGCGCCAACTCCAACTGAAAAAAAAATAGTAGAGAAGAGGCCGGGATCCTGGAGGAGGGGAAGCTGGAGAGAGCATGTGGAGAGCTTGTGTAGTTGTGGATGTGGAGGGGACTACCAAAGGAGCTTACGTGTGAGCCTGGAGAGCAAGATTGCAGTCGAGGAAGCGGAATTTGCCCTAAAGGAGGCTGGATACAGCAAGAACTATGCCAGGAAGTAGGCGACCTCAAGAAGATTATCCCGGTCAGGAGAAATTGCTTCCAGGTGAGCAGATGAACAAGGAGACTTCATAAAGGTTGGTGTTGAGTTGCTGAATTCTGAGTTTGACTGATGAGGAGCATAGGAATCACTGCCAGAAGGTGCACTTTGCTGGAAAAGTGAGTCAAAGAGTTGACTTTGTCAAACAGAAGTAGGGGTTTGCTGTTTTTTTGAATGTGTGAGCATGTAGAGGTGATTAGAGTCAGTAAACTTCCTGAATTTTGCAAAAATCAGAACTGATGTCAATGAATGGGATGTGCTACTACCTGGGTGAAGTGAATTTGAGAAGAAAGAGGCCAAGAACAAGAGGAAAAGAAGGTATTCTGATCTGATTTGGGTGGACAAAAGTTGCTGCCCCTGGAAGAAGTGGACTTAGAGTGCTATGAGTGGAATCCAGGGATTTCATTAACGTCTTCACAATTTTGTGATCACGTT
Organism: Cibotium barometz; assembly: GCF_041138505.1. NCBI lineage: Eukaryota > Viridiplantae > Streptophyta > Polypodiopsida > Cyatheales > Cibotiaceae > Cibotium > Cibotium barometz. Next base: position 47,298,887 of record NC_141084.1, read on the forward strand.
AATAAAACCTATTGTTAACATATTAAAACTTGTGATCACATTGTATATTCACATGACCTGAGCAATGACCTGCCAGAACCCACTAGTCCCGTAACACCTCCGGGCTTTTGGTTTTCCCGACGGGCTCGCCGAGAAAAACAAAGAACACCGGCGGGGTTCTATTCTGTTTATAAACACTGCCCGACACCCATCGTAGAACTTTTGGGGAGATAGTCCTTGTTTTGGGGGCGTGATATCTCTCCTCAAAGTACTTGTAGAGCTCTCGAGTTGCTAGAAGTGTCCTCTTGGGAAGAACGTCCTTATCTTAGGGGCTGTCGTCTTTCCTTGTATGAACTCCTAAGGCTATTGAGCCACTCATCCTTAGTTCTTTGAATTGGGGGGACAGGGTGTGGTTCGTAGCTAATACTTGCGGAGATTTAGGGACAAATTTGGAGTCATTCAGCTTTGCATTTAAGCTACGTAGGTAATCTACCTCATTCTGCTTTATGAATGGTTTACTGGAGCCAAGAGTCCTGCTTCGGGGCTTGTATTGGTTCTTGATACTTGATATAGTTTAGAGTAGACAAGGGTCTATTGTAGAGTATTGGGCAAGCATAGATCTTTGATTTTCTTTGTGAATGTTAGAGAAGGCCTATTGTCCTATACTAGAGTATTGGGCAAGCATAGATCTTTGATTGTGTAAAGTATCCTTAATTGGGTACAAAAGGCATCCTTCATTGGGGGTGCAATGTGCATGATAGTTTCGAAGTAGTTTTGTAGTAAGACCTTGCAAGATAGTTTCGAAGTAATTTTGTGTTATGTGATGATCTTTTGTATTTGTCAAGATAGTTTCGAAGTACTTTGTCTGCTAATGTATGTCTCGAGGGGGTCACTATATGTAAAATATCCCTATCGCGCGTGCATTCAAGGCCTATATTTTAAATCCCTTATTTGTGAATTTTTTAATCTATATAATATCCCCTTTTCTTTATGAATCTGTAAATTTTTTTGAAAAAATTTTAAATCATACTCTTATGTAAATATATTTCTGTAAGTTTCATAAATTAAAATTATGCTTCTGTTGAACACACGTGATATTCACATTTTTTGTGAGTGACCCCCCGAGATGTATGTTTTGTAATACGTGAGTGACTTTGTTGTTTTTTCATTTGTGTATTCATTGTTATATGCTTGATTGAATAGGTTATTTGTTGAGATGGAGGACAATGTTGGATCCAGTGATACCTCCAATAGAGTCCAAATTTCACAGGAAAAAAAAGGCACCTGGGATAGAGTGGCAATATGCAATTAACGTTGGTGATCGATTCATAGATTGGGAGTCTAAGCTATGCCATGCAGTAAAATCAGGTGGGGCGCCTCGACTAAGAGAACACTTTTTAGGCGGACCGAAGAAAAAGTCATGTACCCACCCCTCTGCACCTGTAGACCAAACGCATAAGAGAAGAAATTCAAAAGAAAGATTCAAGAAAACATGCCACTCCTACCATTAATGTATCAAGGCAGCAAGAACACTGTTGTTCTAATCATCAAACGCTACATCGCCTGCTTGTACCCCGAACGGCAAATGTGCAACTAGAAAGTAATCTACCCAGTGCATCTTCCTGCAAGCGAAACTTTGACGTAGGAAATATACCCATGCATCAAACTTCATTGCAAGAAAGCCTACGTCAAGGTCGACTCGATGATGCACAACTCGCCCTTGCTGAAGCGATTTACTTTTTTGGGAGTGCTATGATGATGGTGGACAGTGAGCATTGGAAGAGAGCATGGAAGAAAATTGGTGAGTTTGGACTAGGGTTTTCACCGCCTACGTACCATGCTATGCAAAATGATCTATTAGAGAAATGTTATGCGCAAGTAAAAGAACGTGTACAAAGAATAATTCTTAGCAATATAGAGCTTTCTGGATGTAGTATAGTAAGTGATGGATGGTCTAATGTACAAAGAAAACCATTAATTAATATAATGGTTATTTCACCTAGAGGTGAGACTTTCATCAGTGCTGTGGATTCAGCTGGTTCAATCAAAACTGGGGCTTACATTGCTCAAGCCATTGGCTCTGTGATAGAGGAAGTGGGTGCCAAAAATGTAGTCCAAGTCGTCATGGACAATGCAAAGAATTGCAAAAATGCATCCAAAATCCTACAGCGACAATATCCACATGTTTTTCCGGTAGGCTGTAATACTCATAGTTTGAGTCTTGTATTAAAAGATTGGTATAAAAGTGATGATACCAAATGGTTTGCCTCAATCGTCGACACTCCTCGCCAGCTTGTGAGATTTATGCTGCTCAAGAGACAGAGAGTGTTAGATATTTTTGGACCTCGCATGTCAGTTATGTTAAAGCTTCCAGCGGAGACTAGGTTTTGCACTCACTTTTACACTTTTGAGTCTCTTCTTAGAAATAAAGATGCAGTTTGCGAAACATTTACATGCATGGCATTTCATGACTGGGAGAGCACTCAACTTGAAAAAGTGAAAGAGAAAATCAAAGTCTTGAAGGCAGTGCTTACGAGAAGAAGTTGGTGGAACAGTGTGATGGATGCATACCATGTAATGATGCCTGTTATGTATGCCATACGAAGTCTTGATCAAAGAGCGCCTAATCTCGAAAAAGCATGGATGCAATGGTGGATTGTCCAGTGGAGTTTGGAGTGTCCTGAGAAATTAGAGCATTCAGTGGTGGAAAAGCAATGGCGTGTACCATTCTCCAGTAGACAAAGAAAAGTCCTATTGAAGTACTTTCATGCTAGATGGATTGGAGCGCATTCACCACTACACAGTGCTACTTACATGTTAGATCCTGAATATTGGAACATGGATTTGATGTCCAACGTTGAGGTGGTGCAAGATTTTTATAAAGTGGTAAACACTTTCTATAATAATGTTGATCGTGTAAAGTGCATAAACGAGATGACCTCATTTCAATTGAAAGAGGGTTTATTTTCCAACTCCCTTGTTCAACAAATGGCTAAAGAACAACCTGCATGGAAGTGGTGGATGATGAATGGTGGTGAGCATTATGCTTTATTGCGCAACCTTGCGATGAAGGTTCTAAGTCAGTGCTCTTCAAACTCAGGCTCAGAAAGAAACTGAAGCATGTACAAATATATTCACAGTACTATTCGCAATCGACTTCTTGCAGATCGAGCAGATAAACTTGTTTACATGTATTGCAATGAAAAGATCTTGCGAGACATTGAAAGCGAAGAGTATGAAGAAGATATGCCCAAATGGATGTACAATTGTGATGATGTAGTAGACGAGAAATTTGATGTTGGACGCACATCGTGCACCACCCTTCAGATAGAAGACAATTTAGACATTGACTTAGACGAGCTTAATTTAGGAGATGAGAGAGTAAACGGTGAAAGAATTTTGGAGCAAGATACTGACATAGAGGAAGAAGTCATTTCATTAATTTCATAAAAAGTACTAGTACAAATGATCGTATTTGGAGAAATTATCAATACAAAAGTAGGATTTATGTCTTTCTTAGCTTTCATCTTGAAATAAATTGCGAATTGCACTAGGAGTTGCATCTAAAGGTCCTGGTGGTTTATATTCGCTAGCCATGCTGAACACTGTATAAATACCTTGATTTATTGGGACACTGCACAATGCACATGTGGAAGTATTTTGCATTTGCCTCACTAAACATATTAAGTGGTAGTAGTGTCCACAGGGTAGTATATACTGGCCGCTCCACCCATCGAATACTTTGTAACATACAAGACATTGGGGGATGGAGGAACTAGTAGCCTCAGCAAAAACTCCTACAAGATCAGGATGTATCAAAAAATGAGAGATGTGGTTTCCTTGGTTACGCGTTTGTTTATGTCTTTCCATTGGGTATAAGTAGGATTTGTCCATTTCGACAACCTGCATGCTGTTCTTGTAGCTTCGTGGGCTGTCAGGCCATGTGCAAGGGCCTTCATTCGCTCATATGCCTTCTTGGCTAACTCTTGATGCTCGTTTGCTTGCGCCTCTGCCATATCTACATGAACGTAAATGACTTTAGGATTTTAATGAACTGTAAAGATCAACGTAAGATAAATTGACCATTACCCTCAAAAACTTAAAGTTTAACACCACGAGAGGAGATATGTATTGTAAAGACTCAATGAGAAATATCCACTTGACTGCAAAAATACTTCAAACAATGCACGCACATCAAATTTTGAAGAGAAAACATAAACTTAAACACCACAAGAGGAGAGAGATATTGCAAAGACTCAATGAGATAATATTTCAAACAATGGACACATCAAATTTTGAAGAGAGAAACAAAGTGCCATTCCTCAAACTTAATCTCCTAATACTGTATCATTACAAAATTGGGGTGAATGACACCGATAGTTCTAGAAGAGGACGTTGTGCCCTCGTTGGGTCAGTATTTAGTGATCTAAAAAATTCCACTACTTGCAAAATTGATTTTCGCTCATCGCGATTAGGCAGGCACATCCAATTTTTGACTCTATAAATAATAGTATCCATGGTAACTTTGTCATAGGAACTATTGTCCATCCACAACTCTTGTACTTTCTGCCAAAAGTCATATAAAGTTTGTAATAAATATCCTAAAGCAAAAACATCAGATGCAGGAGTTATGCATCTACCAAAAACGGATCATAAAGTTCCGGGGCTATCCACGGCCGTTTATTTCGCTCTCTGTCTGCGTAAGAGACCGCCTGTGCCACCTTCTCAGGGTTCTTGTCTGCTTCAAATACAAAATTGAGAGACACCCATTTTTTGGGCGCTCTCAGCAGTAACCCCCAATCGATAATACCTACGCGTGGCTTCAACTTTTTTGTAAAATCCAACACTACATTGAATGGATGTAGGTCGGTATGTACAATTCCTGCCAGATGTGCTACCGCTAGGCCTTCCACCAGGGCATGCATAATATGTGGCATGGTTATTACTATTTGTTTTATTTTAGAAAGTTCTAGATGACTTAAAGGAATATTATCGGGCGGGGATTGTCTCCATCCTCGATCCAAACGAAAAAATTGCTCTGGTGAACTCACTGAATCTGAAGGAGGGGACCTTCAGAAGAGTATCACCAAGTGAGCCGCCATTATAGTATGGGAAAATAGTGATCCAAGGAGATTCTTTTGTGAAGGCAATACACCTGACAATTGATGGGTGTAGAACTTGCATGCCCTGCTCTGCCTGGAAGCTCTCAAACTTGGCGCTGCCTTCTCCTTTGTAATGCTTTCCACAAAAAGTAATGTGCTCCTGCAAAAATGATATACCTTTAACTGTATACTCTTTTACTGTGCCAAAAACACCAGAGCCTATTGTTCTCCCTTCGAACAAAGCCTCGTGCGGGATGCCAATGAGGTGTGTGCACATAGAATTGTAGATGGTACAATTAATGGCACCTGTCCCACTCGCATCTGCCTGGCTGGACGTTGCATCGACGTCCTAGGCAATGCGCACTCTTTTGGGGAGTGACTCTGCATCCAGCGCCTTCATGCGCTTGCTCTTGGCTCTTTGCTCACTCCATACAATGTCCCATAACTGTAGACGATGCATATTAGCTTCAGGCGGGGCAGCATCTCTAAGATCATTGCATGCTACACGCATGCTCCCCAAAATGCTTCGTGTTATATGTTGATGGTTGAAATCTGCTATCTTCTGTCTATCAAGCAACTCAGCGTTGCCTCCGCTTCGAAGTCGACGCTGTGCATTTTTCCATATCTGGTCTATTAGATCTCGCATGAGTATCTCAGACTCATTGATCTTTTTGACGACGTCATCAGCACATTGTGACACTGTGATGACTACTTCAATGCGAATTGCTCGTAGAATGATTTTACGCTCTTCAGGGGAAATCATGTTGGTCGTCTTTGTAAATCTAGCAAATATCACTAAACACAAAAAAACAGAATATTAAACAACATTACTGAAATCAACATCAAGCAAACGTGAGAACAGCAACAAGTGTATCATTACTTATCAATGTTCAAACAAAAACGGAATATCAAATAATTTTACTGAAATCAACATCATCCAATACATCATCAAACGTGAGAGAATAGTAACAAGTGTATCATTACTTATCAATGATCAAACAAAAACGGAATATCAAACAATATTACTGAACTCAACATCATGCAATACATTATCGAACGTGAGACAACCGCAACAAGTGCATTATTACTTATCAAGTGTATACATGTTGCACTCCTCATCTACACACCTATCGTGACAGAGAGAGAAAGAGAGAGTTGTGAAGGGTATTATGAGAGAGAGAGAGAGAGAGAGGGGGGGGGAGGAAGAGAGAGAGGTGTGACAGATAGAGAGAGAGGGAACATTAGATGACATTTTTAATAGTTTTGTGAGTTCCTAAAGAGAGGAAAATAATGTTTGGTATTCCTAAAGCACTCCTCATCTGCACACCTATCGTGATAGAGAGAGAGTTGTGAAGTGTATCATGAGAGAGAGAGAGAGAGAGTTGTGAAGTGTATCATGAGAGAGAGAGAGAGAGAGAGAATTGTGAAGTATATCATTGAGAGAGAGAAAGAGAGAGAGAGAGAGAGAGAGAGAGAGAGAGAGAGAGAGAGAGAAAGAGAGAGGAGAGGAAGAGAGAGAGTTGTGACAGATAGAGAGAAGAAACATTAGATGACATTTTCAATATTTTTGTGAGTTCCTAAAGAGGAAAATAATGTACTGTTTTAATTTTTAAGTAAATAGAGGGAGAAAAAAGAAATCATTAGAAATTATGTATATTTTAAGAGAAAAAAAAGAAATCCTTATCTACACATCTATCGTGTTGTGAAGTGTATCATGAGAGAGAGAGAGAGAAAGAGTTGTGAAGTGTACCATGAGAGAGAGAGGGGGGGACAGGAAGAGAGAGAGAGATATTCATTTTTTCGAGTTACGAATCACGATATTATAAAATAAAACGTTTAGACAATATGATGTAAACTTTGATCCATGAAATACTCATGCCGCGTTAGCAACCAAGTATCGCATGGATCAAACACAATAAAAACAATACAAGTCAAATCAAACAAATTTACGACATTTTTTCGATCGCGTTAACGATCATATGCCGTAATATGCAAGCAAATTTATGACATTTTTTCGACCGCGTTAACGATCAAATGCTACAATATGCAAAAAACAATATATGCACTAGCGGACGACACCAACTTGCCGCGTTAACGACAAAATGCCGCCCGATTCTATGGGAATACGAATAGGATACGAACATACACTGGCCACGTTACTGACCATATGCCCGCATTTGACAAAGGGCAGGGAAGGGAAGGTGACATCGCCATAACGATACTATGCTTGCCGCGTTACCGACGACTAGTACCGCTACGGCGTGCCATACTTACCATAGGACACAGACTAGCCGCGTTACCGACTAAGTGCCCCAGGGTAAGCAGCATTTCGAAGAATGGCCTTACACACACACCCTCGTGTGGCAGACCACCCACATCCTGTCGCGCATTGCGACAATGGGTGGCTGCCCGCACAAGCACACACCCACACACACATCCCTCTTGTGGCGGACCACCCACACACACATCCCTCGTGTGGCGGACCACCCACATCCTGCCGCGCATTGCGACAATGGGCGGCTGCCCACACGAACACACACCCACACACACACAAACACAAGTTTCATTACCTGTGTATACTGTCAGCAATGAACTCCCAAAGGGCCCCTCGGGCCCATATATATAGAAAATTATACCCCGCCGGGCTGGATGACAACCCCACCAGGACCCGCCAGGGTTTCTTTTTTCCCGGCGAGACCGCCGGGTATTGTAAAACCCCGACGGGATTTTATCCGATTATCAGGGAGCTTCCCACCGGCTTTTTTGAGAACATGTTAACATGTTAACATGTTAATAACATGTTAACACATGTTATTAACAAAAAAAAATTTGTGATCACGTGAATATAAAATCATTGGTGGAATCTTATTGTAAATTGGTGCCTCTGTAAACTGATGTTTTGCTGTCTTGAATTTTCAGTCATTGTATGACCTGTACTAAGTGCCAGTGAAGAGCTACAGGCTTGTAAAGAGGACTGATTTCTTAGAAATAAAATGATGATCTGAAAATTCAGTTTAAAAATGAGATTTGGTATGTAAATATTATGGTTCCAGCTTCTGCAAGTCGTGCCCCTTAAAGAGATATATATTATGTTTCTTTGCTGGGATTTGAAACTACTCTCACAGCCAGAATTCTCGCACTTGCCCAGCGATACCGCCCACGTCACGATAGCTTTGGTGAACCCGACGTGAAACTGCTGGGGTGAGAGTTAGTGGTGAAATACACAGTGCAAGCTATGGCTGAGAATCCTGAGGGACAGGGGGTTTGTTTTGACCCTAGGGTTATGCAAATGTTTCAGATGTTTACTATGTATATGCAACAGCAGCAAGCGGCTGAGAGGGGGCAAATTTCCACGACTAAAGCACTACAGTCAATCGTGAAAAAGGTGGACCAATTTGATGGTAAAGACATCACAAAGTACCTGCGCAATTACACAAAGGAAATGGAGCTAAACAGGGTGACTGAGGAGGAGATGGTTCGAAGCTTTGAGCTGGTATGTGTTCCCGAAATAAGAGAGTGCATAAGAGGATTACAGGTAGCACATGGTGGCAGAAATTGGGAGGAGTTCAAGCTTGCTTTGAAGGATGATTATTTCATGGAGGATTCCGAGCGGGTGACCAAGCAAACTTTCTTGGAGTGGGTTACAAAACCCAAAATTGGAATTTCTGCCACCACAGAGTTGCTAAGAGAGTTTGAGAAGCGCTATGCCTAGCTGTCAAGGATAGAGCGCACAACCTTAGACAGGGAAAAAACAGAGCTCTTCTTACAAGCAGCTGGGAAAGATCTCCAAGAAAAACTGGAAATTCTCCTTGAGGATAAGGATATGGAGCAGGGGTTAAAGAATGATTAGAATGATGTCGAGGATGCGGTCACCATGCTAGCAAAGTGGCAGCGAAGGAGGGATAAAATGGTGAAGAGCTCGGCAACTCCTATAACTGTTACCCCTGAGAATCTACCAAAACATGCTGCTGCTGCAATCCCAAAGGTAGAAGGGCCGATGGATGAGCTTATTAAGGGCATACGAGACCTAAAGTTGAAGATGTCCAGGATCGAGGAAAAAGGGCTACCATTAGGGCAGGCTTCTATGCAAAGGCCTCAAAGCAAAGAAGGGTTTACATTCAGATGTATATGGTGTGATGACCCAGAACATGCGAAGAAAGACTGTGCCAGTTATAAGGAAGCTCTCAGAAACCAACTTGTATTTTTCAAAGATGGAAAAATCCACCTTACAGAGACTGGTCTTCCGTTAAGCACAAACTTTGGGAAAGGAGAGATGAAAAAGCTGGTTGAGGATATGGCTGCTATCCATGCCATCTCTATGGTGGTTGAGGCAGCAACCTATGAGTTAAAGGCCGGTCAATCAAAGCAGGAATCTGAGAAGGATGAAGACTATGAGAATGAAGATTTTTGGCCATCAACAATGGAGCTAATTGTGTCAAAGAAGGTGTCTAAGCAGGCTTTGCATGAGGCAAGAGACTATATACGTCTTGAGACTGGCTGGGAAGAACCTGTTGGATTCTTTATATGTTCATGCCTACATTGCAAAATGCCAAAATAATGAGGCACAGATAGAGGAAAAGCGTAAGAGGGAAAATGAGGAAGGAGGGTCATCAAAAAGGGTCACTCATGGTAGTGGAAAGAAGGACCCTGGGCCATCACATGTGCCTCCGCCACATAACCAGCCTCCACAGGCTGGTTATGTACCTCCACAGGCTGGTTATGTGCCTCCGCCACATAACCAACCTCCACAGGAAGTATCAATGGAAGAAGCGCCAGCAAAGATGAAGCATGAGAAGGAGAAGGGTAAAGGGAAAAGTCCGCTCTACAAGCTCCAATCTGATATTGAAGCCGCAACAACGGATCTCAAAAAGGTGCTAGAAGAAAGGATTCTAAATAGTAGGGTGGAATTTACATTAGGGGAAGTCTTGGGGATTGCAAAGAAAGAATTCCATGATGAGATAATTGATATTATACGAAGGAAAAGGCAGTCCATAATTGAATCTATTCCATCACAAGGGGAGACAAGCACTTCCAAGACTCATGGAGTAAAGGTACAGCAAAAGGAAGACAGCAAAAGGAAGAGAGAGAGAATGTGGTGGAATGTAATCACTCTGTTGAAGGGGCACGACAAGTGCGCTTTAAGGATGAGGATGATGAAAAAGAAGTTCTTGCAAAAAGTCATTACTCCAGGAACCATTGGGCAACCCTATATTACAGCTGTGTGAGGATGGACACAAAAGTCTTAGATGATGGCTCAGCATATGCAAGAATAAGGAGCAAAGATGGCAAGAAAGCTGTTCAGTTCTTAACAGTTTGCATTAACCATGAAAGGAACCACGAGTCTCTTCGAGAACAGTCACTCCCAAAGATAAACAGAGAATTCATGAACTACACGGAGATGAGGGATTTTGGCCAGGTGCCATTGTAAAGCGGGATTGCAATGGTACAAGGGGCAATGAGTTCTCGCAGGACTCAATCAATGTAAATAACTTTTCAGTAAACTTTCAGAGATTCTCTAGCTATGGGTCAATAGTGTTTGTAAAAAGCAAGGATTTGAAGCGTGGTATACATCGATATGTACAAAATGTACAAAAAAGTCTTGAGCAGTGTGGTCTTTTGGAGAAAATTGAGTTTATTTCAGGTGTGCTTGATGACGTGTCATTTGTGGATACTATGGGTGAGCTTTTTGCCATGGAAAGCACATGCTTACAGGGTGGGAATGAGATGGTAAAAGTGTCATATGTGGGGATGTATGATATAATCCGGGAATTTGAGGGAATGGAATGTAAAAACATGTATTGTGAGATGGATGCTCGTGTTGATACAAAGTATAAAACGGTTGCAACAAAGAAGGTGAAACCAGTTGCCTTGCCCCTATCACCAGAAAGCAAGGAGAAGATAGATGAAGCCTCTATGCAACCGAATCTCAGAGATCCAAAGAAAATAAGTTTACACAAGAAACCCTAAAAGATCTAAAGATCGGTGACAAGGATTTCCTGTTACCAGTTGAAAAGGAATGCTTTGAGGAGATGCTTGTAAAACATGGGAAGGCCTTTGCTTTTCAGCTGCATGAGATAGGTTGTGTTGATCCAAGCATAATAGCGCCAATGGTGATCTTCACTGTTCCACATGTGCCCTGGAATCTGCGGCGGCCGATTCCAGTACCAAAAGCTCTCTTGCCAAAACTGATGGAATTACTAAAAGAAAAGATCAGGATGGGAATTTTGGAGCCATCATGCGCTCCATACTCCAACAGATGGTTTACCGTGCCAAAGAAAAATGGAGCATTACGCTTCATTCAAGACATGCAACCTGTAAACAAGGTCACAATCAGGAATGTGGGAGCAGGTCCAATTGTGGACGAGTTTGCAGAAGCATTTGCAGGGAAAGCTATATACTCTATGGGTGATCTGTATTCGGGATATGATCAGTTCCAGCTGGATATACAAAGCAGGGACATGACCACAATGAAAACTCCTTTGGGTTTGGTAAGGATGTGCATCTTACCATAGGGAGCCACCAACTCAGTGGCGCATATGATGAATGGAATGAATAAAGTCTTACGAGACTTCATACCACAAATAACTATGCCTTTTCAGGATGATGTGCCCATAAAAGGCTGTGATGAAAAAGATAAAGATGGGGATTTGGATTCGAAAGGGTGCCGCAAGTTTGTGGCAAATCATATAAAAGATTGTGATAAAATTCTATCCAGGCTTGAAGAGGTGAATCTTACTTTGTCTGGATTGAAATCAGTGTTTGGGGTTGGTGAAGTACTAATCGTGGGGCATCTTTGTAGTACTAATGGGCACAGACCTTGTCCAGCCAAGATAGATGCAATACAAAGAATGAAAGAGATATGCATTAATGTTACAGAGGTGAGGAGATTTCTTGGTGCATGTGTCTTTTATGTTATATGGATCCCACATTATGCACATGTAGCAGATCCTCTCTACCAACTTTTGAGGAAAAATCAGAGATTTTTATGGAGTGCTGCACATATTAAAGCTATGCGGAAGCTGAAATGTCTGCTCCAATCATCACCTACTCTAAGGAAGGTAGATTATGAGTGTGGCAGGCTTGTGATTGTAACAGTTGATACTAGTCCTACTGGGATAGGATGGGCAGTAGGGCAAGATGATGAGGATGATCACAGGTATGTAATCAGGTTTGGAGCAAAGGTAAAAAGAATATCTTATTGGAGCATCTGTGCTTGTGGAAACTGACTGCTTGCCACTCCTTGGGATGATTGCAAGCTGCACCACTCCAGATATCGCTATGCTCAGGTGGATTGCCTATATCAAGTCACTAAATCCTGAGTTTAAGCATATTGCAGGGAAGGACAACCCAGTTGCAGATATGCTATCAAGAGCCAGGTATGAAGATGAAGAAGGGATGATTAGTGACATTGATGATGTAGGCACAAAGTTCTATACTACTGCACATGCAAAAGGGGACCATGCTTGCTTATCAAATGCACTTGAGTCTTTTACTGAGGAAATGTATGAAGGAGATTGGTTGCTTATTGGCCAATACTTGAGTACCTTGACAAGGCAGGAAAATTGGTCTGACTTAGAATTCCGCAGAAAGGCATATGGGTATTTTCTAAAGAATGGGTACCTGTGGAAGCATCCTAAGCAGAGGAATGCTATGCCATAGAGAGTTATATGTGATAAAGAGCCTCAAGGGAAGCTCATGAAAGAATTCTATGAGAGTCTCTGGGCTGGACATCGAAGTGTGTGGGCCACCTTTACCAAAATAAAGGAAAGATATTGGTGGAAAGGAATGTACAAGGATGTATCTCAATATGTGAAAACATGCATGGTATGTCAAATGTACTCGAATGTGCGACATCGTGATGGCCTGCAACCAACCTACCCACCTGCCATGCACTACAAATGGGTAGTGGATCTAGTTACAATGCCCTTGGGAATCTGGCAGATGCGGTACGTAGTACTTGCAAGAGAAGACTTGACAAATCAGGTGGAAGGGCGTGCTCTTAGAACAAAGAGCATAGAAACAGTATGCAAATTTCTCTTGGAAGATGTGATTTGCCGGTATGGTTGTGTTGGGAAAATAACAGTTGACAGGGGTGAGCTAGATGTTGAAGAAGCAAGGGAATTCTTTTCTAGAATTGGCATCAAATTGGCCCTAACATGTGCTTACAACCCTAAGGGCAATGGTAAACGCGAGCGAGGACATCCTCCAATCATTAAAGCTTTGGCTAAGGCATGTAGAGGAAGAATGCGGGAGTGGCCAAGGCTGCTACCATATGCTTTATGGGCTGACCGTACAACTCATAGCTCAGTGACATGATACATGCTTGCAGAATTAATGTATGGTCAGAAGCCGGTAATGCCAGTTGAAGTAGTCCCAACTTGGAATGTATTACCCTGGGTGGAAGAATTGAACAAGGAAGACCTCCTTGCATTGCGAATGAGGCAGTTAGAGAGAAGGCCTAAAGATGTAGAGCTTGCTAAAGCTCTTTTGAAAGATGCAAGGTTGAAAAATAAAGAAAGATTTGATAGAAGACACAGACTCCGGCCAAAACCCATTGAAGAAGGTGATTGGGTCCTAATGTATGATAGTAGTCTTGACAAAACCAGTTCACTGTGCAAAGAAAGTTTGCAAAAAGATGGTTTGGCCCTTACAAGCATGTGTATGGAAATGCCACGTATACCCTGAGCTTGATGGAACAGAGATAAAGAATCTTGTAGCAGGCAAAAGAATCAAGATCTTTAAAAGAAGGGATGACAGTGATCCTTTTGATTCGCAGAGGACTCAAGATGAGAGGCTTGATAGTGATAGCATGGATATGGTTGAAGAGGAAGAGGATGATCTTCCTGGTAATGTAGAAGATGAAGACAACATCCAAATATATGTGGATCTTAATGATAACTTGGCACATACCAGAGGATGTGCAGGTTTAGAGGGGGTGGATGTCGTGCCATGGCACGTCTATGGTGTGAAACCATGCATGTGAGGCCATTAAATGCAAATCCAGATGCATGGGATTAAGTGCCATGACTTGAGTCATTATATGATGCCCATGTACATATGTTCATATTGTAAATGAGGTTCAATAAGACGAGCTGAAGCTGAGCCAGGTCTCGAAGTCTCAGTACATGAGTGTTGTGTGTGGATGGTTACCAAATGCAGGGCACCGCGACTGGGAAATGGCCGTGTCTTGGTAATAATGGTGCTGATGATTATGGGATGTGGGCAGCTCTTGGTTTTGGAAGTCGTGGATGCCGCACGTGAACTTGAAACAAGGTAATGAGAGCATTGTGTGGCCACCATTTTGGAGATTTAGAAAAATAAATAAATAATATAACAAGTGGCTAGCTTGGGAATTTCCACATGGAGGTTCTTTTTGGCTGCCAACATGTCGTCTGGAAGGTGGCAAAAGCATGGAGAGAGCGGGTGATGCGTGGCCGCTTGGGGGGGTACGAAGAGCCGGGCTGGGAATACTAAGTGGTGGAGGAGCAGAGAAGAGGTGATCGTGCGAAGGGGTGGAGGAGCAGAGAAGGGGTGAACGTGCGAAGGGGGCAACGTAGAAGGCTCTGGTTTTGGTTCCAACCGGTGGGGAGCATCTTAGCTTCGAGGAGATGGGCTGGCCACTGTAGAGGGAACGGCCTCCGTGTGTGCACAGGAGGTGGTGCTAAAACTGCAGAGGAAGAGAGAGAGTGGGACGGCAGCGGAGCAGTGAAGAAGGGGAAAGTGTGTTGAAAAACAGAGTGAAGCAGGGAGATGTCATCGATTCCAACGAAGCTGTGAGATAGAGAGAAGGCGCCAACTCCAACTGAAAAAAAAAATAGTAGAGAAGAGGCCGGGATCCTGGAGGAGGGGAAGCTGAAGAGAGCATGTGGAGAGCTTGTGGAGTTGTGGATGTGGAGGAGACTACCAAAGGAGCTTACGTGTGAGCCTGGAGAGCAAGATTGCAGTCGAGGAAGCTGAATTTGCCCTAAAGGAGGCTGGATATAGCAGGAACTGTGCCAGGAAGTAGGCGACCTCAAGAAGATTATCTCGGTCAGGAGAAATTACTTCCAAGTGAGCAGATGAACAAGGAGACTTCATAAAGGTTGGTGTTGAGTTGCTGAATTCTGAGTTTGACTGATGAGAAGCATAGGAATCACTGCCAGAAGGTGCACCTTGCTAGAAAAGTGAGTCAAAGAGTTGACTTTGTCAGACAGAAGTAGGGGTTTGTTGTTTTTTTGAATGTGTGAGCATGTAGAGGTGATTAGAGTCAGTAAACTTGCTGAATTTTGCAAAAATCAGAACTGATGTCAATGATTGGGATGTGCTACTACCTGGGTGAAGTGAATTTGAGAAGAAAGAGGCCAAGAACAAGAGGAAAAGAAGGTATTCTGATCTGATTTGGGTGGACAGAAGTTGCTGCCCCTAAAAGAAGTGGAATTAGAGTGCTATGAGTGGAATCTCATTGTAAATTGGTGCCTCTGTAAACTGATGTTTTGCTGTCTTGAATTTTCAGTCATTGTATGACCTGTACTAAGTGCCAGTGAAGAGCTACAGGCTTGTAAAGAGGACTAATTTCTTAGAAATAAAATGATGATCTGAAAATTGAGTTTAAAAATGAGATTTGGTATGTAAATATTATGGTTCCAGCTTCTACAGGTGGTGCCCCTTGAAGAGATATATATTCTATTTCTTTGCTGGGATTTGAAGCTACTCTCACAGCCAGAAGTCTTGCACTTGCCCAGCGATACCGCCCACGTCACCATCGTGAAACAAAAAGTGTTTCACGCTATGAACTGCTTCGAAAATGGTTCACGTCGTGGAAGTCTACTGCATTTTCACGTGATCCAATTTTTGGCAGAGTGAATCGTGTCAGAGGTGTCAGGATAAGGGTTTCTATTTTTGGAATGTAATCCCGTGATATCCGACAAAAATTTCAGCACTGATTTCGTGAGCGACTCGCAACGTGAAATTGTAGGAAAATGATTCACGTCGTGAAACAACTTCCTGCACTTTCACATAGAGTTTTCCTCGTCGGCAATTTGTAGTCTTGGGTGCATAATACTTATCCAAATGATGAAAATTAGATTGTGCCAATGCTAGAGAATGAAATGCAAGTTCCTGGCTCAATCAATGGTCCCTTATGTTTTTGATTTTTTTGAATTTTCTGAGAAAAGAAGAAAACAACACACAACCTGCTTCTTCACGTTGGTGTTTTTTGTGGTGCTAACATCAAACTTATCAAGAGTAACCAATGAATCCTTTCCTAAACTACTTTCCACAACATTCACAACATCAAAACTATATAAATTTTTTCTCAACCACACACACCTTATCCTTCCATTTTCCACACAATGCATTATCAAAATGCAAAGGCAACAATGAATACTATGCAGCAATGGGAGCTGAAACTCAAAGAGAATGGAAGAAACAAAGGTGTTTCCCCGGTAGCGGCACCAAAAATGTTATGCTTAACCACACCTCCAAGAGGAAACTCTACACATTCACCTAATGGATGAGCAATGGAACACAACCGTCGTGGGTACTTACCAATGCTTTGAGCTCATGTCTCTTGAAGCCTCCAAGCTCGCATGTATGCTCCAAACTCCAAGCTCCACCTCCACAATGTTACCGTGGAGTTGCTCACGCCATCACATAGGCCAATCACACTCTCTCTCACTCTCTCATACAAGCATAAACACACAAGCATGAAAGAGACACAATGCTAGAATGCTCTCACTCCTCACTCTCTCACAAGTACAAGGGGAGATCTCTCAATAGCACAAAGGGGATTGTGTCTTTTCATTATGAGAAATTACCTTATATACTGGTTCTCCTTTATGTTATCATCTGCACTTGGTCGTGCCACTACCTCATGATGAAGACCATATGTTTGGACATGCACAATGGTTATACGACGTTGTCGTATATACTGGCCCTTGCATTGATCACACACACACATCAAATTTTTTCTCTCAACCATGCCCTAGATCCAACTTCCAATCCTTGATGATCACTGTCACACATCTTTAACTTGGCCAAAACTGATTTAGGGTTCATACAAAACACATAACAACATCCAATAGTGCGAACATAAATTTACCCAGGTTTTTGTTGCTAGACAGCTTACATCAGCGTTTTCTCGCTACACAGCAGCGAAAATACGCTGCCCAGCAGAGCAGTGAAAAGACGATGCTCAACATCGAAGCTAGCAGTGAGATTTCACTGCTCAACAGAGTGAGACCTACGAAACTATGACTCCCGCCTAAATCACCGTGGATGGGTGTCAATACCTACCTACTTCCCTATTACTGCACATGTAGAGCTATGCCTAGAGTGCAAATTTTCCTCCTACCTCTACTCATCCCTCAAGGGCCTTCAATCAATCAAGTCTCCCTCTCCAAGGTAAGCTCTCTTCTTGCTTTCTTCCCTCTTTCATGCTTTTATGTGTTCTTCCAAGCTTTCATGGAAAGCTTGGAAATAGGGTTTAGGTGAGCTTCTCTCCCTTCCCCCTCTCTCCTTTTCTCCCTTCCCCTCTCTTTCCTCTCCCTTTTCCTAACCCTAGCCTAATGCATAGAGCTCCAATAGAGAGCTTTGATGGAGAGCTCTCCATCAAAGCTTTCTATTAAGCATTCTATGCATTATGTATAGGTTTAGGCTTAACATAAACTAGTTTTTTCATTCACTTATGCATTAAGAGTAGGGTTTAGGGCACTCACCTCTTTTTTCTCTTGTTCTTCTTGCTTACTAATGTGTTAATGAGGACTAACTTTTTTATTTATTATGGTTCTTTTTTGTAGGCATATTCAAGTGAGCAAGGTTTTGGGCATAGCCTCTCATACGGTAAGCCCTCTTTCGTTGTGCTTTGTGCTTCTTGTCTTTGTGTTTTTGCACCCTTGGGTGCCGGGGATTAGGGTTAGGTCAATAGGCTAGGGCTATGCATAGACCTCTTTATGCATAGGGCTATGCATAAGGGCTGGGCGCTATGCATAGCCCTCTTTATGCATAGGGCTTATGCATAGCACTCTTTATGCATAGGGCTATGCATATGGGCTAGACTATGCATAGTCCTCTTATGCATAGCCCTCTTTATGCATAGGGCTTATGCATATCCCTCTTATGCAATAGATTATAGGCCTCTTATGCATAGCCCACTTATGCATAGGCTTATTATGCATAATGAACTAATGTTTTGATTTTATATGATAATCTTTTGTAGGTCTATTCAAGCGAATGATCTCCAAGGACATAGGCCACATATATGGCTCATACGGATTCGGCTAGTAGAGGTAAGCCCTCTTTGTTTATGCTTCTTCTATTTGTGTTTTTGCACCCTTGGGTGCCAGGGATTAGGTTTAGGGTTTAGGTATACATAGGGCATACGCATAGGCCTTATACATAGGCCATATGCACACGGCCTATGCATAGGCCGTATACATAGGCCTTATACATACGGCATATAGCCATTGCATATGGCCTATGTATACGGCTTATGCATAGGCTGTATGCCGTATGCACATGGCCTATGCATATGGCATACGGCTTATACATACGACCTATGCATAGGCCTTATGCATAGGTTGTATGTTGTATGCATACAGCTTATGCATAGGCCGCATACATAGGGCCTATGCATAGGCCGTATGCCGTATGCATACGGCCTATGCATAAGTCGTATGCATAGGCCATATGATGTATGCATACGGCCTATATGCATGTATGCAGGCCATATGTCGTATGCATAGGACGTATGCATACGGCCTTTACATATGGCTTATGCATACGGCCTATGCATAGAGATATGGGGCATTGTTATATGCCATCTAGAATGCTTCTTATGTCAGGTTAGGAGTGGTTATCCATGAGTAGGTGGTTATAGCGGAGGGGGAGCCCTCGATCTTCTCACTATCCTTCTCAAAAGAGGAGTTGCCTTTGGCTTTAATAGTGGGGAGCGTGTGGAAAGTCCTAAAAGAAGCTATCATCCGAAAGGGGCACTGTCCACCCTGCTTGTCTAAGTAGTATTGTAGGAGGTCGTAACAATGTCCTAATATTACAGGTTGTATTTGTTGTCTAAGCTTGTGTTGTTGTTTTCTCTTGATTGGCTTGACATATGGGAGGTAGGTGGCCTGATTCATTCAACCTCATGTTTATTGCACCCTTGGGTGTCGGGTTTAGAAAATGGACTTATGCATAGAGATATGGGGCAATGTTATATGTCATCTAGAATGCTGCTTATGTCAGGTTAGGAGTGGTTATCCACGAGTAGGTGGTTATAGTGGAGGGGGAGCTCTCAATCTTCTCGCTATCCTTCTCTTGCAAAAGAGGATTTGCCTTTGGCTTTAATAGTGGGGAGCGTGTGGAAAGTCGTTAGAAGCTATCATCCGAAAGGGGCACTGTCCACCCTGCTTATCTAAGTAGTATTATAGGAAGTCTTAACAATGTTCTAATATCATATGTTGTATTCTTTGTCTAAGCTTTAAGTATGTCTTGGGTTAGAGCAATTGTGTTTTGTTGCCTATGCATGTATGTAGCAGCAATGTCGATTGACCCATCATAAGATCTCGATGTGGCGAATCTGCTGCCATTATAAATGAGTGATATGGGCAGCAAGCTTGGTCGCAGTTTACACAAACACATGTATGGTTCCATCAAACCTTTTCACATACACAACGTTAATATTTTATGCATTCTATTTGTATTATATTTTAATATTATATGCAGGTGGGCTTGCAGAGCGGGCCAGTTGATGCCATAGGGGCAGACTACCCCACTTGGCGAGTTGATGCCGTGGTGGGGGCAATATACCCACTTGCTCATCAAGACGGCAGACCACGTCTTTGATAGGCACAGGGCCGAGTGGCATGGGCCCGAGTGATAAAAGCCCATCATGGTATGGGTGTGATGAGCCTACACCACCTTCCTCTATTAGATCCACCCCCGCTCCCTCAGGTCTGTCTTCACCACCACGACAACAACGTAGTAGTAGGGAGTCTGGGGGGTAGTAGACGTGCTAGCGGGGGGGGAGCCGGCTACTTTTGCTTTGGCAAAAGCAGCACTAGGTCTCTCGATGCGTCTCCCCAATAGGGGGGGTCATCATCTACACATTATGAGCCAGCCCCCCCAGGTTACCCATTCCATCGTTCAATCCACGCCTCCTACCATACACCGTGGATGCGGATGGTGCCCTCATGAAGGATGCACGAGGTAAGCAAGTCATGAATCGTATGCATATACTTGCAAACTTGGAGTTCATGAATCCTTCAAAAAGTGGAAAGCACAGAATGAACTTTCTAAGAAATATGTTATCGATGTGCTTAAATCGAAGTTCTCCGTGCCACATGGGTGGGTTTGTGCTTCTCTGAGGAGTGGATGAAGCGGCGCATCAAGATTTTGCTCTCTAATAGGAGAGCAAATATCAAGAGAGCAGCGAAAAATAATTTGGAGAAGCCTAGCATATGTATGGCCAAGGAGTGGAGGTACGCACACAGTTTTGTGAGAAAGCACCCAGGTGCTTTTCAACAATAAGCGGCGGCGAGTGCTTCCCGACTACGGAAACGAGGGGCTTCACACTTCGGCTTCGATGGGAAGTCTTCCTTTCTTGCTCATTTCGTAAGTATCATTTCTTCTCTCCTTTCATTTTGTTTGTACTATATTGTTTTCTTGAAATAATTGTATATTTTCTTAATTGTTTTTTGTAGAGGGAGTTTGTTGGGCGTGACCCAACAAAGGAGGAATATGACTATGGGTATAGAGCTCCCCGTCCGAAATTGTGGCCATGGATGCGTACACGAGCGAGGTGTACGTTTGGATGAGTCCGTTTTGGGGACTCCATCTGACGAGGTAATGTGTTGCCTAAACCATTATCTTTTCTATTATATCTAATTGTATTTCCATGCTTTCCTTACCTTATGGTTGATGGCATGTATGCAGGATGAAGGGGAAGAAGAAGAGGAGGATCTAGATTACCAGTGTGAAGCAAGTGAAGAGGACGAGGAAACAGATAATGAAGATCACTTGAAATTCGATAAGGATTCTAGTTAGACACCCACCTCTTCATACCTCTTTTGTAAAAACTTTATGTGTATATGCCCAAAGACCCAACAATTTGTGAAATATAATAACTTTTTGGGCTCAATTGCATTCTCCACAATGTATATGTTTCTTGTATTTGTGTTTGTGTTATAAATATGAATATGTGACTCTATTTCAATTTTTTTTTAAAAAGAGCTGGGGAAAACTGGGGAGTCCTGTGCATGCAGACTCCCTAGTCTGCCCTAGCTCTTTTTTTTGCTATGTAGAGTGTTCGCTGCTCAGCAGGTGAAACTATTAGTCATTGCTCAGCAGCGAAATATCACTGCTTAGCAGTAATATTTTGCCTGCGGAATAGCAAAATATCGATGTCGAGCAAGAATATTTTCATTGCTATTTTTGTTGCTGATGTGAGCAGCGAACCTTGCATAGCAAAAATATGAGTGTTTCTAGCAGCGAAAATGGCCCGATACCTAGCTGCGCTTCTAGTTATAAAAACCCTGCTATTTTTGCTGCTAGACCCTTATTCTGTTGTAATGGTTTAGATACTAAGCGAGTGAGCATATGGATGGCACGCTAGGATGATACCTCCACACTTATGACAATAGCATGATTGGTGAGATTATAGTTCATATAGTTTCCAATGGTTTACAAGTTGTATGAAAACCACTTTGGTTTACTAGAGTTGTGATAGAGCTATAGCGTCATCGCATATAGTCAAGTTCACACTATGGACCTTGTATGCTTTGGTAGTGGAGTACTTTCCCTTAAAGTATGTACTCTTATATTTATGTTATTATTATAGGGAAGTGAAGAAGATAGAAGAAATTACAGTTATGTACCTCTCTCATACTTGTCTATTCTTGTATGTGTGCATGTGTGAAGACATTTTCTTGCAATGTGGTCAAGCTCACCCTCTCCCCCCGTATTCTTCTCAAAGACTTCTCAGGAAAGAAGTCAAGATTCATATACTTTCTTTTAAAAGAATGTAATAAGGGCATGACTCTCACGTCTACTTGTAACCCTATTCCCAACTATAGTGTAAAGTCTCAAGTTAAAGTCAACATTATAGCCAAAGAGGTAAGTTAAGATGACTACTTTCGAGCAAAGAGTGCATACCTATACATATATGATGATAGTTAGCGAGAGTGTTAGAAAATAAGTGTGAATGGAAGAGGGGAATCATGCACCTAAGAGAAGAAATGTTCTTAAACCTCAAAATAAGTGTTAGAAAATGAGTGTTGAAGGGTACTTGGAAGAGGGGAAGTATGCACCTTAAAGAAGAAATGTCCTTAAGGTTATAAGAAATCATAATGGTAAATGTTGGGAAGCATTATAAACCTCAAAAGTTGTTAACAAAGCATGGTGGATTCCTTGGAAAAAAAGGTGCCTAGTTCTAGTGGGTAAGAGGAGTGCACAAAAGAAGGTGCTAAACCAAGCATGGTAGACTCTTAGGAAGAAGGTGCTATAACTAGGCATGGTAGAGTCTTAGGAAAGGTGCTTACTTACTACCCACTAGAAGATGCCTACTTCTAGTGGGTAAGAGGAGTGCACAAAAGTCTTCAATCTATATTAAATGATCCTCAAATTAAAGGATGTGGACCTATAATAAAGGGAGATGATTTAGCTCATGTTTAGGTGAGGATTAAGCTAAGTAGCGAGATGCACTTCAGCCTATTTGAAACATTTCCCATCTAATGGAAATTGTGTGTTGGATCAACTCTCTCACATTGTCATTATATTATCATTAGTGCTAATGTTTTTCTCTCTACTTATATCATGCCAAAATATCGAGGTTAATCCATTACTATCATTAGTCCTAATGGTTTTCTCTACTTATATTATGCCAAAATGTTGAGCCTAATCCATTACTATCCACCCTCCTACCAACTTGCAAATTTCAAGTACCATATCCAAGTTAAGCATTGCACGATTTTTTTTAAAAAGGATGATAGTCCTCTTATCAACCTTTAACTTTTCCTTTAGGCTTGTTCTATTAATCTAAACATGTGTATTTTCCTAGATTTTATCTTTAAAATTATCTAGACACAATCACATCGACAATGATGTTGTTAAACCATTAAATTTATGAGCGCCTTTGAAAACTCTTCCCTTTGTGTGGAGAATGGCTTAACTTTGTGGTACGTTATTGATATAAAGGTCTTTGTATTCATTTATATGGATTATGACATCATTTTCTCCTCAAAATTATTATTGGTTGTTGTACCTTGATCTTTAGATTTGGACTTGTGGTACCCACTATGAGTTTCCTCGTCGGCTGGGGGGGCTTTATACATACATAACGTAACACCTAATTGCATGGACATGATTTTCTTTAATTAGGGGATTTATGTACCGTGTGCATGCAAGGGGGGATTAGATAAATAGTTCTTTTATGTAAGTTTATAGATGGGGTTTTCAATATAAAATCGTAACATGTATACTTACAAAAGGGGGGAATATAATTAAGTTAAAAAATGTAAAAGTTACATGTTGGCATGTACATGCTAATGGATATTTATAGAATGATCTCCTTGAGCATTTGCCTTTCAATTTCCTACTTGGGTGTGTAGTCAATCTCTTAAAAAAACTTGGGTTAATTACATCCCCCTCGGTATATGTGCACATTGACCACTCCAATGTAGCATACTCATATGCCCTAGCTTTTGGTCTTTACTCTTTTTATGGTTCTAGCAAATTATTTGACACTAAAATTTGGTAAATTTTAGGTTTCTAATTGCCTTTTTTTAATTCTTCCTCCTTTAAGAATGTTGTTTGTGTTTCTGAGACCTTTGTCCTTCTTTCTCAAGTTCTTTAAATATAGTAGGACATGTGTCTTTTACAACATCCTTTCACTTAACACTACTTTGGTTTTATAACATGACATAAAAGTGTGCTTTTAAAGATTTGAAAAAAGATTTATTCCTTTTACAACAAAACTGATTTGATAATCCTTATCCATGTTCAATCGACATTATCCTAACATTATGACAAAGTTATTATTGGCATGGGAAAAAACCATCACACATCATGGTCACACCATATTCAATAGAGTTTGGTGAATGGAGGACTCAAAATAGGCATCATTTGGGAAAATAAAATCCCGTTTAATTAGAGAACATTTTAGACTTAAATTTTTCCTTGACCATGCTCAATCTACATAACCAAGAAATCCAAGGAAAATTATTGTCATGGATACAAAAATCATACTTCATGTGGTCACATCCTTTTTATCCTTGTTTGGAATTAAATGTGAGTTAAAAATTTGATTTTGTATTTGGCATTAAAATGAGCATCATGGAGGAGTGAATTATGATTGAGAGAATTTTAAAACTTTTATTTAGTATTTAGGAATCCTGATCCAAAATCGATGCATGCAAAAGACATTTTCAATGCTTGAGAATTTTATGAGTTTATTTAGAATGTAGTAGACACCATGCATGCTAAAGACATCTTCAATGTGTCAAGCAATAATTTGCTCTTCATTAATGCCAATTGAGGTAATAACAAAAACTCTTCAATGGTGCTCCCTCAATGGTGTTGCTAAGGTCTCCCTCTCTTTTCAAATGCCAAGTGGAAACCAAAAATTATATCAAGGTTGCTATATATTAAAATGGTTAATAAATTAAAAGCAAATAGCCCAATGATCATGAATGTTAAGAACAATGAACATTGATGCTTCTTGGTGTTGATAGAGTATGTTCAATATGAAGAGTCCATTAGGTCCTCGTTGACACGACCAAACAAGAGTGGAGCATAAAAGTCAGGGGGTGCTAAGGATGGTCCAGAAAGGAGGAGTCCAATCGGGTGGTTCCCCCCATGAGTTAGCAGCAGTTATGCTGATTGAAATGGCCAAATGGTGTTAGAAGAAAAGGCTAAAATGCTTGGCCTTAAAAAGCCTTTTAGATGGAAGCCCCACGTGGTCAGCAAGCTAACGTGAGTGAATGTCGTCGTCGCTTTTCCTCAGTGGTTTCAAAGATGTCGTGCGACGTGCTCCGACAGACGGCAGACGGCGGTCGCCATAGACGACAATAATAAAGTTGACTTGTCTTTCGAGAAATCTTCCGCGTTTCACACGCAGCAGCTCTGCACATGATTGGGCGCTCACGCACGACGTGAATCCCAGCGAGATTTTTTCTTTTCCCATAATTTTATCAAATTAACACTATTTTTTTGAAAATTTGGAGAAAGCTCTCCTCCCAAGATGAGACGGACTTTTCAAAAATTGAGCAGGCTCGTCGTTGACTCTTGCTCCATTGTATCACCACCCTTCAAAATAAATCATCTTTTACTAAATTCAATGATTTACCACCCTTCAAAAATAATATTCTTTTACTATGGATCGATCATCGAAGAGGATGTTAGTATACACTCAATGCCCGCCGCTCACCATGTATCTCACTTTGATATATAATGCATATTTGTTAGGCCCCCATTATGAGGAATAGCCATGGTGCATATGTCTTTAGTGGGAGTCCTGGCTTAGACGTCAATGGGGTTATTATTGTGGACCATTGATGATGGTTAGGAGATGGTCAGGGGTA
Source organism: Cibotium barometz (assembly GCF_041138505.1). Lineage (NCBI taxonomy): Eukaryota > Viridiplantae > Streptophyta > Polypodiopsida > Cyatheales > Cibotiaceae > Cibotium > Cibotium barometz. The sequence goes on from NC_141084.1 coordinate 47,324,517, forward strand.
CGAGCGTTAGCTGGAGTTTGAGGCGACGGTATGAGGAATATTTTCTAGAATATTCCCTCAGATACTAGGTCCATCATTAATGGGCAGTGGTCGGTGGGCCGCGTTCTTGATGCGTGGGCGATGACCATGTCTATGCAATGTAACCGCCCTCGTTGTATACGCGTTTACCACACCACCTACAGTACTATATATGGACATGGTTACCATGAGCTAAGGCATCGAATGCTTGTAAGTATCCACCCCCTTCTACACCTCGTTACATACTCCATCCAGAGTTTATCTAGATCGCCATCTAAGCTCTACAGTACTATATATGGACATGGTTGCCATGAGCTAAGGTATCGAATGCTTGTGAGTATCCACCCCCTTCTATACCTCGTTACATACTCCATCCAGAGTTTGTCTAGATCGCCATCTAAGCTCTACTTGTTGAGAGCGCACGAGTGGACAACACCATCACTTGTACCTCTCCATTGTGTATCTATTGCATTGTCTATTGTGCTTTGTCTTGCTATCTCTTTCCATTGTGCCATATTCTTATAGAGGAAATTTACAATTCCGAATAATCACTTCCTCCTTTCTTCCTTTGAACAATCATTTTCTCCTTACTTTCATCGAATAATATAACTAAAACTCGAAACACCATTTTGAGAAAGTTTTTTCCTTCCCCCACCATTTTGAGAAGTAATTCTCAAAATTTGAGCCAGCTCAAGTGTGAAGCAAAAATATCATGTGCCGAAGTCTCAGAGGTGTGCTTTTAGGAAGACTTACATACAATGTGCGGTTAAAGGGTATTAAAAAATACCCTTTTCTCTGAATCTTGACTTCATAAAATGACCCCTTTTTCTTTATAAACTTAGAGTTTTTTTTTTGAAAATGCCATTAAAAATCCCCTTATCTAAGTAGATTTTTATGAATTTTTCTCAAAATCTTGATTACAAAAACCTCTCCTAATGATCACAATAGTAGGTCACTTACATATTTTTAAGTGAACCCCCCAAGCAGGAAGTCAAATTCATGTACAGACCATAGTCCGTGTATTGATAGCTTGCAGTTCATGTCGTACGGGTAAAAGGTTTTTGTTTGTCTTGACGTATTATTGTAGTTACTTGTGAGTCAAGCCTCATCACACTAAGTAAGGTTGCTTTTTGATGAGTGTGTCAACTATGGTGGCCTACGTTATTCGGAGATGCCATAGAGTTTGTCAAAAGGTACGAAGAATGTCAACGTTTTGTTATCACACAACAAAAGGACAAGATGCCGCTCACTCTTATTATTTTTGTAAGACAACCATTTGAGAAATGGGGAGTAGATTTTGTTGGACCTATTAGTCGAGCGGTACATCTATCCCAAGCCCGATATGTGATCATGGTGGCCCACAGACTATTTCACAAAATGGGCAGAAGCCAGAGCCTCAAAGAGAGCTGATGCACGAACAACATCAAAATACAAGTAAATTATCTCGAGGTTCGGTTGCCCATTAGAACTCACATTTGATAAATAAGGTGATTGATCATTTACTTGCGGGATTCTTAGTGGTCCATCCGAAATCATCACCTTATTATCCACAGGCCAATGGTCAAGTAGAGAGTACAAAAAAATTATGTTTACTATCTTGATAAAAACCTTGGAAGCAAGTTGAACAGACTAGGAACATAAGCTGATAGCAGCCTTATGGGCGTATCGAACATTATATAACATAGCGAATGGGGTACACCCCCTTCTTTCGTCTAGCTTATGGTGTTGAAGTAGTTATGCCCATGGAATACCTAGTCCCAAGCTTAAGGATTGCAGTACAAGAACGTTTGACGGAGAATGCATTAGCTGAAAGGCTAATTGACTTGGAGAAGCTTGATGAGACTAGGCTGATAGCATCACATGGACTCATGGTCGAAAAACTACGCAGGAAACATTAATTTGACATAAATCTAAAACAAAAAGAACTGGAAATGGGGGACCTTGTCCTCATGTATGGTGTAAGAAGCACTAAGAAAAAGAAACTCAAATATCGAGGCCTGGGACCATTTCGAGTATTGGAGATCACACCTTAGGGGTCTGTTCGAATTGAGACAATTGATGGCATACCGATGGAGGGTTACATCAATGGAAGTAAATTAAAAAAATATTTTGGACCATTGACCCAAGAGATGCTCTTACAAGAACATCTCTTAAAAAAATAACAGAAACTCCTTGCAAAGGAAAAAAATCCAGTAAGCTCAAGAAGAAGCTACGGCCAGGGAGGCCAAAGATAAACAATTGTGCAGAAAAGAGTGATACATGTCAACATGGCTTCCATGACTCTCTTGGACGAAGAGGAACTAAACACTAAGCCAACATGACATGACTCGTGGGACTTACTACAGCCACTAAAAGCCATGCAACGAGCATTGCATTAATAGATACGGGGTTAAGTCATAACTTGATCTTGTATGAAACTTGGGTAGCATTAGATAGACCACGCCTTGAACCCACTGATGCGCAAATACGTAGTGTTCACTTGATAACTACAAAAGTTAAGGGATTTTTAAATGTTAACATTTCCATCAGAAATAATTCCTTGGTCGAAAAGGTGTTTGTCATGCCTGCAAGTTCCATGGAAGAGGAAATGAAGACGATCCTAGATCTACCAATAAATGCAATATCCAAGGGGAAGAAAGGACAACGTTCTTAAGTGCGGGCGACAAGGTCATGTCCATATCCTTATGGAGGCTTGACAAACATAAGAAAACAGATCATAAATGATGAACAAACAACACCGAATACAGTGGCAATACCTCTTGAAACAGAATAAGCATCAGTCCCACAAAGCTCGCATAAAGAATACCCAAAATCTAAGGGTACACAAAAGTGGGTGCCCAAGATTCAACTTAAGAACCAACCTCACAAGAAGGAAACTATAAATAATATGGGGACCATAAGAAAATTCTTAGATCTCGTTGACACAAATAGATTGGCAGGACTCCAAGCATCCCAATAGACCTCAAAGGTTCCATATGCAATGGGTCCAAAAAGACTTACTGTTGCAAGCACAAGGATACTACCAAGGCAATACGGCAGTATGGGTACCCAAACCCCACTCAGTGGGCCAACACCACAAGCAGCTCAAGTCATAAAAACAAGAGTAGTAAGAGCATACAATATCAACTCCCAACTCAAGCAGGAACCTCGCCAACCCTTGTAAATAATGGAGGAAAAAGAACTCAGCAAAATGGGTTGGGAATTGCCAAAGCAATGATAGTAGCCACTCCGGCTATAGAACTTAACAGGGAATCTAAAGGTAAAAACAAAGAAGTTCAACAAAGGGACATAGATAGAAGCCCTCCACCACAAGGCACAGTAACAAAATTGTTCAGTTGGGTGGAAGGGACAATTAAAAACTCCCACATAGAGCTAAAATGACTGCATCAAACAGATGCCCAAAAGTGCCAAGGTGACCCCTTGGTTTTGATGGCAGTAAAATAGAAGGGTGTCCAATGGTTGCACAATGGGTAGAACGTAAGCAGGGTATCATTCACTCATTATGTAAATGTTTGACTGCTTGAGCATGAAGAAAAAAATGATAAGGTATCGATCTTATACATTCAAAATTCAAACAGGTTCACGCTGTGAACCAATTCAGAAAGGTTCATGCCGTGAACCAATTCAAAAAGGTTCATGCCGTGAACAAATTTACAAACGTTCACGCCGTGAAACGGTAATTTCTCACGGGCCAACCATGAGTCGCAGCACCTTATCCGACGAATGCATTATAAAATCAAATTTCTTTCCTCTTTCATCTTATTGCATTGTGTGACCTTTACTTTCCATTGCGCATTACTTCCGCTTATCATCACCAAATTTGGGGACTTCTTGCATATGATCATGTTATATATCATTGTAAAGGTCTCAAAGAGTAGATTCCAAATGTCAAAACTCCGCTCACTTTAGAGTTGATTTGTAAAAATTTCACAATGCCTCCATTTTTGTAGAGAGAGAACATGTTGAAATCCTTAAAGGGCCCATTTTGAGTCCAAATTTTCCTTAATGCTTAGCACAAGCACATAGTTTGGATTGTTAGTCATGTGGACAATATCTTTTTGGGATTATTAGTTTGGATTCAGGAGATGAAATTGTTATTTTTATATTGATGTTTTTATTTAATTAAGCATTGTTATGTTGTGTTGTCAATGTCTTTTAAAACACATGTCATCTTAAATGTGCTTATCATGCATGTTATGAGAATTCTTTGTTGTTTTACTTTTGAGTTGCAACTACAAGATTGGTATTATGATTTATGGTTGATCATATTACATTTATGAACCATTTTTTATCTTTTTGCATGAATATGTTGTTAAATTTGCAGCAATGTGATGAGCTATGGTGGATCAAATGCTAGAATCAACATCATTAGAAAAGAGATTAGATGATAATTAAGATGTGATTAGTGAGCAATTAATTGCTGATAGCTTAATGTAGTCATGGATAATAAAAAACCAGCAAATTCTCATTAGGCCAATGCCTCAATTTATAGAGTTTACATCCAAGCATCTAATCCCACTGATTTCTCCTTGATTCTCTCCACCTCTTCCCAGAATATCTCCACACCTCCTAAATCTCCTCATGTTATCCTTCATTCTCTCCCAGTAGATACTTCTCACCTTTTCACAGCTTCTCTCACATTTACAGATTCTCTTTTGCAGCCTCTTGCTAAGGGCTTGTTCCCGCACACACCCTATTCACTTGTATATTTCAACACCTCCCCTCAAGTGAATACTCCTAGCACACCTGGATCCTATATCAAGTTTCCCTCTTACTTGATAGTCCGCGACAGGTGCCTCAAGTCCCTAAACTCGTAGTCCTTGACACACTCTCTCTCTATGTGTCCAAGGCTACTACAAGTGCCCATGACCTTGACTAAAGTACTCACACATACATCTACCACATGGCCTACATCATCGGTGGCTCAGAGGTGGTTTTACTTTGTTGGGACAGGTTACATTGGGTTGTGGGGTTTCTCTCTCTCTCTCTCTCTCTCTCTCTCTCTCTCTCTCTCTCTCTCTCTCTCTCTCTCTCTCTCTCTCTCTCTCTCTCAGAAAAGATGATCTGTTGACTCGAGCCTCCATGAAGTTTGCCGATGTCGTTCCTTCTCCACTGGGTTTGCTGTAGCAGTCTCTTGCCATGTGTCCTAGCTTTCCATAGTTGTGGCAAGTGAAGGTCCTTCCTCCTGCTCTGCCTCTTCCTTGTCCTCGTCCTCGTCGAGAGAATCCTCCTCGAGTGAAGAATGCTTTTTCTTCTCCAGCTGTTGAGTCGAGCCTTTTGTTCTCTTTAACTCTGGTCTCTTACTCTAGTAGAGATTCTTTTATCTCGTTGTGCAGCTTCAATTCAGGTACATTCTTTAATGTTCCTACAATGTTTTCATATTCACCTTTGTCCACACTCTTCAGAAGCACTACTAGTGCCTCATCATCTTCTACCTTTTGGCAATGGCTGGTAGTTATTGCTTAATGCTTTTATATTTTTTCAAGTGTGTGATTAAAGGTTCACTTTCCTTCATATCCAGTCTGTAGAAGTGCCAAATAATTTATTGAGTTCATCCCATGCATCTTTTGCCCATTGTATCCCTGTGATGTGATGAATGATTTCATCATTTAAACTGAGTGCGATAAGTCCTAATGCTTTCTCATTCCTGCTCTTCCACTCATTTTCCCCTCTCACCTCTGGGTATTCATCTTTTTCCTCAACTAGCCCCCATAGATTTTTCCTCATATAAGTAGATACATGGTTTTTGTCTGCCATGTGTAAAACTGCTCCCCATTAAATTTGGCTATCTCTTGTGCCGTACTCATGATGATGTGAAGGGGGTCTTACCTCTTGATCCAATTTCAAGATTCAAGGGGAGTGTCTACCCTTTTACAACTCAATCTGGTCTTTAGGTGATGATTACAATAGATTTATCCGCATAAATTCACCAGAAATTACATTAAACCAAGGATAACAAATCTGTACGGATGGTTAGAGTATCAAACCATCTCCGAATTGCAATCTGAAGTTATAGGATCTGTATCACATGTCCAATGGTTAATTTGAACCCTCAATTGTACCAAAAAATAGTGATTAGTACTGATTAATCACTGATTAGCAAATTAATCCTCTATTTTGTGTGCAAAAAACAGAGTATGCGGGGAGTCCATATTTGGGGCATTAGAGCTCAAATGAGCTCAAATCCTTTCAAGGCCATCAAAAGTAATTAGTCTAGTAGAGGATTAAGACAAGAAACACAAGATTTGACCAAACATTGAATGCTTAATCTCTGTTTTACCAAAGTCACTTGCAGATTTGATGAATAGCTTGGATCTCACTATAGACTTGATCAAATCAAAAATTGTCTTCACCAGCTTGTAGAGCACCCTTGAAAACCCCTAGGGCTAAGAGGAATTAGAGCCATTCCATCTGGTGTAGACAAGATCTCAATTTTCTTCAGAAAAACAAGCACTAGAAAAAACGCGATTTTCTGCTACTTGCACTGGCGGTTTGCTGGTTTGTCTTGATGGGCTGAAGCGCAAGCTTGTGGCTATGTGTGGCTAAAGTGGTTTGCACCAATTTTATATATGAAGGGAGAGAGAGCTCCTCCACCAACTGGGGTTATAGAGGCTAATTGAAAAAGAGGTAAAAGACTTAATTATATACTAATCTTGATTAGCTAGATGATTAGCAAGATAATGGGCTCATAAATTTGATGGATTCTAGGCTAGGCTCTAATACCATGTTAAATTTGTAGCAATGTGATGAGCTATGGTGGATCAAATGCTAGAATCAAATCATTAAAAAAGAGATTAGATGATAATTAAGATGTGATTAGTGAGCAATTAATTGATAGCTTAATGTAGACATGGATAATAAAAAACCAGCAAATTCTCATTAGGTCAATGTCTCACATAAGAGAGAGATGTATGGCCGAGTTTCCTTATTTCTTCTTACTCTATAACTATAACATAAAGATAAGAGTACATCTACAAGGAAAAGTACTCTATATACTATAAGGAAAAGTAGTCTACTACTAAAATATACAAGGTTTATAGTTTGAACCTGACTATATGAGCTAGCACTATAACTATACCATAGCTATAGAAATTAAATTGGTTGTCATATAATCTATAAACCATTGGTTGGTGGCATATCAATCATAATATCACCAACCATGACAACATCATAAGCGTGGAGGTTTCATCCTGGCGTGTTATCCGTATCCGTACTATTTGATACACGAAAAACAAATAATTACAAACATGTGGCAAACTTCTCATATTCACCCTCAATACACAAAAAAAAACAAATATATGTAAATATCTTAAAATTTCATTTTCCTTCTTGACCTAATGGGCTTTGATTACAACATGTATAGGCTAGGATGCATAGCCCCGCTTTTAGCATGGAAACTATGTTATGTAGATAGACTGAAGACAAACAAAATGTGGGGAAGACCTTCGTTGTCATACATACAGATTTCATGAGGGTCAAATCTGAATTCTCAGCTATTCAAAGAGCCATCTAAACATAAAGATATACATTGTGATTTACAGCAGCGCTAGCCTATTGATCCCATAATTTTGTAGCCCACAAGCTTTAGCGTGTTAGACCAGTAGTCCTCATTATTGTCGCTCAAGTGCATGATTGCAGGAGTCCTCATTATTGTCCCTCAAGTGCATGATTGAGGGCTAATGGATGGGTCTAAGGAGCCAATACATGTATTGAGGAGTTCCGACAGGAAACTATCGATTTCACTGCTTTTGGGAGGGCTAAAAGCACAGCTAGAGAAACTATCGATTTCACTGCTTTCCGGAGGAGTAAAAGCACAGCTAGAGAAACTATGGTATCCAGTATGGGTTATATCCTTACACGGCGCAGTCTCGTGTGTTGTGGCCGTGAGGTTGGGATTTGTCTCTATGGCTTGATCAAGCGGCCCGGAGCACCATGAAATTACGCCCAGATCCATATGATCCAATGCGTCGGCAACGCCTTGATCATCTGCGTTACTGTGATCTGTTGCAGCGGCTGTACTGAAGGGCTGCCGGCTGGTTGTAGCACATTGATTGTGCAAAGCCTGTTCCCAATCTCTCAATGTGAAGCAGTTCTGTACTGCTCTTTGCGAGATGCTATTGCTATGGTCTTGAGAGGCTGATCGACGTTGAAACAGCCTGTGAGGGAGTGCAGCAGTCTGCTTATGAGGACCTCTTGCCAACCTGGCCTCGGCTTCTAGCCTGGTGATCTCCCACTGGGCCATGTGGCCGACTCTGGATGCCTCGATATTGGGACGAGGCTTACAGGGCGGCTTAACCAGCTTAATAGGCGAATGCGTAGTCGCGGCCGGATTGATTCCCATCGTCGACAACCGTTTCGCTAGCTGCGTGTTCCAGTGGTTCTTGATGTCGTTGTCCGTCCTGCCGGGGAGGTGAGTGGCGATGCTCGCCCACCTGCATAATTGCAGTACAACTGCGGTATTCAATGACAGTTTCATGAAATCGCAGCAGTAATTCTAAGGTATTTTGCACTAAGCATAGAAAAACTAAGGAGGGCCACTGATTAACAGAAGTAGTAGTGTTTCTTCTTACTTGTTGCCCATCAAGGCGTGCAGTTGTATGATCTTGCTTTCCTCCTCCGGCGAGAAGTTGCCACGCTTGATGTTGGGACGAAGGTAATTGATCCACCTCAGCCGGCAACTCTTGCCGCACCTCAGAAGCCCTATTATGCAAAAAATTACGAATTTAGACGCGAGTTAAGGGGGATGATAGGAAGTTTAATATCGAGAATTATGATTTAGCCGTGTCACCAGCTCGTTGGGGGAGGTTTCGCCAGCTGCCGTGGCCATTGGTTTTTTGCATGAATGCGATGAGCTTCTCGTCTTCTTCGACAGTCCACGCACCCTTGTTCAGGCCAACCTTGTTGCAGCACGGTGCACGTCCCATGATACAAGACGATTTGTATATGTGATGAGGCTGCGCCAGCCCAAGATGTGTGATATTGCGCCCCGGGGGAGGGGGGGGGGGCGGGGGCGGGGGCGGGGCTCTGTGTGTGTGTAACTGAGAGAGAGAGAGAGAGAGTGTTTGTGTGAGAGAGAGAGACAGAGGACCCGCCCGCGCTTGCAAGCACATTATGCACGCTAATTTTATACAGAGCAATCAAGGTTCAGCCGCGCAGCTGCTTTCCGCCCACGGTCCCCACATGACCTTCCAAGGTCTCACGTTCATACCTTTTTTCTCCGTTGCTGTACCTTTGAACTATCCAAAAGCTTCTTTCGAGCAATCAAAAAATAAGGACAACTCTTCAATCCAACTCTTTTTAGAGTTGATGTACTGTAATTAAGAGAAAGGATGTAGGATGACTTTTTGTAAAGGGCAGCTTTTGTTAATATTAATATAAAATGGCACAAATGATAGGTACAACTTTATTTCCAAACCAATTCAACAATGCTCAATAAAACCTTTCAATTCAATCAATTCAATCATTGGGTTCAGGGGCATGTGGTTGACCTTGAAGTGCGGAACTGCTGGTAGAGTGGCACTCATCACACCATTTGACAATTGACAAACGATGTGTTTCCATGGTGCTTTAAATTCACAACAACCGTCCTTACTCGGAAGAGAATTTAATGAGGGCAAGATAAAAACGTCCACAACTCTTATTGTTGCAAGCTCAATGATAGGATATTTATTATTATTATTATTATTATTATTTTAGTTAAAACAGCGGAATATATTAAAAGAAAATGATGTTACAAGATCCCATGTGGAAGGTCCATGGGGAGACACAGTGACCTGGAGAACCCTTCAGAAAACATGGGGACAAAACTCAGAAACAAAACTGAAACATCTCATGAACAGTTCGGCCAGCACTAATACATGTAAAAAGAAGTTCTGATGCAACAGTTCAAGAGACAACCGGCGGCCAGCCCCTCTTCTATTTCGGGAGAGAGGATGGTTAAACCTAGAGAGCAGATGATTAAGGGCAAAAAACATTGCATCATGACAGCTTTGCTGTACCAATTTGACATATAAAACCTGAAGCACAGACAGAGGCTCTAGGCAGTGGCCAGCCAGCCCCAGTTGAAGCAAGACTGACTTTTATTCAGACGAGAGGCTGAGAAACTCTCATGAGCAGAAGATTGGGGCCATGAGGGCTTAAGGAACCCCACAGAAGCTTTCTGAAGCCTGGACGTAGTACTCGGAATTCTGAAGTCTTCTTTGACATTCCAGCTGAAGCTCTTGTCTCATAGCATCCTTTGTTAGGCAATGCGAGGAGACATGGAATCTCTTCCATTTCCTCCAAGGTAGTTCTTGCCACCGGCCCACCTCCATGGGAGCACCACTCAGCCGGAGTTGATGAATTAGCTTGAGTACACTGTCAAGAAAAAGATAAAAGTGGTGATTAGTTTTGATTCCGTAAAGAGCTTCATTACGTTGCTTCCAAACATGCCAAAGGAACAGAATTCTGACGGACTGCCACGTTAAAGGGTCGAGTGAGTGGCATTCGCCTAAGAGGACTTCTTTCCAGCTCAAAGGGATTTTCCTAATTTTCTTAAAAGCCTTGTTAAGAACATCCAAGAATTGTCTAGTGTCTGGGCAAGAGAAAAAGAGATGGGGGACCGTTTCAATCTTGGAATTACAGCGGGGACAAAGACCGTTACCATGCCCAAACTTCAGGGCTTTCTCAAGGGTCCAGGTCGCTTTGTGCATGACAAGCCAGGCCAAAATGGCGTGTTTTCTTTCATTAGCGAAGGCCCAAATGAGCTTAAAACGGAAGGCCCATTGATGATGGTTCCAGGCCAAGGACCATCTCTTATTGAGCTTGAGAATCAGCTTACTTGCATGCAAGTTGTTAGGTAACTTGCCCAGGTTACTGGAGTAACCCCACCGGATGGCTTTCGAAAAGGTTATACAGTCACAACTCAACCCCGGGGGAATGGACACCTTAAGAGCATTACACCTCTGAATGACCAACTCAACTCCACTACGGGACAATATGAATTTATTGCAGATTTGATCCCTGTTTAACATCCCAGTTGAGTCACATAAGTCGCCCCAAACCTTAATACCAGCTTTGAAACAAGAAAGACTGGTCTGGAACTGATCATTGGAGATCGGAGACACAAGATGCCCAAACCACACAGAGTCAGCTGAATAGGCATATCTACCTCTCTTGGTAAAGGTTTGAAAAAAGAAGAGCTTTTTGTATTTCATCCAAGACTCCCACATCCTACAGCACAGTTTACTACCTATAGGGGAGAGATCGGCCTTTGAGAACAAAGCTTCATTGAGAGAGAAACCCTTCCAAGATCTTTTACCTTTGAGCCAAAATTTATTGATATCCCTTTTGAGTAAGTCGGCCCAAACATCCTTAGAAAAGATGGCCCTTTGCACCCATTTAGCTGCAAGCTTCTCAGCAAGCAACCCGATGTTGATGATGCCAAGACCCCCTTGCTCTTTTTCCAAGCAACATGACTGAAAGGCTACTTTGCTGACTTTCTTACTTCCGAGAGATCCCCCCCAAAGATAGTTCCCCATGATCGAGTTAAGGGATTGGAGTTGGGTCTCAGAGGGTCTCCAACAGGCCAGGAAGTAAACAACCGAGGGGATAATGAAGTGATTGAGGACAAAGGCTCTTGACGCTACCCCTGTGTTGATGTGACTCCATTTCTTGACCTGATTCTTGAGTTTATCGAGCACATAGTCCCACCTTTGTTTGGAAGAGATGTTGAAGCCCATGGGGATTCCAAGAAGCCTGAAAACAACACCATCAGGGATACTCTTACAACCAGCGGACAAGATCGAGGGAGGGGGCAACCCTTCCCCGACTCTGAAGCTGGTCTTGGAGTGATTTATTTGCGAGCCACTAGCAAGACAAAAGGTATCCAGGCAAGTCATAAAGTGAGCAGCAGTCTGCACTTCATTGCGGAGCAGCACATTCGTATCATCAGCAAAGAGCTGCAGGCATAAAGGATCAGCCCTGTTGGGGATCTCAATACCCTTGATATTATTGTCAGTTATCTCCTTGTTAACCAGCCACCCCAGAGCATCCGCAACAATAGCAAAAAGGAGAGGGGACAGGGGACAACCTTGTCTTATAGATTTCCTCAGAGGGAAGGCACCAGTGAGGGACCCATTGACAGCCACCTTGGAAGACGCATTCCCAAGCAAGGTTTGGACATACTTTATGAATTTCCTATTGAGGCCAATATCTTGAAGGGATTGGAAGAGGAACGACCAGTCTATTCTATCATAGGCTTTATCAAAGTCTATTTTGAGGAAGATGTAGTTCTGGCCAGAGTTTTCAGCATGTTCCATACCCTCCCAAAGACTAATGATAGCATCAAGAATATACCTTCCCTTTATAAAGCCCTTTTGCTCTTTGAGGATCCACTCATCCATATAGGGGTTGATTCTGTTAGTCAGGATATGAGCAAACACTTTGTAAAGGGACGAGAGACATGTTATGGGTCTCCAATTACCAAGATCTTCTTTCTCATCCTTTTTGTGAATAAGCTTGATAATCCCCATGTTTGTCTTTTCAGCTAAACCTCCCTTCCTCATGGCTTCCCTCCAAATGTCAAGGATGTGAGGGGACAATTCGTCTTTGAAAACAAGAAAGAATTCGTTGGGGATCCCATCTTCACCCGGAGATTTACACTTTTTAAGATGTGAGATAGCCTCCTTGACCTCCTTTTCAGTGAAGGGGGAGTCAAGCTTAAGGGCTAAAGAGGGGTTCACCATCTTCTTCCTAATACTGGCAATCTTGGCCCTAGCGGCCGAAACTTCATGGGAAGGAGGGAGGGCTGTGGAGAACAAGTTATAAAAGTGGTCCTTAATAACCTGCAAGTTTTCCACATCATCAAAAGCCAGGTGACCATTCGGCTTCTTGACCATAGGGATTAGATCTCTACCTTTTTTCCTTTTAAGGAGAGCAAACATCTTAGGGTGAGGGGTATCAATTTTTCCAGCCCAAACCTCCCTGAACCACAATCTAGTGGCCTTAGCAGCTAATAACTCTTCAAGTCTGAGCTGATTCTTTAGCTCAATCAAAGAGTGGTTTACTGCAACATCTTTAGACAGATAAATGTCTTGAATCTGGTTCCTGATTTGCATTCTCCGATTCAAACGAATCGTAGAGACTTGCAGCTTATACTCCTTGCAGATAGCATGAACCTTATTCACCAGACTTTCCCATCCCTTGGATGGGGAGATGAATTGATTGAAGGCCTCCGCAATGGAGGCTTTGATCATCTGTTGAATACAAGGGAGACGGAAGAGAGAGGGGTAAAGGTGAGGCCATCCAGCCCTACCTTTGGCCTGGCCAAGGGACAGGTTACAGATAAGAGGGATGTGATCAGAGATGGTTAGGGAGGGATCCGTGGTAACTTTGATTTTTAGGAACATATCAATCAGACTTCCCGAGGCATACAGTCTGTCCAATCTGGCAGCCCTGTGAAAGGAGCCTTTTTGATTGTTAGACCAAGAGAATCCAGTTTTCGAAGAGAGGTCAGAGAGGTCTTTCTCCCCCTTTAACCCATCCCATTTTACCTTTTCATAGCCACTGATGGTACTGCCCAGAAGTCTACTTCTATCAACCTGAGCCTCTACCATATTAAAGTCACCAATGAGACAGATGGGTCCCACAATCTGAGTGATAGACTGCCAGGTAGAAGCTCTCAAGCTAGCCAGGCAGGGGGCATAAACCGAAACCAGAGTGAAATTGAAAGGGTTGCCCATCCTAACAGCGGTCCAAGAGTGATTAACATCCGACCAAGAATCTAAAATGGCGTGTTCCCATTTCATGTGAATGCCAATAGCAGTCCCACCTTTCCCAGAGGGATGATTGGTAGAAAACCACCGAGAATTCCTAGAGATTTTTTGAAGGTTCGTCTGAAGTTGAGGACCCCCAATTTTGAGCTCTTGAAGACTGATAAGGTCGAAGACAAAAGTTGAGTCCCTTGACCACATATTAATGGCTAAAGCCCTCTCCGGGTTTGTAAGCCCTTTACAGTTCAACGAGAGAAGGTTCAGAGAATTCATTTTTTACTTGTTTTTGAAGGTTTCCCCGCAGATACGGAGGTTCTTAGGACATCTTGGCTTTTTTCTTTTTTCCTCTTCATTTTAGACCCCATAAGAAGGGGAGAGAAGTCCTCCTCGACATGTTGTTTCATTGGTGAGAGGGACATCCTCTTCATCAACGAAGCATCTTCTTCGTCAAGTTGGGCTTCGAAAACTTCATCCATACGCTGCGTTTTGTCTATGAAATCATCATCTGATTCCATAGGTGAATCAAGGTCTTGACTAACGAAAACACGGTCCTTGTTGGGGACCCTTCCCGGGGATGGTTGATCTGCCCCTGAAAGGGCTGGGCTGCCAGCCTCTTTGGCCTGAAACTGGACTTCTAGACCGTCCTGAACCTCAGCTAAGAGGGGGGCATATCTATTGGCTGGGATATGCCAATTAGGTTTACTGTTTTTAGTCTTGGACACATGTTTACGCTGAGGCTGGACAAAAGCCTCCTCCTTAGCTGGGGTTCTATCATTAGAGGCTGGTTGATGGAGGTCGGGGCAATCTCTAATAAGATGCCCTTGTTTGTTGCAATTGAAACAGGCGTTCGGGAGGTTCTTGTAGGTCAAAGTTTGCTCATAGATAATCTGACCCTCTCTGTTTTTCAGGGGAACTTTCTCTTTGAGGGGTTTGGCGGTGTCAACCTCAATGAGCATTTGGTGAGCCCATTGGGGGTTGACGACTTGAAACGGTTTTTGACCTAGGACCTTACCTACAGCACCCCCTATCCTTTTAGCCCATATAGAATACTTGGTTGGCATATCTGTAAATTCCACCCAGACGGGGATTTTAGTGGGTTTGGGTCCTTTAGGGTCAAATGAATCATACCATCTAAAAAAAGAAATGGGGGTATTCCTGATAATCCACTGCCCGCTGTTGATAACAGAAGAGGCGCTTACCTTATCTTCAAATAGGAACATATAGTACGCATTAGGCAGATGCTGGACAGAGGCTACTTTGATGCCCTTTTGATCCCAATTAGATCTAATCCAGAATTTCAGGGTGTCTACAGGCGGTCTTGCACCATGACAGAGACCAATCAGGGCGTGGGAAGCCAGATGGTCTTGCCACGCTGCCAATTCCTCATCATCGCAGATAACAGCACCATCATTGTCAATATCATAATCACCAGTTTTTTCCTCGAATGCAGGGTTTTGTGACAGATTAATCACTGTATTATCAACAGCTTTTAAGGGTAGAGTTGGAACAACATGACCTGATGAAGGCTGACGTACAGCTTCTGCAAAAGACGTTGGGGGAGTCGAGCGCACATGGCCAGTATGGCCCTGTGGGGGGCCGTCGAGAGGGGATCCCCGCGTACCTTTCGCATCACCCAGGCCTCCCTGCCCTTTATGCTGACGAGTGAAAGGCGAAGTAGCCTTCAGTGTGGTGAGAGAGCCACCCGGAGGCCTTGATGGCACCTGCTGTAGGACCAGAGACGGTAGAGCAACTGCTTCGCGAGAGGACTACGCAGATGAAGAGGCGCCAGCAAGAACCAAATCATGAAGTGACATCCTGGAACAGAGTTCCCCCCCCTCGGGGGGAGGAGGAGAAGCGATGGGAGGCACAGCAGGCCGACTGACGGAAGACACAGGGTAAAAGTGATGAGGGTTTAGCATGCAACGCCAGAGGGCATGGACGACACCTGGTTCGCTCACAGCGGCAAGGCGTCGTTCATGCAATGGTTACCTTTTCTCAAGCCTTCAGTTTCTTGATGATAGGATATTTAAACTAATAGATTACAGTTGGTTTCCAACCATGCTGATTTTTACCTCCTGTAAAAATTAGCCCAAATCCAAAGTTCAATATTTCAAGATGGCCTTTACATACAATTTGAAAGCTATAATTGTGTGGATTTATACATGAATGAAGAGTGAAGACTCTAAAAGCATTGTCATAAGCAAAATCCATTAAGATTAACAAGTTCTGCACCCATGTGGTGGTGCTGCTACAGCACTACCCCTACCCATGCATAGTCTGCGCCACCCTTACACTTTTGCCATGTGGCTAGAGAGAGGAGATACAGTCTTCTGCCACATGGCTATAGCTCTCGATATAGTGTGAGTTAGAGATGCCGCAAAATTTAATTGAGCAACTCAAACCCAATTTTCTCTTATTGATATACTAGTCAAATACATGTGTGTATAGTTCCTATAGTCTTTGGAGATTACCCTCACTAGCCAAAAGGGAGGGTGGGAAGGTTGTGGGGGTGGAGTGGCTCTTGTGGATAGTCAAAAGAGTGCTCTTTAGTCTATAATCTAATTATGGTAATGTAAACATCAAAGTTACTCGTCCAAGCTTCAAATTTTAAAGGTTTCCCTACCTTTCAAGCGATTGTTTATACATTCAAAGAGAATTGAAAAGTTTTTTTTAAAAAAAAGTCAAGGTTTAACCATCTTTTTACAGAGACATGTCTAACCAAAGGGCCTTTAGCTATTCTCACACAATAATAAATTGGGCCTTTGTCCCTGTCAACTACTCTCAATCCTTGGCATGCCTTGACTAGCTAGACTATGTACATAAAGACGATTGGATCTAACCTCCTTGAGGTCGAAAAAACTAATCAAGCCCATTAGCCTCAAGTTTAATCTCTAGTTGATTTTCGGTTTTCTATTTGAAAAGTGGATTTCAAAATAATAGAACTCCAAATTATACGTTTTGTATATCTAGAGCTTGATTAAAATAAGTTTAAAGATGACACACTAATGGAAAACGCATAATTGTTCTCATTGCTAATTAAGCTCCAAGAAAAACCTTGAATAGCTCCAAGGGATGCATTATTCGTATGTACCTTTTACAATCTAAATAATCTTTTTAATACAGTACATCTCCTTAAGGATAAATTACAACATTTCTATGCTAGTAATTTTGTGATAAGGCTATTATAGTATTTTTGACTATTTCTTTTATAAAATAAATCTGAACTTAGTGGTCTCACTGAACATTCTCAAATATTTTCAAGTCAATCTTAACTAAACCTAGTTTGATGCATGGTAACTAAACATTCTCAAATATTTTCATGAAATTTTAAGTCCGTCTCTTCAAATTTTAAAATATCATGCTTAACCCAATTTTGGACTCAATTACGAGACTAGTGTTACTGTTTGTATCGAAATGGTGCTTGCGTGTTCTCTCATAAGAATCTAGAGCTTTGTATAACCTTAATCCCAAGAACAAGAAGAAGGTGGCACTCTCCCTTGTTGTGTTAGCAGGCATCAATGCAGCTGCTTAAGACGTGCTTGAGTTGATAGGTAGCCTACAGCTTTGGTTGCATAACATTGAGTTACAAGCGCTGGCTCTTCCAATTGCATGACCTATATTTAAGGGACGGAGACTCTCAACTGCGCTCTGGCAGCCCAAATTTACACAAAAGGGTATTTTTTAATTCACACTTAAGCTGGCTCAAATTTTGAGAATTACTTCTCAAAATGATGGGGGAACGAGAAAACCTTCACAAAATGGTGTTTCCAGTTTTAGTTATATTATTCAAAGAAAGCAAGGAGAAAATGATTGTTCAAAAGAAGAAAGGAGAAAGTGAAGGAGAATATTATTTTTGAAGGGTGGTGCATTCCAAGCAACCATAGTTAAAGATGATTCATTTTGAAGGGTGGTGAAACAGTGAAGCAAGAGTCAGCCAACCAGGGTTTAGCAAAAGATGGGCAAAGAGGCATCTCATTAACCTTTAAAAAATATATATGTAATCAAAGAGGCATCTCATTAACCTTTAAAAAATATATATGTGAGTCTTTTTTAAGGCATTGTTTGTCTAAATGCTAGCCCCATGCATGGAGGGTTGGATGTGCAAGCCAATAATAGTTATAAGGATCAAAAGACCAAGCATGCCTAACCCTCCAAACTCCACCACTCCACTCATATACTAACTTATTGGGAACCACCCGATAAGACTTCTCCTTTTTGGACCATCCTTATCACCTGAACTTTAATACCCCACTCTTGCTTTGGTAGTGGTGATGAGGACCTAACGGACTCTTCATCTTGAACATACTCTATCAACACCAAGAAGCATCAATGTTCATTGTCCTTAACCTTCATGATCATTTTTCTATTTACTTTTAATTATCAACCATTTTAATAGCAACCTTGATATAATTTTTAGTTTCCACTTGGAATTTGAAAAGAGAGGGAGACCTTAGCAACACCATTAAGAGGGAGCCACTTGAGCACCATTGAGGGGCATTGAAGAGCTTTAATCTTACCTCTAGTGGCATTGTTTTGATCTTACCTCCTCTTGTGGCATTAATGAAGCTCTAGTAGATTATTGCTTGACACATTGAAGATGCCTTTTGTATGCATGGTGGTTACTACATACTGAATAAAACTCATAAAATTCTTAGGCATTGAAAATGTCTTTTACATGCATCAATTTTGGATCATGATTAACTAGATACTAAATAAAACTCATAAAATTATCTCATGCATAAATCACTCCTCAATGATGCTCATTTCAATGCCAAATACAAAAATAATTTTTGAGCTTGCATTTAACTCCAAAGAGGAATAAAAGGATTTGACCATGCAGTATGATTTTTCTCTCCATGACAATAATTTCCCTTGGATTTCTTGGTTATGAACATTGAGCATGGTCAAGGAAACATTTATGCCTAAAATGTTTTCTAATTAAATGAGATTTTTTCCCAAATGATATAGGTATTTTGAGTTCTTGATTCATCAGACTCTATTGAATATGGTGTAGCCATGATGTACGATAGTTTTTTCCCCACGTCAATAACTTTGTCATAATGGAGAAGGACTTATCAAATCAATTTTGTTGTGAAAGAAATAAATCTTTTTTTAAATCTTTAAAAGTACACTTTTATGTCATGTTATAGTACCTAAGGAGTGTTAAGTGCAAGGATGTTGTAAAAGATACATGTCCTATCATATTTAAAGAATTTGAAAAAGAAGGAAAAAGGTCTCATAAACACCAATGGCATTCTTAAAGGAGGAAGCATTAAAAAAGGCAATTAGAAACCTAAACTTGGCAAATTTTAGTGTCAAAGAATTTTCTAGAAACACAAAGAGAGCAAAGACTTGAGTGGTCAAAGTGCACATATACCTAGGGGATGGACTTAACCAAAGCTTTTGTAAGAGATTGACTACACTCCCAAAGTAGGAAATAAAGGCACATGATCAGGGAGGCCATTCTATAAAAATCCATTAGCATGTGCATATGCATGCCAACATGTGATTTTACATTGTTTAACACAATTCACCCCCATTTTGTAACTACACATGTTATGATTTTATATTGAAAACCCCATCTATATATTTAAATAAAAGAAATATTCACCTAATCCCCCTTGCATGCACATGGTACGTAAGTCCCCTTATTAAAGAAAACCATGTCTGTGTTAGGTGTTATATTTCGTATGTATAAAGTTTCCCCCTTGCATGCACATGGTATGTATTTATGTAATCCCCCTTGCATGAACATGGTACGTAAGTCCCCTAATTAAAGAAAACCATGTCTGTCCACTTAGGTGTTATGTTACGTATGTATAAAGTTTCCCCCCCTTCGTCGCCCAACTCATAGTGGGTACCACGTCCCATCCAATTAGTATATCTCAAGATCAAGGTACAACAACCAATAACCATGTAGAGGAGCAAATAATGTCATAATCCAAATAAATGAATACAAAAACCTTTATTTCAATTGATCAACAAGGTGTCACAAAGTCAAGCCATTCACCCCACAAAGGGAAGAGTTTTCAAAAGGTGCTCATAAATTTGATGGTTTAACATCATGATTGTGGATGTGGTTGTGTTAATAGAATTTTAACATCAACATTCAACTATATGAGATGATGTTATAAAGCTATGATATAACTCCAGTAAACCAAAGTGGTTTGTCATATAGCTTGTAAACCATTGGTAGTTATACCAACTACAATCTCACCAACCATGCCAGTGTTATAAGTGTGGAGGTGTCATCCTCTAACATGCCATCAATATCCTCACTAGCTAAGCTTGGTATCTTAGCACTCCCCCTCGAGTTCAACTCCATACCTTGCACTCTAACTAGTGTTCTCAACCTCTGAAGCTTCTCTGTACACCCAATGCCTTTGTTGAGATATCAACCATCTCATCCGCTATGCTGACATAAACCATTCACATCACCTTCTAGAAACTTTTTGAACATTATCCCTCACAAAATGATAATGCACCTTGATGTGCTTTGTCCTAACTTGATACACTAGGTTATTTGCCAATTGATGTGGCCAACTATATTTTGCTCATGTTGTCACAAAAAACAACAATTGCCTTACCCATGGGCTCACCCATATCTGTAAGTAGCTTCTATAACCAAGCTACCTCACATGTTGCGCCAATAGCAACTCCCCTCCTATACTTAGCTGTACTCGACAAAGGGTTGACTACTTCTTGCTACTCTAGCTAATAGAAACGCTCCCAAATGAGACCATAAAGGCACTAGTATATCTCTAGTCTAAGAAACTATTATCCGAATTTGTGTATACCCATGTATCTATCTAGCATCATAAAAAAGCCCATAGTGTATTGTGTACTTTATGTACCTGAGCATAATGTATTGTGCACTTTATGTACTTAAGCATAATGTGTTGTGTACTTTATATACATGAGAATCCCCCTAGCCGCATTTAAATGTGGCTTCCTCGGGGGCCTACATAAACTAGCTCATAAATCTAGTGAATAGCTCAAATTTAGCCTAGTGGTAGTCATGTAAATCAAACTACTACTATGTGAATATACATATGAGGGTCCTCCAAGAGATCACCTATATGTGTAGACAACCTTGTGTTGGCACACTAGCCAAAAGGGTGGGTGGGAAGGTTGTGGGGGTGAGGGGGTGGCTCTCGTTTGGTGGGTAGCCAAAAGAGTGCTCTTTAGTCTATAATCTAATTATGTAATGTAAACATCAAAGTTACCTGTTGCGTGACGGGCTTATTTAGGGCTCTTGTAAAGAGTTCCAAGTTGTAGATGAGTGTGGGAGTGGGCTTGATAATAATCCCACATGGGAACTTTTGGGAGTTTTAGAGTTTTTGTATAAAAAGTGGCTCATTTGAGAGCTTATGGACACATTGGGCTAAACTCGTGTTTGAGCTCTCTTGAGACTAGCTCTCCCTCTTTTTCCATAGAGGTGCAAGCTCTTCTCTCTCCCCATCTACATTATTGTAAGTTCTTTTTTTGTTAATTCAATGCAATGAGATGATGTTTGTTTGTCTCCCTTCTCATGTCTATTCTCTAGTGTGCATGTTTCTTTGTTGATAGTTTCAAGGTTTGTGTGCATGCTAGGAGAAGACTCAAATCCGGTTGAGAGTGTGTGGAAACCACCACTATTTCCTCTTTTGGTTGCAAAACCATTGAGTGATTAGGTTAAGTTCGGGTGTGCGATCCCGGTGTGAGTGGAGAAGGTTAGGATAAGAAAAACCCATTGAGCGGTTGAAGTTTCTCCCGCATTGTTTTTTATGTTTTATTGCTTTTATGCTTTTTTCACGTACCGTTCATTATGCTTACCTTCATTGTTTTTTGTCATTTCATGCTTTCATGCTTTTCGCTAACATGTAATTAGTAAAAAATAATAAAAGAGGTGCTGAAGGCCGGCAACAAGAAACTGGGCGGTTCTGTAGGGCCGTTGGAGGGCGGAAAGAGAAGTGGCCACCTTGCTGTGAACCTGGCCGAAAATAAAATCAAAAGTGGCCGGCTGGCTGTGAAAAACAAAGAGGTGGCCGGCGTGGAGACTGTGAAGAGTGGCCGCGTGGAGAGTGGCCGGTGGCGTGGAGGAGACTGACCGTGTGGAAGTGTGAAGGCAACTGGCCGGCGAGAGGTAGCAGAGGCCGACGAATAAGAAAAAGGGCTGGTAGCTGCTAAGCCGGCGAGAGGTTGCAGTTGTGGAGGCGACCGGCAGGCTGAGGCCAGCGAAGAAGAAAGAGGAGGGCCACAGCTGAAAGTGAAGGGCAGGCGAGGTGGCGCAAGCACTTGCAGCTTAGGCGAAGGAAGGAGAAGGCGCAGAAAAGGCGGCTATGGAAGGCAAAGTGGAGAAGAAGCTGTGTGGAAAGCGTGCAAAGAGAACGGCGGGCTGCAGCAGTGGAAGGTGGCCGTGTGGAAAGAGAGCAAAGGAGAAGGCTGTGACGAAGTGGCCGCGAGAAGATGTGAAGGCGGCTGCAGTTGGCAAAGGCTGGAGCGAAAGTGAAGGCTGCAGGGGCGAGAGGCAGTTGCAAGGGAAGCATTGAAGGCGCACCCTCAGCAGGCGTGGAGAAGAAGGAGCTGGCGAAGAAGCATTGAAGGCGAGAAGGCGCACCCGCCGCCGTAGCGAGAAATCCGGAGCCGGCACCGGACGCGATAAGGCTTAAAAGGTTAGTATTTTTTAATTTTTTAATTTTAATTTTAATTTTAATTTTTTTAATTTTCATGTTTTTATAATTTTTTTAAAAAAATAATAAAAATAAAAAGAAAATAAAAATAAAACAATAAAATATTTTTTTTAAAAAAAAGAAAAAATAAAAAATAAAAAAATAAAAAAATAAAAAAATTTATAAATTATGTGTTTTTTTAGGAGTCCATATTCTTTGCATATTTTGTATTTTTGTATTTTTTTAAAATTTTTATAAATGTTTTTTGCATAATTAGTGTAATTTGCATTTTTTTTAAAAATTTTAGTAATTTTTTGCATAATTAGTGTAACTTGCATTTTTTTAAATTTTTGTAATTTTGTGCGTAATTAGTATTTTTTTAGCGTAATTCATAATTTTTGTGTAATTTAAAAAAAAGAAATTAAAAAAATAGGATAGATAGTTACACACATTTATTTTAGTTGCATTTAGTGGTTAGGTAGGGTTAATATATATATATATATATATATATATATATATATATATATATATATATATATATATATAACCAAAAAAAACAAAAAACAAAACAAAACACAACCCAAAAAAAAAACTCAAAAAAATTGACCTTATGCACTTGCGGTCGGGACGTCACATAGACACTGCCATAGGGCCTAGGGCACCTTCTAGAGTACCTACGCAAGAAAGTGGGACCCAATCGGTAGGAAATTTGAAAGATATTGCTGAAACCTTTTTTGAATCCCAATCTGATACCCTTTCCAGAACAACTAGCTCATTGTCCATGGACAATCTAGGGCCGTCAAATAGTCATCCCTTAGTCCCAAATAGGACACCCACAAGATCTTTTAATCCATTTGAAGTTGACATCATGGGGTTACCACTCAATGTGAGACTCCAATATATCTACACGAACGCTCAAGGAGCTGAGATCTTTAGGGATCCACAACAACGGTATCTTGTTTAGATCGCAGACTTTTTCTCAGAACTTGATAGAGCACCTCTAGTCAATGACTAGGGTAACATGTACATGGGTGGAGATGGTATTCGCTACGAAGTCACCTATCATCCAGAGAATGTAGACAAATCAGGGAAGCTCTCTAAAAGCGAGTTCTTAGACTTATCAAAGCTTTCCAAAGCAAGGGAGTCTAGAGATGATTGGCTCATTGAGCCGGACATGCCTGGACCCTCCAATGCCCAGTCCTCAAAGCCATCCATAGATGATTTACTTCTTGTAGATCTAAATTTGGAAAGGGATAGGAAAGGCAAGAGCAAAATGGATTAGGGGCCTGAGAACCAATGGGAGTTTGTACGACAAATTCCAGTGACAAAGGTCTTACATGATGACCCACTTCAAGAGGTCTATAAGGACTCTTTAGAAGGATATTATGCCACAACTAGATTGCCAGAACTAGATCTTCCTCTATAACTTGTCGTGGTAGTCGAGAAGCTTGCAGGACACATGAACCGAATCGTTGATAAATGGGCCAATGAATACCGAACCTTAGATTGGAAGGAGATTCGGGAGCTCACGTGGAAAGGACGACCATTATTCATGGAAGTGTTCTCAACAAATACAGCTAAAGCAGGAGAGATAGCCTTTCTTGGAGAAACTGTTGCTCCTCCCCTACGAGAGTTCATTAGGGAGGGACCCTCAACATCAAAGTGGACCACTACAAGTAGCCCAACTCTAGCACCAAGACATTATCCTACACCAAAAGTGCGACCACAGATCACACCACAACAACGTTTCTCTCACTATGACAATCGGAGGGTAGGGGAGCCAACTCAGCCTCCCATAAGTGCACCTCCTGAAATGCGGGTAACAAGATCTTTGGAGGGGGTTGGTGAGGCAGGTAATAGGGGACCCACACCAATTTGGGATGCATGTAGACCATCTTACCAAAGAGAGGAACAATTCCCACTGAGAGTGAGAGGCCGTAGGCCCTATGATGAGTATTCAAGACAAGTAAGGCCATCAACTCTTCAGAAACTGGTAAAGAAGTACGAAGGGTCGGGAGATCCATATGACCTCATGTAGGGATTTCAACACTGAGAGACTTAAGGGTAATCAAAGTGTATCAGATGAGGCATACATTCCACAACCCTTCCCTGAGCACTTAATTGATCCACTAGAATGGAGTCATGTCCTTGCAACATTATCGACATGTGCTTTACCTAAGCCAATTCAATTTTGTGACTCAGATGGATATGACATTATTCCTATACAAATGGTACAACCACGTGACCTTCTAGATGTTTTGTACTATGGGGATGCATCCACAATAGCACTGCATGTAGAGGAAGTCTCAGTGGAGGATTTAACACTCGAGTCTACTAATGATGTTGATAAGGAAGATGGATGGGACTCTGATTTTGATAATGATGTGATAATCCCTGAGGAAGAGTTAGGAAAGGCAAGCCTGCTCTTGAGAGGAAGGGAGGTTCAAGTAGAGATCCCTCGAAGCCGACCTAAACGAAAATGCTGTAAGAGATCCCTCGAAGCCGACCTAAACGAAAATGCTATAAGAGTCATAAGAGAATCCGTAAACAAGATGAGAGGGAATGACGTGAGAGACTACAAAAAGAAAAGGAGGAGTTTAAGAATGAACACTCTCAACCACCACCTCACTTCTCAGGAAAGAATGGATATCTATACTATGTCCAAGCACAAGATAGTATCAAAGACCAAGTAAAACGATCAGATGGATTCCAAGCAAGAGAAAAGCTAAAAACTGTTAGTAAAAATCACAAAAAAAACAAAGAAACAAAAACCAAAACTCAAGTCTAAAGCCGATTCAAAAGAGAGTGTCAGAAGTGCAAAGATAACGGTTGAACAAAAAAATCTGATGCAAGATTGCAAAGGAGAGCTCAAAACCGCATGGTCTTCAATGAGTGACGACTCAAGTGGACAAGAACAAGGTCTCAATGTTCCCCCCAACTTCACACAGTACACTCTTCAAGATCGAAAGATTGTTCTTCAACAACCCATGTGACAAAAACCAAGCATGCCAGGGGTTTCATATGATGGTCCAGAAGATGCAAAAAAGATTGATATCGCTAAGCCAGGAGAAGAGCCTCACTATGTGTGGATTGCCACAGACTTGTCCTTAGATGAGGAGAAGTTATTAATTCAACAATAAAGGAGTATCGCGATGTTTTTGCTTGGAGTTATAAAGACCTCAAAGGAGTTGATCCAAGCATATGTCAACATACAATTCCATTGCGAGAGGATGCAAAACCTTCCAAGCAACGTCCTTATACTTACAATGAGAATTTTGCACGAAATATAAAAGAAGAAATAGACAAGCTCTTAGAGGCAGAATTTATCTATGAGATTAAACACACTAAATGGGTCTCCCCTATTGTAGTGGTGCCCAAGAAAAATGGAAAACTTCGAGTATGTGTAAACCTCAAGAAGGTAAATGCAGCTACTGTACGTGATCATTACCCACTTGCAATCACGGATCATGTTCTGGAACGAGTTGCAGGGAAAAAGGCATATAGTTTCTTGGATGGATTCTTCGGTTACAATCAAGTGTCAATTGATCCTAAGGATCAACACAAGACAGCCTTTGCTACTGAAGATGGCATCTTTGCCTATCGTGTTATGCCATTTGGTCTAACAAATGCACCAGCAATCTTTCAGCGGTTAATGAGTCATGTATTCAAGGAGTACCTTAGGCAATTTCTTGAGATCTTCATGGTTGATTTATGTGTTCACTCACAAGAGCATGATGATCATATAGAACACCTCAGACTTGTGTTTCAAAAGTGTCAAGTTTATCGTATATGCTTGAATCCTGACAAGTGCAAATTCATGGTAAGACAAGGTAAAATTTTGGGCCATATTGTTTCTTGCAATGGGATTTCAATAGATATGGATAAAATTGATGTCATTGTCTCATTACCTCGGCCTATCAACCCTAAAGGGGTACAAACATTCATGGAACATTGTGGCTATTATCGTCGATTCATCTACATGTACGCTGTCCTAGCCAGACCATTATATGCTCTTCTTGTAAAGTTTAATTGGACTGACGAGTGTGAGGAATCCTTTGAAAAGTTGAAGCAAGCATTAGTGACTGCACCCATCTTACGGGCACCAGATTGGAACCAAATCTTTCATGTCCATATTGATGCTTCAAACTTTGCAATTGGATGTATTTTGGCTCAATCGGGAGAACATAATAAGGATTTCCCAATCTCATATGCTAGTCGACAGTTGAACAATGCTGAGAAGAATTATACCACAATAGAAAGAGAAGGTTTGTCCATGATATATGCAGTGAAAAAGTTTCGCCAAACAAATTCATATTTTTTGTGGACCATCAAGCATTGCTATATTTGGTCAATAAGCCTTGTGCAACTGGAAGGATTGTGAGATCGTTTATCATCCTTCTTGAGTTTGATTTTGAAGTGGCAGTGCGAAAAAGAACAACTCATCTAAGGGTAGATCATTTGTCTCGAATCACCTCTGGCAAAGCTCCTGTGGGTGTGGATGATGATATGTTAGATTCAACACTTTTCCTTGTAGAGACAGCTCCTAAATGGTCTGAATCCATCTTAGAAATTTTGACAAGTGGGCGGATACAACTAGCGGGTCCTAATGTGGACCTATGGCGACCATTCAAGTTAATCTCAGGGAGATTATATCGTCAGGGTAATGATGGAGTGTTGCAGCTTATACCTAACCCTAACCAATATGAGGAAATCTTGGAATGGGCACATGCGGGTATCGATGGAATCCATGCATCAACTACTACTTGTGTGCGACGTATATCTCAGGATGGGCAATGGTGGCCTACCATGCATGCGGATGCTGAAAAATTTGTTCGTAACTGTGCTTCATGTCAAATTCAACAGCCAATTCATAATGTCACATTATTCCAAATTTCAACTACACACCAAGTTGGCGTAAGTATATTGTGGACTATCTTCAGCATGGTCATACTGATCAAAAAATTCCTAAATATCGAAAGCATGCTATTGAAGCTGAAGCGGCCAACTATATGCTGGATAGAGAGCCAACTCTACAAGAGGGGCAAGGATGGCAACTTACGCATGTGTGTATGTGAAGCTGACTACTTAAAAATCTTGACTCATGCACATGCAGGTGTTGGGGGTGGACACTTTTCGGGCAATACCACAGCTAAGCTGATTAGGTGGTCTGGGCTTTGGTGGCCAACCTTACAAATGGATGCCAAAGAATATGTAAAACGTTGTGAGACGATTGTCAAAGGACCAAACCGCCCATCACAAAGGACAATATGTCATTGCGGCCTATGTTAAGTACACGTGCTTTTGCAAAATGGGGTATTGATTTTGTCGGTCCCATTAAACCTCCAGCTCATCACACGCATGCCGAATATATTATAGTCGCAACTGACTATTTGACCAAATGGGTAGAGGCAAAGGCTACAGTTAAAAATGATGCCAGAACCATAGCCAAGTTCTTGTATGAGTACGTGTTTACATGGTATGGCTTACCTATTGAAATCGTTAGTGATCAAGGTGTGCACTTTGTGAATGAGGTCATAGAGTTTTTGCTTCAAGAATTTATGGTAATTCACAAGCGTTCTGCACCCTATCATCCCCAGACCAATGGACAAGCTGAGAGTACTAACAAGATTCTCTGCACAGCACTCACAAAGATTGTTGAGGGACATAGGACTGATTGGGAGGAGCAAAAGTTGCACTCAGTTCTTTGGGCATATAGGACAGCCTATAAAACATCTGTGGGCACAACCCCATTTGAGCTTGCTTTTGGGCTAGATGCAATTCTTCCCATTGAATTTCTTGTACCTACTCTACGAGTTGCTAAACAATTGGACTGGACTGGTCATGAGCTTTCACAATGCATTGATGAATTGGAAAAGCTTGATGAGACCCGCTTATTGGCAGTAATGGAGATGTATGCCGAAAAGAGGAGACAAAAGCAATGGTATGATAGAAATGTAACAACTGGCCGATTCAAAAAAGGGGACCTTGTGCTCTTGTACACACTTAAGAAGCATAAGAGAAAGCTCAAGAAACGCGGCCTAGGACCGTTTGTGATTAATGAGCTTACTCCAAGTGGTGTAGTGCGTTTAGAGACACTAGAAGGTGAGCAGATGCCTAACTTCATTAATGGAAGTCGTCTCAAGAAATACAATGAACCATTAACTGAAGCCATGCTCCAACAAATGCATGCTGCACACACACGGAAAGAAGCACATGACCTACTTAAACGTCAAGCTCAAGAAGAGGCTAAAGCTAGAGTTGCAAAAGCCAAGGAGCGTCGTAAAGCTTCTATGTTGGCCTTACAGTTGGCTACTGATGAACCATATGTCGATCCTTTCAATATTCAAGTATGTCTTCATCTTCATGAGACTACCTACTTTGTCTCTGCCTTAATTGACTCTAGTGCAGATTATAATGTTCTCTCGTTTGACACATGGATAGCCTTGGGACAACCAACACTCGTGCACATTCCTATTGACTTACGAAGCTTCTCAGGTGAAGATAACCCTATAGAGGAAAAATGTGTCATTATGATGTCCATTCAGGATCACCAGATGTCAGTTCCCTTTTATGTGGCAAGTAAGTCCAAGGCAGTGGTAGAGGCTTTTCTCGGTCGATCATGGTTAAAAGCTACCAATTGTTCATTAGATTGGAAGAATAGACAATACAAATTGCAAATTGATTCTGATTGCATCTTGGGATCTGCTACTCCACGAGCTTTATCATGTCAAAAGGGTGGTGTTTCTACCTTACACAACCCACTTTCAAAATCTGCTCTTGAAGCTCCAACACAAATGATGTGGATAATCAATGAGTCCTCAAGTGAGGGCCATGGCTGGGCATGTTCCAACTACTCTAGTCACTGCTCAAAGAGGGCCAGGCAAGAAGGAATTATCAATTTGGCTACCCAAAGATGCATACAAACTTGTACCATCTAACCTAGTTGCTAAGCCTCCTAAAAAGTACATCTTTTCCAAGCGTAAACCTTAGATTGTTACTCGTTGGGTCCCAAAGCATGTTCTTAAAGCACAAGGCTATTATGAGGGTGCAACAGCACTTTGGCTTTCCAAATGCCATGGTTTGCTAGAGGTAAAAGAGTGTATGAGTAAGATTCCAAAAGCCACCCTTGGTTTTCCATATCAGTGGGTGCAAAGGAAATCAACACAACCTCTTCAAGATAGGATAGGTGGTTGTGATAGCACCTACAAATCTCCTTGTGTTGACCTTCCCAAAACATGTATTGAATCACTAGTTGTCCCAATTTCTCCTGGTTACACAATTCCACCATCAACTTGTGTACCTAAGACAAGTCCAACTTTACATGAGTCTCCTTTGAGCATAGATTCTAGCACTTCAATGCCTAAATCCTCTTATCTTGCTCAAATTCCTCGACAATTGCTAACCTTCCCACCTCTTAAGAAAGACATACCCAAAACCAAAGATAAGGCATTAACACTACAATTGAAGCTCTTTGGTAGATCGGTGTTTGAATAGTCTCACATTTACTAATGTGGTTCCTTATGCCTTTAGAGGATTGTGTTCTTTTTTAGATGATCTTATCTACAATGTTTTTGATTGGGATTGTAATGATGGATATGAGTGTTTCTAAATTTCATTGTTCTACGACCAGATATCTCCTGATGGATACTTGGCAAGATACATGTCCACCATGCATTGACCCTGATAGTACTCAACCTGAACATCGCGGGGGTTATAGTGCTCCTCCTTTTCAAACTCATTCTAGGTACTTTTATGCTCCCTTCGGTGAAAATTGTTGTGGGCATCACTTTGTCACTTTATTCTATCAACAGCAATCACCCATTTCCACATTGTCAAGAGTGTGCACGACTCGTATTAGGAGAAACTTCACACATTTGTTGGATATGCCGCTCTTACTTTAGACGATATGGCACAGGCTTAATGAAACAAATTGTGGGAATTGCACCCCAATGCCATAACCTTCTTAATGTGAGAATACCAGAGAGAGGACCAAATCGACGTAGATTACCTGAGGAGGTTCAAGCACAACAATGGAGGGATACATGCATAAATGACTTGCAACTACTTATCTTACAAGCCCTCCTTCCCCAAGCCTCAACATGTCAATTTTGGATCACTATGAGTACCTACATTGAACAGTTCCAAAATCAAAATTGTCTGCTTAACCTTCCCATAGAACCAATGCCATATTTTAGCGAGCGAGGAAGCACTCCTTCCTCTACCACCTTCTCCAGAGGTCGGTTTTTGTATAGGGTTGTCCTTGTATCCTGAGGTCATTGATACCATCTTTCCAGCAGAAGTGGACACGGATCCACCACTAGTGCAAGGGTAAGCTCATCGACTCCACAATAAGATCAACAAGCCAAGGTACTTTTCTCCCACTGGGTTTTTCCCCTCGGCTATATTCGGTGATTGGCACCAATAACAAATTTTATTCCTTTCTTTTCTTTTCTTGTTTGTTAATAAACATTTTGCAGAGATCTCAGCTAAACAAGAGCATACAAACATGCCCCAATAGTCCACCTACCGTGCACACAAATTAGGAAGGGGGGAGACATGCAATGTCTACAAAGAGCAAAGAGAAGCAATCTACACAACATCAGCAATGCATCAATGCAAACGCACAACATCAACGACCACTACAATAGGTGTATTCAAATCATAATCTTTTGTTTTTTATGGTATTTTAACTTTTGGATATATTGTTTGCATGTTCACACACAGTTGGCTGGTTTAAGTTTTAAATTAGTTGTTAAAATGTGGTGAGTGATTTCTAGATTCTTAGAGGAGTTAGAAGAAGGTATTTCTATTTGAAGACGGTGTAGGATATATACCAACAGAGTATGCCAAGTTCTTATGCTCTCAAAGTATATTAGTTATCCCTAGTGGTAGCTACCTCTTAGATATGGGCTTGGTGCTAGGATTAATTAAAAAATTTACGAAAAATACCCTAAAAAATATATACAAGTGAATTGAGACATGACGTATCTACAGCCATGTGGAATGCTTGGTAGAACCTGGGGTTGTCTCAGCACCTTGGGGCCGATGCCTTGGTTTCCATGGGGTGAACATTGACATCTAAAAGATTCAGAAAAAGACCTTCAAGGACTCTATCGCCTTGTTAGATGTTGGTAGGACTCTGGGGTACATTATGGGCCCTCGAGATCGATGCCCTCATCTTCATGGGGTACTCCTTATGACAAAAAGAAAGAAAAGGGTCTGTCGTCCTTGAGATACTTAGCGGCCTTTAGATTCTCTTGGCGGAGGTCTCTTGGCCATTGCTTGGGTCTCATTGGGATGGAACCTTCCTCTTTATCATCTTTTACAAAAAAAAAAAAGAGGTCCAATCACCATTGCTCATATTTAGGAATAGGTTTGCCACTTAGGAATAACTTAAATACTTGTAGGACATTGAGACTGTGGTCATAACCTGTGGTGTGCAAACCTTTGCATAGCACTATCTCACTTTGACTAGTCTTTACTCACCTCTTTTAGCAATCTTTAAAACTCTAATCAGCCTTTCACTTGTATGCTCACGTGTGAGATTGTCATTGCTGGTTTTTTTCAATAAAAGGCTTTACTTGTATCCATTGTTTTTGCAGCTTTTGCTTCTACCGTGCTCGAGGACGTGCGCAAAATAGGAAGGGGGGAGTGTTGCGTGACGGGCTTATTTAGGGCTCTTGTAAAGAGTTCCAAGTTGTAGATGAGTGTGGGAGTGGGCTTGACAATAATCCCACATGGAAACTTTTGGGAGTTTTAGAGTTTTTGTATAAAAAGTGGCTCATTTGAGAGCTTATGGACACATTGGGCTAAACTCGTGTTTGAGCTCTCTTGAGACTAGCTCTCCCTCTTTTTCCATAGAGGTGCAAGCTCTTCTCTCTCCCCATCTACATTATTGTAAGTTCTTTTTTTGTTAATTCAATGCAATGAGATGATGTTTGTTTGTCTCTCTTCTCATGTCTATTCTCTAGTGTGCATGTTTCTTTGTTGATAGTTTCAAGGTTTGTGTGCATGCTAGGGAAGTAGGTGCTTGACAATGAAGAATGCTTTGAGCTTGTGTATGCAATAGCTTAGCTTTCTTCTTGTATTGGATGCATGAATGAGTGGGATGATGAGTGAGTGACCAATGGCAAGACTGAGGTTGTGTGTGTGTTAAGTCTATGTCAATAGTAGTAGTATTCTTAGCATTCTCTCCATTTGTGGATAAGCTTTTATGCACCGATACGGGTTGAATCCCTAGCTCCGAAAGGGATGCAAATCCCATTGGATTGAGCTACATGTGGATCATACTACTCTTTCTACAAGTGAGAGAGTTTTCTGTCTCTCCATTACCCATCCAAGCTTAAAATTTGAAAGGTTTCCAAGAGAATTGAAAAGATTTTTTTTTTAAAAAAAAGTTATAGCTTAACCATCTTTTTACATAGAAATGCCTCACCAGGAGCTTTAGCTATTCTGACACAATAATAAATTGGGCCATTGTCCCTACTAACTATACCCTCTATCCTTGACATGCCTTGACTAGTTAGATGATGTACATAAAGTTTAGGTTAAATGACTAGATCCAAACTTCTAGAGGTCGAATAACTAATCGAGGCCCTTTAGCCTCAAGTTTAATCTCTAGTTGATTTTGGATTCTCTAATTGAAAAGTGGAGTTCAAAAAATAATAGAATTCATAATGAGAACTTGATTAAGATAAGTTTAACAATGACACACCAATGGAAAATGCATAATCATTCTCATTGCTAATCAAGCTCCAAGAACAACCTTGAATAGCTCCACAGGAACATTAGCGACTCACAGTTTTTGCACTCCTCCATTCCACAATTCATGTGCTTAGCACATGAATTGTGGTTAGCACTTTTCGTGGGTGTCATGATGACATCTAAATCTTCACACATTTACATTTACTAATAACTTGTAATAATTAACTACTTTCGATCAATACCATACAATTTGTCATAATGCCATTGACACTTGATTTCTATAATTCTCTCTTAATGATAATTTGGAGGAGGTTGTAAGCACCAAAAGAAATCATGTTCTACATGCATGTTATTAAAAAAGCACTTTTTGTGGATTTTAGAGATTTTTGTAAAAAACTTATTTCCTTTTAAGTATATTTGTTTGAAACGAATTCCTGCTAGGTTAATTCTCTCAGCATAAGATGTTTGAAGGAAAAAATATTAAGAGCCAACAAAGTTTTATAAACAAATTCTGACTAGGTTAATACTCTCAGCATAAGACATTTGAAGGAAAAAATATTAAGAGCCAACAAAGCTTTAAAAACAAAGTCTTCCATTATCATCATTTAGGTAATTTTTGTAAAAAAGTGTGAATTTTAGAAATTAATGCTTTAAAAATACCCTAAATAAAATCTTAAGGACACTATTTATGCAATACTTCTATAGGTATTTAGGAAATTTTCATGAACCTTTTACAATCTAAACAAACTTTTTAATACACATTAGATCCTTAAGGATAAATTACAACATTTCTATACTAGTAATTTTGTGATAAGGCTATTATAGTATTTTGAATATTTCTTTAAAAATATATATTTTGAACCTAGTTTGATGCATGGCCACTAAACATTCTCAAATATTTTCAAGTCAATTTTAATCAAACCTAGTTTAATGCATGGTAACTAAACATTCTCAAATATTTTCATGAATTTGTCCAATAACTTCCCATATGGTCACTTTTGAAGAGAGATAGTGTTGCCTATTTTGCTTGCAACTTTGTGCTTAATATGCGAATGAGACAATGTCTTTGGTTTTAGAATTTGTCTTTCTTGATTTGCATTATGATTCCTCTATGCTCTTTGTGGTTCATAGACAAGAGATGGTGCCTCTTTTGTTTTTCTTGGAGAGTTAACCACTCTTTGAGGCTCTACATATGTAGCCTTTGGATTCAGTAGCTTACCAAAGGTTTCATGCAATAGAGATTCTACTGGGTTGAAGCCTTGGAGAGGAGCGTTGCATTTATGGCTTGCTTTCTTGAGTTATTTGGCTATCGTGATGGTATTTGCCTTGAGTTGGGATGTGGTATATCCCCTATTCTCAAGGCATGGAGAGGAGCGTTGCTTTATGGCTTGCTTTCTTGAGTTATTTGGCTATCATGATGGTATCTGCCTTGAGTTGGGATGTGGTATAACCCCTATTCTCAAGGCATGTTTGAAGATAGCTCATGTGTATGCCTCAATGGACATGGATGAGATAATTATTGCATCATATGTGTAGCCCCTACTTCTTGCTAGGAAGCTGGGAAGACATGGGGAGACCAGCACACTTCACAAGCTGCTAATGATGAGATTGATATGCATGCAAGAAATAATTCGTATGACTAATGAGAATTGACACCTTCTTCATAGTTTCAGTGGGATGAATATTTGTTTGTGTTTTTTTAATTATTGCTTGTCTTTGGTGTCTTTCCCTTGTGGATTTCATGTTGAGTTTACATTATGGATTCCTATGATATTGGATGTTATGATTTTGGTTATGGATTCCATTGATTATTGGCTCACTGAATGGTCAACATAGCTGTGTTGTTATAGCCTTATTAATGATGCCAAGTTGGTAGTAAATTTTTTGTATGTGGTGAGTGAATTGGCCGTACCTCTAATAGGGTTACAACTTGATGGGGTGGTTGTGTGAGATAGGGATTGCAAAGTTCAAACTTGCTTATGATGCCTAAAACCTTTTTTTGTTTTGATTTCAATGTGAAGCTGGCTGCCTGTTAGGGCTCTACTTACAATACCATA
This sequence comes from Cibotium barometz, assembly GCF_041138505.1. Classification (NCBI taxonomy): domain Eukaryota; kingdom Viridiplantae; phylum Streptophyta; class Polypodiopsida; order Cyatheales; family Cibotiaceae; genus Cibotium; species Cibotium barometz. The sequence continues at coordinate 47,359,698 of NC_141084.1, forward strand.
AATTACTTTAGTTTATTTTAGTTTTCAAGTTTAGCAATTCCTTTTTGTAAGTCCTTTTGCAAAATACCTTAGTCGGACTGGGTTGTTGCAAGATCAGGGTATCTAGTTTTATCCAGTTTATGCTGGACTGGGACAATGCTTGGAGAGAAAATTTTGGGGGGCAAGGTACTTAAAATGAGATCAAGCAAATAATAGAAAATATGCTTGCCCTTAAATTAATCCAATATAACTTAAATTAATATAAATTAGTCTAATTAATCAAAATTAATCAAAAATATGATGAAATGATAAACAAATGATCTTTCCATACTTAGAGTGATCCAATTTATTTTTCCATAGATGCACCATTATAAGTACAGTATTCCCTATAGGTTTTAGGTGATTCACATTAAAAATGTAATTTTACTAATTAGATTATTGATATTTGCAGGCCTTCTGATAGTCTGGAAGAATTTTGAAAAAGAGATCATTAAAAATCCAACTATTGGATTTGTAATTTTTACTAACCACCACATTCTACTAATGTCTCAGTAGCTACCCACTCTTTTGATCTACAAGATTGAGGATTTTAAGTGGTAGCTATTGTGGGTACAAAAAGTGGCGTATATTATAACACTTTAAAGACCTTGAAATATTTAAAGAAAATAGACAGATATCTTAAAATTTTCTCAAAAAATCAAGTTAAGCTCCATATTATGTGAAGATCTAAGGTACAAAGTGGGAATCTCATATGAGTTTATATGTAAAAGATATTAGCATTTTATGGAATCAGTTCAAATTTGGGAGAGGGTGTATACATTGACTTTATACCTAAGAAAATGAGGACTTTTGAATATCTAATGCTTAATCAAATTATGCAACTATATTACCAACTTTGAATATGATGTTCCAACAAAAGAACTTGAAACAAAATTCCTTCATTTACTAGGAGACATTAGCTACTAAAGGTAAACAAATGCCTGTTTTTTTACTGTTTACAGGGTGCCTGAGTGGACAAAACTGGGCACCCTGATCTTGCAACCACCCGACTTTCATTATATATGGGGGACATTCCGATGAAGGAATGCGGTTATAACCACTTGTAACTGATGCGGGCATTTAATCAGCTACACTATTGTGTTTTGGATATGATGAATTAAGGAGTTCCGTCTGCGTTCTGTAATGGCATTCGGACTTATTTCTATCATCTACATGTGTATTCTGATTTCAGTCTTACTTCTATGTATTCCGAATTAGGTTTAGATAAAGTCTGATTTGAATCAGAAATATACACTGGCGATCCTGTGGGTTTCTACTTTGAAAAGAGTAGATTAGGAACAAACCTAGAGTTTTTCGGGGATAAGAGAATTTTTTCTATATGGATGGGTTGCTATATGATTTCCGAAACTGGGTAACAGATGAGGAGGAAGTAAATGCTTATGCAGAAATATTCTTCAACTAGAATTTCTCTGACCTTCCTAGAGATATTATCTCCATCATCAGGAAGAAGGTCTGAATTCATGAGGTTCGAGATTTGATAGGCAAAAGGAGAATCATATCTAGGGATTTGATAGGTAGAAGGAGAATCATATCTAGGGGTTTGCAGTATGCCCTGAATGCTCATTATGAGTATTTGATTTTATCAAGGCATTCTTGAATCTTGGGGTGATGCACGGAATGCATGAGTGAAGAAGGCAGAAGGGCTTCTTCACAAGATCACGGTCCAAAGGTGGACAGCAAGAAAATGATTCAGAGGACAATGATTCAAGTCAGTTAGGAGGACAGTCCACAAGAACATCGGAGGTAGATTTTAACAGTGCAGTTTGACAACATTGTTTGATAGTTTTTCTGATTTGCAGACTGAATTTGCTTTGCAGCCAGAAGGTAACTTTTTATGGTAATTTTTTCAAGGAGAAATCATAATATTATCAATTTAAAATATTTCAATCAATTTTAAGAAACCAATTAAATGAACTTTTTGGATCCTGGTATAGCATCCGTGGCTCTCCGTTGTTAGCAAATTTAATGGGTCTCGGATTGGTGTGGTGCATCTTTCTTGAGGGCTGAATATGATTGTTGTATTTAATTATGTGAGTGTGTCATGGGGGGTAAGAAGAAGAAGAAAAAATGTGAGGTTTGCATGAGTCGGAAGCATGAGGTGGATGATTGTCCATGTGCAATTGATGAGTGCTCAAATAAAGATGCATGTAGGAAATGGTGTATGGTTGACCTATGCACAAAGTTTCATAAAATCATCCATAAAGTGCATAAGGCATCATCTTGGGAGGAAATGGAGACTGCATTTGAAAGGTTGGCAGATTTTGAGGATGACTTAGAGAATGCAAATGAATGGTTAGCTGATCACAAAGGAGACAGGAGAAGGTCATATTCAAGTAGGAAAAGCATTGGGAAGTTACAAAGAGCATGTGAGAATTTGAGGGATGCACATGAGGATGAGTTCAATGGGGACTCGAGTGATGATGATGACAGATGGGTTGGCATGGAGTTTGAAATCCATCAAGTGGGGATACCAAACATGGAGGAGAAGGAGGTGCAAAAGGAGGTTGGCCAAGAGAGCCTAGAAGAGCCCCTAGATACCCCTAACCTACCATTAGAGTATGCTCATGGAGTGGAAGAGGAAGATTCATTGCTCAACATTAGGTTACATATGTCACTTGCATCTGAGGAATGTTGTGAGGAGAAGCAGATCATACATAGCAATGATGTTCGTGTGATTCAAAGCACAATTGAAGAGGCAGATACCAAGATGAATGAAGAGGAGGATGTGATTCAGTTGTTTCTAGGTTTCATGGATGATGTGTGTGGAATTACAGATAAAGAATCAAATCAGGAGAAATTCCCTGAAATCAAATTTGCTGAAGGGAATTTTTGGCAAATATGTCAGTTCAAGAAGATCCGCACAGGAGGATTTGCAGCCAAAAGATATTGCAGAATTGATATTTGAACCCTATAAACAGACGATTGCATCAAAAAACCGGTGGGAGGAATTTCCAGTAAGCAGGTGTATTTTAGAGGAATATGGTGGAACCAGAGCAAAATCCGTTCTTGTACATCAAACCATGGTTGCAGATAATTGTTATGGTCACATTTCATGTGCTACAAGAATACCAGATGAGTTTCCAAATGCTAATTTTGATAGTTGGCGAATTCAAGCAGATTTTTTGACTAATATAAGTGATATTGCGGATGATCAAGGGGATCAAAATTTTGACTCTGAATGTTTTGAAGGACATATTTTAATGTCACAGGTTGATACTTAGCAAGGAGATGTTTCAGTTGCAAAGAATTTGAACAAATGGATTGGTTTTTGGTCTGAATCAAATACAGGTCTTATGGATCAAATTGAGCAGGAGGATTGTCAAGAGAAAGTTGTTAAAGAGTACAAAGCAGGTTTGACACATTTGGGGGATCAGCATATGATGCCTAAAATGTGGGCTGATGAAATTTTAAGCTTAAGTTTGATGGATGTGCATTCTAAACTGGATGTGGAAAAAGTTGTTGTCAGTTCAAATATATTTTTGTTGAATGATGTGTGCTTTCAAGTTGATGACAGAATGGAGGTGAATTTGTGTAAAATGGATTGTCAGATGTGGATGACAAATTCTAAAATACAGATGATGGCAGATTGTCAAAATTCAGATATTCATGTGCTGCAGATTTTGGAGTTGCAAATTGGTCAAAGAATCTTGCATTACAGGGTGCATAATGATTTCTATGGTTTGTAGATCAGGTTGCATCTAAACAGGTTCAGTGGATCCTAGCGGATTATATGCGGACTATTTTCCTATTTTTTATGGAATTTTCAGATTTCAGAGCAAAGTTGGTCAGTGTGTATCAACACAGGTTTCTTGGATATTGGTGTCACATTTTCATAGCAGATGGCCAAAAAAACCTACACAAGTTGATTGAGACTGATTTTGATAGCTGGAGGATTCAAATGGAATGTCAAACTCTTATGAGGGAAGTTGCAAAAGTTGTCAAGGGTCAAAGTTTTGGTTTTGAAGTGTCTCAATCTCTGATTTTGTTGTCAAAGGTTCAATCTAATCTTAAATATGTTTTCATTCTGAAGAAAGTTGGTGATCAAGTTGACTATTTGGCAGATTTGGGTTCAGATTTATTTGACAAAGGTTGTTTTGATAGCATTCAACTTGGAGGATGTCAAGTGCAGATATTTGATGAATGTGTAGTAGGTTTTACAAATTTGATTATGTCAAAGGAGGATTAGATCGGTTTCAAGGCAGAATTATGATGCAGAATTTTAAAGTGTTTTAGAAGTTTTATCTGATTTGACAGTTAGGTTTCTTTCATTCAGCTTGACAAGGGAGTATGGTCTGATTTTCAAAATGTGGAGGAAGCATGTTTTCAACATCAAGGCACAAAGTCAGATCAATAGACAGTCGGCAGTGCAGCAAATTAGTCAAAAAAAACAGGCAGTGGAGGATTATGTTGCAAATGGAAAGTCAGTAGATATACAAGATTTCAAAGAGGAGGATGTTCAGATGACATTTATGCTGATTTTGTTTTATCTTTGCAAGATTCTTTGCCTATCTAGTTTACGGATTAAGGGATTGTGAGTCCGAAGTCATTTTCCTTTGAAAAATTAGGCCATCGGGTTGTGCCAGTGTTAGGGCTCTACTTACAATACCATAAATTACTTTACTTCATTTTAGTTTTCAAGTTTAGCAATTCCTTTTCGTAAGTCCTTTTGCAAAATACCTTAGTCGGACTTTCATTATATCTTGGGGACATTCCGATGAAGGAATGCGGTTATAACCACTTGTAACTGTTGCGAGCTTTTAATCAACCGCACTATTGTGTTTTGGATATGATGAATTAAGGAGTTCTGTTTGCGTCTGTAATGGCATTCAGACTCATTTCTGTCATCTACATGTGTATTCTGATTTCAATCTTACTTCTATGTATTCCGAATCAGGTTTAGATAAACTCTAATTTGAGTCAGGAATATACACTGCCCCAAAGGCGGAGGTGATGGCAAGAACAATGGCTGAATACCTAAGATTTGAGACAAAACATAAGGAGCGACACCACATTTGCCATTTGTTTATTAATGATGAGTGTGACTCTACATGACTACCTATCATTGAGCTTCTGGACATTGTCATCCAATGTAGTTTTTACCAGTTACTTCAGAGGTTTCATGTGTTTATGCATGAGCTTCCGAGGCCATTTTAGATGTAGATCAATATTATGGCAAATTCACTTACAATTGCACATGTATTTGTTCATACCCTCTTCATATAGTATGTGTCCATTAATGGGTAGCTGCATTGGAATTGATTTTGAATGTCACAAATTGAAATTAAATGAAGCTTCAACAGGGCAACGAATACCCATTTCTAAATTGGTCTTCTTTTTGGGATCTCTTTTGCCACACGCCACTTGTTTTTCTGGTTCACTCGGAGGACAATAGAACTCACTACTTCAAATCGGGATCCCAAGAGCTTGATAGAAAGAAAAGGTTACAATGTTAAGCTCAAAGATTACTACTGGAGTGGTTATGTACATCTGCTATAGTTATTAGTAGAGGTATCTGGTTTCTAACTAGGAAAACTTTGTAGGTTTGTTGCATGGATCACCAGGAGCTTTTGTTGAGGACTCGTATAAATGCAGCTGCTAAAGGAGTTCAGCTACCACTAGATCCGATTGTCTTGCATGCTTAATACTTGCTTCAGTTGATAGATAGCCTAATTTGGTTGCATAGCATTGTCAAAAACAAGATAAGAACTGTCAATCTTCAATGGACATTGTTGGAGTTACAAGCAATTGTGGCTCTTCCACTTGCATGTGCTATACTAAAGGGATCAGGCCAATGATGGAGACTCTAGAACTACCCTACTTAGTTGTTTGTTGATTGGTAGTCCATATGATAGAAGTATCCTAACCTACCAAAGGATGGAAGCATGCTCAGGACCAAAAAAATTGTCTCTTGCACATATTGCTAAAAAGCACTTCATTACTTTTAAGTATTTCCTACAAAAAGAAATTAAAAAACTCTTCAAATAAACTCATATATACATATGTGTATATACACATACATATACATATATATACATACCTACATACATACATATGTATGTCTGTGTGTGCATGTGCGTGTGTGCCTATACATTTTTGTGTGTACCAAGGAAAAACATAAAGGCTAATCTTTGCCAATTCGCTATTTTTTGGGGTTCTTCCAAAAACAAATTTGCATGGCATCTTAAAACATTTGCCCAAATTTTGGCCATTTTAAAGGGTTTTAGAAAACATTCATCCAATTTTGGACATTTTAGGCCATTTTTTGAAAACATTTGCCCCATCTTCTATAATTTTAGATTTATATAGGAGGAGGAATAATTGCCAACCCACCTACACTTATATATTCATGGAGGCATCTTATTTTTTACCCTAGTGTGTGCGTGTGCATGTGCATGTGTATGTGTATATATATATATATACACATACATATATATATACACATATGTGTGTGTATATATATATATATATATATACATATGTGTTTGTGCATGTGTATATGTATATATATATACATATGTGTGTGTACGTGTGTATGTGCATACACACACACACACACACACACACACACATACACATATGTATATATATATATATATACATATGTGTTTGTGCATGTGTATATGTATATATATATACATATATTTATACATATGTGTTTGTGCATGTGTATATGTATATATATATACATATGTGTGTGTATGTGTGTATGTGCATACACACACACACACACATACACATATGTGGGCGTGCGTGTGTATGTGTATATTTATATACGTATGTATGTATGTATGTATATATATGTATAATATAAGTATATATATATTTATAGTTATATTTATATTTATTATTATACTTATATTTATACTTATACTTATACTTATACTTATACTTATATATATATATATATATATATATATATAAGTATATGTATGTATGTATGTATGTATGTATGTATATATGTATGTATGTATGTATGTATATGTATGTATGTATGTATGTATGTATGTATGTATGTATGTATTTATATGTATATGTATAAATATATGTATATATATGCATATGTATGAATATATGTATATATTTATACGGTTATGTATATACATAAATACATACATATATACATATATGTATGTATACATATATATATATACATACATACATACATATGTGCATACACAGAGTATGTATCTATGCATGTATATATGTATAACTATGTATATATCTATGTATATACACATATGTGTATGTACATAAATAAATATATATAGTTACATCTATCTTTGTGGTTCAAAGGTCATGGTGGTGGAAAGGGAATGTGAATGCGAATGTAGACAGAGACACTCTCTAGGGATGATGATGCTGGGGTGTCTAAAATACAACATCTAGACATGGTGAGTGTCAACTATGGTCTTCCACAACTTGTGTAATCTATTTTGCCTACTTAATTTGGGCTTAGGTGTCAAAGAATCGAGTGGTGTTAATATAGAGAGGGTCCTTTCAAAGCAAACGACCACTTACGTATATTAGTTAGACTAAACGCTTGGGGAGAATTTCCTAGGGGACGACCCCAAGTGTCTGGCTATAGTTGGCAATGTTTGTATCGCTATTGGTAGGGATTTTTTGGGAGCAATGAAAAAATCCAATATACATGAAGATTCATGAGCATATGCAAAGGTGCCTAGCGTGTTGAGATATCGAGCTCGTCTAGTGAGGTGGTGGACACTGATGACCCGCCTGGGGGTTAGGTCCCACACTTACACCACTGGCATGGTTGGTGAGATCTTGGGTGATATGAGACCAGTGGGATTACAGGCTGTGTGACAGCCATTCTAGAGACTGGCATAGTTATAGCACCAGCTCATTTAGTCGGGTTCACACTATAGAGAACCCGTGTATGTATTGGTTGAGTACCTTTCATATTATGTGTACTCTTATCTTATATATGGTGTGTTGAGTGTTGAGTAGAGAAGAAGAAGATTTCAGCCTCTCACATTGTGTGTTCTCTATTAGGGTTTTGTGAGTGTGTGTGTGCTTGTAAGAGCTCAAGCTCTCTTCCCCCTGCATCTTTTCATGGTATCAGAGCTTGGTTCGTGCTAAGGGCTGAGCTGCAAGCAAGAGAACCACAGGAAACTGTACGAGGGTAAGAGCTGCAACTACTCTTCCCTATTTGTGTTGGTGACTACACCCTTGTCGGGAGCTCTACGGGAGGCACCGGCAACGATCTCTGATTGAGGAGCTTTCTTCGTGGGAGTAAAGCTACAGGGCAACTATACTGTCCTATCAGACAACGATAGGACAGCATTTTTTGGGCTGAAAATGCGTTTTGGGCGCGTCTGGACCTTCGTTTTTCAGAAAGCAGGCGATTTCGAGCACTGCGGGTAAGTCATCGATTCTCTGCAAAACTCTGTTTTAAGAACTGCAGGAAGACAAATTGACTGTGCAGACACTGTGGGTGCTGCAAGAGGTCAGCAGTTGCCATTAGGTGTATGTATGCACATTGAAGTCACTGGTTGTGACATTTGAGAGTACTATAGTACCGCTGTGCAGAAAATACAGGAGTTTGTGCAAAAAAAACCAGAGTGCAGTTTCTGGTAAAATTGTGTGTTTGGCAAGATGTCAAATGATGGGATAACTCAGATTGTGGCTGAGAAGCTTGATAAGAATAACTTCCATGCTTGGAGGTTCAGGTTGACAAATTTCCTGATGGGAAAAGGCTATTGGGACTACATAGAAGGTGAGCATGAAGAGGCACCGGAGATACTAGACATAAATCCGACTGCTGTGCAGATGTGAAAGAGTTTAAAGACTGGAACCAAGGAGCCAGGAAAGTTATGTATTGGCTTTCCATTAGTATACAGGACACCATGATTGGGCACATTCAGGATGCCAAGTCCCCCAAGGAGGCGTGGGACACCTTGGTAAAGCTCTATGAAACAAATACCAAGGCACATAAGATACAGTTGAAGAATGAACTTCATACTGTAGAGAAAAAGAGCATGTCTGTGAATGACTATGCGCTGAAGATAAAGGGTATTGTGGAATCCCTTGCATCTATTGGTGTGTCAGTAGATGATGATGACAAGGTGGAAGTCTATCTACATGGTCTCAGGCCACAATACAAAGCGTTCAAGACGTCTATTCAAACTCGAGAAAACATTCCCAACTTTACAGATTTGGTGTCTATGCTGATTATCGAAGAGAAGAGCTTGGGTGAAGACCAACAGTCTTCACAAACCAAAAATAGTTCAGAGCAACAGGCCTTCTACACAGGTTCAGGAAGAGGACGAGGTAGAGGAGGCCGTGGACGCGGTCAAGTAGGTGGCCGAACAGGTAATCAGAATTATGGCCAGCAGCAGCAACAACAACAGTCCCAGAATACACAACAACAACAACAACAACAACACACAGGTGGAAGAGGCAGATTTAGAGGCAGGGGGAGTCAAAGAGGCCGTGGAAATTGGCAAAGGCAATATAATGATGCACGTGAATGGTATTATTGTGGTAAGCCTGGACATGTGTAGGCAGAATGTTATAAGAAGCAGGCTGACATGCAAAATGGGAAAGTGCAGCAGAACAACTATACATCCTCAAGCAGAAACAATGAGGATAATGAAAGGTTGTTTGTTATGCAGCATGTCGTGAATGCCGTGTCTGAAAATGTTGAAGCAGCACAAAAAGATGATGTATGGTATGTGGATTCAGGTGCTTCGAACCACATGACAAGTCATGGGGAGTGGTTCAAGGAGATGAAAAACCCAGAAAGACCAGGTTTTGTGGAAACAGGAGATGACATTGCTCATCCAATTTCCCATGTTGGAGATGAGCCATTGTCTATGCAGGATGGCAAAGTGAAGTACCTTGCAGATGTACTTCACGTTTCGAACATAACAAATAATCTGGTTTCAGTTAGCCAGATGATTGAGCAGGGTTTGCATGTTCAGTTTAACCCTGATGGTTATTATGTTGAAGACTTTAAAGACAAGTGCAGGTTGGTTGTAAAAGGCAACAGAGTGGGCAGAATGTTTACGTTGGATGTAGACATGCCTGAGATGAGTGCTGCGATGTTTGCAAATGGTTCAGGGATTGTTGCAGACACAGACATTTGGCATAAAAGGATTGGACATGTGAATGTGTAGAGATTGAAGTGCAGACTAAAGGAATTGTGATAGGGCTGCCAAAATTTAAAGTGAAAGGTATGCAGAAAATATGTGAAGCATGCCAATTTGGGAAGCAAACAAAGCATGTGTTTCCACGTAATAGATATATGAGCAGAAATGCACTAGATGTTGTGCATTCAGATGTATGGGGTCCTACGAAAACCATATCTATGGGAGGCTATAGGTATTATGTGACTTTCATTGATGACCACACAAGGAAAGTGTGGGTATATTTCATGAAGGAGAAGAGTGAGGTGTTCACTCACTTTCAAAATTTCAGAGTTTTGGTTGAAAAGCAAACAGGAAAATATGTAAAGTGCCTAAGGTCAGATGGAGGGGGAGAGTACTTCTCCAATGAGTTCTCTGAATATTTGAAGAAGAATGGTATTCGGAGACAGTTTACATGCAGATACACTCCGCAGCAAAATGGAGTTGCTGAGCGGAAAAACAGGCACATTGCTGAGATTACGTGAGCAGTACTACCATATGTGAGATTTAGAGATATGGGCGGCAGATTGTTGTCATGTATCACTCCCCAGATGGGCACTATGAGAGTGGAGGATTCCAAACACAGGTAGGCCTATTTTACTGGCAACTCTATGACTATTTGTTTGTGTTTTTGTGATTATTGCTTGTCTTTTATGGCTTTCTCTTGTGGATTTCATGTTGGGTTTACATTATGGATTCCTATGATTTTGGATGTTATGATTTTGGTTATGGATTGCAATGATTATTGAATCACTGATTGGTCAACATAGTTGTTTTGTTATAGCCTTATTAATGATGCTAGGTGCTATGGGCTACCACACCTCCAAGAGGGAACTCAATGCATTCACCTAAAGGATGAGCAATAGATTACAACTATCGTAGGGCACTTACCAATGCTTCGAACTTGAGTCCCTTGAGGCCTCCAAGCTCACTTGTTAAGCTCCAAGCTCCAAGCTCCACCTCCATGCTGTCACTGCGTAGAGTCGTTCACACTGTCGCATAAGGCAATCACTCTCTATCACTCTTCCACACAAGCATGAATCACACAACAAGCATAGAAGAGGAACGATGCTGTCACTGTGTAGAGTCGCTCACACTGTCGCATAAGGCAATCACTCTCTATCACTCTTCCACACAAGCATGAATCACACAACAAGCATAGAAGAGGAACGATGCTAGAATGCTCTCTCTCTCTCGATCTCTCTCAAGACACAAGGAAGATCTCTCTATAACACAAAGGAATTGTTTCTTTTCATTATAAGAAAATGCCTTATATACATTTGGCCCTTATTCACACTTGGGCACCCAAAGCTTACTTAACTAGGCATTGGTGGGTGACCAATATCTCATAATGTATAATTTTGATAGTGTCGTTTCATGACACTTATTAATGTCCTCAATCAGAGGATCATTTTTGTTAATCCAAAATAGTATTAACATCCCCCCTTCCTAATGTAGGTTCTGATCACAGAACCTGTTACCGAGGCCTAAAGACCTGGTCACTGAACTCATGTTGGTAGAAATTTCTTCTGGAATGAAGCTTTCTGAGTGTGTGTCAGAATGCTGAGTGGGATCTCTAAAATCCTGTATCCACCATGTCTTTGAATGTTACGTGCATGAGCCTAGAAGACATCTCAGTCGGTTTAGTAGAGTTGGTTCATGTTGTCAAACTGAACAAGTATTCAGCCTCGTAGCCATCGTAGGGCTCCTTGGGTTGATCAATCAGCACCACCAATAATTTTAAAAATCTGACGCTAGCCACGGTTTGGAATTCTACGCCATGCCCGTATCCATGTAAGCATTACTGGCATGAAGATTAGGAATTTGTAGCAAACATGTGAGTCACGCCTTCTGGCTTCCTGAAATTCCAGCGATGTCCATCTTCTCTTAACTGGCGTGTATAAAGGATCAACCCACTGTGCTGGTGGCCCATATAGACATGGTGGTATTTCGAAATTTTCAGGTACTCCTTCCACCAGTCTGGTTGTATGCCAAAATCAACCATTTTTTGGTTGCCCTTCATTGGTGACTATTGTGGCATAGGCGCCTCTTGTGTGTACAAGGACTCATCTAGTTGCCTCAAATGGAATGGTCTGCATGAGGACCTTGAACATTAATTTTGGCTTCAAAAGAGGGTTGCCAGCACAAATGAAACCCTCGTACTCTACACTTGACAAAGATTCCAAAATGGTGTCATCAGTGAATTCCTCAATATTATCTTGCGGGATAGGATGGATGATATAAAGTGGACTCACATAAATTTAGATGTTGGTGGTGAGTGTTATATACTTCAAACCACCCATGAATTATAATCCATTGGGTAACTATGTGCTACTACCTCATAGTTGGCCGGCGTCTTAGGAATGTCATTTGGGACAAATATGTCTAATTTCCCTACACTGTTGTCCAGAATTTCTCAATTTTGGAGGACGTGACACCAACTACAAAGGTTTAGCACTATAGGATGTAAAGGGTAGAAGAAGATGTCTTGTAAATTAGTTAATACTAAGTCTCCCCACAAAATTCCCATTATTATAGTAGAGTCAGCATCTCTTTCAGTATTTTGTTTAATCAGGGTTAGTTCTCCTAGGCCTATATCTTCATATAGATTTATGTCATACTAAAGTAAAGAGAGTGTTAGTGTAGACAAAAACAAGGTGAGAGTTTGAGGAGGGGCCCGAAGAGTTACTGGCAAAGCTCACCCAACTCGGAGGCACGGTCAAGGAGGAGGTGGATATCATCATTAGGCTTTGGCCCACTGACTTCGATCTTGGATTGCCGACGCTCTAACTCTTGTAATGGGGAGTCAGTGTTGTTGAGGAGGTTTGAAATTGCTGTTTCCCAGATCATCCTTGCAGCATCTAACTCCTCGAATCTTCTGGTTGCATCCTCTTGGGCACGCCTGGCCATTGCTTCTCTTTCTTGAGCTTCAGTGATTTGTTGGAGCCTTTGGGCAACCAGCCTCTGAATGTCGTGTAGTTGTTGTGTAAGATGTGACGTTGCCTCTTAGTGTGCCAACTCCTTCCTTTGTACTTCGGCCTGGCTTACACTTATTGTGTCGTTAAGTGTTCTAATATTTTCTGCATGGGCCTTATTTGTTTATTCCCTCTGGTGCTGTAAATGAGTTTCCCTTTCCTCCACTGCCTTTAGCTGTGAGGTTAGCTGCTATGGATTTGGCTTTGCAAGTCTTCTTCTTTGGCCCTCCTAGCATTGGTTTGGAGCTCTTGTATTTGCTGGGCATGAAGTGTAGTGAGCTCACTGGTGTGGGTGACGTCTTTCTGAAGCTGCTCCTTAGCTTCTTCCAATTTTGCTTTGAGGTCCACATTTTCCTTGATTCTTTGCACGATTCTTTGGCTGAGGACCATGTTATTACTTTCCAGGGCTTTATACGTGTTCTCTTACTCCTCCGTGGGGGCCGTCAAGCTCTTCATGATTACACCCTTGTGGGTAGCTTTAGCTGCTACCAAGTGGTCTTTTAATGTTTACACTTGTGTGCATGCATCATCAACTTGTTTCCAAAGAGCAGCGTTATAGTCATGGAGCATGTGCATTGTGAGGAGGTGACACCGCCAAACCTTTTGTTCTTGCTCCCAGATTACACTTGTGCTTGCTTCTTCTTCAAGCCCAGTCTGTGGTTGGTTGAGCAGCTCATCTAGTCCTTCCATGGTCTCTTGCAAGAATTGTTGATAGTTCATTTTTTGTAGGGAGGCCAGCTCTCTGGGGTATTCTTACTTCATCTTCCAACCACCTTCTCTTTCTTGGACTGGATGGCGCTGGACTTTGTTGTCTTTTGCTTACTTCAATTGGGGCCTCTGTTTCTTGTACTTGAGTTGTGGCTGCCTCAATGCCTTGTCTTTCCTCAGCCTGTATTGGTGCTTCTTGTTCAGGCACTGTCTCTATTGGCGTGTCTACTAAAGCTGATTCTTGGAGGGGGGATAGATCTGTAAATATTAGTTGAGCCGGGCTTGTCGGAAGAGTAACTTATTGCAGGGGCTCCTGTGTGGCTTGGCTGATAGTGGTCTCTTGCAATGCCTCTTGGTATGTTTGAATTTCCTAGGCCACTTCTGCCTCTAATATTTGTGACTCAGCAGCTATATCTGGAATCACTCCCCTCATCTTCAAAAAAATACAAGAAGAAAAAGAACAAAAAATAAAAATGATCAAGCTCCCACCTCAAAAGGCGATAGTCGATTAAGTCCAAAATCCGAGATGGTGGGATTGAAGATACATAGCGATTAAGAGTGGAAGTGATGCGCAATGGAAAGTAAAGGTCACACGATGCAAAATGATGAAAGAGGAAAGAAATTTGATTTTATAATGCAGCCGTCGGACAGGGCAGCTCCCTTAATGAAGAAATCCACATGGCGTTGCATGATTGGCCCGTGAGAAATTACCATTTCACAGCGTGAACGTTTGTGAATTTGTTCACGACATGAACCTTTTTGAATTGGTTCACGGCATGAACCTTTCTGAATTGGTTCACGGTGTGAATCTTTTTGAATTTTGAATGTATAAGAGCGATACCTTATCATTTTTTTCTTCATGCTCAAGCAGTCAAACATTCACATAATGAGTGAATGATACCCTTCTTACCTTGTACCCATTGTGCAACCATTAGACACCCTTCTGTTTTACTGCCATCAGAACCAAGGGGTCACCTAGGCACTTTTGGGCATCTGTTTGATGTAGTCGTTTTAGCTCTATGTGGGAGTTTTTAATTGTCCCTTCCACCCAACTGAACAATTTTGTTTTACTGTGCCTTGTGGTGGAGGGCTTCTATCTATGTCCCTTTGTTGAACTTCTTTGTTTTTACCTTTAGGTTCCCTATTTAGTTCTATAGCCAGAGTGGCTACTATCAATGCTTTGGCGATTCCCAACCCATTTTGCTGAGTTGTCTTTTTCCTCCATACAAGGGTTGGCGAGGTTCCTACTTGAGTTGGGAGTTGATGTTGTATGCTCTTACTACTCTTTTTTTTATGACTTGAGCTACTTGTGGTGTTGGCCATACTGAGTGGGGTTTGGGTACCCATATTGCCGTATTGCCTTGGTAGTATCCTTGTGCTCGCAGCAGCAGTAAGTCTTTTTGGACCCATTGCATATGGAACCTTTGAGGTCTATTGGGATGCTTGGAGTCCTGCCAATCTGTTTGTGTCAGCAAGGTCTGACTTTTGAATTTTTTACAGATTAATCTTATGGTCCTCATATTATTTATGGTTTCCTTCTTGTGAGGTTGGTTTTTAAATTGAATCTTGGGCACCCACTTTTGTGTACCCTTAGGTTTTGGGTATTGTTTGTGCGAGCTTTGTGGGACTGATGCTTGTTCTATTTTAAGAGGTGTTGCCACTGTATTTGGTGTTGTTTGTTCTTCATTTATGATCTGTTTTCCTCTGTTTGTCAAGCTCCATAAGGGTATGGACATGACCTTATCGCCCGCACTTAAGAACGTTGTCCTTTCTTCCCATTGGATATTGCATTTATTGGTAAATCCAGGATCGTCCTTATTTCCTCTTCCCTGGAACCTGCAGGCATGATAAACACCTTCCCGACCAAGGAATTATTTTTGATGGAAATGTTAACATTTAAAAATCCCTCAACTTTTGTAGTTATCAAGTGAACACTACGTACTTGCACATCAGTGGGTTCGAGGCGTGGTCTATCTAATGCTACCCAGGTTTCATACAAGATCAAGTTATGACTTGACCCCGTATCTATTAATGCAATGCTCGTTGCATGGCTTTTAGTAGCTATAGTAAGTCCCACCTTGAGTTGTGTCGTGTTGGCTTAGTGTTTAGTTCCTCTTCGTCCAAGAGAGTCACAGAAGCCATGTTGACATGTATCAGTCTTTTCTATAGCAATTGTTTATCTTTGGCCTCCCTGGCCGTAGCTTCTTCTTGAGCTTGCTGGATTTTTTCCTTTGCAAGCTGTTTCTATTGTTTTAAGAGATGTTCTTGCAAGAGCATCTCTTGGGTCAGCGGTCCAAAATATTTTTTTTAATTTACTTCCATTGATGTAACCCTCCATCCGTATGCCATCAATTGTCTCAATTCGAACAGACCCCTAAGGTGTGATCTCCAATACTCGGAATGGTCCCAGGCCTCGATATTTGAGTTTCTTTTTCCTAGTGCTTCTTACACCATACATGAGGACAAGGTTCCCCATTTTTAGTTCTTTTTGTTTTAGATTTATGTCGAATTAATGTTTCCTGCGTAGTTTTTCGACCATGAGTCCATGTGATGCTATCAGCCTAGTCTCATCAAGCTTCTCCAAGTCAATTAGCCTTTCAGCTAATGCATTCTCCATCAGACGTTCTTGTACTGCAATCCTTAAGCTTGGGACGAGGTATTCCATTAGGCATAACTAATTCAATACCATAAGCTAGACGGAAGAAGGGGGTGTACCCCATTCACTACGTTATATAATGTTCGATACGCCCATAAGGCTGCTGTCAGCTTATGTTCCCAATCTATTCAACTTGCTTCCAAGGTTTTTGTCAAGATAGTAAATATAATTTTTTTTATACTCTCTACTTGACCATTGGCCTGTCGATAATAAGGTGATGATTTTCGATGGACCACTAAGAATCCCGCAAGTAAATGATCAATCACCTTATTTATAGAATGTGAGCCGCAATCACTAACTAATTCTAATGGATAGCCGAACCTCGAGATAATTTACTCGTATTTTGATGTTGTTCGTGCATCAGCTCTCTTTGAGGCTCTAGCTTCTTCTGCCCATTTTGTGAAATAGTCTGTGTGGCCATGATCACGTATGTGCCAGTGGACTAATAGGTCCAACAAAATCTACTCCCCATTTCTCGAATGGTTGTCTTATAAAAATAATAAGGGTGAGCGACATCTTGTCCTTTTGTTGTGTGATAACAAAACATTGACATTCTTCGTACCTTTTGACAAACTCTATGGCATCTCCGAATAACGTAGGCCACCCTAGTCAATGCACCCATCAAAAAGCAACCTTAGTGTGATGAGGCTTGACTCACAAGTGACTACAACAATACGTGAAGACAAACAAAAACCTTTTACTCGTACGACATGAACTCCAAGCTATCAATACACGGACTATGGTCCATACATGAATTTGACTTCCTGCTTGGGGGGTCACTTAAAAATATGTAAGTGACCTACTATTATGATCATTAGGAGAGGTTTTTGTAATCACGATTTTGAGAAAAATTTATAAAAATCTACTTAGATAAGGGGGTTTTAAATGGCATTAAAGAATAAAAAAACTCGTAAGTTTATAAGAAAAAAGGGGTCATTTTATTAAGTCAAGAATCAAGATTCACAGAAAAGGGTTTTTTTTAATACCCTTTTAACCGCACATTGTATGTAAGTCTTCCTAAAAGCACACCTCTGAGACTTCGGTACATGATATTTTGCTTCATACTTGAGCTGGCTCAAATTTTGAGAATTACTTCTCAAAATGGTGGGGGAAGGAAAAAACCTTCTCAAAATGGTGTTTTGAGTTTTAGTTATATTATTCGATGAAAGTAAGGAGAAAATGATTGTTCAAAGGAAAAAAGGAGGAAGTGATTATTCGGAATTGTAAATTTCCTCTATAAGAATATGGCACAATGGAAAGAGATAGCAAGACAAAGCACAATAGACAATGCAATAGATACACAATGGAGAGGTACAAGTGATGGTATTGTCCACCCGTGCGCTCTCAAGTAGAGCTTAGATGGTGATCTAGACAAACTCTAGATGGAGTATGTAACGAGGTGTAGAAGGGGGTGGATACTCACAAGCATTGGATGCCTTAGCTCATTGCAACCATGTCCATATATAGTACTATACGCGGTGTGGTAAACGCATATACAACGAGGACGGTTACACTGCATAGGCACGGTCCGCGTATCAAGAACGCGGCCCACCAACCACTGCCCACTAATGATGGACCTAATATCTGAGGGAATATTCTAGGAAATATTCCTCATACCGTCACTTCAAACTCCAGCTAACGCTCGTACCCCTGACCATCTCCTAACCATCATCAATGGTCCACAATAATGACCCCATTGGCGTCTAAGCTAGGATTCCCACTAAAGACATATGCACCATGGCTATTCCTCATAATGGGGCCTAACAAATGCGCATTATATATCAAAGTGAGATGATCGATCCATACTAAAAGAATATTATTTTTGAAGGGTGGTAAATCATTGAATTTAGTAAAAAATGATTTATTTTGAAGGGTGGTGATACAATGAAGCAAGAGTCAACAACGAGCCTGCTCAATTTTTGAAAAGTCCGTCTCATCTTGGGAGGAGAGAGAAAAATGCTTTCTCCAATTTTTCAAAAAAATAGTGTTGATTTGATAAAATTATGGGAAAAGAAAAAATCTCGCTGGGATTCACGTAGGGCGTATAACTGCGTGAGCGCCCAATCATGTGCAGAGCTGCTACGTGTGAAACGCGGAAGATTTCTCGAAAGTCAAGTCAACTTTATTACTGTCGTCTATGGCGACCTCCGTCTGCCGTCTGTCGGAGCACGTCGCACGACATCTTTGAAACCACTGAGTGTCCACTAGGAAAAAGCGACGACGACATTCACTCACGTTAGCTTGGTGACCACGTGGGGCTTCCATCTAAAAGGTTTTTTAAGGCCAAGCATTTTAGCCTTTTCTTCTAACACCATTTGGCCATTTCAATCAGCATAACTTTATAATAACATTGGGTATGTAAAATCTTTGCACTCATTCATTTCTCTAGCAACTTGCATCGCTCAATTTGCAAGGCCTGCTGGCCATGGGAGAACCACATGCTAACTCATGGGGGGAACCACCCGACTGGACTCCTCCTTTCTGGACCATCCTTAGCACCCCCTGACTTTTATGCTCCACTCTTGTTTGGTCGTGTCAACGAGGACCTAATGGACTCTTCATATTGAACATACTCTATCAACACCAAGAAGCATCGATGTTCATTGTCCTTAACCTTCATGATCATTGGGCAAATGCTTTTAATTTATTAACCATTTTAATATATAGCAACCTTGGTATAATTTTTGGTTTCCACTTGGCATTTGAAAAGAGAGGGAGACCTTAGCAACACCATTGAGGGGCATTGAAGAGTTTTTGTTATTACCTCAATTGGCATTAATGAAGAACAGATTATTGCTTGACACATTGAAGATGTCTTTAGCATGCATGGTGGCTACTACATTCTAAATAAACTCATAAAATTCTCAAGCATTGAAAATGTCTTTTGTATGCATCGATTTTGGATCAGGATTCCTAAATACTAAATAAAAGTTTTAAAATTCTCTCAATCATAATTCACTCCTCCATGATGCTCATTTTAATGCCAAACACAAAATCAAATTTTTAACTCACATTTAATTCCAAACAAGGATAAAAAGGATGTGACCACATGAAGTATGATTTTTGTATCCATCCTTGGATTTCTTGGTTGATATGTAGATTGAGCATGGTCAAGGAAAAATTTAAGTCTAAAATGTTCTCTAATTAAACGGGATTTTCTTTTCCCAAATGATGCCTATTTTGAGTCCTCCATTCACCAAACTCTATTGAATATGGTGTGACCATGCTGTGTGATGGTTTTTTCCCATGCCAATAATAACTTTGCCATAATTTTAGGATAATGTCGATTGAACATGGATAAGGATTATCAAATCAGTTTTGTTGTAAAAGGAATAAATCTTTTTTCAAATCTTTAAAAGCACACTTTTATGTCATGTTATAAAACCAAAGTAGTGTTAAGTGAAAGGATGTTGTAAAAGACACATGTCCTACTATATTTAAAGAACTTGAGAAAGAAGGACAAAGGTCTCAGAAACACCAACAACATTGTTAAAGGAGGAAGAATTAAAAAAAGGCGATTAGAAACCTAAAATTTACCAAATTTTAGTGTCAAATAATTTGCTAGAACCATAAAAAGAGTAAAGACCAAAAGCTAGGGCATATGAGTATGCTACATTGGAGTGGTCAATGTGCACATATACCGAGGGGGATGTACTTAACCCAAGTTTTTTAAGAGATTGACTACACACCCAAGTAGGAAATTGAAAGGCAAATGCTCAAGGAGATCATTCTATAAATATCCATTAGCATGTACATGCCAACGTGTAATTTTTACATTTTTTAACTTAATTATTTTCCCCCCCTTTGGTAAGTATACGTGTTACGATTTTATATTGACAACCCCATCTATAAATTTACATAAAAGGACTATTTATCTAATCCCCCCTTGCATGCACACGGTACATAATTAATCCCCTAATTAAAGAAAACCATGTCCATGCAATTAGGTGTTATGTTACGTATGTAGAAAGTCCCCCCCCAGCCGACAGGGAAACTCATAGTGGGTACCACAGGTCCAAATCTGAGGATCAAGGTACAACAACCAATAATAATTTTGAGGAGAAAATGATGTCATAATCCATATAAATGAATACAAAGACCTTTATATCAATCAATAACGTACCACAAAGTCAAGCCATTCTCCACACAAAGGGAAGAGTTTTCAAAGGCGCTCATATATTTAATGGTTTAACAACATCATTGTGGATGTGATTGTGTCTAGATAATTTCAAAGATAAAATCTAGGAAAATACACATGTTTAGATTAATAGAACAAGCCTAAAGGAAAAAAAGGTTTATAAGAGGACTATGGTCCTTTTTAAAAAAATTCGTGCAATGCTTAACTTGGATATGGTACTTGAAATTTGCAAGTTGGGAGGAGGGTGGATAGTAATGGATTAGGCTCAACATTTTGGCATAATATAAGAAGAGAAAACAATTAGGATTAATGATAGTAATGGATTAACCTGAATATTTTGGCATGATATAAGTAGAGAGAAAAACATTAGCACTATAATATAATGACAGTGTAAGAGAGTTGATCCAACACACACAATTTCCATTAGATGGGAAATGGTTCAAATAGGCTAAAGTGCATCATCGTTACTTAGCTTAATCCTCACCTAAACATGAGCTAAATCATCTCCCTTTATTATAGGTCCACATCCTTTAATTTGAGGATCATTTAATATAGATTGAAGACTTTTGTGCACTCCTCTTACCCACTAGAAGTAGGCATCTTCTAGTGGGTAAGAAGTAAGCACCTTTCCTAAGACTCTACCATGCCTAGTTAGCACCTTCTTCCTAAGAGTCTACCATGCTTGGTTTAGCACCTTCTTTTGTGCACTCCTCTTACCCACTAGAACTAGGCACCTTTTTTTCCAAGGAATCTACCATGCTTTGTTAACACCTTTTGAGGTTTATAATGCTTCCCAACATTTACCATTATGATTTCTTATAACCTTAAGGACATTTCTTCTTTAAGGTGCATACTTCCCCTCTTCCAAGTACCCTTCAACACTCATTTTCTAACACTTATTTTGAGGTTTAAGAACATTTCTTCTCTTAGGTGCATGATTCCCCTCTTCCATTCACACTTATTTTCTAACACTCTCACTTAACTATCATCATATATGTATAGGTATACGCTCTTTGCTAGAAAGTAGTCCATCTTAACTTACCTCTTTGGCTATAATGTTGACTTTAACTTGAGACTTTACACTATAGTTGGGAATAGGGTTACAAGTAGACTTGAGAGTCATGCCCTTATTACATTCTTTTAAAAGAAAGTATATGAATCTTGACTTCTTTCCTGGGAAGTCTTTGAGAAGAATACGGGGGGAGAGGGTGAGCTTGACCACATTGCAAGAAAATGTCTTCACACACACACACATACAAGAATAGACAAGTATGAGAGAGGTACATAACTGTAATTTCTTCTATCTTCTTCACTTCCCTATAATAATAACATAAATATAAGAGTACATACTTTAAGGGAAAGTACTCCACTACCAAAGCATACAAGGTCCATAGTGTGAACTTGACTATATGCGATGAGGCTATAGCTCTATCACAACTCTAGTAAACCAAAGTGGTTTTCATACAACTTGTAAACCATTGGAAACTATATGAACTATAATCTCACCAATCATGCTAGTGTCATAAGTGTGGAGGTATCATCCTAGCATGCCATCCATATGCTCACTTGCTTAGTATCTAAACCATTACAACAGAATGAGGGTCTAGCAGCAAAAATAGCAGGGTTTTTATAACTAGAAGCGCAGGTAGGTATCGGGCCATTTTTGTTGCCAGAAACACTCATATTTTTGCTACAAGGTTCACTGCTCAGCAACAAAAATAGCAATGAAAATATTCCTGCTCGACATCGATATTTTGCTGTTACGCAGGCAAAATATTGCTGCTAAAGCAGTGATATTTCACTGCTGAGCAATGACTAATAGTTTCGCCTCTGCTAAGCAGCGAACGCTCTACATAGCAAAAAAAGAGCTAGGGCAAACTAGGGAGTCTGCATGCACAGGACTCCCCAGTTTGCCCCAGCTCTTTTAAAAAAAAATTAAAAATAGAGTCACAGATTCATATTTATAACACAAACACAAATACAAGAAACACATACATTGTGGAGAATGCAATTGAGCCCAAAAAGTTATTATATTTTAGAAATTGTTGGGTCTTTGGCCATATATACATAAAGTCTTTACAAAAGAGGTATGAAGAGGTGGGTGTCTAATTGGAATCCTCATCGAATTTCAAGTGATCTTCATTATCCGATTCCTCGTCCTCTTCACTTCCTTCACACTGGTAATCTAGATCCTCCTCTTCTTCTTCCCCTTCATCCTGCATACATGCCATCAAGCGTAAGGTAAGGAAAGCATGGAAATACAATTAGACATAATAGAAAAGATAATGGTTTAGGCAACACATTACCTCATTAGCTTGAGTCCCCAAAACGGACTCATCCAAATGTACACCTCACGTACGCATCCAGGGCCACAATTTTGGACGGGGAGCTCTATACCCATAGTCATATTCCTCCTTTGTTGGGTCACGCCCAACAAACTCCCTCTACAAAAAACAATTAAGAAAATATACAATTATTTCAAGAAAACAATATAGTACAAAACAAAATGAAAGGAGAGAAGAAATGATACTTACAAAATGAGCAAGAAAGGAAGATTTCCCATCGAAGCCAAAGTGCAAAGCCCCTTGCTTCTGTAGTCGGGAGCACTCGCACTGCTTATTGTTGAAAAGCACCTGGGTGCTTTCTCACAAAACTGCGTGCGTACCTCCACTCCTTGGCCATACACATGCTAGGCTTCTCCAAATTATTTTTTGCTGCTCTCTTGATATTTGCTCTCCTATTAGAGAGCAAAATCTTGATGCGCCGCTTCATCCACTCCTCAAAGAAGCATAGACCCACCCATGTGGCACGGAGAATTCCGACTTAAGCACATCGATAACATATTGCTTAGAAAGTTCATTCTGTGCTTTTCACTTTTTGAAGGAGTTCACGAACTCCAAGTTTGCAAGTACCTGCATACGATTCATGACTTGCTTACCTTGTGCATCCTTCACAAGGGCACCATCCGCATCCACGGTGTATGGTAGGAGGCGTGGATTGAATGATGGAATGGGTCTCCTAGGGGGGCTGGCTCATAATGTGTAGATGATGAGCCCCCTATTGGGGAGACGCATCGAGAGACCTAGTGCTGCTTTTGCCAAAGCAAAAGTAGCCGGCTCCCCCCCCGCTAGCACGTTTACTACCCCCCAGACTCCCTACTACTACGTTGTCGTCGCCACGTCCTGTGGCTTCAAGTACCAAAAATAAGAGGTGTGTATATACAAGAGGCACGAAGCCAAGCTAGTGGCTAAGTACAAAAAAGAGTAGCTAGCACTACTCCTCGCTCCCTTCTGTGCTCCCTTCTCCGCCTCCTTCTTCCTCGTCTTCTTCCTCATCTTCTTGTGCAGGGTCCTGTAAACAAGTGACAACATATATTAATGTATGAAAAATCAAATCTTTATTTATAATATTGATATTATTTAATTACTTTCAAATACCTCGGGGGACTCTCCAGTAGCCCGGATATACTGCTCCTCAATAATCAACCCGTCATTATAGAAGTGCCTCCATGTATCTCCTCTGCGATGGTGGCGGTGGTAGGCTGCTGTCTCGACAGGAGTAGGGTACCTACCCACAATATCAAGCTGCAAAATGACACAATTTGCGGAGGGGTTAGTACAAAGAAACAACCTCCTAATAAACTACATAAACAATATAATTTGAGATCGATACTTACAATTTGCGGAGGGGTTAGTACAAAGAAACAAACTCCTAAATAAACTACATAAACAATATAATTTGAGATCGATACTTACAAACTGGGCCTCCCATGATTCAACACCCCCTGCTCCAAAATGCACGCTTCCATATTGCTCCATTTGGATTCTTCGTGCCTCCGTGCTTTAGACTGGGTTCCTCCTTCATCTCGCTGACTTCATTGCTTTCTTCCGCTCACGCTTGTGAAGAGCGGTGTGGTGAGGGCCTCTTGGTGGTTGACCTCCCTGGAGCCTGGCAAGCTCTGCTAGTGCATGCCTCTTAATAAGCGAAGATCTTTTATTGCTAAGTATCGAAACAATCTTTGACTTGGCCCATTCATCTGTGAACTGAACATTGGGGGGGTTAGGATACCTAGAGCGAATAGCAGCAAGGGTCTCATCAGCTAACCTCTTTGGTTAATCTTTGTAGTGAATAAAGCAATCTTTGTAATTGTTAGCAATTACAGAGCGCATGAAGGCCATGATGTCCTTCCCCCGTGCATCCATCAAGATTCCTCCTATCTGAGTGATGTCATAGTAGATCATACCATCAGTCGGAGGCATGTCTAAATCATCTGAATCATTCTCGTCCCCACCACCACCCCTCCCAAAACACTGTGCCATGCATCCCCCACCGCTCTCCCTACTACTACGCCTGCTACTGTGTCGTGTCGAGCTAGTATGCTGGCCACCTGAAGCTCCTGAAGCTGCTGGAGAACCAAGTCTCGACTACACGGGAGTACGTCGACGGCTCTGCGAGGCAGAAGGGCCTCCTGACGGCATGGGGGAAGGGACATAGGATGGCATGGGGAAAGGGTCTCGGCTATGTAGTCGGCTGGACTGCTGTGTTGACTCCACTGGGGTTATCTCAAAAGATGTGGGGTTGGGGTGGCTTGGAGTCTATAGTGCCGAGTTCTAGGGGGTGTTTAGAGTACCCGTCATATAGCCGTATAACTCCGCAGGACTGGGAGGGTGCCGCAAAAGGTTATATAAGTCCCGAAAGATGGATTCCCGAGGATCAGGTGAGCCTAAAGCGCTTCCTGGCCACATGATGAACTGGAAAAAAGAAAAAAAGAAGATTACTGATGAACTCAGAAGAGAAAAAGAAGAGAAAAAGAGAGAAAAAGAGAGAAGGAAAGAGAGAAGGAAAGGCATGCACAACGGGGATAAAAGAGAGGAGAAAGGAGAGGAAAAGAGAGGCAAAAAAGAGGGGATAAAAGAGAGAAAAAGAGAGGAGAATAGAGGAAAAAAGAGGGGGATAAAAGAGGGGGATAAAAGAGAGAAAAAGAGAGGAGAATAGAGGAAAAGAGAGGAGAAAAAAAGAGAGAAAAAGAGAGGAGAATAGAGGAAAAGAGAGGAGAAAAAAAGAGAGAAAAAGAGAGGAGATAAGAGAGAAAAAGAGAGGAGATAAGAGAGAAAAAGAGAGACGAAAAGAGAAGGAAAGAGAGGATAAAAGAGAGAAGGAAAAAGAGAGGAAAATATAGAGTGCAATCTATTTTTTCAATCATGCTTTCCCTTTCCATCATTAATGCAATCCCCTTCTTCAATCATGCAATCCCTTTCGATCATTCATGCAATCCCTTTCCATCATTCATGCAATCACTTTCTTCATTCATGCAATCACTTATTTCCATGAAAAGGAAAGGAAAAGAGAGGAGAAAAAGAGAGAAAAAGTGGGGATAAAAGAGAGGAGAAAGGACAGGAAAAGACAAGAAAAAACACAGCGTAGACGCTTTCTAAGATGCGTCTATAGACACGCTCTGACAGACATACTATTCTAAAAAGACGAAAAGGACATGCGCCCGACTCGCCCGACACAAAAACATTCGTTTCTAAGAGAGCAAAGAACGAATCAAACGAGAGCAACTTTCAAAGAAGATCAACCCTAAAGAGACTTACCTTGGATAGAGGTATGGAAGCTTCTTGTCCTTCTTCAAAGCTGCTTCTCTTTCTTCTCTTCCTTGTTCACCCTTTGCTTCTCTTTCTTCTCTTCCTTGTTCACCCTCTTCTCTTGTGTTCTTGGAGATGATTGTGTAAGCCTGTAGATAAGTGTGGGTGCTTGAAGATAAGTGTGGATGCTAGGCTATGGATCTGTTAATAGCAAAGCAAGCCCGTTAAAAGTATGTGAAGAAAAGCAAGCGTGCTAAAAGTAGGTTTGAAAATCGCGTCTACAGGAGCGTCTATTGTCGCATCTATAGACGCGTACCACACAGAACAGACGCAGTTTTAGACGCGCCACAGAGTTTTAAGATTAAATATTTGATACAATAGCATTTTTTTTGGGTTGTTTATTTGTAAGATGTCTTCATCTTCAACAAGTAGCTCCAGTGAGGATGAATCCCTCCGTATCCACCATCGCGAAATGTGGTTGGAGCAAAAAATCAAATGTATGTGTGATCGATGTCGAGGAAACATGTATCGTGCACGTAGGATTACACTCAATCACATCTCAAAGTATGGAGAATGGGATGCGACCGTAAACATGGTAAGTGTTAAAGAGTTAAGGTTGATTGAGATACCTATGGGTGTTCATATGTTTGAGTTATGATCCCGTTTTAATTTGATACAGGATGCAGTGCCACACCCGCATATGTTGCCCTAGAGGCAAAGCATCGGTGATATGAGGTGGGATCTTCAGGAGGGATTGTTACGGATGCATGGAGTGATGGTGATAGTAGCCCTTTGCCATTACCTCATGAAGCCGTGGAGGAGGAGGTGTTTGATGATATGGTGCGGGATTTATATGTCCATCAATCCGAAGGGAGGGATGATAGCATGGAGCAGGACGATCTTTTTATCGCAGCATCGACTCCACTGTTTGAGGGGTGCACATTCTTTGTTCTACGTGCCTCCCTTGAGTTACTAAACTTGAAAACCATCTATGGATGGAGCAATGCAAGTTTGAATGCATTACTCAAGTAAGCTTTAAAGTCTATTTTGCAAACATGGTGAATTATGCTAGTGGGTCAATTACTCGAATGCTTTTCCTCATTTATGGTCTTCACGTGCAGGCTATCGTGTAAAATGCTTCCAAGGGAGAATAACTTACCGACCTCAAGAGATATGGCAAGGCAACATGTGACCACTCTTGGAGGATTAGATTACAAGTGTATCCATGCATGCGTCAACGATTGAATGTCGTACTTGTGGAGAGGCAAGATATAGACCGGATCTCAAAACTTTGAACGTGCCTCGTAAGGTTCTGCGACATTTTCCCATAATCCCTCACATCCAACATTATTATGTTCAAGTGCAAATCCATTGCAGAGCTCATGTCATGGCATTCCTCCCATCGATCAACTGATGGCAAGTGGAGAACTCCTGCAGACACTCTTGCGTGGAAGCATATTGAAGACACATGGCCAAGCTTCAAGGAAGAACCTAGGAGCTTGAGACTTAGATTGGGTATGGACGGTGTGAACCCATTTGGTCTTAAAAACACCTCTTACAGTGTATGGCCAGTGATATTGGTGAATTATAATCTTCCACTCTCTATGGCGATTAAGAAAGGACCTGTTATGTTATCCCTTATAATTCCAGGGAAACATAAAGTTAAAAATCTTGATGTTTATTTGGAGCCTTTGATTGATGAGCTAGAGATACTTTGGAGAGGTATCGAGGTGCATGATGTGAGCAGGCCTCACGAGACTTCAACTGCAAAGCAATCTTGATGTGGACGATGCATGACTTCCTAGGCTATGGCGAGTGTTCAGGTAAGCATTGCACTTCTAATTATGAGTAGGCAAAGGATGTGGCACCCTAAACCCACCTTCAACTCTTAATTGCATCTATTGTTTAGGTCTCACTACATCGGGTTACCATGCATGTCCTGTTTGTGGTCTCACTACATCGGGTTACCATGCATGTCCTGTTTGTGGTCCTTCGCTTGTTGCCTCATGGGCAAACACATTGAATAAGGTCATCTATGAGAATCACCATCGATTTCTCCCACCTGATCATCCTAGATATGTTGCCCCTTGGAATGAAGTCCTCCCACAATCATTCACAGCGGGAGATTGGATGAGAATTTGGGATGGTTCCACGACTCCTCCACCACTTGGCATGAGCCGGTAAGGGTTTGTAACTATTGTGTGCTATATTGGCAAGAAATAAAGATTGCCCGCTAACACAAGCTTTTGTTTAGATACTCCATCTTTTATCATTTACTTGCTTGATCTCATGTATATCTTCAAGAATGTGGCATCTACCATTTGGGAACATTTGAATGAGACGAGATTCCGTAGGCATAAGGGAGGATCTACGTACCACAAGGAGGATGCGTGAAGCTTGGCCCCACAAGAGAGACCAAATGGGTGTGTTTTTTTACCTCGTGCACCGTGGAGGTTATCAAAGCTAGAGATGGTCGCGATGAAGCGTGCTATTACTACAATTCATACTCCCACTGGATGCATGAGGTGTTTGAAGGGGGCCTTGACAAAGAGCAAGAAAAGAGATGTAGAGCAATTATATGGCTTGAAATCTCATGATTCGCACAAGATGCTCCATGTAAGTATTTTATGTGCATAATATCTTTTTTCTTTCAAATTTGTGAGTGAATTAGAAGCAACTAATCAACCATTCCTCGTGTGTTTAGTTCATACTACCTACTAGCATTTCTCGTAGTGCATCGAAGGACGTGAAAGATTGTATTTACAAGATGGGCGAGCTTGTGAGGTACTTTACATGATACAAAATGTGATGTACTTTACATGATACAAAATGTGATGCATATCAACGCTCCATGCAAGGTGTTCATATTGCTAATATGGTGTACTTTTTCATTTCTAGGTATGTGAGCTCAAAGGAAATAGATCCCACTATGCTTGAGAATGCTCGAGTTATGTCAGTGGAGGTGGTTTGTTTAGTGGAGGAGACATTTCCACGTTCTATTCTCACAAGCCAACTACATCTCATAGTGCATTTGGTGGATGAGATTGCTACATGCGGTACTATACATGCACGATGGTTGTTCTTCCTCGAGCGCTTCATGAAGACCTTGAAGGGTTTCGTGAGACAAAATGCAAGACCCAAAGGTAGCATGGCCGATGGTTGGTTGATACAAGAGTCACTTGTATATATTTCTGAGTTTCTTGTTGATGTGGATAGCTCTCTCCCACGACTATGGAGAGATGATGAAGACCTAAGGATGACCTCTATTGTGCCTCAAGGGTAAGGACGCAACAAAGTAATAGACACGGAGTTGCTTAATAATATCAACCTCTATTGCGTGCTTAATAGTGATGTGATGAAAAGATGGGTGACAAGATACGAGGATGCGAAGGCAAGAAGACAAGAAGAAAGGGCCCTCTTTCGTACACACCACGGATCTCGTGTGCCATACCCTTAGTATCTAAGAGCACTTCCAAAGGATATTCATGTGGATTGGCTACTTGACGAAATGGAGAAAGCAGAGAAAGATGAGGGGATGCATATCACAATGGAAGAATGGGAGTATGCTAGGGGATGCATGAGCAAGGTCGGTATATAGAATGTTATGCATAAGTTAGGAGCTTTCAATAATTTAGATTGCTTATTTAATTGATTTTGTCTTGGTGTAGTGCACTATGTTCAATGCTATATGGTGTCAGGGCAAGCATTTTCGAACACAACGGATTGATGATAAGAGAAATACACAAGATTGTGGCGTCATTACTAGCTTTGAGGGAGCCAATGGAGCCATGGATGATTATTGTGGCATAATCCAAGATATTATTAAGCTTGACTTTCGACGCTTCTTTGTGTACGTTTTGGATGTAAAGTGGTTTACGGACGTGGTGGAAAGAGGCCCTAATGCAACAATCAAACACCATGCAAGTGGCTTTGTAACTATTGACTCCACAAAGTTTTGGCAAAGTAAGAAGGACACACTAGTACTACCGCAACAATGTGAACAGGTACCGTACACACATATAAAAGTACTCACTTTTAAATATTTGATACCTTCGATGCAAGGAAAATAACATGATTGTATTTGTGTTTGAATTAGGTCCAATGGTGGATAATATTAGATGGTGGCATGTCATACCTATTATGCCAATTTCCAAAGTGATGTATAGTACATTTACGAATATGGAGCATATGGAGGATGATCATGGCCATGGAGGTGATGATGACCATGATACGAGAGAGGAGGATGATCATGAGATAGGAGATATAGATATTGAGGCCATTACCCGTGAGGACGAACCTACCATTGGTGATGCTGATTTCGATGAGCACATGAGCAGCACAAGTAGTAGTGGGTTGAATGTATTTGTAGATCTAAACACTTGTTTGGATTTTGAAGTAGATAGTTTGGCAAGGGTTGATCTCATTGAGGATTAGATTAAACCGTAGCCCATCATTGATATTAGCTAAACTATTTTACATATTGTCTCATTCTCCTCACCTCACTTATTTTTTGTATATGTGGGTTTGCAAAAAAGCATTGATGTTTTTGTTAAAATTATGTGATTTGGTAATCATGGGTAATTTTTGAAAAGCAGTGATGTACATTTACCAGCCTACACCAAAATCTCACTTTTTGTACTCTCTGTTTTGCGTCTAAATACGCGTCTATTTCTCAGTGTAGACGCACTAATAGACATCCTAATACACGCGTAAATAGACACACTAATACATGCGTAAATAGACACGCTGTTAGATGCAGTGTTAGATTCTTAGTGTAGACGTCCTGATAGACGCGTCAATACACGCGCTGTTAGATGCACCCGTAATTTCTCTATTCAAGCAATGCCTATAGACGTGCCCGCTATTTTGTGCGTCTATCAAGCGCGTCTATAGTTGCTTTATGTTGTTGTGAAGCAGGGTGGACAGTGTCCCTTTCGGCGGATGATAGCTTCTTAGGACTTTCCACATGCTCTCCACTATTAAAGCCAAAGGCAACTCCTCTTCTGAAAGAGAAGGATAGTGAGAAGATCGAGGGCTCCCCCTCCACTATAACCACCTACTCATGGATAACCACTCCTAACCTGACATAAGAAGCATTCTAGATGGCATATAACAATGCCCCATATCTCTATGCATAGGCCGTATGCATAAGCCGTATGTAAAGGCCGTATGCATATGGCCTATGCATACATGCATATAGGCCATATGCATACATCATATGGCCTATGCATATGACTTATGCATAGGCCGTATGCATACGGCATACGGCCTATGCATAGGCCCTATGTATGCGGTCTATGCATAAGCCGTATGCATACAACATACAATCTATGCATAAGGCCTATGCATAATCCGTATGCATAGGTCGTATGTATAAGCCGTATGCCATATGCATATGACCTATGCATAGGCCGTATGCATACGGCATATGGCCTATGCATAAGCCGTATACATAGGCCATATGCATAGGCTATATGCCGTATGTATAAGGCCTATGTATAGGCCGTATGCATATGGCCTATGCATAGGCTATATGCCCTATGTTTACGGCCTATGCATAGGCCGTATGCATATGGCCTATGCATAAGGCTATGAATAAGGCCTATGCGTATGCCCTATGTATACCTAAACCCTAAACCTAATCCTCGGCACCCAAGCAAAGAGGGCTTACCTCTACTAGCCGAATCCGTATGAGCCGTATATGTGGCCTATGCCCTTGGAGATCATTCGCTTGAATAGACCTACAAAAGATTATCATATAAAATCAAAACATTAGTTCATTATGCATAATAAGCCTATGCATAAGCCCTATTGCATAAGCGGGCTATGCATAAGAGGCCTATTTGCTGCATAAGAGGGATATGCATAAGCCCTATGCATAGTCTAGCCCTTATGCATAGCCCTATGCATAAAGAGTGCTATGCAAAAGCCCTATGCATAAAGAGGGCTATGCATAGTGCCCAGCCCTTATGCATAGCCCTATGCATAAAGAGGGCTATGCATAGCCCTAGCCTATTGACCTAACCCTAATCCCTGGCACCCAAGGGTGCAAAAACACAAAGACAAGAAGCACAAAGCACAACGAAAGAGGGCTTACCGTATGAGAGGCTATGCCCAAAACCTTGCTCACTTGAATATGCCTACAAAAAAGAACCATAATAAATAAAAAAGTTAGTCCTCATTAACACATTAGTAAGCAAGAAGAACAAGAGAAAAAAGAGGTGAGTGCCCTAAACCCTACTCTTAATGCATAAGTGAATGAAAAAACTAGTTTATGTTAAGCCTAAACCTATGCATAATGCATAGAATGCTTAATAGAAAGCTTTGATGGAGAGCTCTCCATCAAAGCTCTCTATTAGATCTCTATGCATTAGGCTAGGGTTAGGGAAAGGGAGAGGAAAGAGAGGGGAAGGGAGAAAAGGAGAAAGGGGGAAGGGAGAGAAGCTCACCTAAACCCTATTTCCAAGCTTTCCATGAAAGCTTGGAAGAACACATAAAAGCATGAAAGAGGGAAGAAAGCAAGAAGAGAGCTTACCTTGGAGAGGGAGACTTGATTGATTGAAGGCCCTTGAGGGATGAGTAGAGGTAGAAAGAAAACTCGCACTATAGGCGTAGCTCTGCATGTGCAGCAATAGGGAAGTAGGTAGGTATTGACACCGGTCCGCGGTGATTTAGGCTGGAGTCATAGTTTCGTAGGTCACTGCTGAGCAACGAAATTTCACTCCTAGTTTCGATGCTGAGCATCGTCTTTTCGCTAGCATGTTTTCGCTATTGTGTAGCGAAAAAGTGTAGCGAAAAAACGCTGATGTAAGCTATCTAACAGCAAAAACCTGGGTAAAGTTATGTTTGCAGTACTGGGTGTTCTTGTGTGTTTTGTATGAATCCTAAATCAATTTTGGCCAAGTTAAAGATGTCTGACAGTGATCATCAAGGACTGGAAGTTGAATCTGGGGCATGGTTGAGAGAAAAAATCCGATGTGTGTATGTGATCAATGCAAGGGCTAGTATATATGACAACGTCATATAACAATTGAGCATGTCCAAACATATGGTCTTCATCATGAGGTAGTGGCACGACCAAGTGTAGATGATAACATAGAGAAGAACCATAGGAGAGTTCTAGGTAACATGCCACAACATTCGATGACATCGGGTAGAGTGCAAAAGGTGGAAAGGCTTCATATATCGAAAGCATGGCTGAGACTCATCTTCCCCAACATGAATGAGGTGCCTCCACCATTGCCACATGAGGAGGAAGAGAATCTCATCATGGATGATATGGTGAATGACTTGTTTGGGGGACGAGAGGTCATAGATAATATTGAGCAAGCTCCAATGTCACAAGAGGAGGAAACCTTGCATAGAGAGGCAAGCACACCTTTGTATGAGGGATGTTTGTACTCCACACTGCGAGCAAACTTGGAGCTATTGAACTTGCAAACAACTTATGGATGGAGTGATGCAAATGTCACAAATCTTCTTCGGTAAGACCGCTTCATTCTATTGAAAATATTTCATGTTCTATATACTCTCCTTGCTAATATTTTGACATATGATTTCTTACCCTATGTTGTAGGCTTCTTAAGAAGATCCTTCCCCCCCTCAAAATCTATTACCACTCATGAGACGGGTGTCGTAAAATGCTCTCTATGCTAGGTCTCGGGGGGTACACTACTAGAAAACCCTAGGTATCACGTGCATTCAAGAGGTATTTAAAAAATCCCTTAACTAAAATTTTTCCCCCAATAAATCAACCCCTCTTTACTTATAAACTATCGGATTTTTTTCTAAAGTTAAATTAAAAAACCCCTCCTGTTAATATAATCCTGTTAATTTTTTTCAATGTACTAATTAAAAAACCCCTCCTGTTGAACTCACGTGGTACACTAAATTTTTTTTTAGGTGAACCCCCTAAGTGCTAGGTATGGATTACACAAAAATACATGCATGTCCCAATGATTGCATGCTATTTAGAGGGGTTAATAAATATGCAACACAATGTCTACAATGTGGGGAGAGCTACTATAGGGATGATATGCAATGTCCCAATGATTGCATGCTATTTAGAGGGGTTAATAAATATGCAACACAATGTCTACAATGTGGGGAGAGCTACTATAGGGATGATATGCAATGTGATAATGTTCCCTGAAAGGTTTTGAGACACTTCCTCATCATTCCTCGCATCCAAGACATGTTTAAATGTAAGGGGATTGCAGAA
Organism: Cibotium barometz; assembly: GCF_041138505.1. Lineage (NCBI taxonomy): Eukaryota > Viridiplantae > Streptophyta > Polypodiopsida > Cyatheales > Cibotiaceae > Cibotium > Cibotium barometz. The sequence goes on from NC_141084.1 coordinate 47,394,165, forward strand.
CTCAAACGTGGCATGCTACTCATCGCTCGACCAATAGCATCATGAGGATTGTAGCTGATTCACCACAGCATGGCAACATGTGGAGCATCAATGGCCAGAGTTTAAAGACGAGCCTCCTCACTTACGTCTTGGCTTGGGCATGGATGGTGTTAACCCATTTGGCTTCAAGTCCACATCATGGTCTACTTGGCCTATTGTATTGGTGAATTACAACCTCCTTCCATGGGTGGCAACACGAAAGGTCACATCATGCTTGCTCTCCTTGTACCAGGCAAATATAAGGTGGAAAACATGGATGTGTACCTCAAGCCTTTGATTGAGGAGCTTGAGACACTATGGCGAGGTATCAAAGTACATGATGTTTCAAGGCCAATAAATAAGCGTGAGGTAGAGGTGAATGGAGTTTTACTTTGGTCAAGGCATGACTATCTCAGGTTCTCAGAGTGCTCAAGTACCTACTTGAACCTTATATGCAGTTTTAGCCTTTAAACTTTAAGTTTATATCTCTATCTCAATCATCTCAATTAAAATAGGTTTGGCAACCTCCGAACATCATGCATGTTCAATTTTCTAACCATCACTTGTTTTGAAAAGACCCTCTACACTTTAGAAGGTGGTGTATGACAAACGTCATTGATTTCTCCCTCCTTGACATGCCAAGTATATGCCACATGATGTCTCACCACTTGTGATGAGAGGTAGAGATTGATTGAGGCATGGAGAAGCACTCCCAATCCACCACCAAATGGGATGTCTAGACACTCAATCTTCTTTTGACCTCCATATTGGTGTGACATAACGATCAATCATTTCTTAGATCCCATGCATATCTTCAAGAATGTGGCAACAAATATTTGGGACCATTTAATTGGTAAAAGAGATACAAAGGGTGCAAGGGATGACTTACAAAATATTGGACGCCTTCAAAGTGCATGGCCAATTGAAAGTGAGAGTGGTAAAATAGTCCTACGAAAGGCACCATGGGTATTAACCAAAAGGGAACACAATAAGGAAAAAAGTGTGATCGCCTCTTTTTGTACACCAACGTGGGAGTAATGAATTCATTGAAGGGTGGCTTCATAAAGACCAAAAAGAAAGGAGAGGAACAATTATATGGCCTCAAGACACATGATTAGCACAAGATATTACATATATATAAATATTCACCTTTTCATTTTCTCTTTGTAGTACATAATTTGTAAGCTCATATGCTAACTTCCTTTTTTTTCTATGCATAGTTTATTCTTCCAATTGCTATAGTTGGTTGTGGAGACAATAAGGTGAGAGAGGCTATTTACAAAATGGGAAGCTTGGTGAGGTATGAATCTTCTCTTCAATTCACTAAGTTATATCGCTTATTTGGAATTCTTGTGCACTCACAAGTTATGTATTGTTAAATAGTACACATAATTGCTATGTATGTAGGTACATATCCTTAAATGAGATAGATCCTACATCCATTGAGATGGCTTGTCTCTCAATGCAATTGAGGCAGTGTGTATGATCGGGGACAACTTCCCTAGAACAATTATCACTAGCCAATTGCATCTTGTGGTGCATTTGGTTGATAAAGTGGTGTTGTGTGGCGTTGTTCATGTTCGATGGATGTTTTTCCTTGAAAGGTTCATGAAAACCTTGAAGGAATTTGCGAGACAAAGAGCAAGGCCATAAGCAAGCATGGCAGAGGGATGGTTGATGCAAGAGTCTCTTGTGTACATCTCAAAACATCTATCTCGCATAGATCCTTCTATGCCACGATTATGGAGAAATGAGGAGAATGACTGACTAATCACTAATGTGCCTGAGGGAAAAGAAAGCAACGAAGATTGAATGAAGCATTACACCACAAGTTGAATACATTCTGCATTCTAAATAGTCCCATCATGGAGAAGTAGATTGGGAGATTCAAGGATGCAATCAATAGACGAAAGCATGAGAGAAGAGTTTTCAGAAGAGTAAATAGACGCTTGCCATTCCTGCCTAGCTTGGAACCTCTACCAAATGTGAGTGACTTAGTTTCAATCGACAAAGGGTTGGCTACTTCTTGCTACTCCAGCTAATAGAAACACTCTCAAAGGAGACCATAAAGACACTAGTCTATCTCTTTTTTGAGACACTATTAGCCCAATCTACATTTGTGTGTACCTCCAACCTCATAAAAAAGTTCATAATGTATTGTGTACTTTATGTACCACCAAGCATCCTCATAGCCGCATTTAAATGCAGCTTCCTCGAGGCTTTCATAAAGTAGCTCATCAATCCAACCAAATAGCTCAACTATAGCCTAATGATAGCCATGTAAACTACTATGCATCTATACATAGTAGGGTCCTCCAAGAGATCATAGACAATCTCATGTTTTCACACTGAGATTGGCTTACACCTTATCTTCTCATATTTGGAAAACATGTCCAAAGCATTTTAAAATTCTTCCTAAGAGGCCTCTTCACCTCATCATCACTGCGTTTCAAGAAAATATCCAATTTTTTGAATCTAAAATTTGAATTCTATACAGTTCTCTGGCATTGGTAATCCTAGTTCATTTTTGGTTCTGGCCTTGCAAGTTGTTAGTTCTTCATATGGTTGAACTCCTTAAACTCCATTTGAGGCCCCTAGATCATATCAGATTTGCTGTTGTTTACTATATGGCCTGAATTGAAAACTAGTCATCTGTATGTCCAAATGAAAACCAAATGGAATGACCTTTGGTACAAGTGTTATGAAACCTTTGGAGAAGAGCCCTATAAGATCATATTTGAATTTTGTTCAATATCTTGGTCTAAAACCCCTGATTTTTGAATTGTACGTGAATCGTACCTGTTCTGATTTCCTAAACCCAACAGCCTTTGTGGTTGTTAAGTGCACACTACGAACTTTTGCCTCTGTGTGTTCCAGGTTTGGTCTCCCTAAGGCTATCCCAGTATCATATGAGATTAGGTTGTGGCTCGATCTTGTATCTATCAAGCAACAATTGTTGCAATTCCCTTATTTGTTGTGAGTCCCAACTTGAGTCTTGTTGGTTCAATGTTTAGATCCTCTTCGTCCACCAGGGTTATGGATGCCATGTTGACATGAATCAAGCCCTTCTGTATTTTAGCTTTTGCTTGCCTAGCTTTAGCCTCGTCTTGCGCTTGCTGGATCCTTTCTTTTGCTAATTGCTTCTATTGTTTTAAGAGGTGTTCTTGGAAGAGTATCTCCTCGGTTGATGTTCCAAAGTATTTTTTTAGTTTACTCCCATTGACATAGCCCTCCATTTGGATGCCATCAATTGTCTCTATTCGGAAGACAGACCCTTGAGGTGTGATTTTTGATACGCAGAATGGTCCCAGACCGCGGTATTTCAGTTTCTTTTTCCTGGCACTTCCCACACCATACATGAGGACAAGATCCCCCGTTTTTAACTCTTTTTACTTGAGGTTTCTATTAAACCAATGTTTTCTGCGTAACTTTTCAACCATGAGTCCGTATGATGCTATCAATTGGGTTTCATCCAATTTTTCCAAGTCAATTAGCCTTTTAGCTAATGCATTTTCAGTTAGACGTTCTTGTATAGCAATTCTTAAGCTTGGGACTAAGTATTCCATGGGCATAACCGCTTCAACACCATAAGCTAGACGGAAAGGAGTATATCCTGTGGCCACCTTATAGGATGTGCTGTAGGCCCAAAGAGCTGCTGTAAGCTTATGCTCCCAATCTGTTCAACTTGCTTCCACAGTTTTTGTCAAGATGGTACACAAAATCTTATTGGTACTTTTCGCTTGACCATTTGCTTGGGGGTAGTATGGTGATGATTTACGATAGATTACCAAGAAACCTGCAAGCAATTTATTAATCACCTCATTAATGAAATGTGAGTAGCAGTCACTCACCAATTCCAATGGGCAGCCGAATCGTGATATGATTTGCTCATATACAAATTTCGCTTTCCCTCCTTAAGACTAAATTCCTTCTTTATAGCCGACTCTCACAGCCTTAGTTTTGTCAATTCGTTGGTTTTGGTCTTCTCATGAAACAACAGGATTTCGTTCACGTCATGAAACAAAAAGTGTTTCACGCCGTGAACTGCTTCGAAAATGGTTCACGTCGTGGAAGTCTACTGCACTTTCACGTGATCCAATTTTTAGCAGACTGAATCGTGTCAGAGGTGTGAGGATAAGGGTTTCTATTTTTGGAATGTAATCCCATGATTTTTGACAAAAATCTCGGCACTAATTTTGTGAGCGACTCATGATGTGAAATTGTAGGAAAATGATTCACGTCGTAAACAACCTCCTGCACTTTCACGTAGAGTTTTTCGCATCGGCAATTTGTAGTCTTGGGTGCATAATACTTATCCAAAAGATGAAAATTAGATTGTGCCAATGCTAGGGAATGAAATGCAAGTTCCCGGCTCAATCAATGGTTCCTTATGTTTTTGATTTTTTTGAATTTTTTGAGAAAAGAAGAAAACAACACACAACCTACTTCTTCACGTTGGTGTTTTTTGTGGTGCTAACATCAAACTTATCAAGAGTAACCAATGAATCCTTTACTAAACTACTTTCTACAACATTCGTAACATTAAAACTATATAAATGTTTTCTCAACCACACACATCTTATCCTTCCATTTTCCACACAATGCATTATCAAAATGCTAAGGCAACAATGAATACTATGCAATGGGAGCTAAAACTCAAAGAGAATGAAAGAAACAAAGGTGTTTCCCCGACAGCGGCGCCAAAAATGTTATGCTTAACCACACCTCCAAGAGGGAACTCTACACATTCACCTAGTGGATGAGCAATGGAACACAACCGTCATGGGCCTGTACTTACCATGCTTTGAGCTCATGTCTCTTGAAGCCTCCAAGCTCGCATGTATGCTCCAAACTCCAAGCTCCACCTCCACAATGTTACCGTGGAGTTGCTCATGCCATCACATAGGCGAATCACACTCTCTCTGACTCTCTCATACAAGCATAAACACACAAGCATGAAAGAGGCACAATGCTAGAATGCTCTCACTCCTCATCACTCTCTCACAAGTACAAGGGGAGATCTCTCAATAGCACAAAGGGGATTGTGTCTTTTCATTATGAGAAATTACCTTATATACAATTGGCCCTTATTCACACTTGGGCGCCCAAAACTTACTAACTAGGACTTGGGTGGCCAATGTCTCATAATGTACAACCTTCATATACTGCCTTTACATGACATTTATTAATGTCCTCAATTGAGGATCATGGTGTTAATCCAAATGGGATTAACAAGGGCTTGTACAATGGTCTTTCATATTATTAGCCTCGACTTAGGTGCACTTTGAGGCTGGAATATAGCATGTTTTGAGTTCCCTTGTGTTGTGGTTGGCGAGAGGTGTTAATTGTTGGATTAAATGCTATTACTTTTAACCAGAATGCAATTTTGTGCTGGTGTGTGCATGTTTGGAAAGTGATGCTATTGTTTTCTATCTGCTGAAGGTTGTTTGGTGTGGGATTCACTCGACTTTTCACTCCACTCAAAAAAAATTACTCGAGAAATATATTCCCTTGAAGCGGCCTACTTCTAACTATAGTCCCGATTAGTGTGCACATTGGTCTTCCAAGAATGCAAGCACATCGGCATTAACCCCAGGTGAAAAAACCTTGGCTAAATAAACTAGCTTCTAAAATGTGAAAGGTGTCAATAGCAAGGGGGAGTGCCCAAGCCCTCTTATGGTGGTACATGTTCTCCAGATTCCTATTTTATGCAAGCTAATCATAATCTTCATATCTAGTTCAAGAAAAAACCTTGGTTAGTAAGCAAGACAACTCCCAAAATATGCAAGATGCTAACACAACAAGGGAAAGTGTCACCTTCTTCTTGTTCTTGGGGATTAAGGTTATAAATAAGCTCAAGATTCTTATGAGAGAACATGCAAGCACCATTTTGATATAAGTAATAACACTAGTCAAGTAATTGAGTCCAAAATTAGGCTAACGCGATATTTTTAACTTTGAAGAGATAGACTTTAAATTCATGAAAATATTTGAGAATGTTTAGTTACCATGCATTAAACTAGGTTTGATTAAAATTGACTTGAAAATATTTGAGAATGTTTAGTGTCCATGCATCAAACTAGGTTCAAAATATATTTTTTAAAGAAATATTCAAAATACTATAATAGCCTTATCACAAAATTACTAGCATAGAAATGTTGTAATTTATCCTTAAGGATCTAATGTGTATTAAAAAGTTTGTTTAGATTCCTAAAGGTTCATGCAAATTTCCTAAATACATATAGAAGTATTGCATAAATAGTGTCCTTAAGATTTTATTTAAGGTATTTTTAAAGCATTAATTTCTAAAATTCACACTTTTTTACAAAAAGTACCTAAATGATGATAATGGAAGACTTTGTTTTTAAAACTTTGTTGGCTCTTAATATTTTTTCCTTCAAACATCTTATGCTAAGAGTATTAACCTAGTAGGAATTTGTTTCAAACAAATATACTTAAAAGGAAATGAGTTTTTTACAAAATTCTCTAAAATCCACAAAAAGTGCTTTTTTTAATAACATGCATGTAAAACATGATTTCTTTTGGTGCTTACAACCTCCTCCAAATTATCATTAAGAGAGAAATATAGAAATCAAGTGTCAATGGCATTATGCCAAATTGTATGGTGTTGATCGAAAGAAATCAATTGTTACAAGTTATTAGTAAATGGGTGAAGATTTAGATGTCATCATGACACCCACGAAAAGTGCTAACCACATGTTGTGTGCTAAGCACATGAATTGTGGAATGGAGTGCAAAAACTGTGAGTCACTAATGTTCCTGTGGAGCTATTCAAGGTTGTTCTTGGAGCTTGATTAGCAATGAGAATGATTATGCATTTTCCATCGGTGTGTCATTGTTAAACTTATCTTAATCAAGCTGTAATTATGAATTCTATTATTTTTTGAACTCCACTTTTCAATTAGAGAATCCAAAATCAACTAGAGATTAAACTTCAGGCTAATGGGCCTCGATTAGTTATTCGACCTCTAGAAGTTTGGATCTAGTCATTTAACCTAAACTTTATGTACATCATCTAACTATTCAAGGTATGTCAAGGATAGAGGGTATAGTTAGTAGGGACAATGGCCCAATTTATTATTGTGTCAGAATAGCTAAAGCTCCAAGCGTTTCCATGTAAAAAGATGGTTAAGCCATAACTTTTTTTTTAAAAAAAACTTTTCAATTCTCTTGGAAACCTTTAAAATTTTAAGCTTGGATGGGTAACTTTGATGTTTACATTACATAATTAGATTATAGACTAAAGAGCACTCTTTTGGCTACCCACCAACGAGAGCCACCCCCTCACCCCCCCAACCTTCCCACCCACCCTTTTGGCTAGTGTGCCAACACAAGGTTGTCTACAGATATAGGTGATCTCTTGGAGGACCCTAATATGTATATGCGCATCGTAGTAGTTTGATTTACATGACTACCACTAGGCTAAATTTGAGCTATTCGGCTAGATTGATGAGCTAGTTTATGTAGGCCCCCGAGAAAGCCACATTTAAATGCGGCTAGGGGGATTCTTATGTATATAAAGTACACAACACATTATTCTTAAGTACATAAAGTACACAATACATTATGCTCAGGTACATAAAGTACACAATACACTATGGGCTTTTTTATGAGGCTGGATAGATACATGGGTATACACAAATTAGGATAATAGTTTCTTAGACTGGAGATATACTAGTGCCTTTATGGTCTTGTTTGGGAGTGTTTCTATTAGCTAGAGTAGCAAGAAGTAGTCAACCCTTTGTCGAGTAGTACACTAAGTATAGGAGGGGAGTTGCTATTGGCAACACGTGAGGTAGCTTGGTTATAGAAGCTGCTTAGTACTTACAGATATGGGTCAGCCCATGGGTAAGGCAATTGTTGTTTTTTGTGACAACATGAGCAAAATATAGTTGGCCACATCAATTGGCAAATAACCTAGTGTATCAAGTTAGGACAAAGCACATCAAGGTGCATTATCATTTTGTGGGGATAATGTTCAAAAAGTTTCTAGAAGGTGATGTGAATGGTTTATGTCAGCACAGTAGATGAGATGGTTGATATCTCAACAAAGGCATTGGGTACAGAGAAGCTTCAGAGGTTGAGAAGATTAGTTAGAGTAAAAGGTATGGAGTTGAACTCGAAGGGGAGTGTTGAGATACCACGCTTAGCTAGTGAGGATATTGATGGCATGTTAGGATGACACCTCCACACTTATAACACTGGCATGGTTGGTGAGATTGTAGTTGGTATAACTGCCAATGGTTTACAAGCTATATGACAAACCACTTTGGTTTACTGGAGTTATATCATAGCTTTATAACATCATCTCATATAGTTGAATGTTGATGTTAAAATTCTCTAGACACAACCACATCCACAATCATGATGTTAAACCATCAAATTTATGAGCACCTTTTGAAAACTCTGCCCTTTGTGGTGAATGGCTTGACTTTGTGGCACCTTGTTGATCAATTGAAATAAAGGTTTTTGTATTCATTTATTTGGATTATGACATTATTTGCTCCTCTACATGGTTATTGGTTGTTGTACCTTGATCTTGAGATATACTAATTGGATGGGATGTGGTACCCACTATGAGTTGGGCGGCGAAGGGGGGGAAACTTTATACATATGTAACATAACACCTAAGTGGACAGACATGTTTTTCTTTAATTAGGGGACTTACGTACCATGTTCATGCAAGGGGGATTACATAAATACATACCATGTGCATGCAAGGGGGGAAACTTTATACATACGAAATATAACACCTAAGTGCACAGACATGGTTTTCTTTAATAAGGGGACTTACGTACCATGTGCATGCAAGGGGGATTAGGTGAATATTTCTTTTATTTAAATTTATAGATGGGGTTTTCAATATAAAATCATAACATGTGTAGTTACAAAATGGGGGTGAATTGTGTTAAACAATGTAAAATCACATGTTGGCATGCATATGCACATGCTAATGGATTTTTATAGAATGGCCTCCCTGATCATTTGCCTTTATTTCCTACTTTGGGAGTGTAGTCAATCTCTTAAAAAAACTTTGGTTAAGTCCATCCCCTAGGTATATGTGCACTTTGACCACTCAAGTCTTTGCTCTCTTTGTGTTTCTAGAAAATTCTTTGACACTAAAATTTGGTAAAGTTTAGGTTTCTAATTGCCTTTTTTAATGCTTCCTCCTTTAAGAATGCCATTGGTGTTTATGAGACCTTTTTCCTTCTTTTTCAAGTTCTTTAAATATGATAGGACATGTATCTTTTACAACATCCTTGCACTTAACACTCCTTAGGTACTATAACATGACATAAAAGTGTACTTTTAAAGATTTGAAAAAAGATTTATTTCTTTCACAACAAAATTGATTTGATAAGTCCTTCTCCATTATGACAAAGTTATTGACGTGGGGAAAAAACTATCGTACATCATGGTTACACCATATTCAATAGAGTCTGATGAATCAAGAACTCAAAATACCTATATCATTTAGGAAAAAATCTCATTTAATTAGAAAACATTTTAGGCATAAATGTTTCCTTGACCATGCTCAATCTTCATAACCAAGAAATCCAAGGGAAATTATTGTCATGGAGAGAAAAATCATACTGCATGGTCACATCCTTTTATTCCTCTTTGGAATTAAATGCAAGTTCAAAAATTATTTTTGTATTTAGCATTGAAATGAGCATCATTGAGGAGTGAATTATGCATGAGATAATTTTATGAGTTTTATTTAGTATCTAGTTAATCATGATAAAATTGATGCATGATGCAAAAGACATTTTCAATGCCTAAGAATTTTATGAGTTTTATTCAGTATGTAGTAACCACCATGCATACAAAAGGCATCTTCAATGTGTCAAGCAATAATCTACTAGAGCTTCATTAATGCCACTAGAGGTAAGATCAAAACAATGCCACTAGAGGTAAGATTCAAGCTCTTCAATGTCCCTCAATGGTGCTCAAGAAAGGGGCTCCCTCTTAATGGTGTTGCTAAGGTCTCCCTCTCTTTTCAAATTCCAAGTGGAAACTAAAAATTATATCAAGGTTGCTATTAAAATGGTTGATAATTAAAAGCAAATAGAAAAATGATCATGAAGGTTAAGGACAATGAACATTTATGCATCTTGGTGTTGATAGAGTATGTTCAAGATGAAGAGTCCGTTATAGGTCCTCATCACCACTACCAAAGCAAGAGTGGAGTATTAAAGTTCACGTGATAAGGATGGTCCAAAAAGGAGGAGTCTAATCGGGTGGTTCCCAATAAGTTAGTATATGAGTGGAGTGGTGGAGTTTGGAGGGTTAGGCATGCTTGGTCTTTTGATGCTTATAACTATTATTGGCTTGCACATCCAACCCTCCATGCATGGGGCTAGCATTTAGACAATGCCTTAAAAAAGACTCACATATATATTTTTTAAAGGTTACTGAGATGCCTCTTTGATTACATAACTTGTTAATGTGTGTGTGTGTGTGTGTGTGTGTGTGTATTGAGATTATTTGTTCATGAGATTAAATGTTTAATTCTTGGTGAGTTCATTATGGAAAAACACAAGCTAGAGTTTTCAAGTAGAGATATGGGGATAGATGTTGCATTAGGTTCAAAGATAACCAAATTTTGTAACACAACTTTAAAACTTCATCATCAGCTTTTTATGCTAGATGATATTCCATGGTGTGTTACAATAAAGTTAATTTGGTTAACTCCATTGAATAAAATAACCTTAGGAATATAATGATTTTTTTCAAATTATTGATAATGTTTTATAAAAAACCCATTACCCAATGTGCACAAATTAAAGGAAAGAAAAAAAAAACTTAGAAGTTAGTAAAGGGGTTCTCCCATGGCCCGTGTAGTCTCATTATGAGGGCCGAGGTGGGATGCAAGTGAGCTACACGGCGGTGGCGGGGGGCTGTTTGTGTGAGCCGGTGGATTACTCCACCTTCCCAACACCAGAAATGAACGAGTGCAAAGATTTTACATACCCAGGATTCCAAGATTATGTTAGGATGATTGAAGTGGGCAAGTGGTGTTAGAAGAAGAAAAGACTAAACGGCACACGGTTAGGAAGGAATGCGTGACGATGAAGGCCCACGTGATCACCCAGCTGGCGTGACTGAATGTCGTCGTAGTCTGTAGTACAAGGACAGGTGTCACAATAGGGGACAATAATAAAGTTGACTTGAAATCTTTTACACGTAGCAGCTCTCGCACATGGTTGGGTGCCCACAAAGTGGTCAAATGTGTCGTGCTCCCAATCTCCGACCGTTGGAAATTGTTTTCTAGTCTGTTGTCGTGGTCAAATGTGTCGTACAAGGACAGGTGTCACCATAGACGACAATAATAAAGTTGACTTGAAATCTTTTACACGTAGCAGCTCGCGGTGCCCACAAAGTGCTACATGGTTAAATACGCCTCACATGAATCATGGGTTGAAGAGGAAAATACAATTTTTACCAAGTATTTTTCCCATACTTTCATCAAATTAATACTATTTTTTAAAAATTTGAGAGGAAGCATTTTTCCTTCTCCTCCCAAGATGAGACGGATTTTTTAAAAGTTGAGCACGCTCCCAGAATAAAGAGAACCCATCTTTTGCTAAACCCTGGCTGGCTGACTCTTGCTTCACTGTTTTACCACCCTTCAAAATGAATCATATTTAACTATGGTTGCTTGGAATGCACCACCCTTCAAAAATAATATTCTCCTTCACTTTCTCCTTTCTTCTTTTGAACAATCATTTTCTCCTTGCTTTCTTTGAATAATATAACTAAAACTGGAAACACCATTTTGTGAAGGTTTTTTCCTCCCCCTATCATTTTGAGAAGTAATTCTCAAAATTTGAGCCAGCTCAAGTGTGAATTAAAAAATACCCTTTTGTGTGAATTTTGATCTAATAAAATGATTCTTTTTTTAATAAACTTACAGGTTTTTTTTTCAAAATGCCATTTAAAACCCCCTTATCTAAACTTCGATTTTTGTAAAAAAAAATCAGAATCTTGGTTAGAAAAACCTCTCCTAATGATCGCACATAGTAGACTTATATATTTTTTAGTGAACCACCCGAGCCCGAAGTCAAGTTCATATCTCCGTGTATTGATAGTTTGGAGTTCATGTCGTACAGGTAAAAGGTTTTTGTTTGTCTTGCAGAGCTAGGAAGGATCGGCGTATTGTTATAGTCAATTGTGAGTCATGCAAGTTAAAGCCTCATCACACCAAGTAACGTTGTATTTTAATGGGCACGTCATGCCCGTTTTGGGTATTTTACCCATAAAATATAGTCACTTATATTTTGAGTGGCTGTCGTCAAAAAATAAGGTAAAATATGAAAAAATGGAAACTACTTCTACTATTCCTGTCATTTGGAAGGGTGCCCTAGGTCGTCAAACATCATCCTTGCCACCAAGAGAGGGCGAAGAGATGATAACCTGTTAACCCCTTAATGATGGGGTCACACCAAGGAGTAGTGGGTTTTTCAAAAATCCCACCCGTTTTGCTAGACCCTCTTAAAATACTAGAAAATAGGGAGATAACAATCATTGTTTCTTCTTACACTAAAGAGTTGAGCAAGTAGAATTATGGTTGCTCTTGTGCCTGTTACCTAATTCATTGACCTCTTTTATGTTTCATTCTCCTCTTCCAAACATGGGGGGATGGGTAAGATTATTATTTCTTCCCTACAAGTACCATTATATTAGTGCAATGTTTTCTTGGTAACTATATACATACATACATACATACATACATACATACATACATATATATACATACTTACTTATACACATATACAAATATACCTACATTCATACATATATTTATGTATATGTGTATATGTATGTATATGTATGTGTGTGTATGCATACATAGACATATTCATACATAACCATATAAATATATAATATCTATATACATATATTCATACATATACGTATACATATACATATATTTATATATATATACCTATATTATAGGTATATTCATATGTATATATTTATTATTGTGTGAGAATAGCTAAAAGCCCTTTGGTTAGACATGTCTCTGTAAAAAGATGGTTAAGTCGTGACTTTTTTTAAAAAAAAACTTTTCAATTCTCTTTGAATGTATAAACAATCGCTTGAAAGGTAGGGAAACCTTTAAAATTTGAAGCTTGGACGAGTAACTTTGATGTTTACATTACCATAATTAGATTATAGACTAAAGAGCACTCTTTTGACTACCCACAAGAGCCACTCCAGCCCCACAACCTTCCCACCCTCCCTTTTGACTAGTGAGGGTAATCTCCAAAGACTATAGGAACTATACACACATGTATTTGACTAGTATATCAATAAGAGAAAATTGGGTTTGAGTTGCTCAATTAAATTTTGCGACATCTCTAACTCACACTATATCGAGAGCTATAGCCATGTGGCAGAAAGCTGTATCTCCTCTCTCTAGCCACATGGCAAAAGTGTAAGGCTGGCGCAGACTATGCATGGGTAGGGGTAGTGCTGTAGCAGTAGCACCGCATGGGTGCAGAACTTGTTAATCTTAATGGATTTTGCTTATGACAATGCTTTTAGAGTCTTCACTCTTCATTCATGTATAAATCCACACAATTATAGCTTTCAAATTGTATGTAAAGGCCATCTTGAAATATTGAACTTTGGTATACATTTTGGGCTAATTTTTACAGGAAGTAAAAATCAACATGGTTGGAAACCAACTGCAATCTATTAGTTCAAATATCCTATCATTGAGCTTGCAACCATAAGAGCTGTGGACGTTTTTATCTTGCCCTCATTAAATTCTCTTCCAAATAAGGACGGTTGTTGTGAATTTAAAGCACCATGGAAACACATTGTTTGTCAATTGTCAAATGGTGTGACGAGTGCCACTGTACCAGCAGTTCCCCACTTCAAGGACCACATGCCCCTGAACCCAATGATTGAATTGAAAGGTTTTATTGAGCATTGTTCAATTGGTTTTGGAAATAAAGTTGTACCGATCATTTGTGCCACTTTATATTAATAGTAACAAAAGCTGCCCTTTACAAAAAGTCATCCTACATCCCTTCTCTTAATTATACAGTACATCAACTCTAAAAAAGAGTTGGATTGAAGAGTTGTCCTTATTTTTTGATTGCTCGAAAGAAGCTTTTGGATAGTTCAAAGGTACAGCAACGGAGAAAAAAGGTATGAACGTGAGACCTTGGAAGGTCATGTGGGGACCGTGGGCGGAAAGCAGCTGCGCGGCTGAACCTTGATTGCTCTGTATAAAATTAGCGTGCATAATGTGCTTGCAAGCGCGGGCGGGTCCTCTGTCTCTCTCTCTCACACACACACTCTCTCTCTCTCTCTCTCAGTTACACACACAGAGCCCCGCCCCCGCCCCCGCCCCCCCCCCCCCCCCCCCCGGGGCGCAATATCACACATCTTGGGCTGGCGCAGCCTCATCACAATCCTATACATATACAAATCGTCTTGTATCATGGGACGTGCACCGTGCTGCAACAAGGTTGGCCTGAACAAGGGTGCGTGGACTGTCGAAGAAGACGAGAAGCTCATCGCATTCATGCAAAAAACCAATGGCCACGGCAGCTGGCGAAACCTCCCCCAACGAGCTGGTGGCACGGCTAAATCATAATTCTCGATATTAAACTTCCTATCATCCCCCTTAACTCGCGTCTAAATTCGTAATTTTTTGCATAATAGGGCTTCTGAGGTGCGGCAAGAGTTGCCGGCTGAGGTGGATCAATTACCTTCGTCCCAACATCAAGCGTGGCAACTTCTCGCCGGAGGAGGAAAGCAAGATCATACAACTGCACGCCTTGATGGGCAACAAGTAAGAAGAAACACTACTACTTCTGTTAATCAGCGGCCCTCCTTAGTTTTTCTATGCTTAGTGCAAAATACCTTAGAATTACTGCTGCGATTTCATGAAACTGTCATTGAATACCGCAGTTGTACTGCAATTATGCAGGTGGGCGAGCATCGCCACTCACCTCCCCGGCAGGACGGACAACGACATCAAGAACCACTGGAACACGCAGCTAGCGAAACGGTTGTCGACGATGGGAATCAATCCGGCCGCGACTACGCATTCGCCTATTAAGCTGGTTAAGCCGCCCTGTAAGCCTCGTCCCAATATCGAGGCATCCAGAGTCGGCCACATGGCCCAGTGGGAGATCACCAGGCTAGAAGCCGAGGCCAGGTTGGCAAGAGGTCCTCATAAGCAGACTGCTGCACTCCCTCACAGGCTGTTTCAACGTCGATCAGCCTCTCAAGACCATAGCAATAGCATCTCGCAAAGAGCAGTACAGAACTGCTTCACATTGAGAGATTGGGAACAGGCTTTGCACAATCAATGTGCTACAACCAGCCGGCAGCCCTTCAGTACAGCCGCTGCAACAGATCACAGTAACGCAGATGATCAAGGCGTTGCCGACGCATTGGATCATATGGATCTGGGCGTAATTTCATGGTGCTCCGGGCCGCTTGATCAAGCCATAGAGACAAATCCCAACCTCACGGCCACAACACACGAGACTGCGCCGTGTAAGGATATAACCCATACTGGATACCATAGTTTCTCTAGCTGTGCTTTTACTCCTCCGGAAAGCAGTGAAATCGATAGTTTCTCTAGCTGTGCTTTTAGCCCTCCCGAAAGCAGTGAAATCGATAGTTTCCTGTCGGAACTCCTCAATACATGTATTGGCTCCTTAGACCCATCCATTAGCCCTCAATCATGCACTTGAGGGACAATAATGAGGACTCCTGCAATCATGCACTTGAGTGACAATAATGAGGACTACTGGTCTAACACGCTAAAGCTTGTGGCCTACAAAATTATGGGATCAATAGGCTAGCGCTGCTGTAAATCACAATGTATATCTTTATGTTTAGATGGCTCTTTGAATAGCTGAGAATTCAGATTTGACCCTCATGAAATCTGTATGTATGACAACGAAGGTCTTCCCCACATTTTGTTTGTCTTCAGTCTATCTACATAACATAGTTTCCATGCTAAAAGCGGGGCTATGCATCCTAGCCTATACATGTTGTAATCAAAGCCCATTAGGTCAAGAAGGAAAATGAAATTTTAAGATATTTACATATATTTGTTTTTTTTTGTGTATTGAGGGTGAATATGAGAAGTTTGCCACATGTTTGTAATTATTTGTTTTTTGTGTATCAAATAAAATTTTGATATATATATATATATATATATATATATATATATATACACACACACACACACACACACAATGTGTGTGTGTGTGTGTGTGTGTGTAAGATATGCAAATATTTTCTTGTTGTGTATTAATGGTGCATATGAGAAGTTTGGTAGATATTTGTAATTATTTGTTTTTTGTGTATTGAACAGAATTTTGAGACGACACACACACACACACACACACATACAAGATATATACATATATTTGCTTCTTGTGTATTAATGGTGCATATGAGAAGTTTGGTAGATATTTGTAAATTTTTTTTTTTGTGTACTGATGGTGCATATGTAGCTTCTACTTATGTAACATGAGAACTTTGGTTAGCTTCTACTTGTGTAAAATTTGATCATGCATAGTTATCGAGTCAGTTTTATTTTATTTATAGTAAGCACTCATGGTGCATATGAGAGCTTTGGTGTAGCTTCTCCTTGTGTAAAATTTGATTATGCAAAATTATTGGGTGAATTTATTTTAATTTTATTTTTTCAACTTGAGTAGAAAGTGTAACAAAAACATGTAGCCCAAAGTGGATAAGGGTACATCATTGTAAGGGAATGACTCACGTTTGAATCTTGATAAGACATAATATATCACTTAGAATAAGAGAGATCTTCACAAATCTAGTAAGTTTGCAAGCTAGTTTGGATGTATGTTAACGATTGCACACATAAAAAGCTTGGTGCAGCACACAATCTAGACCATCATTGTAACATAGAAACCTATTTTTGGTCCTCATATTGTCATCAAGGAGGAGACATTGACCTCATTATTATAGGGACACAAACTTCTTTCATGGGGGTAAGCATTACTATACACTACAAGAGAATTGGGGGGGAGGGTGCGTGTGTGTTATATCTGTGAAACTTAACTGTATAATTTAGAGAGAGAAGGAACTAAGAGAAGTGCTTGTCATCTTGTTGATAAGAACACGGTTATACATAAATGCATTCATACATGCATTTATGCATGCGGTTATACATGCGGCTGCTAAATCATGGTCATCCATGATTTAGCTGCACTATGTATAGTTATACACATGTGTATAACCATGTTTATAATTGGAAAAACTAGGATTTAATGTTGATGCATAGCACACATCATGTACAACTCACTCCCTTAACTATAGGTACAATCACTCCCTTAACTGCATGTACAACCACTCCATTACTCCCCTTCTTGATGAAAGCCCCACTTTTCATGCAAGGAATCATCTCTAATCAATCACTTATTTGCTCTTTCCCTCCTATCTACTCACTCTCATTCCCCTCTTCCCTCTTTATCCACAAGCAAGCAAGCAATCTTGCCTCTTTCCCTTCCTCCACAAGTAAGCAAGCAATCTTCCCTCTTCCTTCGCCTCTTCCCTCTTCCCCTTCCTCCATAAGAAAGCAAGCAATCATCCCTCTTGAATCTTGCTCTCTCTTACCTAATCTCCCCCCACTCCTCTCTTCTCTCTTACCTAATCTCCCCCCACTCCTCTCTTACCTAATCTCCCCCCACTTCCCTCTTCTCTCTTCCTCTCTCCTATCTATTCTCCTTTCTATTTATTGTAAATGTTTCTATGAGATTGAGAATGCTATTGGAAAAGACTATGGTCAATATCTATTCAAACTCAGGAAAATTTAGAACTTTCAAGACCTTATAGCCCGTCTGATCAACAGTGAAGATATGACTATTGGAAATACTTCATTCTCCAATAATATAAAAGAAAAGTCCATCTACATAGACACAGGTAGAGGTAAAGTCACATCTTCATCTAGAGGCAAAGGTGTGGGCCGATATGGAAACAAGAATCATAGACAGCAATAACAGGAATCCAGTTCATAAATAGGTGGAAGAGGTTTCTCTAGAGGTAGGGGAAGCCACAAAGGTTGTGGTGGATGGTAAAGAAATCAGAGTGAGAATAGCATAGAGTGCTATTATATAGCAAACCATGGCATATAAATAAGGACTATAAAAAGCAGAATGACATAAAAAGTATAAAGTTGCAACAAGGAAACTATGCATCACCATGTAGGTAGGATGAAGATAGAAGTGAGTAACTTTTTATGATGTAGCATATGCTTAATTCCACAACTATGGATGCAACAATTTCAAGAGATGTATGGTATGTTGATTCGAGTGCCTCTAGCCACAGGACCGGCCACCACGGTGAGTGGTTCAAAGAATTAAGGGATTTAGAAAAACAAAGTTATGTTAAAACAAGTGATGATATAGCACACTTGTTGTTGGGAAAGTCCCTATGTCTATGCAAGATGGAAAAATAAACTATCTTACCGATGTTCTCTTACCGATATGCTTCATGTGCCAAACATAGCAAAGAACTTGGTTTAATTAAGCGTGGTCTACAAAGTGAGGTTTAAACCTGAGGGGATGTTATATAGAAGATTTCAATAACTAGTGCCACTTGGTTGCAAAGAGAAACAGAGTTCGCAAAATGCTTATATTAGATGTTAGCATGTCTATATTAGTGAAAATTATAATGTTTGCATATGGTATAAGTGTGATTATAGATGTTGATTTTTAAATAATGCATTAGATGACTTGAAGCAAGCACCTAGAGCATGGATGAGAAAAGATAGGGAAGTATCTTGTCACTATTTTAGATACCCAATGCTATTTTTTCATTTTATGTGAGAAAGACTGACAGGGGGATTATGCTAGCGGTCATCTATGTTGATGACTTGATTGTCAGGGAGATTATGCTATAGTGGTAATCTATGTTGATGACTTGATTGTCAGGTGATAGTGATGATGGTATTTATAAGATGAAGATTCTTCTTCAAAAGAAGTCTAAAGTGAACGATTTGGGTGAGCTATGATACTTCTTTGGTATAGAGGCGATTTGGCTCTTACAAAGACATGTTTGGGCATGTTATGGGACATGGTTGGTCTTGTTGTCTAGGTATGGGATGATAGGGTGTAAGCCAATATTAGTGCCATAGGAGCAGAACATGAGGTTGTCTACACATATAGGTGATCTCTTAGAGACCCTACTATGTACAGGGGCATAGTAGATAGTTTGATTTATATTACGACTAGGCCAAAGTTGAGCTATTTGATTGGATTGGTGAGTTAGTTTATGCAAGCCCCAAGGAAGCCACATTTAGCACATTTAGATATAGCTAGGAGGATACTTAGGTACATAAAGTTCATAGTAAATTATGGACTTCTCTATGAGGTTGGGATATAGGTACATGGGTACATTGGGTTAGAAGTGTCTTAGACAAGAGATCCACTAGCTACTTTATGTTCTCTTTTAGGAGTGGTGATGTTTTAGCAAGATTAGAGAAGTAGCTAATGGTTACTTTGTCAAGTACAGAGACTAAGTACAAGGGTGCGACTATGGCAACATTTAAGGTAGCTTGGTTGCAGAAGCTACTTATAGATATGGGTAAGCCCATGGATAAGGCAATTGTTATTTATTGTGACAACACTAGTGTATCATGTTAGGACAAAGCACATTGAGGTACATTATCACTTAATAAGGGATAATGTTCTAGTAGGTGATGTTGTGCATTTGGTTTATGTCAGCATAAGGGATTAGGTGGCTGGCATCTCCACAAAAAAAGGCATTGGGTAGTATAAAGAAGCTTTGCAAGTTAAGAAGCTTCCTACTAGGAGTGGAGGGTATAGAGTTAAGCTTGAGGGGAAGTATGGAGATATCAAGCTTAAATAGTATGGAGATATCAAGCTTAAATAGTATGGATATGGATAACACGCGAGGATGAAACCTCCACACTTATGATGTTGTCATGGTTGGTGATATTATGATTGATATGCCACCAACCAATGGTTTATAGATTATATGACAACCAGTTTAATTTCTAGAGCTATGGTATAGTTATAGTGCTAGCTCATATAGTGAGGTTCAAACTATGAACCTTGTGTATTTTAGTAGTAGACTACTTTTCCTTATAGTATATAGAGTACTTTTCCTTATAGATGTACTCTTATCTTTATGCTATAGTTATAGAGTAAGAAGAAATAAGGAAACTCGACCATACATCTCTCTTTTATGCGCTTCTCTACTCGTGTGTGTGCGTGTGAAGAAGTTCACTTAAAGAGCTCCAGCTCAAACTCTCCCCCACATTCTTCTCATTAATTGAGTTGCCTAAATACAGTGAGATGTTTGGGAGCTCAAGAAGCACATCTAAGATACTCACTCTCAAAAACCATATTCAACAAATTGCTAAGTGAAAATGGTTCTACATACAACTTGAGATTAAGAGACTTTCATAATTAACTTGTATTGCAACCATAGCAAAAACAATGGACTTGAACATCTTGAATGAAGGTTATGAAAACCTTGTTCAAAGAATAAATGGACTTTAAACTAACTTGGAAGAAGTTGGGTGTGATATTTTTTCGAGCTTTCTTAGTGAGCTTCTGAAAATGGCGAGCTTTTGGAGTTTTCATGTCTCTTGTATGCTTAAAAATCTCATCACACC
Organism: Cibotium barometz; assembly: GCF_041138505.1. Classification (NCBI taxonomy): domain Eukaryota; kingdom Viridiplantae; phylum Streptophyta; class Polypodiopsida; order Cyatheales; family Cibotiaceae; genus Cibotium; species Cibotium barometz. The sequence continues at coordinate 47,414,857 of NC_141084.1, forward strand.
CAATCCTTTGTAAGCAAAGAATATATAAGTAAACTAGAATTTGAGATATAAAATAATAATGAAGAGTAAAAGGCATACAACATACCATGATGAGGAGACTATCTATGATCATTACATTTCAAAACTAGATAAATGGTTAGTGTATTTTAACTTACTACTTAATTTCTCACACCATTAAGAAATATGTTCCATAAATGTAATATGATCACACATATGTTGAAATATACAAGTGAATAGGGTGTGTGCGGGAACAAGCCCTTAGCTAGAGGCTATAAAAGAGAATATGTAAATGTGAGAGAAGCTGTGAAAAGGTGAGAAGTATCTACTGGGAGAGAATAAAGGGTAGCATAAGGAGGTTTAGGAGGTGTGGAGATATTCTGGGAAGAGGTGGAGAGAATAAAGGGTAGCATAAGGAGGTTTAGGAGGTGTGGAGATATTCTGGGAAGAGGTGGAGAGAATCAAGGAGAAATCAGTGGGATTAGGTGCTTGGATGTAAACTCTATAAATTGAGGCATTGACCTAATGAGAATTTGCTGGTTTTTGATTATCCATGCCTACATTAAGCTATCAGTTGATTGCTCACTAATTATGTCTTAATTATCATCTAATCTCTTTTCTAATGATGTTGATTCTAGCATTTGATTCACCATAGCTCATCACATTGCTGCAAATTTAACATGGTATCAGAGCCTAGCCTAGAATCCATCAAATTTATGAGCCCATTATCTTGCTAATTACCTAGCTAATTAGGATTAATACATAATTAAGTTTTTTTACCTCTTTTTCAATTAGCCTCTGTACCCCCAGCTGGTGGAGGAGCTCTCTCTCCCTTCATACATAAAATTGGCCCAAACCACTTTAGCCACACATAGCCACAAGCTTGTGCTTTAGCCCATCAAGACAAACCAGCAAACCGCCCATGCAAGCAGCAGAAAATCGCATTTTTTCTAGTGCCTGTTTTTCTGAAGAAAATTGAGATCGTCTACACCAGATGGAATGGCTCTAATTCTTCTAAGGGCTATGCATAGCCCTAGCCTATTGACCTAACCCTAATCCTCGGCACCCAAGGGTGCAAAAACATAAAGACAAGAAGCACGAAGCACAACGAAAGAGGGCTTACCGTATGAGAGGCTATGCCCAAAACCTTGCTCACTTGAATATGCCTACAAAAAAAGAACCATAATAAATAAAAAAGTTAGTCCTCATTAACACATTAATAAGCAAAAAGAACAAGAGAAAAGAGAGGTGAGTGCCCTAAACCCTACTCTTAATGCATAAGTGAATGAAAAAACTAGTTTATGTTAAGCCTAAACCTATGCATAATGCATAGAATGCTTAATAGAAAGCTTTGATGGAGAGCTCTCCATCAAAGCTCTCTATTAGAGCTCTATGCATTAGGCTAGGGTTAGGGAAAGGGAGAGGAAAGAGAGGGGAAGGGAGAAAAGGAGAGAGGGGGAAGGGAGAGAAGCTCACCTAAACCCTATTTCCAAGCTTTCCATGAAAGCTTGGAAGAACACATAAAAGCATGAAAGAGGGAAGAAAGCAAGAAGAGAGCTTACCTTGGAGAGGGAGACTTGATTGATTGAAGGCCCTTGAGGGATGAGTAGAGGTATGAGGAAAACTTGGGCTATAGGCATAGCTCTGCATGTGCAGCACTAGCATGTGCAGCACTAGGGAAGTAGGTAGGTATTGACACCCGTCCGTGGTGATTTAGGCGAGAGTCATAGTTTCGTAGGTCACTGCTGATGAGCAGCGAAATTTCACAGCTAGCTCAATGCTGAGCATCGTCTTTTCGCTGCTGGGTAGCGTATTTTTGCTATTGTGTAGCGAGAAAACGCTGATGTAAGCTGTCTAGCAGCATCTGAGCATCGTCTTTTCACTGCTGGTCGGGTAGCGTATTTTCGCTGTTGTGTAGCAAGAAAACGCTAATGTAAGCTGTCTAGCAGCAAAAACCTGGGTAAATTTATGTTTGCAATACTGGATGTTGTTGTGTGTTACCCTAAATCAGTTTTGGCCAGGTTAAAGATATTCGATAGTGATCATCAAGGATTGGAAGTTGGATCTGGGGCATGGTTGAGAGAAAAAATTCAATGTGTGTGTGTGATCAATGCAAGGGCCAGTATATACAACAACGTTGTATAACAATTGAGCATGTCCAAACATATGGTCTTCATCTCATGAGGTAGTGGCACGACCAAGTGAGGATGATAACATACAGGAGAACCATAGGAGAGTTCTAGTAACATGCCACAACATTCGGTGACATCGGGTAGAGTGCAAACGGTGGAAAGGATTCATATATGGAAAGCATGGCTGAGACTCGTCGTCCCCAACATGAATGAGGTGCCTCCACCATTGCCACATGAGGAGGAAGAGAATCTCATCATGGACGATATGGTGAATGACTTCTTTGGGGGACGGGAGGTCATAGATAATATTGAGCAAGCTTCAATGTCACAAGAGGAGGAAACCTTGCATAGAGAGGCAAGCACACCTTTGTATGAGGGATGTTTGTACTCCACACTGCGAGCTATAGAACTTGGAAACAACTTATGGATGGAGTGATGCCGCAATGTCACAAATCTTCTTCGGTAAGGCCGCTTCATTCTATTGAAAATATTTCATGTTCTATATACTCTCCTTGCTAATATTTTGACATATGATTTCTTACCCTATGTTATAGGCTTCTTAAGAAGATCCTTCCCCTCCTCAAAATCTATTACCACTCATGAGACGGGTGTCGTGAAATGCTCTCTATGCTAGGTCTCGGGGGGGTACACTACTAGAAAACCCTAGGTATCACGTGCATTCAAGAGGTATTTAAAAAAACCCTTAACTAAAATTTTCCCCCCAATAAATCAACACCTCTTTACTTATGAACTAACGGATTTTTTTCTAAAGTTAAATTCAAAAACCCCTCCTGTTAATATAATCCTGTTAATTTTTCTCAATGTACTAAATTAAAAAACCCCTCCTGTTGAACTCATGTGGTACACTAATTTTTTTTGAGGTGAACCCCCTAAGTGCTAGGTATGGATTACACAAAAATACATGCATGTCCCAATGATTGCATGCTATTTAGAGGGGTTAATAAATATGCAACACAATGTCTACAATGTGGGGAGAGCTACTATAGGAATGATATGCAATGTGATAATGTTCCTCGAAAGGTTTTGAGACACTTACTTATCATTCCTCGCATCCAACACATGTTTAAATGTAAGGGGATTGTAGAACTCAGACATGGCATGCTACTCATCGCTCGACCAATGGCATCATGAGGATTGTGGTTGATTCACCAGCATGGCAACATGTGGAGCATCAATGGAAAGAGTTTCAAGATGAGCCTCGTCATACTTATGTCTTGTCTTGGCCATGGATGGTGTTAACCCATTTGGATTCAAGTCCACGTCATGGTCCACGTCATGGTCTTTTTGGCCAATTGTATTGATGAATTACAACCTCCCTCCATCGGTGGCAATCAAGAAAGATCATATCATGCTTGCTCTCCTTGTACCAGGCAAATATAAGGTGGAAAATATGGATGCATACCTCAAGCCTTTGATTGAGGAGCTTGAGACACTATGGCGAGGTATCAAAGTACATGATGTTTCAAGGCCAATAAATAGGCGTGAGGCGGAGGTGAAAGGAGTTTTACTTTGGACGATGCATGAATATCTCGGGTTCTCAGAGTGCTCAAGTACCTATTTGAACCTTATATGCAGTTTTAGCCTTTAAACTTTTAAGTTTATATCTCTATCTCAATCATCTCAATTAAAATAGGTTTGGCAACCTGCCAATATCATGCATGTCCAATTTTCAAACCATCACTTGTTTTGGAAAGACCCTCTACACTTAAGAAGGTGGTGTATGACAAACATCATCGATTTCTCCCTCCTTGACATCCCAAGTATGTGCCACATGATGTCTCACCACTTGAGATGAGAGGTAGAGATTGGTTTGAGGCATGGAGAAACACTCCCAATCCACCACCAAATGGGATATCTAGACACTCAATCTTCTTTTGACCTCCATATTCGTGTGACATGATGATCAATCATTTCTTAGATCCCATGCATATCTTCAAGAATATGGCAACAAATATTTGGGACCATTTAATTGGTAAAAGAGATAAAAAGGATACAAGGGATGACTTACAAAACATTGGACGCCTTCAAAGTGCATGGCCAATTGAAAGTGAGAGTGGTAAAATAGTCCTACCAAAGGCACCATGTATATTAACCAAAAGGGAAGGCAAAAAGTGTGATCGCCTCTTTTTGTACACCAACGCGGGAGTAATGAATTCATTGAAGGGTGCCTTCACAAAGACCAAAAAGAAAGGGGATGAACAATTATATGGCCTCAAGACACATGATTGGCACAAGATATTACATGTATATAAATATTCACCTTTTCATTTTCTCTTTGTGGTACATAATTTGTAAGCTCATATGCTAACTTCCTTTTTTTTCTATGCATAGTTTATTCTTCCAATTGCTATAGTTGGTTGTGGAGACAATAAGGTGAGAGAGGCTATTTACAAAATGGGAAGCTTAGTGAGGTATGAATCTTCTCTCAGTTCACTAAGTTATATTGCTTATTTGGAATTCTTATGCACTCACAAGTTATGTATTGTTAAATAGTACACATAATTGCTATGTATGTAGGTACATAGAAATTCTTATGCACTCACAAGTTATGTATTGTTAAATAGTACACATAATTGCTATGTATGTAGGTACATATATTTAAACGAGATAGATCCTACATCCATTAAGATGGCTTGTCTCAATGCTATTGAGGCAATGTGTATAATCGGGAACAACTTCCCTAGAACAATTCTCACTAGCCAATTACATCTTGTGGTGCATTTGGTTGATGAAGTGGCATCGTGTGGCATTGTGTGGCGTTGTTCATGTTCGATGGATGTTTTTCCTTAAAAGGTTCATGAAAACCTTGAAGGACTTTGTGAGACAAAGAGCAAGGTCATAAGCAAGCATGGCAGAGGGATGGTTGATGCAAGAGTCTCTTGTGTACATCTCAAAACATCTATCTTGCATAGATCCTTCCATGCCACGATTATGGAGAATGACTAACTAATCACTAATGTGCCTGAGGGACAAGGAAGGCAACGAAGACTAGATGAAGCATCACGCCACAAGTTGAATACATTCTCCATTCTAAATAGTCCCATCATATACAAACTTAGCTTTCCCTCCTTAAGATTAAATTCCTTCTTTATAGCCGACCCTTATAGCCTTAGTTTTGTCAATTCGTTGGTTTTGGTCTTCTCGTGAAATAGCAAGATTTAGTTCACATCGTGAAACAAAAAGTGTTTCATGCTGTGAATTGCTTCGAAAATGGTTCACATTGTGGAAGTCTACTGCACTTTCACGTGATCTAATTTTTGGCGGACTGAATCGTGTTAGAGGTGTCAGGATAAGGGTTTCTATTTTTGGAATATAATCCTGTGATTTCTGACAAAAATCTCGGCACTCATTTCGTAACTCGTGACGTGAAATTGTAGGAAAATGATTCACGTCGTGAACAACTTCCTGCACTTTCATTTAGAGTTTTTCGCGTCAGCAATTTGTAGTCTTGGCTGCATAATACTTATCCAAATGATGAAAATTAGATTGAGCCAATGATAGGGAATGAAATGCAAGTTCCTGGCTCAATCAATGGTCCCTTATGTTTTTGATTTTTTTAAATTTTTTGAGAAAAGAAGAAAACAACACACAAACTTCTTCTTGACGTTGGTGTTTTTTGTGGTGCTAACGTCAAACTTATCAAGAGTAACCAATGAATTCTTTCCTAAACTACTTTCCACAGCATTCACAACATCAAAACTATATAAATTTTTTCTCAACCACACACACCTTATCCTTCCATTTTCCACACAATGCATTATCAAAATGCAAAGGTAACAATGAATACTATGCAGCAACGGGAGCTGAAACTCAAAGAGAATGGAAGAAACAAAGGTGTTTCCTCGGTAGCAGCACCAAAAATGTTATGCTTAACCACACCTCCAAGAGGGAACTCTACACATTCACCTAATGGATGAGCAATGGAACACAACCGTCGTGGGGTACTTACCAATGCTTTGAGATCATGTCTCTTGAAGCCTCCAAGCCTCGGGGGGGTCACTCATAAAAAAATGTAAATATCAGGTGCGTTCAACAGAAGCATATTTTTAATTTATGAAACTTACAGAAATATATTTACATAAGGATATGATTTAAAATTTTTTCAAAAAAATCTACAGATTCATAAAGAAAAGGGGATATTATATGGATAAAAAATTTCACAGATAAAGGATTTAAAATATAGGCCTTGAACGCACACGATAGGGGTATTCTACATATAGTGACCCGCCGAGCTCCAAGCTCGCATGTCTGCTCCAAACTCCAAGCTCCACCTCCACAATGTTACCGTGGAGTTGCTCACGCCATCACATAGGCCAATCACACTCTCTCTCACTCTCTCATACAAGCATAAACACACAAGCATGAAAGAGGCACAATGCTAGAATGCTCTCACTCCTCACTCTCTCACAAGTACAAGGGGAGATCTCGTAATAGCACAAAGGGGATTGTGTCTTTTCATTATGAGAAATTACCTTATATACAATTGGCCCTTATTCACACTTGGGCGCCCAAAACTTATTCACACTTGGGTGCCCAAAACTTACTAACTAGGCCTTGGGTGGCCAATGTCTCATAATGTACAACCTTCATACTGCCTTTACATGACACTTATTAATGTCCTCAATTGAGGATCATGGTGTTAATCCAAATGGGATTAACAAGGGCTTGTACAATGGTCTTTCTTGTTATAAGCCTCGACTTAGGTGCACTTTGAGGCTGGAATATAGCATGTTTTAAGTTCCCTTGTGTTGTGGCGGGAGGTGTCAATTGTTGGATTAAATGCTATTACTTTTAACCGGAATGCAGTTTTGTGCTGGTGTGTGCATGTTTGGAAAGTGATGCTATTGTTTTCTATCTAGAGGTTGTTTGGCAGGAGGTGTCAATTGTTGGATTAAATGCTATTACTTTTAACCGGAATGCAATTTTGTGCTGGTGTGTGCATGTTTGGAAAGTGATGCTATTGTTTTCTATCTGGAGGTTGTTTGGCGGGATTCACTCGACTTTTCGCTCCACTAAAAAAAAAATTGCTCGAGAAATATATTCCCTTGAAGTGGCCTACTTGCAACTATAGTCCCGATTAGTGTGCACATTGGTCTTCCAAGCATGCAAGCACATCGGCATTAACCCTAGGTGACAAAACCTTGGCTAAATAAACTAGCTTCTAAAATGTGAAAGGTGTCAATAGCAAGGGGGAGTGCCCAAGCCCTCTTATGGTGGTACATGTTCTCTAGATTCCTATTGTATGCAAGCTAATCATAATCTTCATATCTAGTTCAAGAAAAAACCTTGGTTAGTAAGCAAGCCAACTCCCAAAATATGCAAGACTGCTAACACAACAAGGGAAAGTGTCACCTTCTTCTTGTTCTTGGGGATTAAGGTTATAAATAAGCTCGAGATTCTTATGAGAGAACACGCAAGTACCATTTTGATACAAGTAATAACACTAATCAAGTAATTGAGTCCAAAATTAGGTTAACCTGATATTTTTAATTTTGAAGAGATAGACTTTAAATTCATGAAAATATTTGAGAATGTTTAGTGGCCATGCAGCATCAAACTAGGTTCAAAATATATTTTTTAAAGAAATATTCAAAATACTATAATAGCCTTATCACAAAATTACTAGCATAGAAATGTTGTAATTTATCCTTAAGGATCTAATGTGTATTAAAAAGTTTGTTTAGATTGTAAAAGGTTCATGCAAATTTCCTAAATACATATAGAAGTATTGCATAAATAGTGTCCTTAAGATTTTATTTAAGGTATTTTTAAAGCATTAATTTCTAAAATTCACACTTTTTTACAAAAAGTACCTAAATGATGATAATGGAAGACTTTTTTTTAAAAGCTTTGTTGGCTCTTAATATTTTTTTCTTCAAACGTCTTATGCTGAGAGTATTAACCTAGTAGGAATTTGTTTCAAACAAATATACTTAAAAGGAAATGAGTTTTTTACAAAAGTCTCTAAAATCCACAAAAAGTGCTTTTTTAATAACACGCATGTAGAACATGATTTATTTTGGTGCTTACAACCTCCTCCAAATTATCATTAAGAGAGAATTATAGAAATCAAGTGTTAATGGCATTATGCCAAATTGTATGGTGTTGATCGAAAGTAATGAATTGCTACAAGTTATTAGTAAATGTAAATGGGTGAAGATTTAGATGTCATCATGACACCCGTGGACGAAAAGTGCTAACCACATGTTGTGTGTGCTAAGTACATGAATTGTGGAATGGAGTGCAAAAACTGTGAGTCGCTAATGTTCCTGTGGAGCTATTCAAGGTTGTTCTTGGAGCTTGATTAGCAAATGAGAATGATTATGCATTTTCCATTGGTGTGTCATTGTTAAACTTATCTTAATCAAGTAGTAATTATGAATTCTATTATTTTTTGAACTCCACTTTTCAATTAGAGAATCCAAAATCAACTAGAGATTAAACTTCAGGCTAATGGGCCTCGATTAGTGATTCGACCTCTAGAAGTTTGGATCTAGTCATTTAACCTAAACTTTATGTACATCATCTAACTAGTCAAGCCATGTCAAGGATAGAGGGTATAGTTAGTAGGGACAATGGCCCAATTTATTATTGTGTCAGAATAGCTAAAGCTCCTGGTGAGGCATTTCCATGTAAAAAGATGGTTAAGCCATAACTTTTTAAAAAAAAATCTTTTCAATTCTCTTGGAAACCTTTAAAATTTTAAGCTTGGATGGGTAACTTTGATGTTTACATTACATGATTAGATTATAGACTAAAGAGCACTCTTTTGGCTACCCACCAACGAGAGCCACCCCCTCACCCCCACAACCTTCCCACTCACCCTTTTGGCTAGTGTGCCAACACAAGGTTGTCTACAGATATAGGTGATCTCTTGGAGGACCCTAATATGTATATGCGCATAGTAGTAGTTTGATTTACGTGACTACCACTAGGCTAAATTTGAGCTATTCGGCTAGATTGATGAGCTAGTTTATGTAGGCCCCTGAGGAAGCCACATTTAAATGTGGCTAGGGGGATTCTCATATATATAAAGTACACAACACATTATGCTTAAGTACATAAAGTGCACAATACATTATGCTCAGGTACATAAAGTACACAATACACTATGGGCTTTTTTATGAGGCTGGATAGATACATGGGTATACACAATTTTGGATAATAGTTTCTTAGACTGGAGATATACTAGTGCCTTTATGGTCTCATTTGGGAGTGTTTCTATTAGCTAGAGTAGCAAGAAGTAGTCAACCCTTTGTCGAGTACAGCTAAGTATAGGAGGGGAGTTGCTATTGGTGCAACATGTGAGGTAGCATGGTTATAGAAGCTACTTACAGATATGCATTAGGATAGGGTTAGGGAAAGGGAGAGGAAAGAGAGGGGAAGGGAGAAAAGGAGAGAAAGGGAAGGGAGATAAGCTCACCTAAACCCTATTTCCAAGCTTTCCCCATGAAAGCTTGGAAGAGCACATAAAAGCATGAAAGAGGGAAGAAAGCAAGAAGAGAGCTTACCTTGGAGAGGGAGACTTGATTGATTGAAGGCCCTTGAGGGATGAGTAGAGGTAGGAGGAAAACTCGCACTATAGGCATAGCTCTACATGTGCAGCAATAGGGCAGTAGGTAGGTATTGACAGCTGTCCGCGGTGATTGTGGGAGTCATAGTTTCGTAGGTCACTGCTGAGCAGTGAAATTTCACTGCTAGCTTCGATGCTGAGCATCGTCTTTTCGCTTCTGCTGGGTAGCGTATTTTTGCTGCTGTGTAGCGAGAAAACGCTGATGTAAGCTGTCTAGCAACAAAAACCTGGATAAATTTATGTTTGCAGTACTGGATGTTGTTGTGTGTTTTGTATGAACCCTAAATCACTTTTAACCAAGTTAAAGATTACTGACAGTGATCATCAAGGACTGGAAGTTGGATCTGGGGCACGGTTGAGAGAAAAAATGCGATGTGTGTGTGTGATCAATGCAAGGGCCAATATATACGACGTCTTATAACAATTGAGCATGTCCAAACATATGGTCTTCATCATGAGGTAGTGGCACGACCAAGTGAGGATGATAACATACAAGAGAACCATAGGAGAGTTCTAGTAACATGCCACAACATTCGGTGACATTGGGCAGAGTGCAAACGGTGGAAAGGATTCATATATGGAAAGCATGGCTGAGACTCATCTTCCCCAACACGAATGAGATGCCTCCACCATTGCCACATGAGGAGGAAGAGAATCTCATAATGGACGATATGGTGAATGACTTCTTTAGGGGACGGGAGGTCATAGATAATATTGAGCAAGCTCTAATGTCACAAGAGGAGGAAACCTTGCATAGAGAGGCAAGCACACCTTTGTATGAGGGATGTTTGTACTCCACACTGCGAGCAAACTTGGAGCTATTGAACTTGCAAACAACTTATGGATGGAGTGATGCAAATGTCATAAATCTTCTTCGATAATACTGCTTCATTCTATTGAAAATATTTCATGTTCTATATACTCTCCTTGCTAATATTTTGACATATGATTTCTTACCCTATGTTGTAGGCTTCTTAAGAAGATCCTTCGCCCCCTCAGAATCTATTACCACTCATGAGACGGGTGTCATAAAATGCTCTCTATGCTAGGTCTTGGGGGCTACACTACTAGAAAACCCTAGGTATCACGTCCATTCAAACCCCTTAGCTAAAATTTTCCCCCCAATAAATCAACCCCTCTTTACTTATGAACTAACGGATTTTTTTCTAAAGTTAAATTCAAAAACCCCTCCTGTTAATATAATCCTGTTAATTTTTCTCAATGTACTAAATTAAAAAATCCCTCCTGTTGAACTCACGTGGTACACTAAAATTTTTTGAGGTGAACCCCCTAAGTGCTAGGTATGGATTACACAAAAATACATGCATGTCCCAATGATTGCATGCTATTTAGAGGGGTTAATAAATATGCAACACAATGTCTACAATGTGGGGAGAGCTACTATAGGGATGATATGCAATGTGATAATGTTCCCGAAAAGGTTTCGAGACACTTCCTTATCATTCCTCGCATCCAACACATGTTTAAATGTAAGGGGATTGCAGAACTCAGACATGGCATGCTACTCATCGCTCGACCAATGGCATCATGAGGATTGTAGCTGATTCACCAGCATGGCAACATGTGGAGCATCAATGGCCAGAGTTTAAAGATGAGCCTCGTCATACTTACGTCTTGGATTGGGCATGGATAGTGTTAACCCATTTGGCTTCAAGTTCACATCATGGTCTACTTGGCCTATTGTATTGGTGAATTACAACCTCCCTCCATGGGTTGCAATCAAGAAAGGTCATATCATGCTTGCTCTCCTTGCACCAGGCAAATATAAGGTGGAAAACATGGATGTGTACCTCAAGCCTTTGATTGAGGTTGGGACACTATGGCAAGGTATCAAAGTACATGATGTTTCAAGGCCAATAAATAGGCATGAGGCGGAGGTGAAAGGAGTTTTACTTTGGACGATGCATGACTATCTCGGGTTCTCAGAGTGCTCAAGTACCTACTTGAACCTTATATGCAGTTTTAGCCTTTAAACTTTAAGTTTATATCTCTATCTCAATCATCTCAATTAAAATAGGTTTGGCAACCTCCGAACATCATGCATGTCCAATTTTCAAACCATCACTTGTTTTGGAAAGACCCTCTACACTTAAGAAGGTGGTGTATGACAAACATCATCGATTTCTCCCTCCTTGACATCCCAATTACGTGTCACATGATGTCTCACCACTTGTGAAATGAGAGGTAGAGATTGGTTTTGAGGCATGGAGAAGCACTCCCAATCCACCACCAAATGGGATGTCTAGATACTATTAGTGTTACATGATGATCAATCATTTCTTAGATCCCATGCAGAATGTCAAATATTTGGGACCATTTAATTGGTAAAAGAGATACAAAGGGTGCAAGGGATGACTTACAAATCATTGGACGCCTTCAAAGTGCATGGCCAATTGAAAGTGAGAGTGGTAAAATAGTCCTACCAAAGGCACCATGGGTATTAGGAGCACAATAAGGCGAAAAGTGTGATCGCCTCTTTTTGTACACCAACGCGGGAGTATTGAATTCATTGAAGGGTGCCTTCACAAAGACCAAAAAGAAAGGAGAGGAATAATTATATGGCCTCAAGACACATGATTGGCATAAGATATTACATTATAAATATTCACCTTTTCATTTTCTCTTTGTGGTACATAATTTGTAAGCTCATATGCTAACTTCCTTTTTTTTCTATGCATAGTTTATTCTTCCAATTGCTATAGTTGGTTGTGGAGACAATAATGTGAGATAGGCTATTTACAAAATGGGAAGCTTGGTGAGGTATGAATCTTCTCTTCAATTCACTAAGTTATATTGCTTATTTGGAATTCTTATGTACTCACAAGTTATGTATTGTTAAATAGTACACATAATTGCTATGTATGTAGGTACATATCCTTAAACAAGATAGATCCTACATCCATTGAGATGGCTTGTCTCAATGCTATTGAGGTAGTGTGTATGATTGGGGACAACTTCCCTAGAACAATTATCACTATCCAATTGCATCTTGTGGTGCATTTGGCTGATGAAGTGGTGTTGTGTGGCGTTGATGGATGTTTTTCCTTGAAAGGTTCATGAAAACCTTGAAGGACTTTGTGAGACAAAGAGCAAGGCCATAAGCAAGCATGGCAGAGGGATGGTTGATGATGCAAGAGTCTCTTGTGTACATCTCAAAAAATCTATCTCGCATAGATCCTTCCGTGCCACGGTTATGGAGAAATGAGGAGAATGACTGACTAGTCACTTATGTGCCTGAGGGAAAAGGAAGGAAACGAAGCTCTAATGGAGAGCTTTGATGGAGAGCTCTCCATATCAAAGCTTTCTATTAAGCATTCTATGCATTATGCATAGGTTTAGGCTTAACATAAACGATTTTTTTCATTCACTTATGCATTGAGAGTAGGGTTTAGGGCACTCACCTCTTTTTTCTCTTGTTCTTCTTGCTTACTAATGTGTTAATGAGGGACTAACTTTTTTATTTATTATGGTTCTTTTTTGTAGGCATAATCAACTGAGCAAGGTTTTGGGCATAACCTCTCATATGGTAAGCCCTCTTTCGTTTTGCTTTGTGCTTCTTGTCTTTGTGTTTTTGCACCCTTGGGTGCCGAGGATTAGGGTTAGGTCAATAGGCTAGGGCTATGCATAGACCACTTTATGCATAGGGCTATGCATAAGGGCTGGGCGCTATGCATAGCCCTCTTTATGCATAGGGCTTATGCATAGCACTCTTTATGCATAGGGCTATGCATAAGGGCTAGACTATGCATAAACCTCTTATGCATAGCCCTCTTTATGCATAGGGCTTATGCATATCCCTCTTATGCAATAGGCCTCTTATGCATAGCCCGCTTATGCATAGGCTTATTATGCATAATGAACTAATGTTTTGATTTTATATGATAATCTTTTGTAGGTCTATTCAAGCGAATGATCTCCAAGGGCATAGGCCACATATACGGCTCATACGGATTCGGCTAGTAGAGGTAAGCCCTCTTTGTTTATGCTTCTTCTATTTGTGTTTTTGCACCCTTGGGTGTCGGGGATTAGGTTTAGGGTTTAGGTATACACAGGGCATACGCATAGGCCTTATTCATAGCCTTATGCATACATAGGCCTTATACATACGGCATATAGCCTATGCATATGGCCTATGTATACGGCTTATGCATAGGCCATATGCCATATGCATACGGCCTATGCATAGGTCGTATGCATACGGCATACGGCTTATACATACGACCAATGCATACGGATTATGCATGGGCCTTATGCATAGGTTGTATGTTGTATGCATACAGCTTATGCATAGGCCGCATACATAGGGCCTATGCATAGGCAGTATGCCGTATGCATACGGCCTATGCATAAGTCGTATGCATAGGCCATATGATGTATGCATACAGCCTATATGCATGTATGCATAGGCCGTATGTATACGGCCTATGCATAGAGATATGTATGCATAGGCCGTATGTATAAGGCCTTTACATACGACTTATGCATAGAGATATGGGGCATTGTTATATGCCATCTAGAATGCTTCTTATGTCAGGTTAGGAGTGGTTATCCATGAGTAGGTGGTTATAGCAAAGGGGGAGCCCTCAATCTTCTCACTATCCTTCTCTTTCAAAAGAGGAGTTGCCTTTGGCTTTAATAGTGGGGAGCGTGGAAATTCCTAAAAGAAGCTATCATCCCAAAGGGGCACTGTCCACCCTGCTTGTCTAAGCAGTATTATAGGAGGTCGTAACAATGTTCTAATATTGCAGGTTGTATTTTTTGTCTAAGCTTGTGTTGTTGTTTTCTCTTGGTTGGCTTGACATATGGGAGGTAGGTGGCCTTATTCATTCAACCTCATGTTTATTGCACCCTTGGGTGCCGGGTTTAGGAAATGGACTTATGCATAGAGATCTGGGACAATGTTATATGCCAGCTAGAATGCTGCTTATGTCAGTTTAGGAGTGGTTATCCACGAGTAGGTGGTTATAGTGGAGGGGGAGCCCTGGATCTTCTCGCTATCCTTCTCTTGCCAAAGAGGATTTGCCTTTGGCTTTAATAGTGGGGAGCGTGTGGAAAGTCCTCAGAAGCTATCATCCGAAAGGGGCACTGTCCACCCTGCTTATCTAAGTAGTATTGTAGGAAGTCTTAACAATGTTCTAATATCATATGTTGTATTCTTTGTCTAAGCTTTAAGTATGGCTTGGGTTAGAGCAATCGTGTTTTGTTGCCTATGCATGTATGTAGCAGTAATGTCAATCGACCCGTCTCACAAGATCCCGATGTGGCGAATCTGCTGCCATTATAAATGAGCGATATGGGCTACAAGCTTGGTCGCAGTTTACACAAACACATGTATGGTTCCATTAAACCTTTTCACATACACAAAGTTAATGTTTTATGCATTCTGTTTGTCTTATATTTTAATATTATATGCAAGTGGGCTTGCAGCGGGCCAGTTTTGACGCCATAGGGGGAGACTACCCCACTTGGCGAGTTGATGCCGTGGTGGGGGCAATATACCCCACTTGCTCATCAAGACGACAGATCACGCCTTTGATAGGCACGGGGATGAGTGGCATGGGGCCGAGTGATAAAAGCCCATCATGGTATGGGTGTGATGAGCCTATACCACCTTCCTCTATTAGATCCACCCCCGCTCCCTCACATCCGTCTTCACCACCACGACAACAACGTAGTAGTAGGGAGTCTGGGGGGGTAGTAGCCGTGCTACCAGGGGGGAGCCAGCTACTTTTGCTTTGGCAAAAGCAGCAATAGGTCTCTCGATGCGTCTCCCCAATAGGGGGGCTCATCATCTACACATTATGAGCCAGCCCCCCCAGGTTACCCATTCCATCATTCAATCCATGCCTCCTACCATACACCGTGGATGCGGATGGTGCCCTCGTGAAGGATGCATGAGGTAAGCAAGTCATGAATCGTATGCATGCACTTGCAAACTTAGAGTTCGTGAACTCCTTCAAAAAGTGAAGCATAGAATGAACTTTCTAAGCAATATGTTATCGATGTGCTTAAGTCAGAGTTCTCCGTGCCACATGGGTGGATCTGTGCTTCTCCAAGGAGTAGATGAAGCAGTGCATCAAGCTTTTGCTCTCTAATAGGAGAGCAAATATCAAGAGAGCAGCGAAAAATAATTTGGAGAAGCCTAGCATGTGTATGGCCAAGGAGTGGAGGTACGCACACAGTTTTGTGAGAAAGCACCCAGGTGCTTTTCAACAATAAGCGACGGCGGCGGGTGCTTCTTGACTATGGAAGCGAGGGGCTTTGCACTTCGGCTTCGATGGGAAATCTTCCTTTCTTGCTCATTTCGTAAGTATCATTTCTTCTCTCCTTTTATTTTGTTTTGTACTATATTGTTTTCTTGAAATAATTGTATATTTTCTTAATTGTTTTTTGTAGAGGGAGTTTGTTGGGCGTGACCCAACAAAGGAGGAATATGACTATGGGTATAAAGCTCCCCGTGTGAAATTATGGCCGTGGATGCGTACGCGAGCGAGGTGTACATTTGGATGAGTCCGTTTTGGGGACTCAAGCTGACGAGGTAATGTGTTGCCTAAACCATTATCTTTTCTATTATGTCTAATTGTATTTCCATGCTTTCCTTACCTTACGCTTGATGGCATGTATGCAGGATGAAGGGGAAGAAGAAGAGGAGGATCTAGATTACCAGTGTGAAGCAAGTGAAGAGGACGAGGAATCGGATAATGAAGATCACTTGAAATTCGATGAGGATTCCAGTTAGACACCCACCTCTTCATACCTCTTTTGTAAAAACTTTATGTATATATGGCCAAAGACTCAACAATTTCTCAAACATAATAACTTTTTGGGTTCAATTTCATTCTCCACAATGTATATGTTTCTTGTATTTGTGTTTGTGTTATAAATATGAATCTGTGACTCTATTTTAATTTTTTTTTTAAAGAGCTGGGGCAAACTGGGGAGTCCTATGCATGCAGAATCCCTAGTCTACCCTAGCTCTTTTTTTTGCTATGTAGAGCGTTTGCTGCTCTGCAGGCAAAACTATAAGTCATTGATCAGCAGCGAAATATCACTGCTTATAGCAGCAATATTTTGCCTGCGGAACAGTAAAATATCGATGTCGAGCAGGAATATTTTCATTGCTGTTTTTGTTTGCTGATGAGCAGCAAACCTTGCAGTAAAAATATGAGTGTTTCTAGCAGCGAAAATGGCCCGATACCTAGCTGCGCTTCTAGTTATAAAAACCCTGCTATCTCGAGCCTGCTATTTTTGCTGCTAGACCCTCATTCTATTGTAATGGTTTAGATACTAAGCGAGTGAGCATATGGATGGCACGCTAGGATGATACCTCCACACTTATGACACTAGCATGATTGGTGAGATTATAGTTCATATAGTTTCCAATGGTTTACAAGTTGTATGAAAATCACTTTGGTTTACTAGAGTTGTGATAGAGCTATAGCGTCATCACATATAGTCAAGTTCACACTATGGACCTTGTATGCTTTGGTAGTGGAGTACTTTCCCTTAAAGTATGTACTCTTATATTTATGTTATTATTATAGGGAAGGGAAGAAGATAGAAGAAATTACAGTTATGTACCTCTCTCATACTTGTCTATTCTTGTATGTGTGCATGTGTGAAGACATTTTATTGCAATGTGGTCAAGCTCACCCTCTCCCCCCGTATTCTTCTCAAAGACTTCCCAGGAAAGAAGTCAAGATTCATATACTTTCTTTTAAAAAAATGTAATAAGGGCATCACTCCCATGTCTACTTGTAACCCTATTCCCAACTATAGTGTAAAGTCTCGAGTTAAAGTCAACATTATAGCCAAAGAGGTAAGTTAAGATGGAATACTTTCTAGCAAAGAGTGTATACATATACATATATGATGATAGTTAAGCGAGAGTGTTAGAAAATAAGTGTGAATGGAAGAGGGGAATCATGCACCTAAGAGAAGAAATGCTCTTAATCCTCAAAATAAGTGTTAGAAAATGAGTGTTGAAGGGTACTTGGAAGAGGGGAAGTATGCAACTTAAAGAAGAAATGTCCTTAAAGTTATAAGAAATCATAATGGTAAATGTTGGGAAGCATTATAAACCTCAAAAGGTGTTAACAAAGCATGGTAGATTCCTTGGAAAAAAAAGGTGCCTAGTTCTAGTGGGTAAGAGAAGTGCACAAAAGAAGGTGCTAAACCAAGCATGGTAGACTCTTAGGAAGAAGGTGCTAACTGGGCATGGTAGAGTCTTAGGAAAGGTGCTTACTTCTTACCCACTAGAAGATGCCTACTTCTAGTGGGTAAGAGGAGTGCACAAAAGTCTTCAATCTATATTAAATGATCCTCAAATTAAAGGATGTGGACCTATAATAAAGGGAGATGATTTAGCTCATGTTTAGGTGAGGATTAAGCTAAGTAACGACGATGATGCACTTCAGCCTATTTGAACCATTTCCCATCTAATGGAAATTGTGTGTGTTGGATCAACTCTCTTACATTGTCATTATATTATAGTGCTAATGTTTTTCTCTCTACTTATATCATGCCAAAATATTTAGGTTAATCCATTACTATCATTAATCCTAATTGTTTTCTCTACTTATATTATGCCAAAATGTTGAGCCTAATCCATTACTATCCACCCTCCTCCCAACTTGCAAATTTCAAGTACCATATCCAAGTTAAGCATTGCACGAATTTTTTTAAAAAGGACCATAGTCCTCTTATCAACCTTTTTTTCCTTTAGGCCGTTGACACGACCAAACAAGAGTGGAGCATAAAAGTCAAGGGGTTCTAAGGATGGTCCAAAAAGGAGGAGTCCAATAGGGTGGTTCCGCATGTGGTTCTCCCATGGCCAGCCAGGGTTCGGGAAAACAATTTTAGGGAAAAGGAACTAAATCCTTTTCACCACTAAATGAGAAGGAAATTGCTATTTTTGAGATGGTATTTTCTATGTGAACTTAGAAAATATAACTAAAACTTGTAAAATTTGAAAGGGTTTTATTTCCTTCTCATAAGAATTTGAGAAGGATTTTCCCGAAGTTGAACAAGTTCTAGGCTAAAGCGAACCCGTCTTTTCCCGAATCCTATGGCCAGCAAGCCTTGAAAATTGAGCGATGCAAGTTGCTAGAGAAATGAATGAGTGCAAAGATTTTACATACCCAATGTTATTATAAAGTTATGCTGATTGAAATGGCCAAATGGTTTTAGAAGAAAAGGCTAAAATGCTTGGCCTTAAAAAACCTTTTAGATGGAAGCCCCACATGGTCACCAAGCTAACGTGAGTGAATGTCGTCGTCGCTTTTTCCTAGTGGACACTCAGTGGTTTCCAAGATGTCGTGCGACGCGCTCCGACAGACGGCAGACGGAGGGCGCCATAAACGACAATAATAAAGTTGACTTGTCTTTCGAGAAATCTTCCGCGTTTCCCACGTAGCAGCTCAGTTATACGCCCGACGTGAATCCCACAGGAAAATGCAACTTTGACCGACATTTTTTCTTTTCCCAGAATTTTATCAAATTAACACTATTTTTTTGAAAAATTGGAGAAAGCAATTTTCTCTCTCCTCCCAAGATGAGACGGACTTTTCAAAAATTGAGCAGGCTCGTTGTTGACTCTTGCTGCATTGTATCACCACCCTTCAAAATAAATCATCTTTTACTAAATTCAATGATTTACCACCCTTCAAAAATAATATTCTTTTACTATGGATCGATCATCGTCGAAGAGGATGTTAGTATACACTCAATGCCCGCCGCTCACCATGTATCTCACTTTGATATATAATGCACATTTGTTAGGCCCCATTATGAGGAATAGCCATGGTGCATATGTCTTTAGTGGGAATCCTGGCTTAGACGCCACAATGGGATCATTATTGTGGACCATTGATGAGATGGTTAGGAGATGGTCAGGGGTACGAGCGTTAGCTGGAGTTTGAGGTGACGGTATGAGGAATATTTTCTCAAATACTAGGTCAATTATTAATGGGCGGTGGTCGGTGGGCCGCGTTCTTGATACACGGGCAATGACTGTGTCTATGTAGTGTAACCACCCTCGTTGTATACGCGTTTATCACACCACCTACAGTACTATATATGGACATGGTTGCTATGAGCTAAGGCATCCAATGCTTGTGAGTATCCACCCCCTTCTACACCTCGTTACATACTCCATCCAGAGTTTGTCTAGATCGCCATCTAAGCTCTACTTGAGAGCGCACGGGTGGACAACACCATCACTTGTACCTCTCCATTGTGTATCTATTGCATTGTCTATTGTGCTTTGTCTTGCTATCTCTTTTCGTTGTGCCATATTCTTATAGAGGAAATTTACAATTCCGAATAATCACTTCCTCCTTTCTTCCTTTGAACAATCATTTTCTCCTTACTTTCATCAAATAATATAACTAAAACTCGAAACACCATTTTGAGAAGGTTTTTTCCTTCCCCCACCATTTTGAGAAGTAATTCTCAAAATTTAAGCCAACTCAAGTGTGAATCAAAAATATCATGTGCCGAAGTCTCAGAGGTGTGCTTTTAGGAAGACTTACATACAATGTGCAGTTAAAGGGTATTAAAAAATACCCTTTTCTGTGAATCTTGACTTAATAAAATGACCCCTTTTTCTTTATAAACTTATGAGTTTTTTTTTTGAAAATGCCATTTAAAACCCCCTTATCTAAGTAGATTTTTATAATTTTTTCTCAAAATCTTGATTACAAAAACCTCTCCTAATGATCACAATAGTAGGTCACTTACATATTTTTAAGTGAACCCCCCAAGCAGGAAGTCAAATTCATGTACAGACCATAGTCCGTGTATTGATAGCTTGGATTTCATGTCGTACGGGTAAAAGGTTTTTGTTTGTCTCTTGATGTATTGTTGTAGTCACTTGTGAGTCAAGCCTCATCACACTAAGTAAGGTTGTTTTTTGATGGGTGTGTCGACTATGACATAGAGCTAAAACGACTGCATCAAACAGATGCCCCAAAGTGCCTAGGTGACCCCTTGGTTCTGATGGCAGTAAAACAGAAGGGTGTCCAATCATTTGCACAATGAGTAGAAGGTAAGCAGGGTATCATTCACTCAACTGCTTAAGCATGAAGAAAAAAATGATAAGGTATCGATCTTATACATTCAAAATTCAAAAAGGTTCACACCATGAACCAATTGAAAAAGGTTCATGCCGTGAACCAATTCAAAAAGGTTCATGCCGTGAACAAATTCACAAATGTTCATGCCGTGAAACGGTAATTTCTCATGGGCCAACCATGAGTCACAGCCACCTTATCCGACGGCTGCATTATAAAATCAAATTTCTTTCCTCTTTCATCATTTTGCATCGTGTGACCTTTACTTTCCATTGCGCATCACTTCCGCTCTTAATCGCTATGTATCTTCCATCCCACCATCTCGGATTTTGAACTTAATCGACTGTCTCCTTTAGAGGTGGGAGCTTGATCCTTTTTCTTTTTCGTTTTCTTTTTCTTCTTGTATTTTTTGATCTTCATGATTGATCAAAATCTTGTCGGCACTCCTTATTGTATAAACATCATAATTATTCAAAAAAAAATTTCTTCATGGTATCCTCACATGCATCTTAACAATGAAAGCAAAAATGAAAACCCTCATAACAAACAACCTTAACTAAAGATTCATGATATTATCACCCTGTGGTTTCATGGAACCTCAGGTTCGTGAACCTGCAGTTTCACGAAACCTAAACGGTTCATGGAACCTTAAAAGTTCACAAAACCTAATCGGTTCATGGAACCTCACTTTTTCACGGAACCTCAACGGTTCATGGCTAATTGGTTCACGGAACCTCAACGGTTCACAAAACCTCACTTTTTCATGGAACCTCACTATTTCATGGTTCATGGCTAACCACAACCTCAACGGTTCACGGCTAACCAATTTATGGAACCTCAACGGTTCACGACTAATTGGTTCATGGAACCTCAACGGTTCACGACTAATTGGTTCATGGAACCTTAACGGTTCATGGAACCTCACTATTTCATGGAACCTCAATGGTTCACGGCTAACCAAGTCACGAAATCTCAATGGTTCATGGAACCTTACTTTTTCATGGAACCTCAATTGTTTCACGGAACCTCACTGGTTCACGGAACCTAACTTCACGGCCTGCAGGTTCACGAAACCACTCTAACGCTGCACCTTCACGCCACAACCTTCACCTGATCTATTAACACATCCTACTCTAACACACTCCTCGATTCAACTAAGCGATTAGCTATTAACAAATAAAAAAGAAAAAAAGAAAAGAGAAGAAAGATGGTATCAACCCCACCAATCGGAAGATTGATGTGTTGCTCATGTCCTCTCTCCTCCCAAGATGAGACAGACTTTTCAAAAATTGAGCAAGCTCGTTGTTGACTCTTGTTTCATTGTATCACCACCATTCAAAATAAATCATCTTTTACTGAATTCAATGATTTACCGCCCTTCAAAAATAATATTCTTTTACTATGGATTGATCACATCGAAGAGGATGTTAGTATACACCCAATGCCCGCTGCTCACCATGTATCTCACTTTGATATATAATGCACATTTGTTAGGCCCCATTATGAGGAATAGCCATGGTGCATATGTCTTTAGTGGGAATCCTGGCTTAGACACCAATGGGGTCATTATCATGGACCATTGATGATGGTTAGGAGATGGTCAGGGAAACGAGCGTTAGCTGGAGTTTGAGGCGATAGTATGAGAAATTTTTCATAGAATATTCCCTCAAATACTAGGTCCATCATTAGTGGGCGGTAGTGGGTGGGACGCATTCTTGATACGCGGACCGTATCTATGTAGTGTAACCACCCTCGTTGTATACGTGTTTACCACACCACCTACAGTACTATATATGGACATGGTTGCCATGAGCTAAGGCATCCAATGCTTGTTGTGAGTATCCACCCCCTTCTACACCTCGTTACATATTGCATCCAGAGTTTGTCTAGATCACCATCTAAGCTCTACTTGAGAGCGCACGGGTGGACAACACCATCACTTGTACCTCTCCATTGTGTATCTATTGCATTGTCTATTGTGCTTTGTCTTGCTATCTCTTTCCGTTGTGCCATATTCTTATAGAGGAAATTTACAATTCCGAATAATCATTTCCTCCTTTCTTCCTTTGAACAATCATTTTCTCCTTACTATCACTTCCTCCTTTCTTCCTTTGAACAATCATTTTCTCCTTACTTTCATCGAATAATATAACTAAAACTCGAAACACCATTTTGAGAAGGTTCTTTCCTTCCCCCACCATTTTGAGAAGTAATTCTCAAAATTTGAGCCAGCTCAAGTGTGAAGTAAAAATATCATGTGTCGAAGTCTCAGAGGTGTGCTTTTAGGAAGACTTACATACAATGTGCAATTAAAGGGTATTAAAAAAAACCCTTTTCTGTGAATCTTGACTTAATAAAATGACCCCTTTTTCTTTATAAACTTATGAGTTTTTTTTTGAAAATGCTATTTAAAACCCCCTTATCTAAGTAGATTTTTATAATTTTTTCTCAAAATCTTGATTACGAAAACCTCTCCTAATGATCACAGTAGTAGGTCACTTACATTTTTTTTGTGAACCCCCCAAGCACGAAGTCAAATTCATGTACGGACCATAGTCCGTGTATTGATAGCTTGGAGTTCATGTCATACGGGTAAAAGGTTTTTGTTTGTCTCTTGATGTATTGTTGTAGTCACTTGTGAGTCAAGCCTCATCACACTAAGTAAGGTTGTTTCTTGATGGGTGTGTCGACTATGGTGGCCTACATTATTCAGAGACGCCATAGAGTTTGTCAAAAGGTACGAAGAATGTTAACGTTTTGTTATCACACAACAAAAGGACAAGATGTCGCTCACCCTTATTATTTTTGTAAGACAACCATTTGAGAAATAGGGAGTAGATTTTGTTGGACCTATTAGTCAAGCGGCACATCCATCCCAAGCTCGATACGTGATCATGGTAGCCACAAACTATTTCACAAAATGGGCAGAAGCTAGAGCCTCAAAGAGAGCTGATGTTTGCACGAACAACATCAAAATACGAGTAAATTATCTCGAGGTTCGGTTGCCCATTAGAATTAGTTAGCGATTGTGGCTCACATTTGATAAATAAGGTGATTGATCATTTACTTGCGCGAGTCTTAGTGGTCCATCCGAAATCATCACCTTATTATCCACAGGCCAATGGTCAAGTAGAGAGTACAAAATAAGGTGATTGATCATTTACTTGCGCGAGTCTTAGTGGTCCATCCGAAATCATCACCTTATTATCCACAGGCCAATGGTCAAGTAGAGAGTACAAAAAAAATTATGTTTACTATCTTGACAAAAACCTTGGAAGCAAGTTGAACAGACTGGGAACATAAGCTGATAGCAGCCTTATGGGCGTATCGAACATTATATAACGTAGCGAATGGGTACACCCCCTTCTTCCATCTAGCTTATGGTGTTGAAGTTGTTATGCCCATGGAATACCTAGTCCCAAGCTTAAGGATTGTAGTACAAGAACGTCTGACGGAGAATGCATTAGCTGAAAGGCTAATTGACTTGGAGAAGCTTGATGAGACTAGGCTGATAGCATCACATGGACTCATGGTCAAAAAACTACGCAAGAAACATTAATTCGACATAAATCTAAAACAAAAAGAACCAGAAATGGGGGACCTTATCCTCATGTATGGTGTAAGAAGCACTAGGAAAAAGAAACTCAAATATCGAGGCCTGGGACCATTCCGAGTATTGATCACACCTTAGGGGTCTGGTTCGAATTGAGACAATTGATGGCATACCCATGGAGGGTTACATCAATGGAAGTAAATTAAAAAAATATTTTGGACCACTAACCCAAGAGATGCTCTTACAAGAACATCTCTTAAAACAACAGAAACAGCTTGCAAAGGAAAAAATCCAGTAAGCTCAAGAAGAAGCTACGGCCAGGGAGGCCAAAGTTAAACAATTGTGCAGAAAAGAGTGATACATGTCAACATGGCTTTCGTGACTCTCTTGGATGAAGAGGAACTAAACACTAAGCCAACACGACACGACTCAAGGTGGGACTTACTACAGCTACTAAAAGCCATACAACGAGCATTGCATTAATAGATACGGGGTCAAGTCATAACTTGATCTTGTATGAAACTTGGGTAGCATTAGATAGACCACGCCTCGAACCCACTAATGCGCAAATACGTAGTGTTCACTTGATAACTACAAAAGTTGAGGGATTTTTAAATGTTAACATTTCCATCAGAAATAAATCCTTGGTCGGGAAGGTGTTTGTCATGCCTGCAGGTTCCATGGAAGAGAAAATGAGGACGATCCTGGATCTACCAATAAATGCAATATCCAATGGGAAGAAAGGACAACGTTCTTAAGCGCGGGCGACAAGGTTATGTCCATACCCTTATGGAGCTTGACAAACAGAGGAAAACAGATCATAAATGATGACACCGAATACAGTGGTACCACCTCTTAAAACAGAACAAGCATCAGTCCCACAAAGCTCGCACAAACAATACCCAAAATCTAAGGGTACACAAAAATGGGTGCCCAAGATTCAATTTAAAAACCAACCTCACAAGAAGGAAACCATAAATAATATGGGGACCATAAGAAGAATCTGTAAAAAATTCAAAAGTCTGACCTTGCTGACACAAACAGATTGGCAGGACTCCAAGCATCCCAATAGACCTCAAAGGTTCCATATGCAATGGGTCCAAAAATACTTACTCTTGCAAGCAAAAGGATACTACCAAGGCAATACGGCAGTATGGGTACCCAAACCCCACTCAGTGGGCCAACACCACATGGAGCTCAAGTCATAAAAACAAGATTAGTAAGAGCATACAATATCAACTCCCAACTCAAGTAGGAACCTCGCCAACCCTTGTATGGAGGAAAAAGAACTCAGCAAAATGGGTTGGGAATTGCCAAAGCAATGATAGTAGCCACTCCAGCTATAGAACTGAATAGGGAACCTAAAGGTAAAAACAAAGAAGTTCCACAAAGGGACATAGATAGAAGCCCTCGACCACAAGGCACAGTAACAAAATTGTTCAGTTGGGTGGAAGGGACAATTAAAAACTCCCACATAGAGCTAAAACGACTGCATCAAATAGATGCCCAAAAGTGCCTAGGTGACCCCTTGGTTCTGATGGCAGTAAAACAGAAGGGTGTCCAATCATTTGCACAATGAGTAGAAGGTAAGCAGGGTATCATTCACTCAACTGCTTAAGCATGAAGAAAAAAATGATAAGGTATCGATCTTATACATTCAAAATTCAAAAAGGTTCACGCCATGAACCAATTGAAAAAGGTTCATGCCGTGAACCAATTCAAAAAGGTTCATGCCATGAACAAATTCACAAATGTTCATGCCGTGAAACGGTAATTTCTCATGGGCCAACCATGAGTCACAGCCACCTTATCCGACGGCTGCATTATAAAATCAAATTTCTTTCCTCTTTCATCATTTTGCATCGTGTGACCTTTACTTTCCATTGCGCATCACTTCCGCTCTTAATCGCTATGTATCTTCCATCCCACCATCTCGGATTTTGAACTTAATCGACTGTCTCCTTTAGAGGTGGGAGCTTGATCCTTTTTCTTTTTCGTTTTCTTTTTCTTCTTGTATTTTTTGATCTTCATGATTGATCAAAATCTTGTCGGCACTCCTTATTGTATAAACATCATAATTATTCAAAAAAAAATTTCTTCATGGTATCCTCACATGCATCTTAACAATGAAAGCAAAAATGAAAACCCTCATAACAAACAACCTTAACTAAAGATTCATGATATTATCACCCTGTGGTTTCACGGAACCTCAGGTTCGTGAACCTGCAGTTTCACGAAACCTAAACGGTTCATGGAACCTTAAAAGTTCACAAAACCTAATCGGTTCATGGAACCTCACTTTTTCACGGAACCTCAACGGTTCATGGCTAATTGGTTCACGGAACCTCAACGGTTCACAAATTAACCTCACTTTTTCATGGAACCTCACTATTTCATGGTTCACGGCTAACCACAACCTCAACGGTTCACGGCTAACCAATTTATGGAACCTCAACGGTTCATGACTAATTGGTTCATGGAACCTTAACAGTTCATGGAACCTCACTATTTCACGGAACCTCAATGGTTCACGGCTAACCAGTTCACGGAATCTCAATGGTTCATGGAACCTCACTTTTTCATGGTGTGAGGCGGCTCAGAAACACAAGAAGGCCACTATAGCTCGCCGACTCACCACCTTCAGAACACTCACAAGCACAAGGGGCACCACCAGCTTCTCTAGCTGGAAGGAAAATCAGTCACAGACTAGACCTATTCTCATATCCCTACTTCTTTACCCTCATCCATCCACCACATCATACACCACAGGCTCAAAACAGAAAGCAAGACACCTCTATTGTTTAATCTGTAATTCAATCAGCGGAGTACAGAGGGAAACTTACAATTTTTCAAACACAAACACAGAAAATAGTGATAGAAACTTGTCGAGCTCCAGCCTGATCACATCAGCAGACGAGCAATCACACAAAGACAAGTTCACAACTGCCACCACTTTCGTTAATAACACATCACACACTCCCTCTCATAGCTCACACACACACTGTCCACATCTTCTCTTGGTCTCACACCAGAGGCCTCGAACAAACAGCCCTCTCCCAATAGAAAGCCAGCGAGCTGCACCAATACTAGTCACCTCTGAGGCGGCACCCCATGCAGCCTCCTACACGACTGTTAATCCTTGGGCCGCTTCTCCGCCTTTGCTATTATCCAGCCTGTTCCTCACTTCACCTGCTCTCTTCGTCTCTGCAGCTCTTTTTTTGAAGTCGCCAGCTCCCCAGGAAGTCGGTTCCCTCTGTACCAGGCGGCTTGTGTCTCTTCCTTTCGTTTATAATAGCTGTAGTGCCTCTAATATCTGCAACGCTTCAGTAAGGCATTTCACCCACGGCTCCCTTCTCACAAGCTTTCGGATTTGACCATTTCTTCCAGCGCCATGCTTTCCCTGGTGTCTTTTTCTTTTTTCAGCGCCTCACACACCAGGCGTTTTTCTCCTTTTCCACGAGACAACCCCGACTCTTTCTTTTTTTTTCTGGCCACTCTTCACTTGCTGCTTCCCCGAATCACCCTCCGTCTCTTCTCGGCACTTACCATCCTCCAGGCGACACACTCACCTTGCGACCAGCTCTCCTCTGCACTCTAGAGCCCCTCTGGTCGACCCCTGGCTTTTATATACTCACCGCCAGCTGCTCTTGACTGCCAGGCGGCCTTCACTGCAGCAAGCGCTTCCCTCTACCCGGTTAGCCTGCACACCCAGGAAATCCTCCACTCATCAGAGCTTCCCATCAGCCCTTCTTGGGTCACCTACACAGCGGCCACCTACATACTTGCTCCAAGCGCCTGCAGCTAACCCAATAGCCACCGCCGGCTCTCCACCTCTCTCTTGCCCGCCTCACAACACACAGGTCGGTTACCTTTTATGTCCGCAGCGCCTAAGGGAGAGCGTGCGTGCAATCACCTGCCAGGCCTCAACACACTTCATCTACGTCTGCTCTACCCCCTTCCACTACGAGGCGGCCACTCCTCTGTTGTCTTCCACTCCCCCACTCTGCACACGGCGTCCCCTCTCTCCTCGTCTGCAGCTTTGTAGCCACGCCTCAGAAGGTCTCCTTGTCTGCGCCAGCCAGGTCCAGCTTCCATAGCAACCCGCAAGCCCTTCTGCTCTCTGCAGCCAGTGTCTCTCTTCGCGAAGGCGACGACTCCTCTCTTTTTCTCCCAGCGGCCACGACCGTTTTTCTCTCGCCCTCCAGCTCTCCACCACCTTCTCGAAGCAGCCTCTATCACCTTCTACACGTTGAGCTGGCGGCCTTTTCAAGCTCCACGTGGTTAAAAACAAAGTGGCCACATGGATATATTTAATATTTTTTTTAAAAGTCTCCAGCCAGATAATGATGGCCACCCACAAATGTTAAAAAGGCTTTCCTTCTCCTTGCACTTCTGATCATCACGCCGCGCCAGTGACTTTCCACAAAATGTGAGTTGCCTGCATCCTCGTCATCAACATCATTATCATACTAAATCCGTCAATTCTCCAGTCGGTACCCAGCTTTTAGCAACCATCAGCACACTACACAATTGCCATAAAACTCCCGGATCACCAGCATCTGCTCTGGAAAATAAACACGTGCATAAACCAACTTTCTGCCAAACCACTCGGCCTGTACACTTGCCAGGGCATTCAGGGCAAAGTTTTATTGCACACCATCCACACCATATGTACACTGACTCAAAACAGCTTTACAGAAAAAGCCTGACATACTTTGCCCAACCCCCAGCCTGCTGAATCATTCATGATCAGCAGCAAAAAGCATTTCCAGACTTAAATCCATATCCAAAAACTGCCCTTCATCTGGAATAACATCTTCAGACACTGCATCCTGCACAATTACCATCAGACGTGCATAATACTTCTTCAGCCTGTATCCATTTACCCTGGAAGCATGTAAAGTCCCATCTAAATCTGCCAATTGATAGGTGCCATTTGTGAATCCTTGCATCACCAAGAAAGGTCCTTCCCACTTAATTTGAAACTTTTTATGAAAGGCATTATCCAGTCTGCTATTATAACGTAATACCAGATCATCCTTCATAATTCCTTTGCTTTTAATCTTCTTGTTGAACTTCTCTAGCGTCTTTGCCTGCATATCTTCATAATGTTTCAAAGCATTATCTCTGTTCAGCTGTGCTTCTTGTAAATATAACAGCCGTTCTTTGAAGACATCTTCAGGTTTTTCCAAAAGCTTTCCCAACATTTTAATAGCTGGTATCTCCACCTCAATAGGCAATAAGGCTTCCTTTCCAAAAACAAGACAAAATGGAGTGAAACCCGTACCAGTTTTAATGGCTGTTCGGTATGCCCACAAGGCAGCAGGCAACTCCAGATCCCAAATCTTCCCTTGTTGCTCTGTCACTTTAGATAAAATCTTGATCAATTCACCATTGAACCGCTCATTCAGGCCATTACACTGTGGATAGTAAGGTGTAGTAAAGCTGCGGGGCTGATCTTCATTTTTGTACACAAATAATCCATAAGCTCTGCTCTGAATCCTGGACCCTGATCAGAAAGCAATTCCAATGGCACACCAAATTTACAACAGATATCTTGATATACAAATTTTGCTACCTCCTTAGCAGTAATTTGTTTAACTGCCTTTGCTTCCGCCCATCTAGAAAGGTAATCAACTGCAGTTAAGATATAACACTTCCCTCGGCTGGTAATAGGTAATGGTCCCACAGCATCAATTCCCCATTTTTCAAAAACATCATAAGCAAGAATTGTCTTCCTCATCTCAGGCTTTAAAATCCGTTTACTGTGAGCTTGGCATTGTTTGCATGACCTGCACCAATGATTGATATCCTTATGTATACTCGGCCACACATAACCTTCCTGCAATACCTTATGTAAGGTAATCTTTGATGCAAAATGTCCACCGCATGCTCCTTCATGGTTTTCCTTGAGAATTTTGTAGATTTCTTCCTTCCAAGGTACCCTTCGCATTATCAAATCAATTCCCTTCAAATACAAAGCATCACCAATCATCACATACCTTGTAGCTTTCCTGATGAAACCATATTTTTTTGATTTGTCAATACCATTAGGAATCATCCCTGTTAACAAAAACTCTTCCACATCCTGTAAATTCTCCCTGCCACAATAAAATGATGCATGAGCTTTAAGAACAAATACTTCACCAATCATTCCCTGGGCTGCTTCATGAGCCTCCTCATTATGGCCTCGATCCACATGCTTCAGGCTCCAAGCTTCAAATCCCTTCAGTAGACCCTTAATCTTGAAACACATTTCTTTGAGTAACAAATTCTTTGACTTCCAAACTCCCAATACCTGTTTTACCACCAGCAATGCATCTCCTCGAATGCGAATCCTGTGTACACCATGCTTCAAGCAAATTTGCAATCCAACTTCCAGAGTCAGATACTCCGCTTCATTGTTGCTATGTGCATCCACTTTAACACCCTTTTTAAAAACAAGGCAACCCTGTGGATCATAGAGCACCAAACCTCCTGAGGCTGCATCATGGCTTTTCCTGTAAGAACCATCAAAATATAATAAGTGTGCATTCACCAACTCAGCCGTATCCTCAACTGGCTTCTTGATGGTTTCCTCCTTTATAAGAAGAGGACTCTCCTTATATGTCAGTAGATCCGCTAAGGTAGCCCTGGTACTCTCTTCCACCAAGAATGAGAAAGTAAATTCCTGCAGCTCAATTACCCACTTCATCATAGCCTTAGATAAATTTGTACCATTTATCAACTGAGGCAAAAAAGTGTAGCTTGTCAAAAACACAAAGGGGCGAGGCAATAAGTAATGGCGGAACCGCCTACATGCATAAAGTACACTGACCATAACAAGTTCCACCTCTGATAGCAACCTCTCTCTGGCAAGTTTTACTCTGCTAGCACAGTAGACTGGTTGCATATAATGTGATTCTTTCCCCTTCTGTAACAGCATAGCTCCAATAGCATCCTCACCTACTGAAAGATTGACATAAAATACCTGTTCCCAATTAGGTGCCTGCATTGTAGGAATAGCTCCCAACACCTCCTTCACTTTCTGGAAAGCCACTTCACACTCCTCCGTCCAATGCAAAGGATCATGCATTGCTGCTTGCTGCAAAGGATATAACAACTGTGAAGATAGAGAAATGAATCGAGCCATATACTTCACCTTTTGCACAAAAGTGGCCAGTTGCCTTGTATTCTTTGGTGTAGGAAGAAGAAGAAGAGACTTGACTTTATCAGGATCTGGATCAATACCATTCTCTAATATAATATGGCCCAAAAGCTTCACCCTCGGTTGAGCTAAAAAGCACTTTTTTGGATTTAATTGACCACCACACTCATCATAACGCTGAAAGACTGTAGCCAGCTTATCACAATGTTCTTGCCTGGAGCTGTATATACAAAAATCATCAATAAAATCCTTCACAAACTTATTCAAAAAAGGAGATAATACCCAATTTGCCCTTCTTTGATAGTAGGCTGGTCCATTCATCAATCCAAAAGGAAGAACTTTGTAGCAGAAACATCCCCACGGTGTAATGAAAGTCGTCTTGCACTGATCTTCTTCTGCAATCTTTAACTGGAAATAACCTGAATACCCATCACAAACACTATACCTTTCATATCCAGCTACAGTATCCAAGATTTCATCCAAAAAGGGTAGGGGGTAAGAATCCTTCTTCGTAGCAGCATTCAAAGGCTTGAAATCCACACATATACGCCACCTGCCATCTTTCTTTGGACTCACCACCGTAGGACTTACCCACTCAGCTGTATCCACTGGTGTAATGAAACCTGCACTCAACAGCTTATCAACTTCCTCTCTCAGGGCCTGCATTTGTTCTCGTCCCATCCTGCGAAGCTTCTGCCTAACTGTTTTTACACCCTCCTTTAATTCAATCTTCAAGTCTGGCCCTTTAAATCCTCGAATCTCTCTATAAGAAGTGATGAACAATTCTGGAAAATGAGAAAGCATATTAACATATCTAACCTTTTCTCCACTTGAGAGATCCGGACTCAGCATTCCTTCAATCAGCTCCTGCTTCTTCTTCACTTCTATCTTTGGCTGCAGTAATTCCTCGATTACTTCATATGATCCCATAGTATCTTCTCCCTCAGCACCCACTTCATGCACCGCTTTAACTTCATTACTTTGTTGCTCTGATATAAGAAAAGCCACATCTGCCCCTTCTCCACTAGAAGCAGTGGTCGATGAATCCGTCTCTGATTCAGAAGTGGTGGTGGTAGTTTCCTCTTCACTTGAATTCCGTGGCCTCTCCCACACATCATTTAAAGATCTCCTACTATGCATCTCAAAAGATTTTTTATTACCCTGCTTATTATGCAAAGAAATGGTCCCATACCTCCAATCCTGTACTGCACCCACCACTCGCAACCAAGGTCGTCCAAGGATGATTGGGAAAGCACCCAGACCCGCAGGCATCACATGAAAATCTACAGTAGCTTTGACATTAAAAGCTTCAATTTCCAATTCCTTTATCATACCAAGACATTTTACCTTTTGATGATTAGCCATCCTGATTCGAAACCCAGAAACCCCAGACACCCTCAAGCCTGACTGCTCCACACATGATTGGGTAATCACACAGATTTGAGCTCCTCCATCTATATAGGCCTCACCAAGGTTTCTACCCTTACTCCACACCTCCACAATAGGGCAAATATCTGGAAGCTCCTCTAAAGATAGTACCTTGACTGACCTCTTCTCTGACTCCTTTTCCATTGGATTCACCAATCTCTTCCATTGTCTTCTCAATTTGGGCACCATCTCCACCAACTGTCCAAAGGTGATGTTTGCCTTCTTGTTCACCAAATCAGATTTCAAGTCATAGCTGGTTTGCCCATCCCCCAGTGGGAAGTCTGACACCTGGAACCTTCTACGAGGCTTCCGTTTCCTTTTGGCTTTCACATCTTCTCCTACCTGCTGCTTTCCCTTCTTACGGCTGGGTCCAGCCACCCCTTTTCCTTCTCTTTCATCTGTTGTGCGCTTGCCAACAGGCATCACATCCCCTTCTTCTCTCACCTGAACATTCTCCAGAGTAACAACATTCATAACCTTTGCCTTTCCCTTCTCCTCAGCTGTGATTCCACTGGGGCCTGCTTGATCCCTAATATCAATACCAAAATCTTTTGACCTGTCAGGTAACTGTGAAGGTAGTGGGTACATATCACCACCCATACGCTGAGGCTTATCACAATCCATACTCAGATGACCAAGCTCACCACAGTTCCAGCATGTAGGGATGAAACGACGGCCCCTACCACGACCACGTCCATACCCTGCTTGTCCATCTCCCCCCTCATGATTGTGGCCACGGCCTCTACCACGTCCATCACCTGTACTTCCCATTAAATTTGAGCTCAAATTCTTCATAAGATCAACCATCTGTTTCATATCCTGCCGCAATCCCTCATCAGAACCTGCAGGAACCATAGGTACTCCTGGACTAGCTTGAGGCATCATCTGCATAGCTTGAGCTTCAGTGGGCTTCATCCTCTCGATCACTGTACTCATGGGTGTAGCCTCCACTCTACGAATCTCTGGCTGTGCTACAACTGGAATCATCCCCAGCTGATTCATTCGTTGCAACTTCCAGTCTTTTGACTTAGCAATTTCTACCGCATCCTCAAAAGGCCTGGGCTTCTTCAATTCCACTTTCCAGCGAATACTCCTCTTAAGCCCGACTAAAAACTTATTCTTTTTCATCATATCAGGCGGCACCTGGTCTTCCCCTAAAGCCCTGCATAGAGTTTCCCAAAGCAAAGAAAATTTCTTCATATAATCATCTAATGATTCAAACTCACCTTGTGTCAGAGCTTGCACCTCATGCCAAACCTTATCGGGGTCTTCCACCTTCTTGAACCTGTTGCTGAGTGCTGTCTTTAATCCATTTTCAGTCATATCTAGATGTGGAACAGCAGCCCTCAATGATTCTTCATAAGTCCTGTACCAGGTCCTTGCATCCCCTTTCAAACAGATGCTCAGAAGCCGCAACACCTGTACCGACTCATTAATATGGTTGCTGATGCATGCAACCTCCATCCTTTCCAAAAAGTCTGCCACATCCTCATTAGGGCTACCATAAAACTCTGGATAAGACATCATTTTCACCCTCCAAACTTCACCTCAGATCCCAAGAAAGCACCTTCTCTGAAACTCTCAATACCTAGGGCACACACCCTGATAACTGAAGGAAATAACAGAGCCACTCCTCAGTGGGGGCACCAGAAAGATGTGAGGCGGCTCAGAAACACAAGAAGGCCACTATAGCTCGCCGACTCACCACCTTCAGAACACTCACAAGCACAAGGGGCACCACCAGCTTCTCTAGCTGGAAGGAAAATCAGTCACAGACCAGACCTATTCTCATATCCCTACTTCTTTACCCTCATCCATCCACCACATCATACACCACAGGCTCAAAACAGAAAGCAAGACACCTCTATTGTTTAATCTGTAATTCAATCAGCGGAGTACAGAGGGAAACTTACAATTTTTCAAACACAAACACAGAAAATAGTGATAGAAACTTGTCGAGCTCCAGCCTGATCACATCAGCAGACGAGCAATCACACAAAGACAAGTTCACAACTGCCACCACTTTCGTTAATAACACATCACACACTCCCTCTCATAGCTCACACACACACTGTCCACATCTTCTCTTGGTCTCACACCAGAGGCCTCGAACAAACAGCCCTCTCCCAATAGAAAGCCAGCGAGCTGCACCAATACTAGTCACCTCTGAGGCGGCACCCCATGCAGCCTCCTACACGACTGTTAATCCTTGGGCCGCTTCTCCGCCTTTGCTATTATCCAGCCTGTTCCTCACTTCACCTGCTCTCTTCGTCTCTGCAGCTCTTTTTTTGAAGTCGCCAGCTCCCCAGGAAGTCGGTTCCCTCTGTACCAGGCGGCTTGTGTCTCTTCCTTTCGTTTATAATAGCTGTAGTGCCTCTAATATCTGCAACGCTTCAGTAAGGCATTTCACCCACGGCTCCCTTCTCACAAGCTTTCGGATTTGACCATTTCTTCCAGCGCCATGCTTTCCCTGGTGTCTTTTTCTTTTTTCAGCGCCTCACACACCAGGCGTTTTTCTCCTTTTCCACGAGACAACCCCGACTCTTTCTTTTTTTTTCTGGCCACTCTTCACTTGCTGCTTCCCCGAATCACCCTCCGTCTCTTCTCGGCACTTACCATCCTCCAGGCGACACACTCACCTTGCGACCAGCTCTCCTCTGCACTCTAGAGCCCCTCTGGTCGACCCCTGGCTTTTATATACTCACCGCCAGCTGCTCTTGACTGCCAGGCGGCCTTCACTGCAGCAAGCGCTTCCCTCTACCCGGTTAGCCTGCACACCCAGGAAATCCTCCACTCATCAGAGCTTCCCATCAGCCCTTCTTGGGTCACCTACACAGCGGCCACCTACATACTTGCTCCAAGCGCCTGCAGCTAACCCAATAGCCACCGCCGGCTCTCCACCTCTCTCTTGCCCGCCTCACAACACACAAGTCGGTTACCTTTTATGTCCGCAGCGCCTAAGGGAGAGCGTGCGTGCAATCACCTGCTAGGCCTCAACACACTTCATCTACGTCTGCTCTACCCCCTTCCACTACCAGGCGGCCACTCCTCTGTTGTCTTCCACTCCCCCACTCTGCACACGGCGTCCCCTCTCTCCTCGTCTGCAGCTTTGTAGCCACGCCTCAGAAGGTCTCCTTGTCTGCGCCAGCCAGGTCCAGCTTCCATAGCAACCCGCAAGCCCTTCTGCTCTCTGCAGCCAGTGTCTCTCTTCGCGAAGGCGACGACTCCTCTCTTTTTCTCCCAGCGGCCACGACCGTTTTTCTCTCGCCCTCCAGCTCTCCACCACCTTCTCGAAGCAGCCTCTATCACCTTCTACACGTTGAGCTGGCGGCCTTTTCAAGCTCCACGTGGTTAAAAACAAAGTGGCCACATGGATATATTTAATATTTTTTTTAAAAGTCTCCAGCCAGATAATGATGGCCACCCACAAATGTTAAAAAGGCTTTCCTTCTCCTTGCACTTCTGATCATCACGCCGCGCCAGTGACTTTCCACAAAATGTGAGTTGCCTGCATCCTCGTCATCAACATCATTATCATACTAAATCCGTCAATTCTCCAGTCGGTACCCAGCTTTTAGCAACCATCAGCACACTACACAATTGCCATAAAACTCCCGGATCACCAGCATCTGCTCTGGAAAATAAACACGTGCATAAACCAACTTTCTGCCAAACCACTCGGCCTGTACACTTGCCAGGGCATTCAGGGCAAAGTTTTATTGCACACCATCCACACCATATGTACACTGACTCAAAACAGCTTTACAGAAAAAGCCTGACACATGGAACCTCAATTGTTTCATAGAACCTCACTGGAACCTAACTTCATGGCCTGCAGGTTCACGAAAACACTCTAACCCTGCACCTTCATGCCACAACCTTCACCTGATCTATCAACACATCCCACTCTAACCCTACACCTTCACGCCACAACCTTCACCTGATCTATTAACACATCCTACTCTAACACACTCCTCGATTCAACTAACCAATTACCTATTAACCAAAAAAAAAAAGAAAAGAGAAGAAAGATGGTATCAACCCCACCAATCGGAAGATTGATGTGTTGCTCATGTACAGATGTCGGCCTCAGAGTCAGAAGCTCTTGAGACCCCAACTGTTGTGACTCAAGCCAGCACCACTAGATCCCCATCAAGTCAGAGAAAGAGGCCCGTGTGGGTCCCGAAGTTGAACTTTTTAGGCCCTTATGCCCAAGCCTTCCATGGGGCCGTCATCAGCAAAGAATCCCTCATAGCCCCCAATCCAAAATCTGTAACCTGTACCTACTCACACAAGTTCTAAATCACATAGCAGCTCTGCACATGATTGGGCGCTCACGCCCGACGTGAATCCCACAGGAAAATGCAACTTTGACCGACATTTTTTCTTTTCCCATAATTTTATCAAATTAACACTATTTTTTTGAAAAAATGGAGAAAGCATTTCTCTCTCCTCCCAAGATGAGACGAACTTTTCAAAAATTGAGCAGGCTCGTTGTTGACTCTTATTTCATTGTATCACCACCCTTCAAAATAAATCATCTTTTACTAAATTCAATGATTTACCACCCTTCAAAAATAATATTCTTTTACTATGGATTGATCATCGAAGAGGATGTTAGTATACACTCAATGCCCGCCGCTCACCATGTATCTCACTTTGATATATAATGCACATTTGTTAGGCCCCATTATGAGGAATAGCCATGGTGCATATGTCTTTGGTGGGATGCGTTCTTGATACGCTGTCGTGAAGTGTGCGGTACAGCCAGGAAAGTACGAGACTTCTAGCTGTGAGAGTGAATGTCAAATCTAATAAGGAAACTCACACACAAAATTTCCCAAGGAGTATTGAACATCACTATTTCCAATGACAAGTACATGTGTCGATTCACCTCAATACATCCTTGAATTCATCCTGATGATTGCACAAAATTGCATGAAATCCTTTGAACCATTCACATGTAGGCATAACAAGGCCTTCCAATTTTTCCAATATACATGTGACCAGTTACATCCTTTACATCCAGTGCCATCAAAACCATTATTTCGAGATGCACTTTATCACCTGAAAACCTGCCTTAATATTCTAACATCTCACAAGCAAAATAGCATGGCATATGTACCACATAATCTTGTAATTTTTGAAAGTTCCCTATCTTGCACTCTAAAGCCCAGCTAAATAGAATTTGAAATCCAAGCTTAAGGTTCTCCAAAGTATTTAAAAAAAAAAACTATACAAGACCTCATTCCAAAGCTTTTTGAAGGGAAACCTTTTTAAAAAAAATTCGCTTATCTCTTTAAAAGAAAAGAAACGAATTTCAGATTTCGCTTCTTTCCCTCTATTCGCCACCTCGCTGTAGGCGTGAGGACAAAGTTACACGTAGCTTGAAGGTTTTTCTGAAAATCATGTCATCTTATTACTCTTCAATTCCTCTTCAGTTTGAGACCCAGGACATCACGAACAGTAGCCGTCGTCAAGAAATTAGGAGCACTGGTCATCTTCCCCTCTGGTTATGTTTTCTCAGACTGGTTTTCTTTCGCCCCCACGAACTGGTTATATCCTTTTGATTCCCGCAAGAGATGCGGCGTTCCTCGCCTTTTGCAGCATAATAGTCGGCCTTGCCCACCAAAAAGACTGCGCATGCCTTTTTTTTAATATCCAGAAAATTCCAATTACAAGGAAATCGCTCACTCTTCCACGTATGCTGCCCCTTATCCCTTTAATGTAATATTCTTAACCTTAACATTAAGGTAAGGTCCTCAATGCAAAGTAGTTTATCTAATTTAATTCCCCCACATTCAATAAACTCTTCGGCACTGTGATGTCCATTAAATCTCCATTGGCACTGTGATGTCCATTAAATCTCCATTACTCTTGACGCCTTCATAGTTTATAAATCATCATATCGGCCCATGTGATTTATAGAATCCCAAATTGTTCATTCAAGTATTTCTCCATGTCTTCATAAATGCATTCCTTTGTGCATTGGTATGCCCTCATGCCATCATATATAACTGGATGCTTCTAACTTGCCCATGAGCTCTGAGTAACAGCAAAACCATCACCCTCCACACTCACATACAGAGACTCCTAGATCTGGCTCAGCCTCAGCTTGTCTTATTGAACCTCATTTACAATATGAACATATGTACATGGCATCATATAATGACTCGTCATGGCACATAACCTCATGCATCTGGATGTGTATTTGATGGCCTCACATGCACGGTTTCACACCATAGACGTGCCATGGCACGACATCCACCCCCTCTAAACCTGCACATCCTCTGGTATGTGCCAAATCATCATCAAGATCTACATATAGCTGGATGTCATCTTCATCTTCTGCATTGTCAGGAAGATCATCCTTTTCCTCTTCAACCATATCCATACTACCACTGTCAAGCCTCTTATCCTGAGTCTCCTGTGAATCAAAAGGATCACTATCATGCCTTCTTTTAAATATCTTGACCCTTTTGCCTGCCACAAGATTCTTTATTTCTGTTCCATCAAGCTCACACAAAGTATACGTGGCATTTCCATGCACATGCTTGACAATGTAAGGGCCAAACCATCTTTTTGCAAATTTTCTTTGAACAGTGAATTGATTGTCAAGGCTACTATCATACATTAGAACCCAATCACCTTCTTCAATAGGTTTTGGCCGGAGTCTGTGTCTACTATCAAATCTTTCTTTATTTTTCAGCCTTGCATCTTTCAAGCGAGCTTTAGCAAGCTCTACATCTTCAGGCCTCCTCTCCAACTGTCTTATTCGCAATGCAAGGAGGTCATCTCTGCTCAATCCTTCCACCTAGGGCAATACATTCCAAGTTAGAATTACTTCTTCAACTGGCATCACTGGCTTCTGACCATACATCAATTCTGCAGGCATGTATCCTGTCACTGAGCTATGAGTTGTACGGTCAGCCCACAAGGCATATGGTAGCAGCTTTGGCCACTCTCGCATTCTTTCTCTACATGCCTTAGCCAAAGCTTTAATGATTGGAGGATGTCCTCGCTCACTTTTCCCATTGCCCTCAGGATTGTAAGCACATGTTAGGGACAGTTTGATACCAATTCTAGAGAAGAATTCCCTTGCTTCTTCAACATCTAGCTCACCCCTATCAGCTGTTATCTTCCCAACACAACCATACCGGCAGATCACATCTTCCAAGAGAAATTTGCATACTGTTTCTGTACTCTTTGTTCTAAGAGCACGCCCTTCTACCTGATTTGTCAAATCTTCTCTTGCAAGTGCAATGTACCGCATCTGCCAAATTCCCAAAGGCATTGTAACTAGATCCACTACCCATTTGTAGTGCATGGCAGGTGGGTAGGTTGGTTGCAAGCCATCACGATGCCGCACATTTGAGTACATTTGGCATACTATGCATGTTTCCACATATTGGGAAATATCCTTGTACATTCCTCTCCACTAATATTTTTCCTTTATTTTGGTAAAGGTGGCCCACACACTTCTATGCCCAGCCCAGAGACTCTCATGGAATTCTTTCACAAGCTTTCCTTGAGTCTCTTTATCACATATGACTCTCTGTGGCATAGCATTCCTCTGCTTAGGATGCTTCCAGAGATACCCATCCTTTAGGAAATAACCATATGCTTTTCTGCGGATCCTCTTAAGTTCTGAGTCAGACCAATTTTCTTGCCTTGTCAGAGTACTCAAATATTGACCAATAAGCAACCAATCTCCTTCATATATTTCCTCAATAAAAGACTCAAGTGCATTTGATAGGCAAATATGATCCCCTTTTGCATATGCTGTAGTATAGAACTTTGTACCCACATCATCAATGTCACTAATCATCTCTTTCTCATCTTCATACCTGGCTCTTGATAGCATATCTACAACTGGATTATCTTTTCCCGCAATATGCTCAAACTCAGGATTAAGTGACTTGATATAAGCAATCCACCTAAGCATAGCAATATCTGGAGTGGTACAACTTGCTATCATCCCAAGAAGTGGCAAGCAATCAGTTTCCACAAGTACAGATGTCCCAATAAGATATTCTTTTTCACATTTTAGAGCAGTGACTATCCCCCATAATTCTCTCTTGATCTGTGGATACTTTCGTTGCCGAAAGCTTAATACCTTTGCTCCAAATCTAATTACATACCTATGATCATCCTCATCATCTTGCCCTACTGCCCATCCTATCCCAGTAGGACTAGTATCAACTGTAACAATCACAGGCCTGCCACACTCATAATCTGCCTTTCTCAAAATGGGTGATGATTGGAGCAAATATTTCAGCTTCCGCATAGCTTTAATATGTACTGCACTCCACAGAAATTTTTGATTTTTCCTCAAAAGTTGATAAAGAGGATCTGCTACATGTGCATAATGTGGGATCCAAATAACATAAAAGACACATGCTCCAAGAAATCTTCTCAGCTCTGTAACATTAATGCATGTCTCTTTCATTCTTTGTATTGCATCTATTTTGGCTGGACAAGGCCGGCGTCCACTAGTACTACAAAGATGTCCCACTATTAGCACTTCACCAACTCCAAACACTGATTTCAGCCCAGATAAAGTAAGATTCACTTCTTCAAGCCTGGATAGAATCATGTCACAATCCTTTATATGATTTGCCACAAACTTGCGGCACCCTTTTGAATCCAAATCCCCATCTTTGTCTTTCTCATCACAGCCCTTTATTGGCACATCATCCAAAAATGGCATAGTTTTTTGTGGTATGAAGTCTCGTAAGACTTTATTCATTCCATTCATCATATGTGCCACTGAGTTAGTGGCTCCCTGTGGTAAGGTACACATCCTTACTAATCCCAAAGGAGTTCTCATTGTGGTCAAGTCCCTGCTTTGTATATCCAGCTGGAACTGATCATATCCCGAATACAGATCACCCATAGAGTATATAGCTTTCCCTGCAAATGCTTCTGCAAACTCATCCACAATTGGACCTGCTCCCACATTCCTGATTGTGACTTTGTTTACAGGTTGCATGTCTTGAATAAAGCGCAATGTTCCATTTTTCTTTGGTACAGTAAACCATCTGTTGGAATATGGGGCACATGAAAGCTCCAAGATTCCCATCCTGATCTTTTCCTTTAGTAATTCCATCAACTTTGGCAAGAGAGCCTTTGGTACTGGAATTGGCCGCAGGTTCCAGGGCACATGTGGAACAGTAAAGATCACCATTGGTGCTGTTACACTTGGATCAACACAGCCTATCTCATGCGGCTGAAAAGCAAAAGCTTTCCCATGTTTTACAAGCATCTCCTCAAAGCATTCCCTTTCAACTGGCAACAGAAAATCCTTCTCACCAATCTTCAGCTCTTTTAGAGTTTCTTGAGTAAATTTATGCCCAATTTTCTTTGGATCTCTAAGATTTGGCTGCATAGAAGCTTCATCTATCTTCTCCTTGCTTCCTGGTGGCAAGGGCAAGGCAACTGGTTTCACCTTCTTTGCAACCGTTTTGTACTTTGTATCAACATGAGCATCCATCTCACAATTCATGTTTTTACATTCCACCCCCTCAAATTCCTGGATTATATTATACATCTCCACAGATGACACCTTTATCATTTCATTTCCACCCTGTAAGCATGCTCTTCCCATATCAAAAAGCACATCCATAGTATCTACAAATGACACCTCATCAAGCACCCCTGAAATAAACTCATTCTTCCCCAAAAGACCACACTGCTCAAAACTTTTTTGTTCATTTTGTATATGTTTTCGCATGCCATGCTTCAAATCCTTGCTTTTTACAAAAACCAGTGACCCATAGCTGGAGAATCCCTGAAAATTTGCTGAAAAGCTATTTACATTGATTGAGTCCTGCGAGAACTCATTTCCCCTTGTACCATTGGAATCCCGCTTTACAATGGCACCTGGCCAAAATCCCTCATCTCCCTGTAATTCATGAACTCTCTGTTTATCTTTGGGAGTGACTGTGCCCGAAGAGACTCACGATTCCTTTCATGGTTAATGCAAACTGTCAAAAACTGAACAGCTTTTTTGCCATCTTTACTCCTTATTCTTGCATATGCTGAACCATCATCCAAAACCTTTGTTTCCATCCTTACAGCTATAATGTAGGGTTGTCCAAGGATAAGGGGATACGATGACATCTCCTGAACAAAGAAATTCTGATCATCCTTCACATCCCCTATAGTTACCCTTACATTTGGACATGCTGCATAAAGCTCTCCAAATGAGTTATTAGCTGCTTTAATCATCCATCCATGATCCACATCCATTGGCCACTTACATTTGTTATAGAG
Organism: Cibotium barometz; assembly: GCF_041138505.1. Classification (NCBI taxonomy): domain Eukaryota; kingdom Viridiplantae; phylum Streptophyta; class Polypodiopsida; order Cyatheales; family Cibotiaceae; genus Cibotium; species Cibotium barometz. Next base: position 47,458,076 of record NC_141084.1, read on the forward strand.
ATTTTTAGCCATAAGATTTATTTCAGACCCATGATCAATTAGAGCGACATATGGCTCTTCCAAATCACCTATCTTGACAAGGATTTCAGTGGTTGCTCTTGCCCAATGGCTCTTGGAGTAATGACTCTTTGTAAGAACTTCTTTTTCATCATCCTCTTCCACAAAGCGCACTTGTCGTGCCCCATCAGCAGAGTGATTACATTCCACCACATTTTCTCTCTCTTCCTTTTTCTGTACCTGTACTCCATGAGTCTTGGAAGTGCTTGCCTCCCCTTGTGATGGAATAGATTCAATTATGGACTGCCTTTTTCTTCGTATAATATCAATTATCTCATCATGAAATTCTTTCTTTGCAATCCCCAAGACTTCCCCTAGTGTGAATTCCACCCTGCTGTTTAGAATCCTTTCTTCAAGTACCTTTTTGAGATCTGTTGCAACTTCAATATCAGATTGAAGCTTGTAGAGTGGACTTTTCCCTTTACCCTTCTCCTTCATTTTTGCTGGCACTTCTTCCATTGAAACATCCTGTGGAGGTCTGCTATGCTGTGGAGGCATATGTGATGGCCCAGGATCCTTCTTTTCACTTCCACGTGTAACTCTTTTTGATGGCCCTCCTTCCTCATTTTCCCTTTTACGCTTCTCCTCTACCTGTGCCTCATTATTTTGGCATTTGGCAATATAGGCATGAATGGATAAAGAATCCACAGGCTCCTCCCAGCCAGTCTCAAGACGTATACAATCACCTGCCTCATGCAAAGCTTGCTTTGACACTTTCTTTGACGCAATTAATTCCATTGTTGATGGCCAAAAATCCTCATTCTCATAATCCTCATCATTCTCAAATCCCTGCTTTAATTGACCAACCTTTAATCCATAGGTTGCTGCCTCAACCATAGAAATGGCATGACTAGCAGCCATATCCTCTACCAGCTTTTTCATCCCTCCTTTCCCAAAGTTTGTACTCAATGGAAGACCAGTCTCTGTAAGATGGATTTTCCCATCTTTGAAAAACACAAGTTGATTTTTAAGAGCTTCTTTATAGCTAGCACAATCCTTCTTTGCATGCTCTGGGTCATCACACCATATGCATCTATATGTAAACCCTTCTTTGCTTTGAGGCCTTTGCATAGAAGCCTGCCCCAATGGTAGACCTTTTTCTTCAATCCTGGACATCTTCAATTTTAAGTCACGCATACCCTTGATAAGCTCATCCATCGGCCCATCTATCTTTGGAATTGTAGCAGCTGGTTTGGGTAGATTCTCAGGGGTGGCAGCAGTTGTGGGGGTTGCAGAGCCCATCACCATTTTATCCCTCCTCCGCTGCCGCTTTGCTAACATAGTGACTGCATCCTCAACATCATTCCAATCACTCTTTAATCCCTGCTCTGTATCCTTATCCTCAAGGAGGATTTCCAATTTCTCCTGGAGATCTTTCCCAGCTGCTTGCAAGAAGAGCTCTGTTTTTTCTCTGTCCAAAGTTGCACGCTCTATCCTTGACAGCTGGGCATAGCGCTTCTCAAACTCTCTTAGCAATTCTGTGGCAGAAATTCCCATTTTAGGTTTTGTGACCCATTCCAAGAAAGTTCGTTTGGTCACTCGCTCAGAATCCTCCATGAAATATTCATCCTTTAAAGCAAGCTTGAACTCCTCCCAATTTCTGCCACCATGTGCTGTCTGCAATCCTCTTATGCGTTCTCTTATTTCAGGAACACATACCAGCTCGAAACTTTGAACCATATCTTCCTCAGTCACCCTGTTTAGCTCCATCTCCTTTATATAATTGCGTAGGTACTTTGTAATGTCCTTCCCATCAAATTGATCCACCTTTTTCACAATTGATTGTAATGCCTTGGTCGTGGAAATTTGTCCCCTCTCAGCAGCTTGTTGCTGTTCCATGTACATGGTAAACATCTGAAACATCTGCATAACTCCGGGGTCAAAATGAACCCCCTGACCCTCAGAATTCTCAGCCATAGCTTCCCTGTATATTTCACCACACTCTCACCCCAGCAGTTTCACGTCGGGTTCACCAAAGAGATGTCGTGAAGTGTGCGGTACAGCCAGGAAAGTACGAGACTTCTAGCTGTGAGAGTGAATGTCAAATCTAATAAGGAAACTCACACACAAAATTTCCCAAGGAGTATTGAACATCACTATTTCCAATGACAAGTACATGTGTCGATTCACCTCAATACATCCTTGAATTCATCCTGATGATTGCACAAAATTGCATGAAATCCTTTGAACCATTCACATGTAGGCATAACAAGGCCTTCCAATTTTTCCAATATACATGTGACCAGTTACATCCTTTACATCCTAGTGCCATCAAAACCATTATTTCGAGATGCACTTTATCACCTGAAAACCTGCCTTAATATTCTAACATCTCACAAGCAAAATAGCATGGCATATGTACCACATAATCTTGTAATTTTTGAAAGTTCCCTATCTTGCACTCTAAAGCCCAGCTAAATAGAATTTGAAATCCAAGCTTAAGGTTCTCCAAAGTATTTTAAAAAAAAAACTATACAAGACCTCATTCCAAAGCTTTTTGAAGGGAAACCTTTTTAAAAAAAATTCGCTTATCTCTTTAAACGAAAAGAAACGAATTTCAGATTTCGCTTCTTTCCCTCTATTCGCCACCTCGCTGTAGGCGTGAGGACAAAGTTACACGTAGCTTGAAGGTTTTTCTGAAAATCATGTCATCTTATTACTCTTCAATTCCTCTTCAGTTTGAGACCCAGGACATCACGAACAGTAGCCGTCGTCAAGAAATTAGGAGCACTGGTCATCTTCCCCTCTGGTTATGTTTTCTCAGACTGGTTTTCTTTCGCCCCCACGAACTGGTTATATCCTTCTGATTCCCGCAAGAGATGCGGCGTTCCTCGCCTTTTGCAGCATAATAGTCGGCCTTGCCCACCAAAAAGACTGCGCATGCCTTTTTTTTTAATATCCAGAAAATTCCAATTACAAGGAAATCGCTCACTCTTCCACGTATGCTGCCCCTTATCCCTTTAATGTAATATTCTTAACCTTAACATTAAGGTAAGGTCCTCAATGCAAAGTAGTTTATCTAATTTAATTCCCCCACATTCAATAAACTCTTCGACACTGTGATGTCCATTAAATCTCCATTGGCACTGTGATGTCCATTAAATCTCCATTACTCTTGACGCCTTCATAGTTTATAAATCATCATATCGGCCCATGTGATTTATAGAATCCCAAATTGTTCATTCAAGTATTTCTCCATGTCTTCATAAATGCATTCCTTTGTACATTGGTATGCCCTCATGCCATCATATATAACTGGATGCTTCTAACTTGCCCATGAGCTCTGAGTAACAGCAAAACCATCACCCTCCACACTCACATACAGAGACTCCTAGATCTGGCTCAGCCTCAGCTTTTATTGAACCTCATTTACAATATGAACATATGTACATGGCATCATATAATGACTCGTCATGGCACATAACCTCATGCATCTGGATGTGTATTTGATGGCCTCACATGCACCGTTTCACACCATAGACGTGCCATGGCACGACAACGCGGACCGTATCTATACACTGTAACCTCCCTCGTTGTATACGCGTTTACCACACTGCCTACAGTACTATATATGGACATGGTTGCCATGAGCTAAGGCATCCAATGCTTGTGACTATCTACCCCCTTCTACACCTCGTTACATATTCCATCCAGAGTTTGTCTAGATTGCCATCTAAGCTCTACTTGAGAGCGCACGGGTGGACAACACCATCACTTGTACCTCTCCATTGTGTATCTATTGCATTGTCTTGCTATCTCTTTCCATTGTGCCATATTCTTATAGAGGAAATTCACAATTTTGAATAATCACTTCCTCCTTTCTTCCTTTGAATAATCATTTTCTCCTTACTTTCATCGAATAATATAACTAAAACTCGAAACACCATTTTGAGAAGCTTTTTTCCTTCCCCCACCATTTTGAGAAGTAATTCTCAAAATTGGAGCCAGCTCAAGTGTGAAGCAAAAATATCATGTGCCGAAGTCTCAGAGGTGTGCTTTTAGGAAGACTTACATACAATGTGCGATTAAAAGGGTATTAAAAAATACCCTTTTCTATGAATCTTGACTTAGTAAAATGACCCCTTTTTCTTTATAAACTTACTAGTTTTTTTTTTTAATGCCATTTAAAACCCCCTTATCTAAGTAGATTTTTATAAATTTTTCTCAAAATCTTGATTACAAAAACCTCTCTTAATGATCACAATAGTAGGTCACTTACATATTTTTACGTGAATCCCCCAAGAAAAAACTACATAGGAAACATTAATTTGACATAAATCTAAAACAAAAAGAACCGAAATGGGGGACCTTGTCCTCATGTATGGTGTAAGAAGCACTAGGAAAAAGAAACTCAAATATCGAGGCCTCGGACCATTTCGAGTATTGGAGATCACACCTTAGGGGTTTGTTCAAATTGAGACAATTGATGGCATACGGATGGAGGGTTACATCAATGGAAGTAAATTAAAAAAAATATTTTGGACCGCTGACCCAAGAGATGCTCTTGCAAGAACATCTCTTAAAACAACATAAATAGCTTGCAAAGGAAAAAATCCAGCAAGCTCAAGAAGAAGCTACGGCTAGGGAGGCCAAAGATAAACAATTGCTGCAGAAAAGACTGATACATGTCAACATGGCTTCCGTGACTCTCTTGGACAAAGAGGAACTAAACACTAAGCCAACACGACACGACTCAAGGTGGGACTTACTATAGCTACTAAAAGCCATGCAACGAGCATTGCATTAATAGATACGGGGTCAAGTCATAACTTGATCTTGTATGAAACCTGGGTAGCAGTAGATAGACCACGCCTCGAACCCACTGATGCGCAAGTACGTAGTGTTCACTTGATAACTACAAAAGTTGAGGGATTTTTAAATGTTAACATTTCCATCAGAAATAATCCCTTGGTCGGGCCTGCAGGTTCCATGGAAGAGGAAATGAGGATGATCCTAGATCTACCAATAAATGCAATATCCAATGGGAAGAAAGGACAACGTTCTTAAGCGCGGGCGACAAGGTCATGTCCATACCCTTATGGAGCTTGACAAACAGAGGAAAACAGATCATAAATGATGAACAAACAACACCGAATACAGTGGCAACACCTCTTAAAACAGAACAAGCATCAGTCCCACAAAGCTTGCACAAAAAATACCCAAAATCTAAGGGTACACAAAAGTGGGTGCCCAAGATTCAATTTAAAAACCAACCTCACAAGAAGGAAACCATAAATAATATGGGGACCATAAGAAGAATCTGTAAAAAAATCAAAAGTCAGACCTTGTTGACACAAACAGATTGGTAGGACTCCAAGCATCCCAATAGACCTCAAAGGACTCCAAGCATCCTAATAGACCTCAAAGGTTCCATATGCAATGGGTCCAAAAAGACTTACTGTTGAGAGCACAAGGATACTACCAAGGCAATACGACAATATCTGCACCCAAACCCCACTCAGTGGTGGCCAACACCACAAGTAGCTCAAGTCATAAAAAAAAGAGTAGTAAGAGCATACAACATCAACTCCCAACTCAAGCAAGAACCTCGCCAACCCTTGTATGGAGGAAAAAGACAACTTAGCAAAATGGCTTGGGAATTGCCAAAGCATTGATAGTAGCCACTCCGGCTATAGAACTAAATAGGGAACCTAAAGATAAAAACAAAGAAGTTCAACAAAGGGACATAGATAGAAGCCCTCCACCACAAGGCACAGTAAAACAAAATTGTTCAGTTGGGTGGAAGGGACAATTAAAAACTCCCACATAGAGCTAAAACGACTGCATCAAACAGATTCCCAAAAGTGCCTAGGTGACCCCTTGGTTCTGGTTGCACAATAAAATAGAAGGGTGTCCAATGGTTGCACAATGGGTACAAGGTAAGCAGGGTATCATTCACTCATTATGTGAATGTTTCACTGCTTGAGCATGAAGAAAAAAATGATAAGGTATCAATCTTATACATTCAAAATTCAAAAAGGTTCACGCCATGAACCAATTCAGAAAGATTCATGCGGTGAACCAATTCAAAAAGGTTCATGCCGTGAACAAATTCACAAACGTTCATGCCGTGAAACGGTAATTTCTCTTCATGGCTAATTGGTTCACAGAACCTCAACGGTTCACAAAACCTCACTTTTTCATGGAACTTCACTATTTCATGGTTCACGGCTAACCACTTCACGAAACCTCAACGGTTCACGGCTAACCAATTTATGGAACCTCAATGGTTCACGACTAACTGGTTCATGGAACCTTAACAGTTCATGGAACCTCACTATTTCACGGAACCTCAATGGTTCACGACTAACCAGCTCACGGAATCTCAATGGTTCATGGAACCTCACTTTTTCATGGAACCTCAATTGTTTCACGGAACCTCACTGGTTCACGTAACCTAACTTCATGGCCTGCAGGTTCACGAAACCACTCTAGCCCTGCACCTTCATGCCACAACCTTCACCTGATCTATTAACACATCCTACTCTAACACACTCCTCGATTCAACTAACCGATTACCTATTAACAAATTTTTTAAAAAAAAGAAAAAGGAAAAAAGAAAAGAGAAGAAAGATGGTATCAACCCCACCAATCGGAAGACTGATGTGCTGCTCATGTATAGATGTCGGCCTGAGAGTCAGAAGCTCTTGAGACCCCAGCTGCGACTCAAGCCAACACCACTAGATCCCCAGCAAGTCAGAGAAAGCGGCAAGTGTGGGTCCCCAAGTTGAACTTTTTAGGCCCTTATGCCCATGCCTTCCATGGGGCCATCATCAACAAAGAAGCCCTCACGGCCCAATCCAAAATCAATAACCCGTACCTACTCACACAAGTTCTAAATCAGATAGCCAAAAGGCCTCTCCCAGAGCCCAAACTAGAGGAGCACTTGCAGTTGTGGCACTGCTGCTAGAACAGCCCACATTAACAACTTAAGATATGAAAGGGGGGCATGCTATCTAGATGGAGACCCAAGCAATCATGAAGGAAATCAAGAAGGGGAGAAGGAAGAAGACGGATAAGAAGATGAGGGGAGTAATTCCAGATATAGCTGCTGCTGAGTCACAAAGATTAGAGGCGGAAGTGGCCCATGAAATCCGAACATACCAAGAGGCATTGCAAGAGACCACTATCAGCCAAGCCACATAGGAGCCCCTGCAACAAGTTACTCTTCCCACAAGCCCGGCTCAACTAATATTTACAGATCTATCCCCCCTCAAAGAATCAGCTTTGGCAGACACGCCAACAGAGACAGTGTTCCTGAACAAGAAGCACCAATACAGGCTGAGGAAAGACAAGGCATTGAGGCGGCCATAACTCAAGTACAAGAAACAGAGGCCTCAATTGAAGTTAATCAAAAGACAACAAAGTCCAGACCCATCCAGTCCAAGCAAGAGAAGGTGGTTGGAAGATGAAGTAAGAATACCCCAGAGCTGGCCTCCCTACAAAAAATGAACTATCAACAATTCTTGCAAGAGACCATGGAAGGACTAGATGAGCTGCTCAACCAACCACAAACCGGGCTTGAAGAAGAAGCAAGCACAAGTGTAATCTGGGAGCAAGAATAAAAGGTTTGGCGGTGTCACCTCCTCACAATGCACATGCTCCATGATCGTAACGCTGCCGCTTTGGAAACAAGTTGATGATGCATGCACACAAGTGCAAACATTAAAAGACCACTTGGTAGCAGCTAAAGCTACCCACAAGTGCAAACATTAAAAGACCACTTGGTAGCAGCTAAAGCTACCCACAAGGGTGTAATCATGAAGAGCTTGATGGCCACGGAGGAGTAAGAGAACATGTATAAAGCCCTCGAAAGTAATAACATGGTCCTCAGCCAAACAATCATGCAAAGAATCAAGGAAAATGTGGACCTCAAAGCAAAATGGGAACAAGCTAATGAGCAGCTTCAGAAAGACATCACCCACACCAGTGAGCTCACTACACTTCATGCCCGGCAAATACATGAGCTCCAAACTAATGCTAGGGCCAAAGAAGAAGACTTGCAAAGCCAAATCCAGTAGCTAACCTCACAGCTAAATGCAGCGGAGGAAAGGGAAACTCATTTACAACACGAGAGGGAACAAACAAATAAGGCCCATGCAGAAAAGATTAGAACACTTAACGACACAATAAGTGTAAGCCAGGCCGAAGTACAAAGGAAGGAGTTGGCACACTAAGAGGCAGCAAATACAGGAGCTCCAAACCAATGCTAGGGCCAAAGAAGAAGACTTGCAAAGCCAAATCCAGCAGCTAACCTCACAGCTAAAGGCAGCGGAGGAAAGGGAAACTCATTTACAGCACGAGAGGGAACAAACAAATAAGGCCCATGCAAAAAAGATTAGAACACTTAATGACACAATAAGTGTAAGCCAGGCCAAAGAACAAAGGAAGGAGTTGGCACCTTACACTACACGGACGACATTTAGAGGCTGGTTGCCCAAAGGCTCCAACAAATCACTGAAGCTCAAGAAAGAGAAGCAATGGCCAGGCGTTCCCAAGAGGATGCAACCAAAAGATTTAAGGAGTTAGATGCTGCAAGGATGGTCTGGGGAAATAGAAATTTCAAACCTCCTCAACAACACTCACTCCCGATTACAAGAGTTAGAGCATCGGCAATCCAAGATCGAAGTCAGTGGGCTGAAGCCTAATGATGATATCCGCCTCCTCCTTGAGCGTGCCTCCGAGTTGGGTGAGCTTTGCCAGTAACTCTTCGGGCCCCTCCTCAAACTCTCACCTTGTTTTTGTCTACACTAACACTCTCTTTACTTCAGTATGACATAAATCTATATGAAGATATAGGCCTAGGAGAACTAACCCTGATTAAACAAAATACTAAAAGAGATGCCGACTCTACTGTAATAATGGGAATTTTGTGAGGAGTCTTAGTATTAACTAATTTACAAGACATCTTCTTCTACCCTTTACATCCTATAGTGCTAAACCTTCGTAGTTGGTGTCGGGTCCTCCAAAATTGAGAAATTTTGGACAACAGTGTAGGAAAATTAGACCTATTTGTCCCAAATGACATTCCTAAGACGTTGGCCAACTATGAGGTAGTAGCACATAGTTACCAATGGATTATAATTCATGGGTGGCTTGAAGTATATAACACTCACCACCAACATCTAAATTTATGTGAGTCCACTTTATATCATCCTTTTGGCATTCTAAAACTCTACTCTAATATCTACAAGCACTTAGAAGCCATGCTAACAAATGTACAATACAATTTTGATGCTACCCACATTGAATATCCCACTATCAATTCCGAAGAAATTTTGGACTTACAAGAATTTATAAAGTCTCACAAGCCTAGCCACCCACCCCCTAGCACAGGTCAGGGTCAAGAAGAATCCTCTTCCTCATCTTCAAAATCAACTTACCCTATCTATTCTAATGTCGCTAAGTAAGCTACTTAAACCCTATCCTAACACGCTGCCTACTAACCATTTTCTCAACCTTCAATCCTCCAGAAATAGATTTTCCCACTAACCCTCTCGCCCCCGAGGAGATACTGGCACCTCACCCGTCTCCACAACGGCACTCTCAAGAGGTACGACATCCTATCCCGCAAGATAATATTGAGGAATTCACTAATGACACCATTTTGGAATCTTTGTCAGGTGTAGAGTATGAGGGTTTCATTCGTGCTGGCAACCCTCTTTTGAAGCCAAAATTAATGTTCAAGGTCCTTATGCAGACCATTCCATTTGAGCCAACTAGACGAGTCATGCCAGAAGCTTACTCAGAGATCACCCCAACAAAACATCACCATGTGCTATACCCTCTCTGAGCTCCACGCCCTTACTTAGAAGAATTAATTCCTTTGGCTGGAGAGGGCACTTTATAGGCGAATGTGGCAAAGCTCACAAAGTTGGCAAACCCCTAGTTAGCTGATCTGCTTCTGGAAATAAGGATCGCTATATTCATGATTAGCAACTGCTTCTGCAGGTGGAGGAAGGCACACCTTGTACACACGAGGCGGCTATGCCACAATAGTCACCAACGAAGGGCAACCAAAAAATGGAAGATTTTGGCATACAACTAGACTGGCGGAAGGACTACCTGACAATTTCAAAATATAGCCAGGTCTATATGGGCACGCCACCAACACAGCAGGTTGATCCTTTATACATGCCAGTTAAGAGAAGATGGACATCGCTGGAATTTCAGGAAGCCAGAAGGCGTGACTCACATGTTTGCTACAAATTCCCAGTCTTCATGCCAGCAACATTTGCAAACATATAGGAGCAAAGACAACAAATGCTTACATGGATATGGGCATGGCGTAGAATTCCAAACCCAACAATTGTGGCTAGCGTCAGATTTTTAAAATTGTTGGTGGTGCTGATTCATCAACCCAAGGAGCCCTACGATGCCTATGAGGCTGAATCATTGAAGTTCGACACATGAACCAAGGGCCATCCGAAAGGGGTATCATGCTCTACTAAACCGACTGAGATGTCTTCCGGGCTACATGCACGTAACATTCGAAGACATGGTGGATACAAGATTTTGGAGATCCCACTCAGCATTCCGACACACACTCAGAAAGCTCCAGTCCAGAAGAAATTTCTACCGACATGAGTTCGGTGACCAGGTCTTTAGGCCTAGTAACAGGTTCTGCAGTTAGAACCTACATTAGGAAAGGGGGATGTTAATCCTATTTTGGATTAACAAAAATGATCCTCTAATTGAGGACATTAATAAGTGTCATGAAACGGCACTATAAAAGTTATACATTATGAGATATCGGTCACTCAATGCCTAGTTAAGTAAGCTTTGGGTGCCCAAGTGTGAATAAGGGCCAAATGTATATAAGGCATTTTCTTATAATGAAAAGAAACAATTCCTTTGTGCTATAGAGAGCTCTTCCTTGTGTCTTGAGAGAGATCGATAGAGAGAGAGAGCATTCTAGCATCGTTCCTCTTCTATGCTTGTTGTGTGATTCATGCTTGTGTGGAAGAGTGAGAGAGAGTGATTGCCTTATGCGACGGTGTGAGCGACTCTACACGGTTACAGCGTGGAGGTGGAGCTTAACAAGTGAGCTTGGAGGCCTCAAGGGACTCAAGTTCGAAGCATTGGTAAGTGCCCTATGATAGTTGTAATCTATTGCTCATCCTTTAGGTGAATGCATTGAGTTCCCTCTTGGAGGTGTGGTAGCCCATAACACCTGGCATCATTAATAAGGCTATAATAAAACAACTATGTTGACCAATCAGTGATTCAATAATCATTGCAATCCATAACCAAAATCATAACATCCAAAATCATAGGAATCCATAATGTAAACCCAACATGAAATCCATAAGGGAAAGCCATAAAAGACAAGCTGCAATAATCAGAAAAACACAAACAAATAGTCCCCCCACTGAAACTATGAAGAAGGTGTAGATGCTCACTAGTCTTACACGGATAATCTCCCACATGCATATCAATATCATCATTAGAAGCTTGTGAATTACTAGCCTCCCCATGTCTTCTCCGCTTCCTAGCTAGAAGAAGGGGCTGCATATATGATGCAATAAGTCTGTCATCCTTGTCCATTGAGGCACACACACAACCTGTCTTCAAACATCCCTTGAGAATAGGGGATGTACCACATCCTAACTCAAGGCAAATACCATCACGAGACGACAAAATAACTCAAGAAAGCAAGCTATACATGTAACGCTCCTCCCTAATGCTTCATGAATATCCAACCCAGTAGGCTATCTACTACATGAAACCTTTGGCAAATGGTGGTAAGATACTAAATCTAAAGGCTGTATATGTAGAGCCTCAAAGAGTGGAAAACTCTCTAAGCAAAACAAAGGAGGTACCATCCCTTGTCTACGAACCACAAGGAGCATAGAGGAAGCATACTATGAATCAAACGCTCAAACCAAAGACAATGCCTCATTTGTGCATTAAGCACAGAGTTGCAAGCAAAATAGGCCTACCTGTGTTTGGAATCCTCCACTCTCATAGTGCCCATATGGGAAGTGATGCATGACAACAATCTGCCGCCCATATCTCCAAATCTCACACACAGTAGTACTGATCTACCCAACCAATAGTCTCTCCTACAACCTAATACAAAAATAATAATTGCATTACAACCTTTTTCAAATTAAAAAATTCAAAGGAGGTAGGTACTAGGTAGAATGCTCATGGAATACCTCCCATGGATGCCATAATCAACAACCAACCTGAATTAGAGAGCGTTGATGTAGTAAAAAAGAAACTCTATATCGCACATGGCCTCTGTGATAGTGTCCCAACAAGGAGGCCTAGATATGCCATCGTGCAGAACACCTCCAAAGGGGAGGTGTTCTGCAAAGCCTCTGTGATAGTGTCCCAACAAGGAGGCCTAGATATGCCATCGTGCAGAACACCTCCAAAGGGGATTTGTGGACCTCCAAAGGGGAGGTCCACAAATCTACCACCCAAGATACGGACCTCCCCTTCCTACCATACTCCCGACCCTGCGCTAGGCACCTTTACATATGCTCATGAATCTTCATGTATATTGGATTTTTTCATTGCTCCCAAAAAATCCCTACCAATAGCGATACAAACATTGCCAACTATAGCCAGACACTTGGGGTCATCCCCTAGGAAATTCTCCCTAAGCGTTTAGTCTAACTAATATACGTAAGTGGTCGTTTGCTTTGAAAGGACCCTCTCTATATTAACACCACTCGATTCTTTGACACCTAAGCCCAAATAAAATATTTCAAATTAAGTAGGCAAAATAGATTACACAAGTTGTGGAAGGCCATAGTTGACACTCACCATGTCTAGATGTTGTATGTTAGACACCCCAGCATCATCATCCCTAGAGAGTGTCTCTGTCTACATTTGCATTCACATTCCCTTTCCACCACGACCTTTGAACCACAAAGATAGATGTAACTATATATATTTATTTATGTACATACATATATATTTATTTATGTACATACATATATGTGTATATACATAGATATATACATAGTTATACATATATACATGCATAGATATTTACTTTGTGTATGCACATATGTATGTATGTATGTATATATATATGTATACATACATATATGTATATATGTATGTATGTACATAACCGTATAAATATATACATATATTCATACATATGCATATATATACATATATTTATATATTTATATTCATACACATACACATACGTATACATACATACATACATATATATATATATATAAGTATAAATATAAGTATAATAATAAATATATATATATATATATATACTTATATTATATATATATAAACATACATACGTATATAAATATACACATACACATGCACACGCACACCCACATATGTGTATATGTGTGTGTGTGTGTGTGCACATACACACGTACACACACATATGTATATATATACACATATACATATACACATGCACAAACATATATGTATAAATATATATATATATATATATACACATGCACATGCACATACACATGCACACGCACACACTAGGGTAAAAAATAAGATGCCTCCATGAATATATAAGTGTAGGTGGGTTGGCGATTATTCCTCCTCCTATATAAATCTAAAATTATAGAAGATGGGGCAAATTTTTTCAAAAAATGCCCTAAAATGTCCAAAATCGGACGAATGTTTTCTAAAACACTTTAAAATGCCAAAATTTGGGCAAATGTTTTAAGATGCCAGGCGAATTTGTTTTTGAAAGAACCCCAAAAAATAGCGAATTGGCAAAGATTAGCCTTTATGTTTTTCCTTGGTACACACAAAAATGTACACGCAAACACACACACACACACACACATGCAGACATACATATGTATGTATGTAGGTATATATATATATGTATATGTATGTGTATATACACATATGTATATATGTGTGTATTTGAAGAGTTTTTGAATTTCTTTTTGTAGGAAATACTTAAAAGTAACGAAGTGTTTTTTAGCAATATGTGCAAGAGACGATTTTTTTGGTCCTGAGCATGCTTCCATCCTTTGACAGGTTAGGATACTTTTGTCATATGGACTGCCAATCAACAAACAACAAAGTAGGGTAGTTCTAGAGTCTCCATCATTGGCCTCCCTTCAGTATAGCACATGCAAGTGGAAGCCACAACTGCTTGTAACTCCAACAATGTCCATTAGAAGATTGACAATGCTTATCTTGTTTTTGACAATGCTATGCAACCAAATAAGGCTATCTATCAACTGAAGCAAGTATTAGGCATGCAAGACAATTGGATCTAGTGGTAGCTTAACTCCTTTAGCAACTGCATTTATATGAGTCCTCAACAAAAGCTCTTGGTGATCCATGCAACAAACCTACAAAGTCTTCCTAGGTAGAAACCACATACCTCTACTAATAACTATAGAAGATGCACATAAACACTCCAACAGTAATCTTTAAGCTTAACATTGTAACCTTTTCTTTCTATCAAGCCCTTGGGATCCCGATTTGAAGCAGCGAGTTCTACTGTCCTCCGAGTGAACCAGAAAAACAAGCGACGTGTGGCAAACGCGATCCCAAAAAGAAGACCAATTTAGAAATGGGTATTCATTGTCCTGTTGAAGATTCATTTAATTTCAATTTGTGACATTCAAAATCAATTCCAATGCAGCTACCCATTAATGGACACATACTATATGAAGAGGGTATGAACAAATACATGTGCAATTGTAAGTGAATTTGCCATAATATTGATCTACATCTAAAATGGCCTTAGAAGCTCATGCATAAACACATGAAACCTCTGAAGTAGCTGGTAAAAACTATGGATGACAATGTCCAGAAGCTCAATGATAGGTAGTCATGTAGAGTCACACTCATCATTAATAAACAAATGGCAAATGTGGTGTCGCTCCTTATGTTTTGTCTCAAATCTTAGGTATTCAGCCATAGTTCTTGCCATCACCTCCACATATTGGGGCAGCCAACTTCACATTGAAATCAAAACAAAAAAAAGTTTTAGGCATCATAAATACGTTTGAACATTGCAATCCCTATCTCACACAACCACCCCATCAAGTTGTATCAACCATACCCTATTAGAGGTACGGCCAATTCACTCACCACATACAAAAAATTTACTAGCAACTTGACATCATTAATAAGGCTATAACAACACAACTACGTTGACCATTCAGTGAGTCAATAATCAATGGAATCCATAACCAAAATCATAACATCCAATATCATAGGAATCCATAATGTAAACTCAACATGAAATCCACAAGGGAAATCCACAAAAGACAAGCAATAATCAAAAAAACACAAACAAATATTCACCCCACTGAAACTATGAAGAAGGTGTCAATTCTCATTAGTCATACGGATTATTTCTTGCATGCGTATCAATCTCATCATTAGCAGCTTGTGAAGTGTGCTAGTCTCCTCATGTCTTCCCAGCTTCCTAGCAAGAAGCAGGGGCTGCACATATGATGCAATAATTATCTCATCCATGTCCATTGAGGCATACACATGAGCTATCTTCAAACATGCCTTGAGAATAGGGGTTATACCACATCCCAACTCAAGGAAAATACCATCACGATAGCCAAATAACTCAAGAAAGCAAGCCATAAATGCAACGCTCCTCTCCATGCCTTGAGAATAGGGGTTATACCACATCCCAACTCAAGGCAAATACCATCACGATAGCCAAATAACTCAAGAAAGCAAGTCATAAATGCAACGCTCCTCTCCATGCCTTGAGAATAGGGGTTATACCACATCCCAACTCAAGGCAAATACCATCACGATAGCCAAATAACTCAAGAAAGCAAGCCATAAATGCAACGCTCCTCTCCAAGGCTTCACGAATATCCAACCCAGTAGAATCTCTATTGCATGAAACCTCCACAATCTTTTGCAAATGTGTGGGAGTTTTTCAATGCTATTGGCCACCACAATCCTTCTTGTTGGAATACCTTCCTTTCCACGATTTCTCCAAAAAAGTGACCTCCACTAATCTCTTGATGTGCCTCTACCAGCACAGCTTGCTGTTTAAGCTCAAGAACATACCTTCTCAGAATTTGGTCTATGCCCATCTTATATAATTGTCCTGTGACCACCATGAATGACTTTCTCAGGAGAGTCAGATTTTTCCTCCGATCTTTGGACATGTACTCCAGAAAAGATAAGTCAGAAAAAAACTGCAGCATCTCATCATACCAACTTGATCTCTCTCCATCTATGATGAAGAGGTGAGGAAATCATCCTCCATCCCATCTGGAGTTTCTCTCGACTCTAGTCCAGATAAGAAATTTGTCCTTGCATGTTTGGTTGATGGTGAACTCAAACTCTTGTAGCAACACCATCCATCTGGCTAATTTTCCTGCTAAATCTGGCTTGTGTTCACCAGATACAAGAGTTCCTTGTGGCCCACATGAAATTCGAACACATTACTCGAACACATTACTCGAAAGATAATGCCTGATTTTTTTGATTGAGTAGATCATCCCCACTGATTCCTTCTGTGTGGTGAAATAAGTTCTCTTTGGCTTTGACAGTCTTCTGCTTGCATAATATATCGGTCGAAACTAGTCTTCATGTGCCTTCTGTATTAAAACACTTCCTATGGCAAAGTTTGAAGCATCCACAAACACTTCCTATGGCAAAGTTTGAAGCATCCACAAACACATGGAATATCAACTCAAAATTTGGCTGCTAGAGAATTGGTGTTGAAGATAGCATAATTCGTTTCAGATTCCGCAATGCTTCTTGATAGGCTCATGACTAGACATATTCTATATCCTTCACGATCAGACAATACAGGGCTATTGCCACGTTTGCCCAGAAATCTCATGAACCTATTGTGCCACTTAATCAATCCCAGGAATCTAGACGCCTTGGTATTCTTGGGCAGTTTTAGCTTTACTATGAGCTCGACTTTTTTTTTTTGGGTCCACTGCCTGTAGGCTTGGGTATGGAAATTTTTCCCTTATATTGGCTCCTCAGATACTATGTTATCATCAAGGCAAGGATATGCCATGTGCTCAACAAAAAACATGGCCAGGGGAGGTCATGCTAGTCGTGCTAGCACGACCTCCCCTGGCCATGTTTTTTGTGGAGCACATGGCATAGCCATGTGCTGGCCAACACACCATAGCATAGCAAAACAATTCATAGCTTTTGTTAGGCATGCCCTTGATGGATACATAACAATTGGTTGGCTTGCTTATAAGATAAAAGTAAATGGCTACGCCATGTGCTAGCCAACACACCATGGAATAGCAAAACAATTCACAGCTTTTGTTAGGCATGCCCTTGAATACAAAACAGTTGGTTAGCTTGCTTATAAGATAAAAATCTAGACCTATAGAAAAATTTTAGACGTTCATAAAGCATGATTTGCTAGACTCTAGAGGTGTTTCATGGCCTGCTTCCAAGACTAAGACACAAACTCTAGTACTCAACTCCTTATTTTGATGCAAGACAAAATAATCCAAGTGCAATGCATAAAAGAGCCGCACTCTTAACACTTGAGCCCTAGACTCGAGATCTTGAAATAGTGAAGGTCTTGGCTGGCTACTCCATGTGTGTTGGCTAGCACATGGATATGCCTTGTGCTCAACCAAGAACATGGCCCGCATCGGTGCAGCCTCTTATGGCCATGTTTTTGGAGGAGCGCAATGCATAGCCCAACACACATGGCCATACCCATGTAATGGCCAGGTTATAGCGAGGGGGAGGCCGGTCACCAGATATTTTCTGAAAACATGCAAGCTAATTCTTGCAAATGTAGTTGATCTTTGTGAGAAAATCTCGTGAGCCTCATATTTCAGAAGAGAACTCATTTGCCGCGATAATTAGGGGAAATACCACAAATCAAATTATTAAAAAAACGGACTCCCTTGGCTATTACAGGGGTATGGCCATGTGTGTTGGCATAGCTATGTGCTAGCCAACACACATGGCCATACCCATGTAACAGCCCGGTAAATAGCGAGGGGGAGGCCAAACGCAAGCAAATAGCCAGCTATCTCCCTGCATAGATAGCCTCGTATTGCTTAGTTGTGTATGAAACTTCCACATGTTAAAATAAAAAAACGGCCATGAAGGAGGCCGTGCTAGCATGGCCTCCTGTAGTGCAACCTGTCAGCATAATTTCTTCAAATAAAAAAATGTAATATTACACCCATTTCATGATTTTAAATTGATTTTTTCTTTATATTTCCCTCCTCTTCTCCCTTTAATAATATGGATCATTTGGGAATTCGGGGACTTGAAATTTATTTAATCATCCTTGCCACCTACTTCCCCTTCCACCTGGAGGGAACCTTGCCTCCTTGTTGTCATGTCCTTGTCCCCACCATTAGCTTCTTGTCATGAAGCTCTTGCAACAAGGATTTTATCTCCCTTGGGTTCATGTTCTCTCTCCAAGTTTAATGTGATGAGGGAAGGGTAATTGAGTGTGGTGGAGGTGCCTTTTCCATCCCTAGTCTCAACTACCTTAGATTCTCTACTTGGCTCCATGTCAAACCATCCAATGGGTCCTTCTTGTTATGGCCTCAACAATGTAGACACCTTGGTGACTAAAATATTTCTTGTCAATAAAGGTGAAATTCTTTTTGAAAAGCGGTAAAATTCTTATTTAAAAAGTGGTATGAAAATAACTCTCCCACTCTCCCCCTCCCCTCTCTCTCTCTCTCTCTCTCTCTCTCTCTCTCTCTCACGCACACAGACACACACACACAGATACAAAGTAATTACATACACACACACACACACACACACAGAGAGATAAACACATATACACATAAACCCACTCTCTCACATACACACATAACTCACACACACACACATACACACACACACAAATAAACGTATATACATATATATATATATATAAACCCACTCACAAGTAGAAAGAGGAGGATCAACACACTCACATATACTTCGAGACCAAATAATATAAACACCCTTGCCAATTGCATTTTTGAGGCTTTGCCAGGAGACCAATCCCAAGTGACGTACCAAGTTTGGCGTTGTTTGTCCCAAAACGGGTTGGACCAAGAACTTTCGGTGTGAATTGATATATATGTGTCTTCAAAAAGTCCATCAGTGCAGTTACATAGAGAATATATCTACTAATAAATTACATTGAATATAGGCATCGTCATTATTTTGAAATAATTATATACCATCATTATGTATTAAATTTTCTTTTGTGCACCGTATCTTTGAATATTGGTTTTGGTAGTAGTTTGCAATTTTATAGTATTTGTTTCAATCGATTTCACAATTTACATTTTTAATTTTTGCATAAGTGTTTGAACAACTTAAATAGAAAAATAAAAATAATACACACAAGAAATAAAATATACACATTAGAAATAAAATACACGTATTTCTCAGCAAAAACTAATAATAGGTAATGATTAAAAATATTATTATAAAATTGGGATTCTAAAATTCTTAGCATAAGTGGTGAGATTAATAGTATTTTGAGCATGATTCAATTACTACCCTAGAACAATAGTTTGCATGTGGCTTTGCATAGTGTAAAAAATATTGCGAAGGTGTGGTGGAGCTTCCAACATCGTATGATGGATATGAGCTACCTCCTTGTGCAATGAAGTCTGCAATGTTGTTTAAGGCTGAAAATTAGATGCTCTTTTTGTCTTCTTTTTTGTCTTTAAGTTTGTCATAATCGGATGTAATGTAAAGTGTCTTTTGGAATCTGGATGGAAGTTAGAAGTCGTGGGAGTCTTTATATATGAAGTTTTTGGTGGTTAGACAGGGGAAGACGAAGATGAAGATGTTTTCTAGGCAAATTTTCTGTGTAGTTATGGGCGGATTTCTGAATGCAAGATGCAGTTTGTCAATCCATTTGTCAATCTACTTGTCACTCTTTTTGTCACCAGTGCTGTCATTCAGTTTGTCAAATAGTCTGTCAGAAAGTCTGAAGTTCTTTAAAGTTTGTGGAAGATGTGATAAGCAATAAACACTTGGCGATCACGGTGTTTGTGATGAATTTCATGCACGGGCGTACATTCTTCTGTTAATGGTGAGTGCTGGAAGATGAAGAGATTCATGTAGGCAATGGTTAGATTTTTTTCATTCATGCATTAATAGTGGCGGGGGTTTGAGTTCGCTCTGGAGGATTCAGGCGAATCATCTCATTTCTATTTTACAAGGTCAAGAGCAAGGAGTTTGGGTTTGCAGCATCGGGGAGATGAAGTTCATGTCCCCAACTTTCTGACAATCTTATATGGGCCTGTCCATCTCATTTTCAAATTTTTGAGTTGGGGTCCCATTCTTGATGTGAATAGGAGGACAAGATCTCCTTCCTCTCAAAGATCTTGAACCTTGTGTTCCTGTTGTCTAGGTACTATGCAGTCTCTTTTCATCAAGCTTTAGGAGCTGCTTGATCTTGTGCACCTCTGATTCTTTTGGAGAGAGAGCCTTTCAGCCACCCACTGCTATCTTGAGACTCTATATCAAGAACTCCATGGGCACTACTACTTCCAGTCCTCCATACACCATACTGAAGGGTGTAAGTACTATTGTATTCTTATAAGCTATCCAAAATGCCTATAATGCCAAGTGTAGCTTCATGTCCCAGTCGTTCTTATTCTCATTTACTATCTTGATTAGGGTTCCCTTGAGGATTTTATTTGTGGACTCTGCTTGCCCATTGGCTTATGATGGGTAGTAGACTGTCGACTTCTTGTGTATTATCATGTGCTACTCCATCAGTTTCTTGATCACTTCATTGATAAAGTGAGTCCCTTGATCACTGACTATCTCTATAGGGCATCCGAATCTTGTCATTATGGTTTCATAGAGAAAATTTGCTACTATGAATGATGCCTTGTAGTCTCTAAGGGCCTTGGTCTCTACCCATTTTGTGCAATAATCAGTGGCCCACCACCAAGATGTATTTGTCTCCTATCCTTTGAGCAGCTGGTTTGAATGGGCCGACCCCACTTTTGGAATGGCTCGAGTGGCAAGACTGGATTATTGGGCTTTTTTTGCATCGCTTGTTTTCCCCGGTCCTCTAGCACATGTTGCAATCTTTTGAGAACTTGCGTGCATCTTTTAATGCAGTTGGCCATCCCAGACTTGCACCTAGAATATCTTTCTTCTTGTGACTTCTCTAAAAAAATTCCCATGGCTTACACCTTGATGTGCTTCTGCTAACACATTCTCTTGCTCATGCTTGAGGACACATCTCCTCAGAATCTGGTTGGTGCCTGTCTTATAGAGTTACCGAGCCACTACCATGAATGACTTTCTCCATAGAGTCAAGCTTATTTCTCTCATCTATGGACATGTACACTGGAAAGGACAAGTTGGATAGGAATTGCAGCATTTTGTTGTACCAACTGGTTCTTTCTCCTTATGTGAGAAAAAGTTGTGCATTTGGGAAATCATCATCCACCCCTTCTGGTTCTTCTCCTGTTTGTTGTCTTGACAGGAAGTCTACCACTGCATGCTTGTTCCCGGGGGTGTGCCTTAAGTTCTTCTGTAAGGAAAAGCTGCGCATATGGGAAATCATCCTCCACCCCTTCTGGTTCTTATCTTATTTTCAGTATTGAGGAAGTTTGCCCCACTGCATGCTTGTTCCTAGGGGTGTGCCTTATGTTGAACTCAAATTCTTATAACAAGAGCATCCATCTAGCCAGATTTCTTGCTAGGTCTGGTTTGTTTATTAAGTACATGAGAGCTTTGTGATCTACATGAAACTCAAACATCTTACCCAGCAAAAGTAGTGCCTAAACTTCTTGATGGAGTAGATCATTCCTAGTGACTCCTTGTCTGTAGTGGAGTAGTTCTTTTTCAAGTCTGGATAGCCTCCTGCTTGCATAGTAGACTGGTTTGTACCATCCCTCCTATGCTTCCTGCATTGGAGCACTGCCAATGGCTACATCAGAGGCATCGATAAACACATGGAACACGAGGTCATAGTTTGGCTACTGTGGAGGATGGGAGCTGACAGTATCTTCTTGAGATTCCAAAATGCCTCTTGACAAGATCCAGACCAGACATATTCTGCATCCTTCACTGTCAGGCTGCACAAGGGCACTACCACATTAGCTAGGAACCTCATGAATCTATTGCGCCACTTGATTAGCCCCAAGAATCTTGCAAGCTCTTTGTCATTCTTGGGGGGCTATAGCTTCACAGCAGTGAGTGCGACCTTGGTCTGGATCCACTACAAGCACTTCTGTAGACACACTATGTCCCAAGAGAGATCACTGGTTACAGTGAAGGCACACTTAGCTAGATTTAGCCTCGGTCTTAGCCTCAGTCTGCTCGCCCTCCTACAATTTTCTAGGCACATTGTGAGGTGTGTAATGTGTTCTTATTTCTTCCCAAACATGCTAAAGTCATCCACAAACACCCTCATGAAGATAGTCAGATATTCATAGAATATTTCTTGGACCATCCTCTAGAATGTAGCAGGAGCATTTTTCAGCCCAAATGTCATCACATTGTAGGCAAATGCCCCCCATTCTATCACAAAAGCAATCTTTTCTTTATCTTCCTGGACTATTTACACTTGATTGTACCCCCCCATTCTATCCATAAAAGAATATGTTTCATGTCCCGCTACTACTGCACATCCAGAAATGAATCAATGAAAGGCAATGGAAACAGGTTGGATATAGTGGAAGCATTCAACTTGTGGTAGTCGATACACACTACCCTGAGCTTCCCATTCTTTTTTAGAACAATGACTATGGTGACAACCATTTTGCCCGATCCACAGGATAGATAAACCCTACCTTTAATAATTTATCAATCTCTTCCTTCACCTATTTTGCATAGTTTGGGTTCATCCTGTATATCTACCCTACCTAATTAGGGTTGCATCTTCTTTCAGGTTAATTTTATGCTGGTAGAAACTAAGATCAATCCCCTTCATGTCTGTCAGAATAGTTCCAAGAAAAAAAATCCTTGTAGAAATTAAGAAATTCTAGGAGTCTCCCTCTGAACTCTTGATTCAGCTTGGCCCTAATCCTGACTGTCTTGGGTTGTTGATCATTTCCTAGGTTCACCTCCTCGAGCTAGTCTTCTTGAACTCTGATATTCCTTTTCCTAAGCTCAGTTTCCTCATGTTTTAGAGCCACCATGGCCTTTTTCAGTTCTGCCTACTATAGCTCTTCCACATTATCTTGAGTGTCCTCTTCCTTTTTACAAGTGCTTTCCTCATTCACCTATCACTTTAGGATGAGCTACCAGGACATCTGGATCATACCTCTGCACAATCCTCTCTATGTCTACTTCAAACAAGGATAGCAAATTTGGATTCTCCTTCAAGATATACTCTTCTTCATCATCTTCTACCCCTTCTAGGTAGTTTAGGCCTTATGCATGCATTGGTCGGCTTGCCGAGTTTAGCCTGTCATTTCCTGACACCACCCACTGGGATGTAGACTTTCTTTTTAGCTCTTTTGATTGTGATCTTGTCCGTATCCTAGTTATGCTTTATTCTTCCACTCCTGAGCCATGACCTTCCTAGGAGCATGGGATATGCACCTGCTATCTCGGTCATCTTGAGAACAATGAACACATTAGTGAAGCTACATCATGCTACCTATATCTGATCTCCTTTGATTATCCCGACAGGTTGGACCCTTCTCGGATCCGCCATGCAAATTTGGAATGGAGTAGACTGCATGTCAGTAATCCCTAGCTTTTTAGCCAGGCTATCTGATATTATATTTACGCATGATCCTCTATCTAGAATGAATCTTGTCACCGTCTCACCTCTAATCCCAATGGTTACTTCTGGAACATACATATCACAGTCTTGGGTCTGTCTCCACATTTTTGCATTCAACTACTGTAAGGTGTTCTAGATCTTGCAATGGCACCTGTACCAGATTCTCATTTGGCACTATGGCTTGAAGTATCTTTTGCTTATAATTGGGAACCAGATTTAACATTTCATCTAACGTGATGTTCAATTTCATCTTATTGAGATCCTCCCACAAGTCATATTCCTTACTACTTTTCTCCTCATCATAGTAGCTGGCATGTCTTGACTTCTATATATCCTTATTTTTTTCTCATTTTCTTCTCTTTCATGTCCCTGACTTTCTCTTGTTAGTATTCATGTCTAGATTCCCTTCAGATTTCCTTCCTTTTCTTCTTTTGTCCAGACGCTTCTGCTCCTGTAGGCTATACTTGGCTCTAGTTGGTGGTTTGGCATCGACTTCTTTTCTACACTAATCTCTTTCTTTTCCTTGATCAACTTTTTCTCGTCTGGATTTTCCACAAGATACTCTCCTATAGGGGCGAGCTTTCCTGCATCGTCCTCATGGGAGTGCAACATCATCATATCCCAAATGTGATGCTCACATTGTTAGGAGATTTTTTTTGGCATGTTGATGGTGACATGATTGACAGTAGAGCCTCCCATGATTGTGACACATTACCTGGCACCTTGGGCTTACATTCCATCAGGAGCACGTGCACATGACATTTTTCATGCTTCTGTGGAGCATGTATGGATGGCGATTGGTCACATTGTGCCTCGAGAGGATGGCCACATGCATGGATACAAACAGTCCTCTCCCCCGAGCATCCTTCACATCTAGTGTTGTCCGATGAGCACACAGGTTCTGTGTTTATGGCCAGCTATGATGACCTGACATAGATTTGCTACATGAGGATGATGATGTATTTGTTGTTATTGCCGATGAGGACAATAGAGAGGGAGTAGACTACTATGTGATGAGTTGCACTAGGCCAAAGTGCATCCCTGACCAGGATACAGTGGATGATCATGGGTTTTCTTTTGACACTCATAGCATGATTGTGGTAGGCCGGTTTTACCAGCAAATTCGACTTCGTCGGGGGAGTCTTGAGTTCCAGTAGTGGAAGTGGGAGTTAGAGGAATTTTAGTTCTCTCATCTAGTGGTTGCTACCAAGCTCACTCTTGATTGAGTACAGAGCCGAAAATAGAGTACTTGCCCGCATTTTCGGCTTTGAGTTGATGACCATGAGAGCATTCTAGAGCATTTGAGAGCTAGAGAGGGTGCTACTGTGACCAGATCTCTATCTTGATAGGTGACTATAAACTTAGACTAGCTGGGTTAGCTCAATTACATTGTACTTAGATTTATTGGTAGTGACTAACCTCAGAATAGTTGGGGTAGCTCATTTTCATTATGCCTTGATCTTTTGAGTTAGTGGCTAAACTCAGAGTGGCTGGGTTAGCTCACATTCTGATGTACTTAAATGATTTTTTTACCATTATGAGTTTTTTCATTATTGAGAATCATTGCATTTTAGTTGATGTTCATGGTTTTTGGATTTTTTAACACTTTAACTATCATATTGTTTGTTAATCCCCATACCATTGTACCTAAACATGCCATTGTACCTAAACATGCTCCGATGGGGAGTAGAATTTGTGAACATGTGGGGGGGACCCACCCCCACATTCTTGCAAAGTTTGGTTCCCATCCGAGCATGTTTAGATTAGCAATTAGCGCCCAGTGCGGATTTTTTCAAGTCTCTTGGTGCTTGAGAGGCCATGGAAAATCTTGCTCTTCCCCATCCCATCGTACCCAAACATGCCCCGATGGTGACCAAACTTTGCAAGCATGTGGGGGGACCCACCCCCATATGCTCGCAAAGTTTGGTCCCCATCGGAGCACATTTGGGTTATCAATTAGCACCTGGTGATGATGATTTTTCAAGTCTCTTGATGCTTCAAAGGCCATGGAAAATCCCGCTCTTCCCCATACCATCATACCCAAACATGCTCTGATGGTGACCAAAATTTTCCAGCATGTGGAGGGGGGCCGCCCCCACATGTTTGCAAAGTTTGGTCACCATCGGAGCATTTTAGGATTAGCAAATAGTGCCCACTGCGGATTTTTCAATTCTCTTGGGTGCTTGAGAGGCCATGGAAAATCCCGCTCTTTCCCATGGCATCATACCCAAACATGCTCCGATGGTGACCAAAACTTTGCAAAAGCATGTTGGAGGGACCCACTGCCACATGGTTACAAATTTTGGTTCCCATCGGAGCATGTTTGGATTAGCAATTAGTGCCTAGTGAAGATTTTTGAAGTCTCTTGGTTGAGAAGCCATGGGAAATCTCGCTCTTCCCCATGCCTTCATACCCAAACATACTCCGATGGTGACCAAACTTTGCAGGTCCCCCCCACATGCTCACAAAGTTTGGTCCCCACCATCAGAGCATGTTTGGGTTAGCAATTAGAGCCCAGTGCAGATTTTTCAAGTCTCTTGGTGCTTGAGAGGACATGAAAAATCTGCACTGATGCTAATTCCTAACCCAAACATGCTCTGATGGTGGTGACCAAACTTTGCAAGCACGTGGGGGTGGGTCCCCCCCATGTTTTTGCAAAGTTTGGTCACCATTGGAGCATGCTTGTGTACGATGGCATGGGGAAGAGTGGGATTTTCGGGGGATTTTTTTTGCGAGCTTTTTTTGCCGAGCTTTTTGGAGCAATGAACAAGTAGTCTGAGCTTTGCAAAAGGACCAAGAACTTACTATGAGCTTTGTAAAGGACCAAGAACTTACTTATATATAAATAACAAGCTTTGAAAGATCAACAATATAAATTTCAATGTTTTAAAGATCTAGTCCATAAAAATATTAATTACAAAGTCTTCTGATCCACATCATACTTTTTGATATAATTACATATATACATATACCTATCTAAATTCATGCACCTCATACATATACACATACAAAATATACATATACATACATACATGCAAGAGCTACCTACATACTAACATATATATGTATACATACATACATACATACTTTCTTACTTACTTAAATATAAAAAACAATCCTTTAAAGATAAAAAATGTATATACCAATCTTTAAAGTTCCAAAGTTTAACCATGAAAATCTTGATTACAAAGTCTTTTGATCCACATCATACTTATTGATATAATTATATATATACATATATCTACCTAAATTCATACACCTCGTACATATACATATACATACATACATACAAGAGCTACCTACGTACTAACATATATACATACATACATACTTTCTTACTTACTTAAATATAAAACACAATCTTTTAAAGATCAAAAATGTATATACCGATCTTTAAAGTTCCAAACCATGACAATCTCGATTACAAAGTCTTTTGATCCACAAATTATAGCATTCTTCTACGTGTCATCTCGACCTATCCTCTAATGAGAAATCTCCCAGACATGCTTTGGCTACCTCCATGTCATTCTCTATCCCCATATAGTGCCTTTTTAACTCTTGGCATGCACGTCCCAAGCCTCCACATCCCGCAAAAACGTCCAAGACACCATCTCCTTCACTTGAGAAGGCCTCCACTAGCCACCTACAATGAAATGCAATCATAAACGTGCATCTAAGTATTTTGAAAAAGTAGCTATGAAAATGAATAGAATGAAAATTGTCTCATCTAAAGAACATAGGAGATGTTTTTGCACCACCTCAAATGTAGTGCTCCAAGACCATCGTTCGTTGGAATGGATGCTTCTTATTCTTCTCAAAAATGAAATTTCGTTGAGCATTGAATAACTTCTTTGAAACATTTTGCCCAGCCTCGCGATCAATAACAGGGACATGGCAATTTACTCGATAGAACATACTAAGTGCCAATGTATCCACCTACCATAACGAGAAAACATTATGTATGGATATCCATACCACATAACATGTATACATAAAGGGAAATATTTGAGAGATTATGACTTACCCATTCTCCATTCTCATACAAATAACTTGAATCCACATGAACAGACATTGTTCGATGCGTGACAAAAAACTTTCTTTCCCATGGAATATATTTTAGGAAGTTGGTCCATTAGACTCAAACACACAAACTAGCCCTCATCAGCCATAAACAAACCAACAAAACTGAGTGTGGCACGTATCAATGATGAAGAAACTTGATTCCATGAGGGACACCCATCCGTATCTACATCAACAACCTGTAAACCTATAGGAAAGTCAGCCCATACGAGGCGAGCCACTGTATCTGAGGGAGCACCTCTATGAGATAGAGCCTTGGGAATCTTCATCAAGAATTCTTCCACACTACATAAAAGATTTATGATGTTTGGTTTTGGTAAGTATAACTTAGAAAACTAATTATATGGTGAAATTATTCTTTTTACCTATCTGAGCCCTTGGAAAGAGTGTGGACGTCTACCAGTAATATGTGTGAAAAACGTCTTTCACTTGCAACTAAACAAGACAAAAAATGAGATGCATTTCGAAAGCACACACTTCTCAAAATAAATTTACGATGGAAAGTACTCTTACTAGTCATGTCCATGATGTCACGTTGTCCTGACACCTCCCCCTCTTGAAGATGCTCTCGAGGGTCTCTCTCTTGATCTTCATTTGTGGGGTCTCCCTCTTGAACATCATGCATAATGTCAAGACGTCTCTTAGATGTATGCTCTTGGTGTGATTGTGGCACACTCGTGTGACAGTGGTGTGGATGGTTTTGGGGCCACGCGCGAGGATCCAACTACTGGAGATTGGGTCAAGTTTGTTGGCTGTGGGGAAGGTATTCTAGAGTCTTCTTGAGTTGGGGGCTCTCTTTCAAGGTCAGATTGGTAATTCTTAAATTCTTCAAGAAATAGATCAAGATAATATAGTAAAAAGGTAGAAATCCCCAGACCTTTTTGTATATGTATATGTATGTAGGTTTATATGCATGTATATATATATGTATGTATATGTGTATATATGTATGAATATATATATATATATATATATATATATATATATATATATATAACATATGTATATGTATATGTACATGTACAGGCGGGTGTTGAGCCTGTGCATGGGGAGGAGGACGTAGACATGGCAGGCACGTGTGTCGCGATCTGCGGGCAAGGGGGTCACGCGCTTCATAACTGAAATCTGCTCATCATACTCCGCTATAGGTGGCCGGAGCAACGGGGGGCAAGGGGGGGATCACCAGGATGTGAAGGCCCCCGGCAGAGCCGGGGCCAACACATCCTACACATGCAGGTGCCTAACTGTGTGTTCATATGGTTCACATGGAAAGAGGTGAACTCTCCATAATGGTGTGTAGTTTCGGTGTCCATGACCTGGACTTGAACATGTTCATGTGCAGTTGTGGTTGCTCTCTTGGAGTTGCTTCCTCCTCTACTACCTCGGCAAGATCAGGGAAACATTGTCTTTTGGCGATCATGCTTTGACGTAGCGTGTGCCCTTTCTCTGCTGCCTGCTCATACTGGTGAGCGGAGAGAGGGGTCACCTTGCTACAGTGACCTGGAACTCTAGTGGAAGCAGTCGAGGAGGAGGCCGCTGACGTAAAAGCGAGCATGGAAATGTGCTCCAACTCCTGTGTAGACGGGCAAGTGTTGAGCCTGTGCATGGGGAGGAGGACGTAGACATGGCAGGCACGTGTGTCGCGATCTGCGGGCAAGGGGGTCACGCGCTTCATAAGTGAAATTTGCTCATCATACTCCGCTGCTACTACAGGTGGCCGGAGCAACCGGGGGATCACCAGGATGTGAAGGCCCCCGGCTCTGCCCGGGGCCTGCACATCCTGCACATGCAGGAGCCTAACTGTGTGTTCATATGGTTCACACGGAAAGAGGCAAGCTCTCCATAATGGTGTGTAGTTTTGGTGTCCATGACCTGGACCTGAACATGTTAATGTGCACTCGTGGTTGCTCTCTTGGAGTTGCTTCCTCCTCTACTACCTCGGCGACATCAGGGAAACAGTGTCTTTTGGCGATCATGCTTTGACGTAGCGTGCGCCCTTTCTCTGCCTGCTCATACTGGTGAGCGGAGAGAGGGGTCACCTTGCTACAGTGACCTGGAACTCTAGTGGAAGCAGTCGAGGAGGAGGTTGCTGACGTGAAAGCCAGCATGGAGATGTGCTCCAGCTCCTATGTAGATAGGCGGGTGTTGAGCTTGTGCATGGGGAGGAGGACGTAGACATGGCAGGCACGTGTGTCGCGATCTGCGGGCAAGGGGGTCACGCGCTTCATAACTGAAATCTGCTCATCATACTCCGCTAGAAGTGGCCGGAGCAACGGTCGGGGGGCAAGGGGGGGATCACTAGGATGTGAAGGCCCCCGGCAGAGCCGGGGGCTTGCACATCCTACACATGCAGGCGCCTAACTGTGTGTTCATATGGTTCACACGGAAAGAGGTGAGCTCTCCATAATGGTTGTGTAGTTTCGGTGTCCATGACTTGGACCTGAACATGTTCATGTGCAGTTGTGGTTGCTCTCTTGGATTTGCTTCCTCCTCTAGTACCTCGGAAAGATCAGGGAAACAGTGTCTTTTGGTGATCATGCTTTGATGTAGCGTGTGCCCTTACTCTGCCTGCTCATACTGGGTGAGCGGAGAGAGGGGTCACCTTGCTACAGTGACCTGGAACTCTAGTGGAAGCAGTCGAGGAGGAGGCCGCTGACGTAAAAGCCAGCATGGAAATGTGCTCCAGCTCCTGTGTAGACGGGCGGGTGTTGAGCCTGTGTATGGGAAGGAGGACGTAGACATGGCAGGCACGTGTGTCGCGATCTGCGGGCAAGGGGGTCACGTGCTTCATAATTGAAATGTGCTCGTCATACTCCGCTACAGGTGGCCGGAGCAACGCGGGGATCACCAAGATGTGAAGGCCCCCGGCTCTGCCGGGGGCCTGCACATCCTGCACATGCAGGCGCCTAACTGTGTGTTCATATGGTTCACACGGAAAGAGGCGAGCTCTCCATAATCCTCGCCTTCTCTTTAGCCAGCTGCCGGTCGCCTCCACGCAGCCGACCTATGTCTACGCCGCAGCCAAAGCCACCGCTTCGGCCTTCCTTTTCTGCTTTCAGCCGGTCGCCTTCCACTGTCACCTTCGAACCGGCTCTTGCCGCCTTCGCACCAGCTTCACTCTCTACGGCCCGTGCCCAGCTCACTCCACGCTGACCTTCGCACCAGCTTCACTCTCTACGGCCAGCCACTCCTTGGCTCCAAGCACCCCGCCAGCCGCCTCCACTCCACCGGCCAGTCTCCACGCCGGCCACTCTCCACGCGGCCGCCCTTCACCATCTCTTTCGGCCAGTCTTCGTTTTTTTTTTTTGCTTTTGGCCTTCAGCAGCCACCTAACCAGTACCGCCTTGCTTTCACTTCTTCTCGCCTCCCTTCAGCACCTCTTTACTTGGCCTTCAACAGGTTTCAACGGCCAGCCACTCCTTGGCTCCCAGCACCCCGCCAACCGCCTCCACGCCGCCTCCACTCCACCGGCCTCTCCTTCACTTCTTTTATTATTTTTTACTAATTACATGTTAGCAAAAAGCATGAAAGCATGAAATGACAAAAAACAATGAAGGTAAGCATAATGAACGGTACTTGAAAAAGCATAAAAGCAATAAAACATAAAAAACAATGCGGGAGAAACCTCAACCGCTCAATGGGTTTTTCTTATCCTAACCTTATCCACTCACACCGGGATCGCACACCCGAACTTAACCTAATCACTCAATGGTTTTGCAACCAAAAGAGGAAATAGTGGTGGTTTCCACACACTCTCAACTGGACTTGAGTCTTCTCCTCGGCAGCGGTGCCAATGGAGAGACGGAAAACTCTCTCACTTGTAGCAAGAGTAGCATGATCCACATGTAGCTCAATCCAATGGGATTTGCATCCCTTTTGGAGCTAGGGATTCAACCCGTAGCGGTGCACAAAAGCTTATCCACAAATGGAGAGAATGCTAAGAACACCACTACCTTGACATAGACTTAACACACACACAAGCTCAATCTTGCCATGACTCATTCACTCATCATCCCACTCATTCATGCATCCAATACAAGAAGAAAGCTAAGCTAATGCATACACAAGCTCAAAGCATCCTTCATTCTCAAGCTCTTACTTCCCTAGCATGCACACAAATCTTGAAGCTATCAACAAAGAAACATGCATACTAGAGAATAGACATGAGAAGAGAGACAAACATCATCTCATTGAATTAAACAAAGAACATTGCTCATACAATAATGTAGATGGGGAGAGAGAAGAGCTTGTACCTCTATGGAAAAAGAGGGAGAGCTAGTCTCAAGAGAGCTCAAACATGAGTTTAGCCCAATGTGTCTAAGCTCTCAAATGAGCCACTTTTTATACAAAAACTCTAAAACTCCCAAAAGTTCCCATGTGGGATTATTGTCAAGCCCACTCCTACACTCATCTACAACTTGGAACTCTTTACAAGAGCCCTAAGCATCTTTTTGTTGCATCCTTGCATTGATCTTCACTCGTCCACTCGTCACGCAACAGTGATATTTGTTGAAATTTGAGCATAATGATGAGCTATGGTGGATCAAACACTAGAATCAACATCATTAACAAAGTGATTAGCAAATGATTAAGATGTAATTAGTGAATAGTTAGCAAATAGATTAATGTAGGCATGGATACTCAAAAACCAGCAAATTCTCATTAGGGCTATGTCTCAATTTATAGAGTTTACATCAAGCATCAAATCCCATTGATTTCTCCATGATTCACTCCCAGAATATCTCCACCTTTTGCCTGATTCTCTCCACCTCTTCTCTTTTCCCTGATTATCTCCCAGAATAACTCCACACTCCTAAATTCTCTCATGCTACCCTTTATTCTCTCCCAGTAGATTCTTCTCACCTTTTCACAGATTCTTTCACAATTACATCTCCTCTTTTACAGCCTCTATCCAAGAGCTTGTTCCCACACACACCCTAATCACTTGTATATTTCAACACCTCCCCTCAAGTGAATGCTCCTAGTACACCTAGACCCTATACCAAGTTTGCCTCCCCTTACTTGGTAGTCCTGACCAGTGTCTACTCCTCCCCTCAAGTTATCTCAGCACACCTGGACCCTGTATCAAGTTTCTTTCTCACTTGACAGTCCGCGACCAGTGCCTCAAGTCCCTAAACTCCATAGTCCTTGACACTCTCTCTCTCAATGTGTCCAAGGCTACTATAAGTGCCCGCGACCTTGACTAAAGTGCTCACACATACATCTACCACGTGGCCTACATCATCGGTGGCTAAGAGGTGGTTTTACTTTATTGGGGCAGGTTACATTGGGTTGTGGGGTCTCTCTCTCTCTCTCTCTCAGAGATTTTCACATGGCTCCTCACTCTTTGGAGCCTCACATCTTCTCTTGTCTTCAGTCTTCTTATCGTGGTGGCAGCTTCTCTCCACACGTCTGTCTCTTCTTTCAGTCTTCTCGGGGCAGCTTCTCTCCTTGTGGCAGCTTCTCTTCTCGTGTCCATGTCTTCCTTCAGCTTTTTTTCTTGGTGTGGATCCTCTTCTTGGGAAGAGATATTCTTCTTCTTCCATGGCTGGGGCCATGAGCTCGTCCGTCTCAAGTCATTTTGCTCCACGTGAGCAACATGTTTCAATGTTTTGCTGACAGTTCCTTTGGGTTTTTTATGTTTATCTTTTGTCATTATGCAATGCAAACCCAAATTAATGCGGGAGGTCTTACCTCTTGCCTTAATCTGGATAAGGGCAGTGTCTATTCCCATTTTTACACTGATGTAATGTGCCCAATACATAATGCGTATAGCATTCATTCTCATGCACATTCCAAATGCAACTCTGGCTGTGAATAATCTTGAATTTGAGTGAGATTTATAGGCATTAATCAAGGGTTAAATGCAAAATGATGATTTTCACAATTTTTATCAGCACAATTTTCCCAGAAATTACATTAAATTAAGGGTAACCAATTTGTACGGTAACCAATTTATAGGCATTAACCAAGGGTTAAATGCAAAATGATGATTTTCACAATTTTTATCAGCACAATTTTCCCATAAATTACATTAAATTAAGGGTAACCAATTTGTACGGGATGGTTAGAATATCAAACCAACTCCGATTTGCAATCTGAAGTTATAGGGATCTGTATCAGATACCTAATGGTTAATTTGAACCCTCAATTGCACCAATATACAGTGATTAGCATTGATTAATCACTGATTAGCAAATTAATGCTCTGTTTTGTGTGCAAAAAAGAGAGTATGCGGGGAGTCCAGATCTGATGCCTTCCACTTGAAATGAGCTCAAATGCTTTCAAAGGAATCAATAGCAATGAGTCTAGTAGAGGATTAAGCCAAGAAACACAAGATTTGACCAAATATTGAAAGCTTAATCTCTGTTTTACCAAAGTCACCTGCAGATTTGATGAAGAGCTTGGATCTCACTGTAGACTTGATGAAACTGAATTCTGTCTTCACCAGCTTGTAGAGCATGCTTGATTACCCCTTGAGCTAAGAGGAATTAGAAACCTTTGATCTGTGGAAGTAGAAATCACCAATTCATCTCAGAAAAATGGCGCCTGCTAAAAACGTCATTCCGGCTGCATTCGTCGGCGGTTCGCTGATCCCTTTGGATGGGCTTGAAGCCAATGATGTTGGCTAGCTTGTGTTAGAAGCACAAGACCTAATTTTGACTGTGCAAGATGCTAGAGATCCTTCACCACTGGCTGGGGGTGAAGGGGAGAAGTGAAAACTCACTAAAAATTGATTTTTTTGCTAATTATCTACTAATCCTCATTAATTAACTAATGGGCTCATAAACCTAATTGATTCTAGGCATGGCTCTGATACCATGTTGAAATTTGAGCATAATGATGAGCTATGGTGGATCAAACACTAGAATCAACATCATTAACAAAGTGATTAGCAAATGATTAAGACGTAATTAGAGAATAATTAGCAAATAGATTAATGTAGGCATGGATACTCAAAAACCAGCAAATTCTCATTAGGGCTATGCCTCAATTTATAGAGTTTACATCAAGCATCAAATCCCATTGATTTCTCCATGATTCACTCCCAGAATATCTCCACCTTTTGCCTGATTCTCTCCACCTCTTCTCTTTTCCCTGATTATCTCCCAAAATAACTCCACACTCCTAAATTCTCTCATGTTACCCTTTATTCTCTCCTAGTAGATTCTTCTCACCTTTTCACAGGTTCTTTCACAATTACATCTCCTCTTTTACAGCCTCTATCCAAGAGCTTGTTCCCACACACACCCTATTCACTTGTATATTTCAACAATATGCTTATCCCCCCAATATGTTCCACAACTAGGGGGAAGAGCTTGAATCAAGGCATGGGTCCATTGTCAACACGAGAAGAGGTGGTAGCGGCAATAGTAACATCAATAGAAGCAACAATAGTTCAAGGAGATTCAACATCTTCTCGAGTAAACGTGCATCAATGTTCCACAACTAGGGGGAAGAGCTTGAATCAAGGCATGGGTCCATTGTCAACACGAGAAGAGGTGGTAGCGGCAACAGTAACATCAATAGAAGCAACAATAGTTCAAGGAGATTCAACATCCTCTCGAGTAAACGTGCACAAGATTGGAGTGCTCATGCATGTCCTCCTCGACCACCCACAAGAAACCCTCCTCCTCGTGCCCCAGGAGGAAACAACGCAATGACATGGCAGGTCTAAAGGAGATTCGGAGGTTCCAAAAGAGTGTCGACCCCCTCATCTCGAGAGATTTTTTTTGTTATGGGCTACCACACCTCCAAGAGGGAACTCAACACATTCACCTGAAGGATGAGCAATAGATCATATCTATCATAGGGCACTTACCAATGGTTCGAACTTGAGTCCCTTGAGGCCTCCAAGCTCACTTGTTAAGCTCCAACCTCCAAGTTCCACCTCCACGCTGTCACCGTAGAGTCGCTCGCACTGTCGCATAAGGCAATCACTCTCTCTCACACTCTTCCACACAAGCATGAATCACACAAGCAAAGAAGAGGAACAATGCTAGAATGCTCTCTCTCAATCTCTCTCAAGACACAAGGGAGATATCTCTATAGCACAAAGGGGATTGTGTCTTTTCATTATGAGAAAACGCCTTACACACACTTGGCCCTTATTCACACTTGGGCACCCAAAACTTACTTACTAGGCCTTGGGTGGCCAATATCTCATAATGTACAACTTTTATAGTGCCATTTCATGACACTTATTAATATGCTCAATTAGAGGATCATGCCCGTTAATCCAAAATGAGATTAACATCCCCCCGTTCCTAATGTAGGTTCTATCTGCAGAACCTATTACCGAGGTCTAAAGACCCGAACTCATGTTGATAGAAGTTTGTTCTAGATTGGAGCTTTTTGAGTGTGCATCTGAATGCTAAGTGTGATCTCTAGAATCCTGTATCCACCATGTCTTTGAAAGTGATATGCATATAGCCTGGAAGACATCGTAATCGATGGTAGTAAAGCTTGATACCTCTATCAGATGGCCCTTGAACTTCAGGTGTTCTGCTTCATATCCATCATAGGGCTCCTTTGGTTGGTCTATCAGCACCACCACCAATTTTAAAAATCTGATGCTAGCCACAATTGCGGGGTCTAGAATTATGCGCCATGCCCTTATCCATGTAAGCATTTGTTGTCTTTTCTCCTTAATGTTTGCAAATGTTTCTGGTAAGAAAATTGGGAAGTTGTAGCGAACATGTGAGTCACGCTTTTTGGCTTCCTGAAATTGAAGCAGTGTCCATCTTCTTTCAACTGGCATGTATAGAGGATCTACCCACAGTGTTGGTGGCGTGCCCATATATACTTGGCTATACTCTAGAATTGCCAGTGTCCATCTTCTTTCGCCAATCTGGTTGTATGCCAAAGTCTTCTAGTCTGGGGTGCTCTTCATTAGTGACTATGGTGGCATATCCACCTCTTGTGTGTAGCACAAGGTTTTCTTTCCCTCCACCTTTGGAAACAGTAGCTCTTCATTAGTGACTATGGTGGCATATCCACCTCTTGTGTGCAACACAAGGTTTTTGTTTGGGACATCATAGCATAGCAGAGGCTACACTCCAACCCACACACTTTGTCAATCCGTGAATGCAACCCGGTTAGCGCATAGAGGCTATCCTAAATGGGAGAAGATTAGTTAACCACACACTAATGACTTCTAGTCCTACTCAATCCTTTTTCAACACTCAAGCAATCAATCTAACATAATCAAAGCATCAAGATTAGGCTACACTTAAGCATAAAAAATGCAACTTATGCAAAGAATCTAACATGCAAAGAGCTATCACACAAGCCTCAACTACACATCATTTCATGCACAAGCTTCATCACATGCACTCTACAAATCAGATTTTAGCATCAAAACATCATTAAGAAATCTAGATTAGCAAGTGTGTAGACCATAACCTCATATCATTGAAAATGTAGAGAATAGAGAGTACAAGATTGAAGCAAGAATGGAGATGGAGAGCCTTGGGAGAGCACATGAGAAGGAGCTATGGAGCAAGCTCTCTCTATGAGCCTCTCAACCAAATGACCAAAGAGTCCTCTCTAGCTCTCAAATGGGCCACCTTTTATACAAAAACTCTAGAACTCCCAAAAGTTCCCATGTGGGATTATTGTCAAGCCCTCTCCTACATTCATCTACAACTTGGAATTATTTACAAGAGCCCTAAGTGTCTTTTTTGTTGCATCCTTGCATTGATCTTCGTTTGTCATGCAACACTCCTCCCTTCCTATTTTGCGCACATCCTCGAGCGCGGTAGTAGCAAGAGCTGCAACAAAAAAACAATGGGTACAAGTAAAGTCTTTTTTTGAAAAAAAGAAAAGAAAAGAAAAACCAGCAATGATAATTTCACACGTGAGCATACAAGTGCAAGGCTTGTTAAAGTTTTAATGAGTACTAAAATAGGTGAATAAAGACTAGTCAAAGTGAGACTTAAGTAGTAGATAGTGCTATGCAAAGGCAAGTGTGCTTGTACACCGCCGGTTATGACCGCAGTCTCAATGTCCTACAAGTATGTAAGTTATTCCTAAGTGGCAAACCTACTCCTAAATATGAGCAAAGGTGATTGGAACTCTTTTTTTTTTTTTGATATGTGTGTAAAAGGTGATAAAGATTAAGGTTCCATCCCAAAGAGACCCAAGCAATGGCCAAGAGACCTCCGCCAAGAGAATCTAAAGACCACTAAGTATCTCAAGGGCGACAGACCCTTTTTCTTTCTTTTATGACATAAGGAGTATCCCATGAAGATGAGGGCATCGGTCTTGAGGGTCCATAATGTACCCTAGAGTCCTACCAACATCTATCAAGGCGATAGATTCCTTGAAGGTCTTTTTCTGAAGCTTTTAGACGTCCGTGTTCACCCCATGGAAACCAAGGCATCGGCCCCAAGGTGCTAAGACAACCCCAGGTCCTACCAAGCATTCCTCATGGCTGTAGACACGTCATGTCTCAATTCACTTTGTATATATATATATATATATATATATATATTTTTAAAGGGGATATTTTCATAAATTTTTATTACTCCTAGCACCTAGCTCATACCTAAGAGGTAGCTACCACTAGGGATAACTAATATACCTTGAAAGCATAAGAACTTGGCATATTCCATTGGTATATATCCTACACTGTCTTTAGATAGAAATATCTTTTACTAAGTCCTCTAAGAATCTAGAATTTACTCACCATATTTTAACAACTAATCAAAAACTTAAACCAGCCAACATTGTGTGAACATGCAAACCATATATCCAAAAGATAAAAGCACATAAAGAATAGAAGATTAAGATTTGAATACACCTGTTGTAGTGCCCTGTTGATGTTGTTCGTTTGCATTGATGCATTGCTGATTTTGTGCAGATTTCCCCTCCTTGAACTTTGTAGGCGTAGCATGTCTCTCCCCTTCCTAATTTGTGTGCACGGTAGGTGGACTATAGGGGCGTGTTTGATGCTCTTGTTAAGCTGAGATCTCTGCAAAATTTTTATTAACAAACAAGGAAAGAAAAGAAAGGAATAAAATTTGCTATTGGTGCCAATCATCGAATATAGCCGAGGGGAAAAAACCCAGTGGGAGAAAAGTGCCCTGGCTTGTCGATCTTATTGTGGAGTTGATGTGCTTACCCTTGCGCTGGTGGTGGATCCGTGTCCACGTCTGCTAGAAAGATGGTATCAATTTCCTCAGGATGCAGGGACAACCCCTCACAAAAACCGGCCTCTGGAGAAGGTGGTAGAGGAAGGAGTGCTTCCTCACTAAAATATGGCATTGGTTCTATGGGAAGGTTAAGCAGACAATTTCGATTTTGGAACTGCGCAATATAGGTACTCATATTGATCCAATATTGACATGTTGAGGCTTGGGGAAGGAGGGCTTGCAAGATCGGTGGTTGCAAGTCATTTAAGCTTGTATCCCTCCATTGTTGTGCTTGAATCTCCTCAGGTAATCTACGTTGATTTGGTCCTCTCTCTGGTATTCTCACATTAAGAAGATTATGGCGTTGGGGTGTAATTCCCACAATTTGCTTCATTAAGCCCGTGCCATACCATCTAAAGTAAGAGCGGCATATCCAACAAATATGTGAAGCTTCTCCTAATACGAGTCGTGCACACTCTTGACAATGTGGAAATGGGTGATGCTGTTGATAGAATAACGTGACAAAGTGATGCCCACATCAATTTTCACCTAAGGGAGCATAGAAGTACCTAGAATGTATTTGAAACGGAGGAGCACTATAACCCCCGCGATGATCAGGTCGAGTACTATCAGGGTCAATGCATGGTGGACATGTATCTCGCCAAATATCCATCAGGAGTTATCTGGACGTAGAACAGTGAAATTTAGAACACTCATATCCATCATTACAATTCCAATCAAAAACAAGATTATCTCAAAAAGAACACATCTAAAGGCATAAGGAACTACATTATTCAAACATTGATCTACCAAAGAGCTTCAATTGTAGTGTTAATGCCTTATCTTTGGTTTTAGGTATATCCTTTTTAAGAGGTGGGAATTTTAGCAATTGTCTTGGAATTTGAGCAAGATAAGAGGATTTAGGCATTGAAATGCTAGAATCCATGCTCAAATGAGACTCATTTGGACTTGTCTCAGGTACACAAGTTGATGGTTGAATTGTGTAACAAGGAGAAATTGGGACAACCGCCGGTGTTTCAATACATGTTTTAGGAAGATCAACACAAGTAGATTTGTAGGTGCTATCACAGCC
Organism: Cibotium barometz; assembly: GCF_041138505.1. Lineage (NCBI taxonomy): Eukaryota > Viridiplantae > Streptophyta > Polypodiopsida > Cyatheales > Cibotiaceae > Cibotium > Cibotium barometz. The sequence continues at coordinate 47,498,112 of NC_141084.1, forward strand.
ACCTATCCTATCTTGAAGAGTTTGTGTTGATTTCTTTTGCACCCACCACTGATATGGAAAATCAAGGGTGGCTTTTGGAATCTTTTTGAAACACTCTTTTACCCCTAGCAAAGCATGGCATTTTGGAAGCCAAATTGCTGTTGCACCCTCATAATAGCCTTGTGCTTTAAGAACATGTTTTGGGACCCATCGAGTAACAATTTGAGGTTTAGGCTTGGAAATGATGTGCTTTGTAGGAGACTTGGCAACTGGACTAAATGGTACAATTTTGTACGCATCTTTGGGTAGCCAAATTGATAATTCCTTCTTGCATGGCCTTCTTTGAGCAGCAACTAGAGTAGTTGGAACATGCCAGCCATGACCCTCACTTGAGTACTCATCAATTATCCACATCATTTGTTTTGGAGCTTCAAGAGCAGATTTTGAGAGTGGGTTGTGTAAGGTAGAAACATTACCCTTTTGACACGATAAAGCTCGTGGAGTAGCAGATCCCAAGATGCAATCAGAATCAATTTACAACTTGTATTGTCTATTCTTCCAATCTAATGAGAAATTGGTAGCACTTAACCACGATCTACCGAGAAAAGCCTCTACTACCGCCTTGGACTTACGTGCCACATAAAAGGGCACTGACATCTGGTGATCCTGAATGGACATCATAATGACACATTTTTCCTCTATAGGGTTATCTTTCCCTGAGAAGCTTCGTAGGTCCACAGGAATGTGTACAAGTGTGGGTTGACCCAAGGCTATCCATGTGTCAAACGAGAGAACATTATAATCTGCACCAGAGTCAATTAAGGCAGAGACAAAGTAGGTAGTCTCATGAAGATGAAGGCACACTTGAATATTGAATGGATCGACATATGGTTCATCAGTAGCCAACTATATGGCCAACATAGAAGCTTTACGACGCTCCTTGGCTTTTGCAACTCTAGCTTTAGCCTCCTCTTGAGCCTGACGTTTAAGTAGGTCAAGTGCTTCTTTCCGTGTTTGTGCAGCATGCATCTGTTGAAGCATGGCTTCAGTTAATGGTTCATTGTATTTCTTGAGACGACTTCCATTAATGAAGTTAGGCATTTGCTCACCTTCTAGTGTCTCTAAACGCAGTGCACCACTTGGAGTAAGCTCATTAATCACAAACGGTCCTAGGCCACGTTTCTTGAGCTTTCTCTTATGCTTCTTAAGTGTGTACAAGAGCACCAGGTCTCCTTTTTTGAATCGGCCAGTTGTTACATTTCTATCATACCATTGCTTTTGTCTCCTCTTCTCAGCATACATCCCCATTACCGCCAATAAGCGGGTCTCATCAAGCTTTTCCAATTCGTCAATGCGTTGTGAAAGCTCATGACCAGTCCAATCCAATTGTTTAGCTACCCGTAGAGTAGGTACAAGAAATTCAATGGGAAGAATTGCGTCTAGCCCAAAAGTAAGCTCAAATGGGGTTGTGCCCACAGATGTTTTATAGGCTGTCCTATATGCCCAGAGAACTGAGTGCAACTTTTGCTCCCAATCAGTCCTATGTTCCTCAACAATCTTTGTGAGTGCTGTGCAGAGAATCTTGTTAGTACTCTCGGCTTGTCCATTGGTCTGGGGATGATAGGGTGCAGAACGCTTGTGAATTACCATAAATTCTTGAAGCAAAAATTCTATGACTTCATTTACAAAGTGCACACCTTGATCACTAACGATCTCAATAGGTAAGCCATAGCGTGTAAACACGTACTCATACAAGAACTTGGCTGTGGTTCTGGCATCATTTTTGACTGTAGCCCTTGCCTCAACCCATTTGGTCAAATAGTCAGTTGCGACTATAATATATTCAGCATGCATGTGACGAGCTGGAGGTTTAATGGGACCGACAAAATCAATACCCCATTTTGCAAAAGCACGTGTGCTTAACATAGGCCGCAATGGCATATTGTCCTTTGTGATGGGAGGTTTGGTCCTTTGACAATCGTCACAACATTTTACATATTCTTTGGCATCCATTTGTAAGGTTGGCCACCAAAGCCCAGACCACCTAATCAACTTAGCTGTGGTATTGCCCGAAAAGTGTCCACCCCCAACACCTGCATGTGCATGAGTTAAGATTTTCAGATAGTCAGCTTCACATACACACACATGCGTAAGTTGCCATCCTTGCCCCTCTTGTAGAGTTGGCCCTCTATCAGCATATATTTTGCCGCTTCAATTTTAATAGCATGCTTTCGATGTTTAGGAATTTTTTGATCCGTATGACCATGCTGAAGATAGTCCACAATATACTTACTCCAACTTGGTGTAGTTGAAATTTGGAATAATGTGACATTATGAATTGGCTGTTGAATTTTACATGAAGCACAGTTACGAACAAATGTTTCAGCATCTGCATGCATGGTAGGCCACCATTGTCCATCCTGAGATATACGTCTCACACAAGTAGTAGCTGATGCATGGATTCCATCGATACCTGCATGTGCCCATTCCAAGATTTCCTCATATTGGTCGGGGTTAGGTATAAGCCGCAACACTCCATCATTACCCTGACGATATAATCTTCCTGAGATTAACTTGAACGGTCGCCATAGGTCCACATTAGGACCCGCTAGTTGTATTTGCCCACTTGTCAAAATTTCTAAAATGGATTCAGACCATCTAGGAGCTGTCTCTACAAGGAAAAGTGTTGAATCTAACATATCATCATCCACACCCACAGGAGCTTCGCTAGAGGTGATTCGAGACAAATGATCCGCCCTAAGATGAGTTGTTCCTTTTCAAACTGCCACTTCAAAATCAAACTCAAGAAGGATGATAAACCACCTCACAATCCTTCCAGTTGCACAAGGTTTATTCACCAAATATAGCAATGCTTGATGGTCCACAAAAAATATGAATTTGTTAGCCAAAAGGTAATGGCGAAACTTTTTCACTGCATATATCATGGACAATCCTTCTCTTTCTGTTGTGGTGTAATTCTTCTCAGCATTGTTCAACTGTCGACTAGCATATGAGATTGGGAAATCCTTATTATGTTCTCCCGATTGAGCCAAAATACATCCAATTGCAAAGTTTGAAGCATCAATATGGACATGAAAGATTTGGTTCCAATCTGGTGCCCGTAAGATGGGTGCAGTCACTAATGCTTGCTTCAACTTTTTAAAGGATTCCTCACACTCATCAATCCAATTAAACTTTACGAGAAGAGCATATAATGGTCTCGCTAGGACAGCATACATGTAGATGAATCTACGGTAATAGCCACAATGTCCCATGAATGTTTGTACCCCTTTAGGGTTGATAGGCCGAGGTAATGAGACAATGACATCAATTTTATCCATATCTGTTGAAATCCCATTCTGAGAAACAATATGGCCCAAAATTTTCCCTTGTCTTACCATGAATTTGCACTTGTCAGGATTCAAGCATATACGATAAAGTTGACACTTTTGAAACACAAGTCTGAGGTGTTCTATATGATCATCACGCTCTTGTGAGTGAACACATAAATCATCCATGAAGATCTCAAGAAATTGCCTAAGGTACTCCTTGAATACATGACTCATTAACCGCTGAAAGGTTGCTGGTGCATTTGTTAGACCAAATGGCATAACATGATAGGCAAAGATGCCATCTTCAGTAGCAAAGGCTGTCTTGTGTTGATCCTTTGGATCAATTGATACTTGATTGTAACCGGAGAATCCATCCAAGAAACTATATGCCTTTTTCCCTGCAACTCGTTCGAGAACATGATCCGTGATTGGAAGTGGGTAATGATCACGCACAGTAGCTACATTTACCTTCTTGAGGTTTACACATACTCGAAGTTTTCCATTTTTCTTGGGCACCACTACAATAGGGGAGACCCATTCAGTGTGTTCAATCTCATAGATAAATTCTGCCTCTAAGAGCTTGTCTATTTCTTCCTTTATCTTCCGTGCAAAATTTTCATTGTAAGTATAAGGACGTTGCTTGGAGGGTTTTGCATCCTCTCGCAATGGAATTGTATGCTGACATATGCTTGGATCAACTCCTTTGAGGTCTTTATAACTCCAAGCAAAAACATCGCGATACTCCTTTATTGTTTGAATTAATAACTTCTCCTCATCTAAGGACAAGTCTGTGGCAATCCACACATAGCGAGGCTCTTCTCCTGGCTTAGCAATATCAATCTTTTTTGCATCTTCTGGACCATCATATGAAACCCCAGACATGCTTGGTTTTTGTCACATGGGCTGTTGAAGAACAATCTTCCGATCTTGAAGAGTGTACTGTGTGAAATTGGGAGGAACATTGAGACCTTGTTCTTGTCCACTTGAGTCTTCACTCATTGAAGACCATGCGGTTTTGAGCTCTCCTTTGCCATCTTGCATCGGAATTTTTTGTTCAACCTTTGTCTTTGCACTTCCGACACTCTCTTTTGAATCGGTTTTAGACTTGAGTTTTGGTTTTTGTTTCTTCGTTTTTTAATGATTTTTGCTAACAGTTGTTAGCTTTTCCCCTGCTTGGAATCCATCTGATCGTTTTACTTGGTCTTTGATACTATCTTGTGCTTGGACATAGTATAGATATCCGTTCTTTCCTGAGAAGTGAGGTGGTGGTCGAGAGTTTTCACTCTTAGACTCCTCCTTTTCTTTTTGTAGTCTCTCATGTTGTTCCCGCTCATCTTGTCTACTGATTCTCTTATGGCTCTTACAACATTTACGTTTAGGTCGGCTTCGAGGGATCTCTACTTGAACCTCCCTTCCTCTCAAGAGTAGGCGTGCCTTTCCTAACTCATCCTCAGGGATTATCACATTATTATCAAAATCAGAGTCCCAGCCATCTTCCTTATCAGCATCATTAGCAGATTCGAGTGTTAAATCCTCCACTGAGACTTCCTCGACATGCATAGCTGTTGTGGATGTATCCCTATAGTACAAATCATCTAGAAGGGCACGTGGTTGTACCATTCGTATAGGTATAATATCATATCCATCTGAGTCACAAAATTGAATTGGCTTCGGTAAAGCACATGTCAATAATGTTGCAAGGACATGACTCCATTCTAGTGGATCAATTAAATGCTCGGGGAAGGGTTGTGGAATGTATGCCTCGTCTGATACACTTCGATTACCCTTAAGTCTCTCAGTGTTGAAATCCCTACATGAGGCTCCACACATCCACAGATCTTCTCGCCCGTCTGACAATGTAACTCTTGAGCCCTCAGATGAAGCAGAATCAAACTCATCTATTGGAGACCTTGTTACATCACGATATGAGTGATTCCTTAGGTTGACCCTTGTGATGATAGAATCATGTCGGAGGTACAAATAATTGTATCCCCAATCTTGAATCATTTGAAATTGTTGCATGAATGGTCTACCCAATATCACTTCATAGTTTGGATGTTTTCCAAAATCCACTACTGCAAAGGTGTGCTCATATTCAATCCCACATGTGGTGACCAATATGTTCTCAAGCAGCCCAAGGGGATGTTCTAAGCTTCCATCTGCTAGCTGCAAGCGCATCCTGGTACTCCTAATAGCTGGTTTGCCCCACTTTTCCCAAATGGACCTTGTCACAATGCCCACTCCTGCACCACTATCAAGTATTGCAGTTGAAGCTACTTTTCGCACTTCTAATGGGAGGGTAGCATTTCCCTGATCGTCCTCACAAAATGTTCCTACTTTGTTGATAGGAACTGGCATAACATGCTTTGTCTCAGGGTGTATAGTACACTCATGGTGACCCTTTTGTAGCAATACCTGCTCTGACAAACATGAGGCAATATCATTCCACAACTCAGGTCGAATTTTTATCAAATCAAGCAATGGTAAGGTACAAGCCACTGGTGCTGACAAAATAGCTTGCACGATACTCATATCCTTCTCCTTTGTCAACCTTTTATGCATGGAGGGTATCCTCAAGGTTTGAGAACAGTTCTCATATTCTCCCAGATATGATGGTAAGGTTTTCATTGTATGCTTACTTCTAGAAGAAACAATTGTTTGAACTTCCTCCTGGATGCTTGGGCATCTAAAGTTGTTTTCCGTGCCCCTGGTAAAATCCACCTCAGAGAATGGAGGCGAACTAATAGAAGACATGTTCTCATTAACTTTCTCATGAACTGCGGCCCACATCTCATTTGCCATGTCCTCATTAGCATCAATAACTTCATCATTGCATGGGAAGACAAGGCTAGGTGGTGGCAGATTACCTCCTTTCAATTGGGTGTCAATTAGTGCAGACCTTTCGCTATGAGCTCGTGAAATGAGCTCACTTTTCATTTCCCGACTTGATGACACTTCTGGTATGGTTTCTAATGTTGGCTTAAGAGAGGTTGGGCCCCGAGGAATAGGTGGTGGTGGTCCCTCAAGTATTGACTGAGCTTCCCTAATGAGTTGCTGATGTACAGCTAGATTGATCTTCTCCTCACGAGGGTTTGGGTATTCTTGAAGTTTCTTGGGTAGCTCAGATAAAGCTGCAATGCGACTTCTTTAAGCATCAATAATGGCATCTAGAATCTCATTCACTTTATCCACAAAAACAGAACCCCCAGAACTATCCTCAATCGTACTAGCCTCATCTTGTTTAGCACTAGGCTCAGGTTGAGGTTGATGTTCCTCATGCACTTCTTGGGATGTAAAAGTTTTATCCCTCATGTTTTGTTTAGAGGCTTCTTGAGAACTAGTGGATGTACTTTTAGTTCGCTTGTTTCGGTTCTTCTTCCTCCTAGTGGTTTTTTTTTCTATTGTCCACTAGATTTGCCTTTGCATCCCTAGTTCGAGGTGTCTCATCAGTCTGTATTTCGGCATTTCGTGTCTGTGATCTAGTCATGACTCTAAGTGGCACGACATCCTCATTCTCTAATGAAGGTGGTGATGGAATTGCCCCTACAAGGTTGAGTGAGACCTTTGGTTGAGAGGTGCCTTCCTCGTGGTTTCAGCAGACAATCTTTTGGGAAGTGTTCTACACAACACCCTAGACAATATCTTTCAATTGGTGGAAACTGTTGTACTATTGTATTGGATCGAGATGCTTGCCTTGAGCGATGTGGACAATCACGAGCCCAATGGGATTCTCCGCACTCATAACAGGGGCCCATTAATTTGGCCTCTACTTTCCTTGGCTGCCATTGACCTGAGGGGCCTAGAGTCCTAGGTTGGTAGCCGCCTAGCAACATCAAAGAGTTTTGTTCCCCTGGCCTCCAGTGCTGGGCTTGGGTATGCGGGACTTTCAAAGAGATTTTCTTTGGATGAATATGATGCGTATTCCTCTTCCACATAGCTTGGGTTTACCAAGTCTCTACACATATTTGAATTGTCGTAGTCAACAACCCTCACAGGAGCAGTCCTAGGAGCAGGAGGTTGAGCACCAAGAACAGGTCGTGCTTGCTCTTATGCCATCGGTGGCTTACGTTCAAAATTAGTATACTGTTGATACATTTGTGGAGCCACTCCACCCCTTGGCTGCTCACGTTCCTGTCTCATTCTCGCAATGCGAGTACATTCCTGTGTGGTATGGGTAAAGTTCCAAGCACAGGCTTGGCACCATTTTTTTGTGGGTTGGTTTGTGACTAGAGGAGAAAAGGTATTACATTCCTCTGTTTTATGGTTACCGCCACATGCTCCACAAAGATGAGGACCTGTAGTAAGTACACTCCTCATTCTCTGCTGCTGTTGTTGTGGCTGCATGGGTGGACGATAGGTCTGTCCCAATCTCCTTAGTACTAAGTTAGCTATCTGGTCTGGATTTACTAGCGCGCTAGACCCTGAACTTTGGTCATCACCCCACTGATCTCTAGGTTTCACCTCAGGGCCAGAGCCATCTTGGAATTTGAAGTTATCGGTGAAATCCATAGCATCATGGCAACACTCATTGAAATTTGTATGCTTCTTTGCATAGAGATGTGTATGCAGTGTTGAATTTTTGAGTCCTTTTAAGAAGAGAGAAATTAATCGACTTTGGGCGGGCTTCTCATCTTCTGGGCAACGATTAATGTACTGCTTCATTCTATTTACACAGTCTCTAACACTCTCATTCTCACCTTGCTTGAAAGAGTAGATGTGTGCTACCGTGTCATGTTGAATTCCCATCAAGAAAAAAGCAGCAATGAATCTCTCTTCCAAAACTCGTAAAGAAGATTTGTCTGAAGCCTCTAGTGCCTGAAACCAAGCCAGGGCTTTTCCCTCAAGAGTGAGTCCAAATCCTTCAATTTGAGTATGCTTGTCAGCCACTTGCTCAGCTCGAACTGCTTGCCTAAATGCTGCTACATGGTCGTATGGATCTCCCGACCCTTCATACTTCTTTACCAGTTTCTGAAGAGTTGATGGCCTTACTTGTCGTGAATACTCATCATAGGGCCTACGGCCTCTCACTCTCAGTGGGAATTGTTCCTCTCTTTGGTAAGATGGTCCACATGCATCCAAAATTGGTGTGGGTCCCCTATTACCAGCCTCACCAAACCCTTCCAAAGATCTTGTCACCTGGATTTCAGGAGGTGCATTTATGGGAGGCCGAGTTGGCTCCCCTCTCCTCCGATTGTCATAGTGAGAAAGATGTTGTTGTGGTGTGACCGGTGGTCGCACATTTGGTGTAGGACGATATCTTGGTGCTAGAGTTGGGCTACTAGCAGTGGTCCACTTAGATGTTGAAGGTCCCTCTCTAGTGAACTCTCGTAGGGGAGGAGCAACAGTTTCTCCAAGAAAGGCTGTCTCCTGGTTTGGCTGTATTTGTTGAGAACACTTCCATGAATAATGGTTGTCCTTTCCACGTGAGCTCCCGAATCAGTTTCCAATCTAAGGTTCGGTATTCATTGGCCCATTTATCAATTATTCGGTTCATGTGTCCTGCAAGCTTCTCAACTACCACCACCATTGCTAGAGGAAGATCGACCTGTGGCAATCTAGTTGTGGCATAAAACGAGTCCTTATAGACCTCTTGAAGTGGGTCATCCTGTAAGACCTTTGTCACTGGAATTTGTCGTACAAACTCCCACTGGTTCTCAGCCCCCTGATCCATTTTACTCTTGCCTTTCCTATCCCTTTCCAAATTTAGATCTACAAGAAGTAAATCATCTATGGATGGTTTTAAGGACTGGGCATTGGAGGGTCCAGGTATGTCCGGCTCAATGAGCCAATCATCTCTAGACTCCCTTGCTCTGGAAAGTTTTGATAAGTCTAAGAACTCGGTTTTAGAGAGCTCCCCTAATTTGTCTACATTTTCTGGATGGTAGGTGACTTCGTAGAGCGAACACCATCTCCACCCATGTACATGTTACCCTGGTCATTGACTAGAGGTGCTCTATCAAGTTCTGAGAAAATGTCTGGGATCTTAACAAGATACCGTTGTTGTGGATCCCTAAAGATCTCAGCTCCTTGAGCATTTGTGTAGACATATTGGAGTCTCACATTGAGTGTTAACCCCATGATGTCGGCTTCAAATGGATTAAAGGATCTTGTGGGTGTCCTATTTGGGGCTACGGACTGACTATTTGTCGGCCCTAGATTGTCCATGGACAATGAACTAGTTGTTCTGGAGGAAAGGGTATCGGATTGGGATTCGGAAAGGATTTCAGCAATATCTGCCAAATTTCCCACTTTCCTGCGTAGGTACTCTAGAAGGTGCCCTAGGCCCTATGGCAGAATCTATAAGACGTCCCGACCGCAAGTGCATAAGGTCAAATTTTTTTGGTTTTTTATGTGTTTTTGTTTTGTTTTGTTTTGTTTTTGTTTTTTTAATAAATATATATATATATATATATATATATATATATTTAAACCTACCTAATCACTAAAAATGCAACTAAAATGAGTATGTGTGGTGTAACTATCTATCATATTTTTTATTATTATATTTTTTTAAATGATTTTATGTTTTTACTTTTTTTTAATTACAAAAATTATGAATCATGCTAAAAAAATACTAATTATGCACAAAGTTACAAAAATTTAAAAAAATGCAAGTTACACTAATTATGCAAAAAATTAAAAAAAATGACGAATTACAAAATATGCAAAAAAGTAGACTCCTAAAAAACACTTAATTTATAGATTTTTTTTATTTTTTTATTTTTTTAATTTCTATTTCTTTTCTTTTATTTTCTTTTGTTTTCTTCTCCTTTTGTTGTTTTTTTTTTGGTTTGTTTGTTTGTTTTTTTTAAACCAATAAATTTCGTACCAATTACAAAAAATATGAATCTACTAATTATGCACGCAATTACAAAAATTTTAAAAAAATAAAAAATAAAAAATGCAAGCTACTTTAATTATGCAAAATTTTACAGAAATTTAAAAAATGAACAATGGACTCAAAATACAAAAATAAAAATTGTTTTTCTTTTTTTTTCTCCTTTTTTTTAAAATAAATTTATTGTTTTATGGTTTTTTTTCTTTTTTCTTTTTTCCTTTCTTTTTCTTTCTTTTTCTTTTTTTTCTTTTTTTCTTTTTTTTAAAAAAAGGAAAAATATTTTTTTATTGTTTTTTATATTTATATTTTTTATTTTTTATTTAAAAAAACATGAAAAATTAATAAAAAATAAAAAAATAAAAAAATAAAAAAAATTGAAAAGCACCAACCTTATCTTTCAACGCTTCGCCGCCTCTCGGATTCTGCGCCTCACCGCTCTCGCCTCGTCTTCAATGCACCGCCTCTGCACGTCTTCTTCTTCACCACAGCCTTTCCCCTCGTTGCTCTGAGCTGCTGCTGCTGTGCTTTCTGCCGGCCGTCTGCTCCTACAGCCTTTTGCTGCTCACCTCGAACTGCTCGCTGTTGTGCCTTCTACCAGCCTCACCTCCACGTCTTTTGCTTCGACGTCTGCTCCTACAGCCTTCAGCTGGCACGTTAGACGTCCACTGCAGCGCTTCTAGCTGCTGCGCTCTCTGTAGACGACACCCTCCACGCAGATCGCCTCACCACACTTCACACACTGCTCTGCTTTGCTTGCGCCTACTGGTGCTTCACAGACGCCCCCTCCACAGCAGCGCTCGATGCCGACGACGCCCTCCACGCAGAGCTCGATGCAGTGCCCCCCTCGATGCAGCGCTCGATGCCGACTCTTCCATGTTAATGTATAAAATATATATATATATTTTAAAAGCCGCCTTCGCCCTCCTATCAGCCGCCCTTCCAACAGTCTTTCGCCCTCCTTTCAACGAATAAATATATATAGAAATATATATATATACATATACATATATATATATTTCTTTTTTCTTCACTGCGCCCTATGAAGACGCCTCCCCACACAACTTCACTGCAGCCTCTTTCTATGTATATGTTTTTAAAAAATAAAAAATAAAAAACCACCTCCAACACCTCCTACCTACCTCTCGCCAACCCCGTCAAAAATACAAAAACAGAAAGTACTTAAATCTGATTAATGGCGGGATTTCTCTACCGCAATGGGGTTTTAAATTTTTTTTTTGCTTCTAATCAAAAAACCGAAAACACACAAGGCGCCCTTGAGATCACACACTCAATGCCCTTGCAAACTCTACTCTAATCTACCCTAATCCACGATTTTACAATCAATGGAGCACTTAGTAAGAAGTAATGGTTAACACCCTTCACTAACTTAGGTGTGCGTTCCCCGGCAGCGGCGCCATTGTTTGGGACATCATAGCATAGCGGAGGCTACACTCCAACCCACACACTTTGTCAATCCGTGAATGCAACCTGGTTAGCGCATAGAGGCTATCCCGAATGGGAGAAGATTAGTTAACCACACACTAATGACTTCTAGTCCTACTCAATCCTTCTTCAACACTCAAGCAATCAATCTAACATAATCAAAGCATCAAGATTAGGCTACACTTAAGCATAAAAAATGCAACTTATGCAAAGAATCTAACATGCAAAGAGCTATCACACAAGCCTCAACTACACATCATTTCATGCACAAGCTTCATCACATGCACTCTACAAATCAGATTTTAGCATCAAAACATCATTAAGAAATCTAGATTAGCAAGTGTGTAGACCATAACCTCATATCATTGAAAATGTAGAGAATAGAGAGTACAAGATTGAAGCAAGAATGGAGATGGAGAGCCTTGGGAGAGCACATGAGAAGGAGCTATGGAGCAAGCTCTCTCTATGAGCCTCTCAACCAAATGACCAAAGAGTCCTCTCTAGCTCTCAAATGGGCCACCTTTTATACAAAAACTGTAGAACTCCCAAAAGTTCCCATGTGGGATTATTGTCAAGCCCTCTCCTTCATCTACAACTTGGAATTCTTTACAAGAGCCCTAAGTGTCTTTTTTGTTGCATCCTTGCATTGATCTTCATTTGTCATGCAACAGTTTTCTTTCCCTCCACCTTTGGAAACAGTAGCTAATCATGAATGTAACGATCCGTATCTCTAGCAGATTAGCTAACTAAGGGTTTGCCAGCTTTGTGTGCCTTGCCACATTTGCCCATAATGTACCCTCTCTAGCCAATGGAAGTAGTTCTTCTAATTCCGGGTGTGGAGTGCAGAGAGGGTATGGCACATTGTGCTATTTTATCAGAGTGATTTTCGAATAAGCTTCTGGCATGATTCGACTTGTGGGCTCAAATGGAATTATCTACATGAGGACTTTGAACATTAACTCTGCCTTTAGCTATGTTGTAAGCTTCTGGATTTGGCCTTGCAAATCTTCTTCTTTGAACAATGCTGCTGACATGCTAAGACAGATTAAAGCACATGCTGTTAGTTTTTATGATGCATTTCCGGGGAAAAGTGAGGTAAAAGGTGAATGTGGGACTGAAAAGGATAGCTCTCAGAGCTCGAGAAATGAACCAGCAAAGAACTATGTGTTCAAGGAGCATTATGAGGCACAAGACACAGCTTCAGTGGAGGGTGATGTAAGTGCCCATATTGCTGTTGATCAAAAAGCATCAGAGTTGTTTGAAAAGCATGAGAGTGATCAGAGAACTGAACTGAGATGTAAGGTCCCCCTGTTCCCACCGAGCAACGGATTTGGGTACTAGCAGCGGAAGTAGCACTTCTCGCGCGGGACAGGGGTCCCACATTCGGGGCCTCGTCCACGGATATCCGGACAAGAGACTAATCCGTCGGTTTTTCCAAAACCGAACCCGGAAAAAAAACTTCCCTTACCGGAAAGCACGGGCGATTCCACCAGGATAATTTTTTTCTCTAACGAAGACAAGATCATTTCTGATCAAGCTGATCCAATTGTATCTTCAAGATACTAGATCAGATCAAGGAAGAAACTTGCACTTGGATCATTGGGATCAACGCTTTTTTCCCCATTCAAGAGGCACAGCCGTTGATTCCTATCCATAGAACAATTACTGTCCGGGATTTACTTTATCTATCGTATTAACAAAAGTTGAGTCTCGATTTACGGATCCATCAGTCCAGCCTAACCCCATCCGATCCCATGGGTTAGCCAACCGCCCAACCACTGTAGTGATGGGATCCAATTTGGAATTTGGTTAGGTTTTGTCCCGGGTACCAAGGAAAAGAGTTCCAAGGCCCCCTAGCCGGAAGTTCATGCAAACATAAAATTAGGCACACCACTTACACACCCAATATGAAATTGCCTTATTCTTAGCATCAGCTAACTTTAAAACAATCCTTTAATGAAACCATAGTACCACTAATCACAGTCTTCCAAATTATCCGGTTGATTCTCAAATTTCCCATCATTCCTTCATCATCAGAGTATCTATGGCATCATTGGCAACTAGAACGCTCACCACCTGTCCACTCAGAGGCCGTTTCCATAGTTCCTAGCCCATAATACTCGGCAATATAATCATTTATCAAGATGAACTCTCGTTGAAGATCAGCAAGATCAACCAACAGATCCATATAAAAGAGCCATGGACTCATCCGTTGAGGACCAGCAAGGTCAGTCAACCAGATCCATGCCCGGTTTCACAAAACAACTCTTACTCCTTGTTCCAATATCTTCCTCGACGCACGCGTGGGTATCCTAGGCGACCCAGAGCCCGAGCACCGTATGGTCAGCACCCTCTAGGATCCTTCGCAGGTGACCTAGCGCTTCACTCATAGGCCGCTTCCTTGGTCCCTCATCCACCGTACCGGAAGCTCACCATTTTAATCGAACCGAGGCTGGTCAAGACCTCGGTCGACCTTGCTACGCGAGACGTCCTCCATTGACTCTCCGTCAGCAGTTGCAACTTTATCAGTTAGGTCTCCACGACCTTAATCACAAGACGGTCAAAATGCTTCCCCAGCATTCTTGACATAAAACAGCCATTTACAAACAGCATTTACAAACAGTTTACAAATACAGTTTCTATATTAACTCTCATTTTTCCACATTGTTCCTCATTAATCCACATTACTTATTCCACATTCCATTTATATGTGTACTCATCCAATCACCTCATTTTCCATCTCTTCACTTCAAATTCCTTCACATCACATATCATATATTCACATCCATATCCACATCCATACATCCACATCCATACATCCACATCCATATCCACATTCACATCCATACATCCACATCTACATGCTTATCTCCATTTTCACATCTTCATTTATACATCCACATCCCATATCCACATTCATACATACACATCCATATCCACATCCATACATCCACATCCACATCCACATTCACATCCATACATCCACATCTACATGCTTACCTCCATTTTCACATCCTCATTTATACATCCACATCCCATATCCACATTCATACATACACATCCATACATCCACATCTACATCCACATACATACATACATCCACATCCACATTCACATTCACATACATCCACATCCACATTCCCATACATCCACATCTATACATCCACATTCCACATTCACATCTATACATCCACATCTACATTCACATTCACATACATCCACATCCCCATTCCCATTCACATCTATACATCCACATCTACATCCACATCTACATCCACATACATACATACATCCACATCCACATTCACATTCACATACATCCACATCCACATTCCCATACATCCACATCTATACATCCACATTCCACATTCACATCTATACACCCACATCTACATTCACATTCACATACATCCACATCTACATTCACATTCACATACATCCACATCCACATTCCACATTCATATCTATACATCCACATCTACATCCACATTCACATACATCCACATCCACATTCCCATTCACATCTATACATCCACATCCATTCACATCTATACATCCACATCTACATCCACATTCACATCTATGCATATATATCTTCATGCATATATCCATTTTCACGTTCATACATCCACACTCCCATCTCCACATCCACACATCCACATACATACATCCATTTCCACATTCCCATTTATATAACCCCATATACCTTCACATCTAATCTTTTACATCACATCCATTCTCGCCCTATCACAACCCATATACATCTTATCCTATCACATACACTTCTTACCTCATCCCCCCATACACATCTTAATTCATCTTATCACCTCCTAACTTATTTCATAAGCATCTTATCACCTCTTATCACACCTCTTATCACATCTCTTATCACCTCCTAACTTATTTCATAAGCATCTTATCACACCTCTTATCACATCCTATCATATCTCTTATCTATTTATAGAATACAAGAGAATTCTTACATTTGATATAAGATTTCTTTACACATTTCTTTATGAATAAATTCTATTTAAGGAGATTAATACTTTCAAAGTAAAAATCAATCTTTTATGCATCTTCCTATGCATAAATTCATTTTTAATGAAAATGACACTTTTGAATTAAATTTTAATCTTTTATGCATTTTTCTATACATAAATTCAATTTAGATGAGAATGACACTTTTGAATTAAAAAATCAATCTTTTATGCATCTTCTTATGCATAAATTCAATTTGGTAGGAATTACACTTTTAGAATAAAAAAATTTCTCTTATGCATCTAAGTTAAGCATAAAATCCATTTATGAGGAAAATCACACTTTTGGTATAAAAAGAATATCTTTTATGCATACCTATATGCATGAAATTCAATTATGATAAAAGTCACACTTTTATAATAAAATAATCAACTTTTATGCATACCTCTATGCATGAAATCCAATATGATAAAAGTAACACTTTTGATATAAAATTTTTTCCATTATGCATACTTCTATGCATGAAATAAAAATGGTAAAAATAACACTTTTGATATAAAAATTTATCCATTATGCATACTTCTATGCATGAAATAAAAATGGTAGAAATAACACTTTTGATATAAAAATTTATCCATTATGCCTAATATTAAAATTCAATTTCTCCATGATTGTAATGAAATTCTTTCAATTAATCTAGGATGATAATTCCTAGAATATGGTAGGAAGTCCTCTTTTTATACTTTGAATGAGATTATTTTATGCATAATTTTTATAAAAATTTTGCCATAGCTCCGCTGCTATGACTGATAAATCTCAATTTTTCTAAGGGATAATGCTTATCATTAAGGAAATAATTAAAATGATCTCTAATTGGATTATTAATCCATAATGGATTGAATCATCAATATTCATAAACTAAAAGCATAGAAAAAAGCCATTAATTTGGCGTCAAGCATAGCTTAATCTTGGGTTAAGGAAAAGCTTTATGAAAAGCTTGATTTGGATTGAGAACGGGTCATGAGTATGACCATTTCTTGAGTGAGAGAGAGAATTTACATAAGAATCATTAGAATTTAATCATAAATGAAAATTAAGGATGGAGCCATTAATGGGGATTGAAGAAAGAGGGAAGCTCCAAAAACTAGTGAATTATTAAATGAATTCACAGTTCTTGGCTTAGGTGGAGTAGAGTAACGATGCATAAACACTATATATTTTCCAACAAGGGGGAGGCTTCTATTTATAGGAAAAATTGAGCTCCTAACCAAACAAACTGATTCTAGAATTTTCTAAATCAGTTTGGTCAATATTTGACCATTTTTAGGTCAGTTAAGCTAACTTTTTGGAACTAGACTTAAATGAGGAGAGAGGAGAGATGAAATATCTCAATTTTTATGAGTTTAAAACTCATTCAAGCATGTGAAATATGCACCTCCTTTAAAGAACTCCCCTTCCTTACATATGTCATATTTTTAATATTGCTCATAGTTTTTTACTAATAAACCTTGTACATTTTCAACTCTTCATCTTATGTGAAATATGCACCTCCTTTAAAGAACTCCCCTTCCTTACATATGTCATACTTTTAATATTGCTCATAATTTTTTACTAATAAACCTTGTACATTTTCAACTCTTCATCTTATGTGAAATATGCACCTCCTTTAAAGAACTCCTCTTCCTTACATATGTCATACTTTTAATATTGCTCATAATTTTTTACTAATAAACCTTGTACATTTTCAACTCTTCATCTTATGTGAAATATGCACCTCCTTTAAAGAACTCCTCTTCCTTACATATGTCATACTTTTAATATTGCTCATAATTTTTTACTAATAAACCTTGTACATTTTCAACTCTTCATCTTATGTGAGCATTTACTCATTTTTGGGTATCTTCTTTTTCAAATTGGATTTATCTCCTCCCTACACATGGATTGATGCTATTGGCTCATAGGAACCTTAATTGGACCATAATCCAAAAATTTCTGAAAATCTAGACCCTTAGACTAAGGTCCTTTATACACATTTCTAATTAATTCCAATTGCACATTGGAAAGTTCTTTTTTGAATTTCTGTTTCAGGGGAACTTATTTTAATAAGATGAGTTAATTTTCTATCTAAAAATATTAAAAATTTGAATATTCTCTCTCTAAAATATTTTCTCTCTCTAGGTTAAAACAGTTAGAAACAAGTCTTTTATATTTCTGAAGAGGGATTGATTATAGAAGAAGATACTAGACATCAAAAAGGGGGTTTGGGGGAGGAATCTTACATGAGAGATCATATCGAATCGATTGCAGCAGGTAGTGTGAGACATCCTAATGCAAAGATGTATCGTGCCTGGGAGGATCCAACCAGCCCTTCATTTCAATTACGACCAGCTTTAATTTTTTGATCTTAATGGAGTGCTACTCACAACGGTTGACTGCAGATATGCACAAACCCCCCTATTGGAATATGCTTGAAGTGACAGATATGGGTGGCAGGAAGCTGTTAGGGCAAAAGCATGATGCTGAGAGGTTTGTGCAATGGTGCTTGGAACGCTTTGATGTCTTTATATGGACTTGCGCTAACAAGGTCAATGCAAATAGAATTTTGAGGTGCTTTATGCCTTTTCATGTCCACTAGTTCAAAGGCGTGCTTACGCAAAAGTTCTGCACAAAGGAGACTAAGTTCTAGAGAATTACCAAGAAACCAGTGTTTTATAAGAAGTTGACCGTGTTTTGGGAGGCTTATCCTCAGTATTCACCAACAAACACTATCATGGTGGATGATAGCGAGTACAAAACTTTATGGAATCCTCAAGGAACCGCATGTTTAGTAAAGAAAATGGAAGATCAAGACCCTGGGGAAATGCAGGATTATCTTACGACAGTCCTCAGAGGCTGGCTTGATACATGGCTTGGTGTCGAGGATCGCGTCACCTATACTATAGATACACCACTACCAATCATGAAAGATGATGACAGCATAGCTGTGCGAAGGAGGTGGATGGACGAACATATGAACGAACTGTAGTATAGCAAGACTTGTGATCAGCCCATTATGTTCCCAACAAACTAAATGTAAATTTTTATTATGGAGTCCACTTTGGAACCTTGTATATGTTGTAGAAGTGTTCTAACTGACATAATGCGGTGGCCGTTTTTGCACTCTTGCAAAGCTGTAGGCTGGATATATAAGTTATTATCTTGATTACAGGTATCATTTAGTCTAAATTTGAAACACTGGTATAATGTAAAGTTTTTCAATTTCTGCTATAATGTTTTTGCACTACTAAATTTGAAACACTAGTATAATCTGTAGACTGCTGCCTTGGTGCTACCTAGGTGCTTGTTGCAGGCTACTACCAAGTGCTACCAAGTTGCTGCCTTGCAGGCTGCCTTGGTGCTACCTAGGTGCTTGTTGCAGGCTACTACCAAGTGCTACCAAGTTGCTACTGCTAGGTATTGGTATACTGGTGGGTGATAGATTTACTTCCAGATGCTGCTACGTTAGTATGCAGATGCTTGGTTTATTCCCAAGTGCTGCCAGGCTAGTATGCAGGTGCTGCCATACTACTACCTGCTTTATACCATATCACTATCTTATGCTATCTTGGTGCTACCTAGATGCTTGTAGCCTACTACCAAGTGCTACCAAGGTCCTCCTGCTAGGTATTGGTATAGTGGTATACTTTAGAAGCTCATTAATTGTGCATCTTGAGCAATATGGTCATGCCACATCATAAGACCCATAGTGTAAAAGAATGCCTTGACATGTATGGAATGTGCCTAGTAAGATTTACCATGTACCAGAATTTGAGCATCCCTAAGAAAGATCAAGAAAGTTTAATTATCATTCACAGACACCCACAAGCCTGGTGTGGCTCTTGGTGACCCTTGCCTGCAAGAGATCAGCATGAGTAGATGAGGATCCAAAAAAAACAAGTATGTCCAAAAGAAACAAGTATGTCCAAAAGAAACAGCTTGAATTATTTTCAGGAAGCTATACATCAAAGGGAGTGGTATTGTAAATAGCCTCATATGCTTCTGGGGAAATCAAAAATTTCATCCCACGTCCTTGAACCTTTTCCATTGGGAACTTGATGGATCTTACAAGGTGGGATGGCAAAATAGCTTCAGGTTTGCGCCGTAATAGCTTATACTCATAGGGATTTCCTTTCGCTTGTTTGTACCATATTCCCTTGACAACAAATAAACCAGCAAGGCAAACATTTCCCCAGCCACCATCTGTTAGCTTAGTATCAGATTTTTACTTCTGAGCTGTGCATTTCAAGACATAAAAATCTGCAAGCTCCTCATTGTCATGAGGAGCTATGATAGCAAAATTGTCACCAATGCAAAGTGCATCACTCAAAGCATCGTGGTGTCCTTCATATGCAAAATCTTCAACTTCATTAGCATCTCTGACATCTTCTGAAGGTTCAAGGGTAACATACTCCCACTTCTTGACATGTGACTTCCTAGAGCACCTCCTCCAAAGGCCTTGCATACAAGAATTGCAAAAGCATGATAGCTGCCTGCATCTGAGAGCTTTTCCATTTGTGAAAGAGTAACCTGAGACACAATGTATCCCACGAGCACCATCCACAGATTTGCAGTCCCACTTCTTGCTTCTATCCACGTCGCCTTCCTTAACTTCCCAAAACACCCTGGTAACTGGTCTTACTTTGGTCTTAAAAAGGCAACCACATCCTTTGCACATTGCAATTTTCTACAGTCTGGCTTAAGCTACTCTTGAGTCAAATGTCTTTTGATAACAGCACCTACACCATCATGTTCACCCTTCCCATGACCAGATCCCGAGAAATGATGTGTCATCTTTAACCCTGTGAGAGTCCCATACCGGGCAACAAAGTAGAAAGGCCTCTTTGCCTTACACTACGAGGCTGCCTCGTCTGACCACACCCAATGCTCCTTGAGGGATAAGCCTAGCTCTTGTAACCATCCATGATGGAGCATGAAGCAATGTTGAATAAAAAGAGTATCATGAGTTTTATCATCAGAAATGTAAAAATGATAATACTTTTGAAGACTTCCTGCAATCTGCACATATGTGATATGGACAAATATTATAATGCATTGATTGAATCTCATTTTGTTCTTTGAATGTATAATTTTCAGCAAAGTCTACAATTGAAACAACCACATCGTCACGAAATACACGTAGACACTCTTTAAATTGCTCAGCTTGCCATCTGTAGATAAAGTTGTGCTTTATGAACTTCTATAAGTGATCCCTAAAGAGGTTAAATAGTTCCCCAGGTTGCATCTCCTTGTGCAAGAGAACTTTTCTTTTCTTTTTCTTTCTAGAATCTGTTTCACCAACTTGAATGTCTTCAAAAATCTTCACCTTTATTATGCGTACGCTACTTGATTTCTCCATAGGACATGTCGAAAGCTTCTTTGAGGGTCCACAAGATGGGCACTCTCCCATCAAACACTTCAAAGCAAAGAAGTCTGAATTGCTAGGCTTCATACACAATACTGATTCCCACAAATTTGCAAGGCTTGAGTAAGTTTGTGTGTGAGCTGTGCATTTTTCTCCAACACCACAAATGTTACATTCACATATACACTCTTTTCCATGCACACCTGGACCAGCTTGGCGTAAATGGTTGATAGCATCTCGTAAGAATGACATCTGGACATGTGTGATGCAACAACAACTGTACCGATCTCGAAGCTTGCGTACAAAATAAGGCTTCAGCTTTTCAAATGCTCTTTGGTGAATCTGTACCTCTGGATGACTCTGTTTGAAAGCAAGAAAGAATTCTACCTGCAATAAATCAGGACAATAAATCAGCCTATGAACAACATATATAGCTTATAGAAGTCAAAGAATTAGAACTAACTTGGTAATTTAGAAATTTTTCATGCCAGAAATAAACAATAGCTTTTAGGTTAAAGGTTTAGAACAATAGCTACCGTGTTAAGAGTGGTAGCTATTTGGTTAGAGTGGACGCCACCAGGTAGATAAGGTAGCAACCATGTTAAGAGTGGAAGCTACTAGGTGAACAATGGTGGCTTTTATTTTAGGGACAGAAAGGTAACTACTAGCTTTGGAACAGTAGCTGCCATGTTAACAGTGGTAGCTATCTATTAAGAGTGAAAGCCACCTCTCACCTTGTGTGTTCTCTGTTAGGGTTTTGTGAGTAGAGCTCAAGCTCTCTTCTCCCCTGCATCTTTTCATGGTATCAGAGCCTGGTTTATGCTAAGGGCTGAGCTGCAAGCAAGAGAAGCACAAGAAGCGTACGAGGGTAAGAGCTTCAACTACTCTTCCCTATTTGTATTGGCGACTACACCCTTATCGGGAGCTCTACGGGAGGCACCGGCAAATGATCTCTAATTGAGGAGCTTTCTTCGCGGGAGTAAAGCTATAGGAAAACTATAATGTCCTATCGGACAAAAATTTTTTGGGCCAAACACGCGTTTCGGGCGCGTCTGGACCTCCATTTTTCAGAAAGCAGGCGATTTTGAGCACTGCGGTCATTGATTCTCTGCAGAACTCTGTTTTAAGAACTGCAGGAAGACAGATTGGCTGTGCAGACACTCTGTGTGCTGCAAGGAGGCTTGTCCCTCATAGACATAATGATAGGACACATATAAGATGCCAACACTCCAGCAATTGCATGGAAAAACTTGATGCAGATATTCCAAACCAATACAAAGGCAAGGAAACTATAGCTAAAACCAGAGCTGCATACTGTGGAAAAGAAAAGCATGTCAAGATCAAGGGAATTATTGAATCCCTTGGTTCTATCAATGTATCGGTGGAAGATGATGATCTAGTGAGTTTCCGTTTGAATGGGCTAGGCAAAAAGTACAAGCCATTCAAGACCTCCATTACAATCAAAGAGAATGTTCCCTTAGGACTTAGTGTCTATGCTCATTAGAAGAAAATTCTCTAGGTGAGGACTCTTCTTCATAAAGTACGAACACATCAGAGCAGGTCTTCTTCTCTAATTTAGGGAGAGGAAGAGGTAGAGGTCATGGTTGAGACCAAGGTGATGGTCGACAAGCAAACCAAAATTTTGGACAGCAACACTCCAATGACTCGTATAGCAGTAGCAATCATACAAAGAGGCCAAGGTGGTTGGAAAATAAATCAAAGTGTAAATAGCATAAAGTGCTATTATTGTGGTAAACCAAGGCACATGGCAAAGGATTTCTTTGAAAAGCATAATGACATTAAAAGTGGAAAGTTGCAGCAAGGTAACTATGCATCATCTAGTAAATATGGTGGTGATTATTTAGTGATGAGCATCTATTTGTGATGTAACACATGCTCAATTCCACAACAAGAGATGTGTCAAGATCTTAAGATATATGGTATGTGGATTCTGGCACCTCTAACCACATGACTAGTCATGGTGAGAGGTTTAGAGACATGCAAAAAATGAATAAACTAGGTTATGTGAAAACAGGTGATGATACTGCGCATCACTTTGCACATGTTTATAAAGTGCCATTGTCTATGCAGGATGGCAAAATGAAGTACTTGGTAAATGTACTTCATGTTCTAAATATTACAAAGAACCTAGTTTTTTAGATAGATGGTTGAGCAAGGTCTATAAGTGAGTTTTAATCCTCAAGGATGTTTTGTGGAAGACTTCAAAAATCATTGTCGCTTGGTTGCAACAAAGGGTAACAAAATTGGCAGAATGTTTACTTTAGATGTTAACATGCCTGAGATAAAGGCAGCTATATTTGCCATGGAATAGGCATCATTGCAGGTATTGACATATGGCACAAGCGTATTGCTCATGTGAATATACAATAACTGAAGTCTATGCAAGCCCAAAATATTGTTTTGGTAGGTTTTCCAAAGTTTAAGGTTAATACTATGCATAAAGTATGTGAAGCATGCCAGCTTGGTAAGCAGGCCAAACAGGATTTCCCACATGAAAATGATGTCAATGCAAGGCCATTAGATGTTATACATTCAGATGTATGGAGACTGACCAATACTGCAACAATTTATGCAAGTTGCAGGTATTATGCTACATTCATTGATGACCACACTAGGAAAGTGTGGGTTTACTTCATGAAGGAAAAAAGTGAGGTGTTTGCTCACTTTCAGAGATTTAAAGTCTTAGTCGATAAGGAAAAAAGTGAGGTGTTTGCTCACTTTCAGAGATTTAAAGTCTTAGTCGATAAGGAAAAAGACATGCAAATAAAATTCATGAGATCAGATGGTGGGGGAGAGTGTTTCTCCCAATGAGTTCAACGATTTCTTAATAAATAAGGGAATCAAGAGATAGTTTACATGCAAGTACACTCCGCAACAGAATGGTGTTGCAAAAAGAAAAAAATAGGCACATTGCAAAAGTGGCACATGCCTTGATGGCTGAAAAGAATATGCCACATTATTTCTGGGTAGAAGCAGTAGCAACTGTTGTGTACATTATGAATAGGACACCTACTACAACTGTTCATGATATGACACTTGAGCAGAAGTTTATAGGCATAATAAAACTGGATGTGTCTCACTTGAAAGTGTGTGGGGGTGTATTGCATATGTGCATGTTCCTGATGATGATGAAGTAAGAAAAAAGTTGGATCCAAAGGTAGAGAAATACATCTTTATTGGTTATGCTTTGGAGAAGAAAGGGTATAAATGTTATAACCCTACCACTCGTGAGATGTGAGTAAGCAAAGATGTTGTCTTTGACGAGATGAGTAGCTGGTATGCACTAGCAGTGAAGGCAACAGAAGATGTAGATGTAAGAAATGTTAATGTTGTACCACATGTAGAGCACCAATCCATAGGTCCTTAGTGGACTTAGAGATTCCTCTAGTAGTGGATCCAATGTTAGTCCATAGTTAGGCAAGTTGAGGACATATATAGGTACACATGTATCATCTTAAGGGAAAGAAAAGGTAGATCAAATGTTTATTCTTGATCTATTAGCAGGTCACTCATATGTGGATGGTGACTCTAGCAACTCTAAGTAGAACCTTGATGAGGATCTTGGGATTCTATTTCTGGTTACTCCTGGTGTAAGGAGAACCACAACTATTTTGAGGACACCTGGTAGTGATCCAAGTGTACGCAAGTCTACGAGGGTTAGGTACCCTATTGATGACAAGTTGAGATATGATGGATATACATCCCATCATTATGCTTACATGTTTAAAGAAATACAGGAGTTGGAGACCACTTGTTTTGTGAGTAGGCACTTGGAAATAAGAAATGGGAAGATGCCATGAATGAGGAGATGGCAGCATCGGATGCAAATGCAGCATGGGAGCTAGTGCTTTTTCCTCAAAAGAAGTCAATTAGATGTAGGTGGGTGCAAAGGTCAAGCATAATGCTCATGGTTCAGGGAGCAGGTATAAGGAAATATTGGTTGCCAAGGGCTATGCGCAAACTTATGACATTGACTAAGAGGAGGCATTCAGCCCAATTGCACGAATGGCAACCATGAGAGCTGTTATTGCTATGGCTACAACAAAGGGTTGGCATTTACATTAGATGGATGTAAAGAATACCTTCTTGCATGGTGATTTGCAACAAGAAGAAGTATACATTATGTAGAGACCAGGTTATGAGAGTGATACATACTAAAATTTACAAGTAGAAGTATTCAGGATGTAGCCACCACCTAGTATGAGAGTAATACATACCCAAATTTTGTGTGCAGGATACACAAAGCCTTGTCTGGCTTGAATCGGGCACCCAGATCATGGTAAAAAAATATCGGGGAGTATCTTGTTACCATTGGATTTCAGATATCCAATGTAGATTTTTCACTTTATGTGAAAAATACAGATAGAGGGATCATGCTATTAGTCATCTATGTGGATGACTTGATTATAACTGGTGATAGTGATGTTGACATACATGATGTTAGGAAGATTTTAAAGAAAAATTTTGAGATGAAGGATTTGGGTGAGCTGTGGTATTTATTGGGCATAGAGGTGGTAAGATCACCTAGTGACTTTTTTATTGCAGAGGCAGTATGGCTTGGACATGTCATCCAAGTATGGTATGACAAGCTGTAAGCCTATTTTGTTGCCATTGGAGTAGAACACAAATCTTTCCATAGATACGTCAAGTGAGATTTTAAAGGACCCCACTACGCACAAGCGCATAGTGAGTAGCTTGATCTACATGACCAAGCGCATAGTGAGTAGCTTGATCTACATGACCATTACTAGGCCAGACTTGAGCTATGTTTTTGGACTTGTGAGTCAGTTTATGCAGGCCCCTAGGAAGCCACACTTGGATGCGGATAGATGGATTCTCGAGTACATCAAGTCCACAGTTGATTATAGAGTTTTCTATGAGGTTGGTACAAAGATACAGCTACATGAGTACAAAATGCTGATTGGGCTAGTAGTGTTGTTGACAGGAGATCTACCATTGGTTTTATGGTTTCGTTTAGGAGTGCTATTGTGAGTTGGAGCAGTAAGAAGTAGCCACCAACAGTTTCCTTATCGAGTACAGAGGTAGAATACATGGCGTGCTACTATGGAAACTTCTGAGGTAGCTTGGTTTCATAAGTTACTTGGTGATATGGGTGAGCTTGTGGATAGGGTAGTTATCATTTATTGTGACAGCATGAGTAGCATACAGTTGGCTAGTAACCCAATATACCATGCTAGAATGAAGCATATTAAGGTGCATTATCACTTTGTGAGAGGGAGAAGGTTATAGCAGGTGATGTAGATTTGGTATATGTCAGCATATTAGATGAGGTAGCTGACATCTTCATAAAGGCATTAGGCATAGAGAAGCTCCATAGCTTACTTGGAGTGCAGTGTGTGGAGTTTAACTGTAGGGGGGGTGTTGAGATATCAAGCTCTACTAGTGCTGTGGTGGACATTGATGACCCGCTTGGGTGATAGTTTTCGCACTTATTCCACTGGCATGGTTGGTGAGATTATGGATGCCACCAGTGTTGAATGATAGGCTGTGTGATAGCCACTTTGGAGTACTAGAGTTATGGCATAGTTATAGTGCCATCTCATATAGTCAGGTTCACATTATGGACCAACCACTGTATGTTATTTTAGGAGAATAGTTTCCCTTTATGTATGTACTCTTATCTTTTAGTTATATGGTTGTAGAGAATAGAAAAAGATACTATAAAATTTATCCATCAACCTCTCTCTTGTGTCTTGCACTCTCTTTTGTGTGCGTGTGTTTTGCTTGCAAGGAACTCAAGCTCTCCCTCTCTCCGGCATTCTCTTTACAAAAGTGCATCAAAATGAGCACCTATTTCCTAGAATAGAGTGCATCAAAATGAGCACCTATTTCCTAGAATAGAGTGCAACATAATACCCTTTCCACACATGCTATGGCTGTCTTAGAGGTGTGGTCATGCCCAAAAACCTTATGCCAAATCAGGCATTTAGTCCATAGAAAAAAGGATCAAGGGATAATCACATCTACCTAATCCAAAATGATAATCACATCTACCTAATCCAAAATGATAATCACATCTACCTAATCCAAAAACCTTATGCCAAATCAGGCATTTAGCCCATAGAAAAAAGGATCAAGGGATAATCACATCTACCTAATCCAAAATGATAATCACATCTAGCTAATCCAAAAGTGCATCAAAAAGAGAACCCATTACCTAGAATAGAGTGCAACCTAAGACCCTTTCCACACATGCTATGGTTGTCCTAGAGATGTGGTCATGCCTAGAAACCTTAGGCCAAATTAGGACTAGACCATAGAACCATATACCTATATCCCCAATGTCACATTATATTTGGTGTATTATTTTAACACCCTCCTTCAACAAAATATCCATAACTACTATGATGTCAATGCTAGCTCTAGTTCCTATTAACAATATTGGTTATAATGACCATCGAAGTTTTCCCCATAGATCTTACTCATGGAGATTTACAATGCTAGTTATGACGAAATATGCTAGATATCTAGTTACATTTCACTTAAGATAGAGAAGTGGGCTAGTTCTAGCTAGTCTAGAAAGCCCATTTAACTTTAATGTTGTTGTCCCTAGATGAGGCTTCTTCTTCCTTGCTTGAAGATGATTCCTTCTTGACCTTCATCTTGTCAATGTAGCTCTTGATCTTCTTCATCCTTGATTTCATTGTGTTTTTATATTCCTATAGGCAAGGATAAATCATTTTCTCAATGTGTTCATGAAACCTTACAGGATGATGATGCCCATCACTTTAAAAAAAATGTAATAAATATGCATAAGGGAGTCTTAGCCTTATTAATGGCTAGTTTCTTATCCTTGTACAATTGATTTATGAGCATGATTAATACATGATTCATATAAGCTCAGAATCCCATTATTCCAAGCAATGCTTATGTAGATTTATACTGTATTTTGGACTAACAAGTTGACCACTAAAATCAAGGGGTAAACTTGAATTAATGCTTTACAGAGGGTTGAAAAGGTTCAGAAACACTTGATTGTCAGATATGAACCTCTAATGGCCCTTAAAACTATAGATGATTAGCACTACTGATGAAGATATTTTTTGTTAATAATTGTGCAAAGAATACCCTGATTTATAGAGCGCACTGTTAGAGGGGAAAATCAAGGATCTTTTTCAATGTGAATCTTTGGCAAGCTAGAGCAAGTCACTAATGGTAGGGATGATCTCTCAAAGGATCCAAAATACTTTAATGATTAGCATTGATCTCTTAAGTAATTAACATAGGCGATTTTCTTTTCATAGCATAGAAAATAGCCAACTTAGAGCATAAAAATGATAATTTTTTCACTTATCCAAGCCAAGACTGCTTCTAGGGTTGGTTAGTTTAGAACGTAAATAAAGTGGTCGAAATGGAAGACCTGGTAGCTGTTACAACCAATTATGTTCTTCTCTAATGGCACTGAGATTAGCTTACAATGTTTCATCCCATACTTGTGTTTAGGGGATGAACTTAGGAGGATTATTATTTTGTCATATGATATGTAACCTTAGGGAAATCAAATGTGACTTTTGGGATCTTAGGAGAAGTTGGAATGTCTTTTGGTGTTGGATATAAATCGGTAGTTATGTTTGTGTGCAAGGAGGATGTAGATGGATGTAAGCAAAACTTTGTTTTGGGCAATGAAGAAGTCAGCAAGTTTGTCAATTTGTCGGTTGATGTTTATGTTTTTGAAGCTTTGACAGTAATGTTTATCAGTCTCATTAATGGAAGGTGTTCCTCTCTTTATAGTACTCTGTACAATGTTGTTCATCTTTGTTTATCTTAGAGAGAATGTGGAAGTTAGAGTTTTTTGTCAGATTAGAAGTCAGGCTATTTGTCATCTTATTCAATCTGCTAGGAAGTTACACTAGTTTACAACACTGGCGATCACAGTGCTTGTGATGGGTTGTCATGGCCGAATTCATTTTCTTCTGTGAGATTGATGAGTGCCAAAGAGGTTACAAAGCAATTGTTTGGGATGACGTTTGGAATTCTTTCAAAAGCTGTATGAATCCGACGGCTGTTCAGTTTCGACTTGGAGGATTTGGGAAGACCATCTCATCATTATTTTACAAGATCAGTAGCAAGGCGGCAAAGTACACAGCAGGAGGAAGATGACCAAATCAAGTATTGCAGGAAGGAGGTGAAGAAATTGGGATGCAAAGTGATAGTTCTGAGGAAGAATTGAAGCCGGATACAGAAGAATTCGACGAAGCGGAGGAGTATGGTGGTGAACCATCAAAAAGAGATGTGTTAGGAAAACAGGTAGATAATTCCGCAATGCATAGGCGCAGCAGTATTACAGCAGGCATTATTGGCTAGGAGGAGATTGCAGTTTGATCCTTTAACAGTAGGGAGAAGAGCAGTGTTGGAAGCACCTCGACCACCATCACCGAGGTCAGCATCATCATCATCAACAGCATCGACACAGGCAGGGCAGTTATCCCCAAATACGCTTCAAAACATGGCGGTAGCTAGAGCGGATTCACGCGTCAAGTTTAGGACCATTTCAAGAAAGTCTAAAGAAGACCCTGATTGCCACGTAGCTCAATTTGAGACAAGATGGCAAGCCAGAGGATTTGACGGAGTATATGATGTGCAAGCTAAGATGCCTCAGTTTGAGGCAACATTGGAGGGCAAAGCCATGCAGTGGTTCAGCAATTTTAATGCAAGACATTTTGCGGATTACAATGCATTGAGGAATGGATTTTGGAATTGGTTTCAGAAGGAGAAGACTCCGAATGAAGTGCTTTCCAAGCTTAGGGACATTAAGCAAAAGAGGATGTTTGTGGAAGATTATGCACAAAAGTTTAATCAGTATTTGAATAGGCTCACGAATGCGGAGAGACCTACGGATGCAATGCTGGCGGGATATTTCATGAATGGTTTGCGCAAAGAGCTACGGAATGCAGTAGTAAGAGCTGAGAAAAAGGAAACAAGAGGTTTAAACCCACTTCAATCACGAGGTAAGGAACTAGAATTGGTTATGGGAAGAAGTAAGGGAGAAATTTCAAACTTGGACCCATAAATGAGGAATCCAGAGTGAAGGAAGGTTTTACAACCATAGAAGAGGAGGATAACCTAGCAAGAGTGGCGGGTGAAGTATAGGACCTTATGTACACCAAAAAGGATAATGAGCATATGATCAATCACCTACATTTTTACAAGACATGGAACTTCTGATTATGCAAAGACGTACAGAGGCAGCTAATGAAGAGACACTCCAAGGTACAACAGCTGGACCATCCCATGGACCAGAAATAGAAGAGCCAATACAAGAAGGGGAAGAGGTCTAGGAAGGGGAGGGGAGAAATTCCTCAAAGGCCAAGGATGGATCCAACCATGGACCTTAATGCGGCCACAAGGACAGACCTGTTAAATATGGTAGCAGAGATGGGCCGAGGAATGGTCAGGGAACTAGGCACTGCTCTAGAATCTTGACCATCCCAGATGAAACCACATATCATTACCAAGCTTGTCCAAAAATTCTATGGGGAACGAAGATCCTATCCAACATGTAGAGATTTTTGAATCCACATGTGAAACCTGCGGGCCTGTCAGTGATGTGATAATGATTCATGCTTGACCTTGGAAGAAAAAGCTCATCAGTGGTTCTGAACCCTCAAGCCTGGGGATAAGGTTAACTTCACAAGACTCGAGAACGTTTTTGTACCCAGTTTTGCCCGAAGTGGTGAAAGATAGAGCCCTGTGGCACAATTACATAATATCAAACAAAAGGAAGTTGAGTTTATGAGAGACTATGTGTCTCATCTTAAGCACTTAAATTTAAGGTGCAAACTTTGGGAGAGGTTAACTGATGATTAGTTATTGCCTTTCTTAGAGACCACAAAATGCATGATTACCTTTGGTACTAGCCCGACCTTCTACTCTTGATGCATGTTGCAAACTGGCAATTGAATATGAAGATAATATGCTGGAATTGCCGCAACCGAAAGATGTCAAAACATCTTTAGCAACTACGACTTCGCGTGTCTCGAGTCACCAAGAAATTAGAACTCGAAGCAAGCAAGTCGGAAACATGACGGTGGATGAGCTCAGTAATGCCATATTAGAGAAATTGAAAGTAAAGGAGGGAAGAGAAACATCTGGGCATGGGCATAATCATCTTTACCCCCACAGGGAATTGGTGTGGTGCTCTATGTGCAAATTGAATCACACTCCCACCAAGTGTCCACAGTCAAGAGCAAGGCCATTACTCTATTGTGCCCACTGTGTAAAATTAGGAAATCATGATACTTCAAATGTGCAAACTTCCAAGATTTCAAAATGTTTCATAGCTACCAGCACTTAGAGCCCCATTGGCTTTACCTACGCCACCTGTATAGATCACCACTACTGCTAGACAACCCAACTCTTCCTACTTGCCTAGGGGGATGTTCCAGGTACAAGATGCTTCACCTTTTCCACCACCAGTTTTACCACCACATGCTAAAATCAATCCGGTATTGATTGAAGAACTGTCAAAAGATGTTGATATTGTAAGATCCCTGTTCCCCTCATGCAACGAATTCAGGGGTGCTAGCAGCGAAAGTAGCACTTCTTGCGCGGGGCAGGGTCCCACACTCGGGGCCTTACCCACGGATATCCGAACAAGAGACTAATCCATCGGTTCTTCCAAAACCGAACTTGAAAAAACTTCCCTTGCCCGGAAAGCACGGGCGACTTCTCTAGGATAACTTTTCTCTAACATAGTCAAAAGCTTTAACTAATAGAATTGATCTGACCGAACCTGTAAGTCCCATAATCAGATCAAGGAAAAGATTGTACTTGGATCATAGAGACCAATGCTTTTTTCCTCATTGAGAGGCATAGCCATTGATTCTTTTCCATAGAACAATCTCGGGGGGGGGGGGGGGGGGGGGGGTCACTCACAAAAAAATGTAAATATCACGTGCGTTCAACAGAAGCATATTTTTAATCATACCATTACGCTCACCACCTATTTAAGCAGGGGCCTTTTTAATAGTTCCTAGCTCATAGTACCTGACAATATAATCACATAAAAATATCCAAATGGAATCTTCGTTGAAGATCAGCAAGATCAACCAACAGTTCTATATAAAAGAACCATGGACTCATCCGTTGAGGACCAGCAAGGTCAATCAACCAGATCCATGTCCGAATTCAGAAAACACCTATTTAAGCAGGGGCCTTTTTAATAGTTCCTAGCTCATAGTACCTGACAATATAATCACATAAAAATATCCAAATGGAATCTTCGTTGAAGATCAGCAAGATCAACCAATAGTTCTATATAAAAGAACCATGGACTCGTCCGTTGAGGACCAGCAAGGTCAATCAACCAAATCCATGTCCGAATTCAGAAAACAACTCTTACTCCTTGTTCCAATATCTTCCCCGACGTACTCGTGGGTGTCTTCGGCGACCCAGAGCTCGAGCACCGTATGGTCAGCACCCTCTAGGATCCTTCGCAGGTCACCTAGCGCTTCACTCATAGGCCGCTTCCTTGGTCCCTCATCCACTGTAACGGAAGCTCACCATTTAAATCAAACCGAGGCTGGTCAAGACCTCGGCTGACTTTGCTACGCCGTGAGATGTCCTCCAATGACACTCCGTCACAGCAGTTTGCAACTTTAACAAATAGGTCTCCACGACCTCATTCACAAGATGGTAAGAAATACTTCCCTAGCATTCTTGACATAAAACAGTCATTTAAAAACAGATTTCACATACAAATACAGTTCATACAATATTTCCATCTTTTCTCATTACTCCACATCTTTTCACATTAGACCCCATCTTTTTCATCTTACCACAATTTTATTTTCTTCATCGATCCCTATTACATCACGTTATTCCCACATCAAAATCACATTCAATCATATCATCCACGCATCAGTCCACATCATCCATACATTCATCCACATCAATCCACATCATCCATACATTCATCCATATTATCCACATTAATCCACACATCAATCCACATCATCCATGCATCCATCCACATCATCCACATCAATCCACACATCAATCCACATCATCCATACATCCATCTACATCAATCCACATCATCCATGCATCCATCCATATCATCCACATCAATCCACATCATCCATACATCCTTTTACATCATCTACATCAATCCACATCATCCATTCATCCATTCACATCCTCTACATCAATCCACACATCAATCCACATCGTACATATATTCATACATCAATCCACATTCATTCATACATCAATCCACATTATTTATACATCAATCCACATTCATTCATACATCAATCACATTATTTATACATCCATCCACATCATTCATACATCCATTCAGATCATTCTTACATCAATCCACATTCATTTCATAAGCATCCCCATTCTACATCTTTTTTTCTATCCCAACACTTAATTCCTCATTTATCCTCATGAGATCTCATCCACTTGCATCTACCCATACATCTCATTACTTCACCCCTTATCATTCTTTCACATCCTGGTTTACATCACATCACATCCATTCACATCCCTTATCATTCATTCACATCTCGATTCTCATATACTAACACATTTATTCACATCCTATATCATTCATTCACTTCCTGATTCACATGTTTACATCGTGATTCACATGCTATCACATTCATTCACATCCCTTATCATTCATTCACATCCCTTATCATTTATATCTATCCAATTTACATCACATCTCATCGCCTCAATTCTCGTTCATATCCATCACATTTACATACACTATATTCTTCCACATACATCCACATCCATACTTCTCACATACACATCCACATCTATCCTTTTGCATACATCCACATCCATACTTATCACATATACATCCACATCCACATCCATACTTATCACATACATCCACATCCACACTTATCACATACATCCACTTCTATTCTTCACATACATCCCCATCCATCTTTTCACATACATACATCCACATCCATTCTTTCTCATACATCCACATCCTTTACATACATCCACATCCATCCTCACATACATATATCCACATCCATTCTTCACATACATCCACAGCCATCCTTTCACATACATACATCCACATCCATTCTTTCACATACATCCACATCCATCCTTTACATACATCCACATCCATCCTTTCACGTACATACATCCACATCCATTCGTCACATACATCCACATCCATCCTTTCACATACATACATCCACATCCATTCTTTCACATACATACATCCACATCCATCCTTTCACATACATACATCCACATCCATCCTTTCACATACATCCACATCCATTCTTTCACATACATCCACATCCATCCTTTACATACATCCACATCCATCCTTTCACATACATACATCCACATCCATTCTTTCACATACATCCACATCCATCCTTTTTACATACATACATCCACATCCATCCTTTCACATACATACATCCATATCCATTCTTTCACATACATTCACTTCTATTCTTCACATACATTCACTTCTATTCTTCACATACATTCACTTCTATTCTTCATATACATTCACATCCATTCATTCCCATCTTTTTGATTCGCATCCCATCTCATCACATCTATTTACCTCTCATTCTCATCACATCTATTTATAGAATGTAAGAGAATTATTATTTTTATATAAAGATTCTTTACACATCTATTTATGAATAAGAACAATTTCAGTGTGAAATAACATTTTTATAAAAATCCATTTATGCATCTAATTATGCATAAATTCAATTTTGAGGAGAATAACACTTTCGAATTAAAAATAAATTTCTTTATGCATCTTTTTATGCATAAAATCAAAATTGATGAGAATAACTCTTTTGAAATAAAAATAAATTTCTTTATGCATCTTTCTATATGCAGAAAATCAAAATTGATGAGAATAACTCTTTTGAAATAAAAATAAATTTCTTTATGCATCTTTCTACTAGAATCAAAATTGATGAGAATAACTCTTTTGAAATAAAAATAAATTTCTTTATGCATCTTTCTATGCATAAATTCAAAAGTGATGAGAATAACTCTTTTGAATTAAAAATAAATTTCTTTATGCATCATTCTATGCATAAAATCAAAATTGATGAGAATAACTCTTTTGAAATAAAAATATTTTTTAATGCATCTTTCTATGCATAAAATCAAAATTGATGAGAATAACACTTTTGAAATAAAAATAATTTCTTTATGCATCTTTCTGCATAAAATCAAAATTGATGAGAATAACTCTTTTGAAATAAAAATAAATTTCTTTATGCATCTTTCTATGCATAAAATCAAAATTGATGAGAATAACTCTTTTGAAATAAAAATAAATTTCTTTATGCATCTTTCTATGCATAAATTCAAAATTGATGAGAATAACTCTTTTGAAATAAAAATAAATTTCTTTATGCATCTTTCTATGCATAAAATCAAAATTGATGAGAATAAAACTTTTGATATAAAAATAATTTCTTTATGCATCTTGTTATGCATAAAATCAAAATTGATGAAAGTAACACTTTTATAATAAAAAAATTATTCTTTCATGCATAAAATCCATTTTGATGAAAGTAACACTTTCATAATTAAAAAAAATATTCTTTTATGCATAAAAAAATAATAATCAATGAAAATGAAAATCAATATGCATCTTCTATGCATGAAAATGACACTTTTAAAATATAGGAATGATAGGGATTATTCTTTTAGAATAATAAAATAATACTTATTTCCAAGGTTTTTAAAAATTTCGTCATAACCTCCTTTGTATGGCTGATCATTTTTTAAAATTTTTTACTTAATTTTTCATAAAAATTAACTCCAATTAGTTTAAAGTAATCTAGACTAATCAAAATTCACTTATAGAAAAGAAAACAATATACAAAGTTTAATTCCAACTATTATCACTTAACTAGGATAAAGAAGGGTTGATTCTAAGAATGAGAGAGGGGAAAAGCCTTTCGAACAAGGCATAGCATCTATTTATCACTTCAAACAACATAAAATTTAGAAAACATAAAAATCAATAAAGAAAAAATAGAAGATCTCTAACTTCCGTAATTTCTGGGAGCTTTCCTTTGGCTTGATGGTTTGAGGGTTCTACTCTTGTTTATAACAAGAGTGGCCACCATTCTTTGGAAGAGGGAAAGGTCAAAAACTAGTGAATTATTAGTGAATTCACAGTTCTTGGCTTGGGAGGAGTAAACAGTGCATAAACACTATTATTTTTCAACAAAGAGAGAGGCTGCTATTTATAGGAAAAAGTGAGCCCCTAACCAAGTAAACTGATTCTAGAATTTTTCAAATCAGTTTGGTCAATTTTTGACCATTTTTAGATCAGTTTAGGTTACTTTTTGGAACTAGACTTGAATTAGGAGAGAGGAGAGATGAAATATCCCAATTTTTGAAGATTTAAAACTCAATTGTACATGTGAATTAGGCGCCTCATTCATGAGGGGGGAATCCCCATTGTGAGGTATCAAAAATTCATTTTTTTAAATTCTTTTGGTCCTTAGTCCACTCTTCATCTTATGTGAGTATTTACTTATTTTTGGGGGGATTTTATTTATTTCTTCTATTTATCTTCTCCACACATTTGGATGAATCTTATTGGCCTCTCAAAACCTTAATTTATAATTTTTGGAAAATCCGGACCCCTAGGATAAGGCCTCACAGATTATACTTGATTTTCTAATGCACCTTCTGAAAATCTTTTTAAACTTCTATTTCGGGGGAACTTATTTTAATAAGAAGAGATATTTTTCCATCCAAAAATATTCAATTTTTGAATATTATCTCTCTAAAATATTTTCTCTCTCTAGGCCAAAACATGTAGAAACAAGATCTTTTATATTTCTGAAGAGGGAATTGATTACAGGGAAAGATACTGGATATCCTGAGAGACTGGGGAGGAATCTTACAGATATGGTGCATGAAATAGAATTTAGCGGAGAGTCCTACGATAAATGG
The DNA here is from genome assembly GCF_041138505.1 of Cibotium barometz. NCBI lineage: Eukaryota > Viridiplantae > Streptophyta > Polypodiopsida > Cyatheales > Cibotiaceae > Cibotium > Cibotium barometz. The sequence goes on from NC_141084.1 coordinate 47,535,055, forward strand.
CGTATGTCATGCCTGAGTATTAATACCTGAGTATTATGTCTTACAGAATAATACGCCAGTACGTGTGTTTCAAACCATGATACAACGAAAGGGAAAGGACATGAACTCAAACCTGAGAAGAGGACCACTACAATGTTTTGGCTGCAGAGGGCCGTATCGAGTCGCCGAGTGCCCAAACAAGAATATGGTTAATGCACACCAACCCCAACAAGTGGCCCCACTACGCCGAATGACATGCCAGTACTCACCTGTACTACGAAATGTGGGATTGATCATTTGATTAAGGATTGTCCATACCGCGCAAGTGGTTTGACTTCTACTACCAATCAAGCCCCCATCCGACGGACCATTACTATACAACCTGGAAATATCACACCACTCAATGTCCTAGCAAGAGCTTAAGCTCAATTTCAAGACAAGGGAAAGAACCGAGTGGAGATGACTATTTCCAGAACTGGCCGCACGAGAAGAGTGAAAAACATGGGTAAGGGTGACACAAGGGTCACAATCCAAGATGGATTCGAAGAAGACACAATCGATCGGATCCACCCAATCGAGGGAAGAGGGGGATCAAAGGATCAATCACAAGGGGCCAAACCAAGAAGAGCAAAGGGAGAAACCAAAAACTCCTAAAGGGGTCAGTGAATACCCAATACTGACGAGGAAATAAGAAAGTTCAAAGACGCCAGGGCCTTAGTTGAAGAGTGCCAACAGCTTCATGAAGCCCAAACCAAGGGCCAACCAGGTCAGGGATACAGTTTATCCATGAAACGAGCCAACGAAAAGGGAATTGGACGTGCCTACCCCGATTCTAGAAGAAATAGAAGAGGGGTCCCAAGCAAACACACGGTCTAGAATGTTTGAGGAAAATGTTTTGGGGGAGTCCATCCATTCGTTCCCTATGGAGGAGTATGAGGCACATACATGGGGAGAACCCTCTATCTCCAAAGAACCCAAAGACATAGGAAGTCTTGCGGTTGTGTTTTCCATGCCTGTGCAAATGCCATTAGGGCAACTGTTATGCAATTCACCAACCCTATGGACAAACATAAAAGAATGGATAGAAGGCAGACTAAAGCCAGTTGATCCTATAGATGAGATTCTGCCACCTCTGGCACAAAAGAACCTTGAGACATACAAGGAAAACTCGAGTCGTTAAGATAACAGTTAATCAATTGTGACGTTACTACGAAAGCGACGACTTGATGCATTTTTGTAGATGATGAGGCTTAAGATAATGGCTCCAATGTGGTGAGTGATGAGGAGACACTTCCAATAGTGACAAAATTGGCCTCTCTTTTGGAGTCTGAGGATGGGGCAAATGCAACTACGAAAAATCAAGAATCTCATTCAAGGGCATTTGGTAAGAAAATTTCCCTTGGTGTGATGAGTTAAGTGCTTTCATCCTTTAATAATAAGCATAAGGTGGAGACATCACTAGTGCCTCTTTTCCGGCTTGTATCAAATGAAGCGATTAGGAAAGCCTCAAATGATGTTACATGGCTTGTTTCCACGTTTGAGAATGCCGCCTACATGGAAAACATGCTATAATCCCAATTCATCATAATGGGTACCAGCAGTAGGTGCTGGCTATCTTGGATGGTGGGGCAGGGGTTAGCATCATCACAAAACATTGCTGGGAAAACTGGGGGAAACCTCATCTAAAAAAAGTAGATCTAATCATTAAAATGGCTAACGTAACATCTTTGAGGCCCATTGGACTTCTAGAGAATGTGAAATTCAAACTCTTTACATTTCGCTACCATCATACATTTGTGATCATGGACTTGCTGCGCCAACCTGATTCATATGACATAATATTGGGAAGACCCTTCATGAGGGAATCCAAATTGGTGCATGATTGGGCCTTAGATCACGTGTATGTACATAGGGATTTATAAATTTTAAATATTGATCTAAGAACATGGAAAGCACACCCCATGGAAGGGAAATTGTTTGGTAACGATTTAGTCCTCATCACAAAACAACGGAACAGACCACCTCTGTACAAATATGCCAGCCCTCGATGGGAGATCCCAAGAATGAAGAGGAAATGGAAATGTATGCGTCACTTCCTCCTTTGGACTTCAATGAAAACTGGATGCATGTGTTGGCCACCATATATGTGATGCAACCCAGGGGGACCCAGTATGTGGAATCTGGAACACGACCTCTATCTGTATGGTTAATTGGCAGACCATTGATGAAGCATCAAAAGAGGAGACATTGAGTATAGAAGAGACCATAGCACAAGGCCATATGAGTTCTCAACGCCTCAAACGGTGGTGAAAACAGAAATGATATATAGCCCGACAAAATGCCCTATTACGAAGAAAACCCCACGGATGCCCAGTGGGCTGAGATACCTTGAGGCCACTAAGGCACACCATGAGTTCTCAAAGGATTGGGGTGAGGAGTTGAGTAAGATATTGCTAGAGGGAAGACACAAGGAGAAATTCACCCTTCAAGAGCTAGAAACACCCAAGCTTACAAAAGCTGGACACCAAAAATGCAATAAAGCCTTGGTAGAAGAAGAATGTGAGGCTAGAAAGAACATGGCTAAAACCAAAAGTGAAAATGGGGACAAACCAGATTTGCTCGCAGTCCTCGACCATGGATTCTTCGGTTACAAATCAGGTGTCCATAGCACACCAGAAGAGCACCACGAGACAACTTTCAATACAATGTGGGGGACATTTGCATACAAAATTATGCCCTTCACCTCACCAATCCCCCAGCAACATTTCAAGGGTTGATGTGCTTACAAAAGTGGTTGGAGGTATTCATTGACGATCTGTGTGCACACTCTCGATGGGAAGACCATCTGGCCTGCTTGAGGAAAGTGTTCAAGCGATGTCGATTATATCACATATCCCTGAACCCCTTAAAGTGTCAGTTTTGGGTCAAGCATGGTATGATATTGGGACACATTGTCTCAAAGAATGGTATATCCAACGGATGATAGCAAGATCAAGCTGATATTGGAACTGCCACCACCCACCAATTACAAGGGTGTGGAAAGATTTATGGGCCATGTTGGATATTATCGCCACTTCATAATTTTCTATGGTGAAATAGCCAGACCATTGTACAAGCTCCTCATTGTTTTTGAATGGACTAAGGAATGCCAGGAAGCATATGATCGACTGAAGCAAGCATTGGCTAGCGTGCCAATTCTGTGACCCCCCAATTGGGATCTCATATTTCACGACGTGCATATTGATGCATTAAATTTTGCTATTGGTTGCGTACTAGCCCATCCTAGTGAGTTCAAATTGGACTATCCAGTTTGCTTCACTAGTCACCCATCAACTAAATGATGTGGAAGTGAACTACACCACCACAGAGAGGGAAGGATTGGCCATGGTTCATGCCATCAAGAAATATTGACATTACCTCTTGGCCAACAAATCATCAAGCCTTATTATACCTAGTGAATAAGCCTTGCACCATGAGTGTAAGATTCCTCCTTAACTTGAATAATGAATAAGCTTTTACCTCAATCCCTTATAATCATTCCCTATTTCAGAATACGAGACAATATTGTTTTTCCTTGTTTTTACCTAGAGAGAGAAAAAATTCTAGAGAGAGATAATTCAATACTGATATATTTTTTGATATAAAAATTCTCCTGATATCTAAAATATATTTTCCTAAAATAAAAGTTCAAAATAAATTCTCCAATGTGCATTAGGAATCAATTAAAAATAATATAAGGGACCTTAGCCTATGGGTCTAGATTTTTAGAAATTTTCTGATTATGGTCCAATTAAGGTTCCCATGGGCCAATAGGATTAATCCAAGCGTTGAGGTGAGATAAACCCAAAGAATAAAAAAAAATACCCAAAAATGAGTAAATGCTCACATAAGATGAAGAGTTGACTAAGTATAAGGTTTATTAGTTAAAAATTAAGAGATATTCCTAAAAAAATGAGATATTTCAGAGAAATGATGAATTTTTAACACCTTGGTAAGGAGAGGGGGAATTTTGAGGTAGGCGCCTTTTTCACATGTGTGGAAGGGTTTTTTAATTCAAAAAATTGTGATATTTTTATCTCTCCTCTCTCTTAGATCAAACTGGATCAAAAAGGGAGCCAAACGGATCCAAATCTTGTCCAAATTGAGTCAAACTGAAGCTCAAAAATTCTAGAACCCAGTTGGACTTAGTTAGTGGCCTCCCTCACCTATAAATAGACCCTCATTCCTTTGTATTCTCATCTGTGAGCTATACCATGCCAATATTACATTAAAATAATCATATTTTCTATTATCACTTAAGTTTCCTCTACTTTTGGGAAGCTTGGAGGATTTTTTGGCATATTCAAAATAATGGATATTTTTTTTTAATTCAAAAAAGAGGACTTTTTGATAAATTTATTTTATGCATAAGAATTTTGAAATGATAAAAGAGGAATTCCCATGACATTTGGAATTCAATCATTTAAATACAAAAAAGAGGAATTTTAAGCATATTCAAAAAAATAGATATTCGTATTTAATTAAAAGAGGAATTTTTATGGTATTTAAAGTAAAAACAGGATTAAATTAATTTTCAGATCAAAAGAGAAATTTTCACCATAATTCCACCTAGAAAATTATGGTTGATAATTAAATTGGTGGAAAGAATATTCTTAGATATTTTTATATGGATGAATCACCAAATTGATATTCACTCCGAAATTGGATTAATGGAAGAAGAGTATTTTTATAAAATCCTGATATTCTCGTATAGAACTATTTCTTAATCTATTGTATTTAGGAAGGAATGAATTTCATAAAGTTAGAATTTTCCTTAAGGTGTTCAGTAGGTTTTTATCTGAAGAAAATCCTTGGGAATCAAAGTTAGAAGTACACCGAATAATTTTGGCTAGACCACGACTGTGAGAGAGGCGGCCAGTAAACTACTTGCCCATCTCTCGAATCTGAATCAAGCAAAAACCTCAAGACCAATTCCAATTCTTGACACAAAGAATAGACTACCATTGAATTAGTGTAATTTTTCCTTAACTAAAATCACCAAGAATCTAGTTAGAAATTCAGTCAAATGATGGGTAGATTACCCTGATGAGAGATCAATGATTCTCATTAAGAAAATCTGGATTACGGGAAAAGGGTTTTTGTGGAACCAATCTCGAAATAGGAATTCTACTTGCATAAAACCTCTGTTTTCTTTTAAAGGACTGCTTTATGCTAGAATGCTGGAGGAAGCATTGGGTATGTGATGATGGGTATGTGATGAACTAAGGAGAGACTCGTTGTTGCAACAGCTAGCGGGGAGTCGTTGGTTGAGGGATGTTGCTCGGCAAAGCTTGCTAAGGTCTTGACCAGCCTCCTCTGGTTAAAATGGTACGCTTTTGGTATGATGGGCGAGGATCAACGAAGTGGTCCCTGAGTGAAGTGCTAGGACACCTAAGTAGGATCCTAGAGAGTTCTGACCAGGTGATGCACGGGCTCGCTGTTACTAGGATACCCATGTGTATGTCGAGGAAGATACGGATGAACTGAAAAGAATCACTTTTGTGAACTAGATTTTGATATTGGATCTCGTTGGTTGACCAGTTGGTCTTCAACGGAGAGTCCGGATGATATATTTTGTAAATCAATGGACTCAATATTTTGGAGGATTATGATCATTAATACTATGATTTCATTGAAAGATTATTTTAAAAACAATTGAATCTGTTAAAATGGCACTTTAACAGCCAAATCTGTTAAAATGGCATTTTCATATTGGGTTTGTTTGTGGTATGACTACCTTGAATTTTTCTTGAAGCGTCGGCTAGGGGGCCTGGGAACTCTTTTTCTCGGTACTCGGGTAAAACATAACCAAATTTTTATAAATAAATCCCACCGATAGAGAGTGGTGGTAACCCATGGCCTTGATGGGGTTAGGCTGGATTGAGGGATTCCTGTGATGATACAAATAGTTACAATTAAGTTACATTAGTTAGATATAGTCTTAGGAAGACCCTTGTTCTGTGGGAGGGAATAAGTGTTAGGAAGACCCTTGTTTTATAGGAAGACCCTTATGGGAGGGAATAAGCGGCTGTGCCTTGCTTCTAAAAGGGGAAAAAAGTGGTGATTCTATGGACCAAGTGCAAGTCTTATCCTTGATCTGACCATGTGACTTTTGGGTTCGATCGCATCAATTTGGATAGTTAAGACTTTGACTCTACGAGCAATTCTCCCGATGATTTTCCTGGCGGAATCGCCCGTGCCTTCCGAGCGAGTGAAGTTTTTTCAGGTTCGGTTTCAGAGGATCCGTTGGGCTAGTCTCTTGTCTAGATATCCATGGGAGAGGCCCCAAGTGTGGATCCCTGCCCCGCGCGAGAGACTGACGCTGCTTCCGTCGCTAGCACCCTCGGAGGGGACATCTCGGAGGGGGCGGGGGCCTCACAGCTGGTATCAGAGCTTTGTTGAAAGCTGATTGGGAAAAATGAATTCTTATCAGAAATTTAATAAAAACTCAGAAAGAGCATTTACGTATTGTATTCTCATTCCTTAAGCTTCATTGAAGAGTTTTAATCAAAGAATTTGGTTTTATAGATGGAAGTTCCATGCTTATCCGGTATTCCTGATCTCACCCAGGATATGACTTCTTTCACCTTCGAGCATATCATCTCTTCTATGACTCGAACAAGCCAAGCCAGACTCTTGCAAGCCATTTCGAGGATTTATATTTCCCAGACCCAGCGGAGAGATGGCAGCACAAGTGGTTTGCAGGGCAATATGTTTACGCCTCTTGCGAAACCAGCGCGTGATGCTACGGGAGAATATCTAGTTGGCCACCATGATCCTAATGAGGCTCAAAGTGATCCATGGTGTTATTCTGTATCACCCCACACCTTGAGATTTTAGACTTTCCTACCATATCTATAGAATTCTTAGCCGCTTTATTCCAAAGAGTAAGATAGTAGCTCCTTTAGCAGTGAGGGAACATTTATATCGGGGCATGTCTATAGCCTAGTATCACCGTCTTATGCATTTCCTGAGGAGGTTTTGAATTTTTGGAGCCGAGATGCTCTATGTACATATTGCAACCTTTATATAAATAAAGAAATGTTTTGTGGAAAAATTTCCTATTATATAAGTGATTGTTTATGACGAATTGAAGAAGCAAGATCTATTACTCAGACATATGTCATAGATCTCCAATAAGATTGTTTATCTTGTTTAAGCAATTATTTTCCAAACCTCTTAAGTCTTAGGATCTCGTTGACGAAATCAAAATAAAAATTTAATAATGTATCATTTTTGGCAGAATCATGAGACATCAGTGAACCGTGGTCCCGCCGATAGCCAAATCCTCTCACTCATGAGAGGAAGAGCTTGACCCTGATGTTCACAAGGCCCTTCAGAGAACTCCGCCAAGTCCCTTCAAGGGTGAAGGGGAGAACTTGGGCGAGGCTGTGGAGAAGTGGGTCGAGGCCATGGAGGAATATTTTGATGTCACCGGATACAATGAGAGGAGAAAAATGGCTCTCACCCCGCTAGGCTGAAGATTGTGGAAACAGCCAGGGTGGCATGGAGAAACCATTGCGATACCAACCATCTGGATAGGAATATCCAGTCCTGGAATGATCTCAAAGCTTATCTAAGGAAGAGATTTTGTCCCTCGGATTTTCAGAAACCAAGATGAATGAATTCTTAGAGCTAAACTAGGGGAGCAAAACTATTGAAGAATATCACCAGGCATTTGCTCTTCTCCTCAAGTACTCACCACCGCTAGACGAAGAGCATGGCTAGGTTCATTCAGGGAATGAACAAACCTTTAGACACCCTGGTCAAGAATGCCAAGCCAGTTTCCATGGCTAAAGCTATGAGAATGGCAGACTTCGCCAAAGTCTTCATCATTAAAGTCCTGCCAAAGCGAGCTCCCTCATTCTTCAAGAGATTCCAAACACCGGGAAGTTCTTCCAACCTTCCGCCTCCAAAGAGACACCAAGGTCCCAATCAGAATCTACAGTCAGGAAGTTATAGGAATGAAGGAAAACCTTTTCCTCGAATCTCTTTCTCAGGAACTCCTTCTCTTTCAAGAATGCAGAGGAAAGAGCTTCAAAGTGAGAACAGGTGTTTTGGTTGTCAGGGGTTTGGGCACCAGCTCAAGGATTACCCATCTTTTTTTATGGGCTAAGGAAGCTAGTGTCCCAGAGTTTAGAGACAGACTCCTTCGTATCAGTACAATCAGGGTCCCCGCACCAAAATCAGGCTAATCCCAGAAGAGTGCCAGCTCAGCATATGCAGCCTCCATGCAAAGTAGTCTCCTAGCTAGAGCAGTCACTATAGCTGAGGAAGTGGAGGAAGAAAAAGGACAGATCTATGCTGCAATTGAGCATCATGGGAAGAATCGTCAATTTTCAGTCCTTCAGTCTCCAGCAGAGTACCAGGGTAGGCAATTCAAGATTTTGATTGATTCAGAAAGTACTCATTCTTTTATTTCCCAGGATGTCTACGTAAGCTAGTCCTAAATCAAAAATCAAGGAAACCTGTGTAAGTGGAATTAGCTAGTGGAAAGGTTCTTTTCACACACCTTGAGATAGACCCTATTTAATTTAGTGTGGATGGGAACGTAACAGATTGAAAGTTCACAGTTCTACCCCTTGGGAATCTATGATGGAATCCTTGGAATGGGTTGGCTCCATAAGAATCAGGCTGACATTCATTGGCACAATGGAACCATCTCTTTCCTTGACCTTCACGAGAATAAAGTTCAAGGAACTGGAATTTTTGGATCCCCAGTACTGCAATTAGTCAAAGCTTCTAAATTGTTTTAAAAGGGCTCAGAAAGAGGTAAGCTGTTCATGTCGTTAAGATAAATCCAGTAGACATAAAATGCAAGGCTAAAGAACCAAAGTGGTTAAGTGAGTATGCAGATGTGTTCCCAAAAGAGCTGACTGAGATGCCTCTGACTCACGAGGTAGATCATGAGATCAAGTTAACCCCCGGAGCTCAGTCAGTAGCTCGTTCATACAAAATGCTAGTCCTAAAGCCATAGAACTTAAGGAGTAGTTAAGATAACTATTAGAGCAGGGATTCGTCAGACCCAGTGTTTCACCTTGGGGTGCGCCTGTTCTCTTTCAGAAGAAGAAAGATGGAACGTTAAGACTCTGTATTAACTACAGAGGATTGAACCAATTAACGATTAAAAATAAGTATCCTATCCCTAGGATCGATGAACTTCTGGATCGGTTAAGTGGAACCCAAATGTTCATAAAGATAGATCTCAAATCTGGGTACTACTAGATCAAAATCAAGCAACAGGACATCCCAAAGACAGCATTCAATACTCGCTATGGGCATTATGAGTTCACAGTCATGCCATTTAGATTGACTAATGCCCCGGCGACGTTTAATCATCTTATGCAGGATATTCTTAGAGAATACTTGGATGATTTTGTTCTTGTTTTCTTTGATGACATCTTGGTATACTCAAAGAATACTGCAGATCATGAAGATCATGTGCGTAAGGTCCTGGAAATCCTAAGGAAGCACTAACTTTTTGCCAAAAAGAGCAAGTGTTCTTTCTCTATTAACCAGGTGGAATACTTGGGATTCGTAGTGTCTAAAGATGGAATTTCTCCAAACCCCGCAAAGATCCAAGCAGTCATAAATTGGCTGGAACCCAAGTAGTCGTAAATTGGCTGGAACCCAAGTAGTAAATTGGCTGGAACCCAAGATGGTAAAGGAAGTCAAAGGATTCCTAGGATTAACCAGATGGTATAGGATCTTTATACCCAGGTATGCTCAGATAGCATCCCCTTTAACTAACCTTCTCAAGAAGAGTACCCTATTTCAGTGGTATGCTATGTGTCAGAGTACCTTTGATAAGCTGAAGACAGCCTTAGTAACCAACCCTGTCCCATTGCCAGATTTTACCAAACCTTTTGAGGTAGTTACTGATGCCAGTGGGTTTGCCTTACCTAGGCAGTGCTCTTATGCAGGAAGGTCACGCAGTGGCGTATGAATCCAGAAAGCTCAAAACACATGAGAGAAATTATGCCATCCATGACTTGGAGTTACTCTCAGTAGTTTATGCTTTGAAGTTGTGGAGACATTATCCTTGGAGACATAGGTTCACCTTGATGACAGATCATCAAAGTCTGAAGTGGATTTTCACCCAAAGGGATCTCAACATGCGTCAAAGGAGATGAATGCAGACGATGCAGGAATTCAATTTTAAAATTAAGTATTGACCAAGGCCAGAGTTTTCCTTAAAAATCTTCAGATTGCAAGGATTCACAAAAATAACCTACAGTTTCACGGAAACTTGCTTTTTCACGTCTGCCTTTTCATGGCCTGACTTTTTCACGACTAACTTTTTCACGGCCTAGCTTTTCACGGGATGACTTTTTCACGACGGCTAACTTTTTCACAGCCTAACTTTTCACAGCTCACCTTTTCACGACCTGACTTTTCACACCTGACTTTTTCACGGCTTGCAGATTCATGAACTCGCTCTAACCCATGCACCTCCACACCACAACCTTCCCCCCCTGACTATTAACACACCCCAAGATTGCTCCTACACTAACAAACTCGTAAATCCAACTAACCTATTACCCTTTATTTATTATTTAAAAAAAGAAAAAAAAAGAAAAGATGATATCAATCCCACCAGTCGGTAGACTGATCCAAGGTGCATGTACAGATGTCGACCTTGGAGTCAAAAGCTCTCGAGACCCCAGTGCGACTCAAGCTAGCGCCACTGGATCCCTAGCAAGTCAGAGAAAGAGGCCAGTACAACACCCAAAGATGAACTTTTTGGGCCCTTACGCCCAAACCTTCCATGGGGCCATCATCAGCAAAGAATCTCTCATGGCCCATGGAGAGGTAGCCCTCCAGTACCACAGCCCAGAATGCCTACAAATTTTGGAGGAGGCCGAGGTTAAAGCAAAGCTGGACAAGGCTGGTCTAGGTAAGATGGCGAAGATACTCCCAAGAAGTCTTGACACATAACTATGCGCAGAATACCTCAAGACAAGGGGACCAAAAGAGGAACCATCACCAAAGTAGATGGCACTACTACTGAGCAACTCCTCATCATGGAAGATCTCATATGGGATGCTCTACAACTTCCGCCCACAGTCAAGGTCCATGCACACTCCATTGACAAGATGCCTTTGGATGCCATGGTCAAGAAAAGTTCATACAACTCGAATGGGACGGGTATGAAAACATATAGGATGCCTTTGGATGCCTTTGGATGCCATGGTCAAGAAAAGTTCATACAACTCGAATGGGACGGGTATGAAAACATATAGGATGAGGCTACAGAAAAAGCTTGCAGGGCCACGTCCTTGATGCTGCAAGTGAAGCCTGTGGATAGATACAACATGGTCAGTCTAAACAGGATTGCAAAAGCACATGAGGAGAAAGAAGATGACTGGGCACACTACGTCCATAAGGAGATGGAGAATTACTTGATGGCACATCAATCAAAAATCTAGAATACATACCTCCTCACAAAGGTTCTAAATCACGTAGCAAAAAGGCCTCTCAAACAAGAGGAGCACATGCAGTTGGTGTTGAGATTCAAGCTCGATGTCAGTGTGAGCCAGCTATGCTATGTGCTGGCATGTTAGGTAGCAACATGTGTGAGACATAAATGACCGCGTGTCCAGCTGGTCATAGTGTGTGGACATTAGCTAGGGTTAGATGTGTGTGGACACAACTCATAGTGTGGTGTGTATTATGGATTATGGCATTATGCTTTTGTGTGAGAGGAGATGGCTTCCCTCTATGGTTAGGGTTTGCAATATACATTAGGGTTTGCTCCTGTGTGTGTGTCTCCTCCCCCTCTACCATTCTTTCAACATGGTATCAGAGCCTTGTGCTGTTTATTAGGGTTTATGAGTGAGTGAAGAGAAGAGGGAGAAGAAGTTGTGAAAAGAAGCTATGAAGCTAGCCATTGAAGCTATGAAGCTAGCCATTGAAGCTGTGAAGCTTGGAGCACACCGATTCTTATCAGATCTGAGAGCTTGGCCTACCGGGTAAGGTCTTCTAAACATCCTTGAGCGGATTGCAGGTGATTTAGGCAAAAACAAAGCAAGTTAGAGCAAATCAAAGCAAAGAAAATTTCTGGTTTTTGGAAGCTTTCCATTAAAGCTTGGAAACACTGATGTATGGTGAAATAGAAGTGATTATGGCAAAAGACACATGTATTTGACAAAGAGGAATGTATTGGCAACTCCTATGCAAGCCCTAAATTCATTTTGGAGCAATTTGGATGCATATGAATGTATGGAAATTTCTGGTTTTTGAGCTCTCACAAAACAGAGAAAAGGAGGTGAAGATTTGATGCATTTGGAGCATGTTTTTGGCAAAAATCCAAGCATTGAATGGTTGCACACATACCCAAGTGTGTTGGGGACTTGTATACCTCACCAATTAACACTTTAAACATTACCAAACCCTCCTACAGCAGGCGACGCAGATTGCATAGGGAAACAGAGTAGAAATTTGATATTTTTGACGCGAGGAGGTCGATTATTACTCGGTTGCTTGTTATATTTTACAATTGCTTTAGCAATTGGTTGCTACACACATTGGAGAAGAGGTCTACATGGTTGGTTTGATCAATTATGCTTAATTGAGCTGGGAATGAGCTGATTAAACAGACTGTCCACCACCACTGGTTTGCAGAGAAACAAGGTCATTTTAATTGAGCAATTAATCTTTGGTCTTAAACAATTGGACAAATTCCTCTTACATGGAGTTGATGGACACTATTTCTAAGCTAATGAATGCCTGGTTACTCAATTTGGACAAATATTGAAGAAATTAGAGCCATTTTACTACTGGTTTTTCCCAAAACAGAGAAAGGGGTTTTCAAAAATTGATATGTACACATGTCAGATGGTGTTGATACTCTACATTGAGGTTGTTTAGGTGTCAATACAAGTTGTCCATACTTGATTGCACCACTACGTTGTGATTTGGAGTGGTGGAAGCACATCAAAATAGGGTATCTTGGACTGCGTGAGTCAGTTCATCTTGGGGATGCATACAGGTTGATTTGCTACATCAAATTTGAAGATTGTTGGATACTTTGGAGTATCTGGAACACTCATTGGAGTGTGGTTGAGCTGAGGAAGGCTTGGTTATAGATTTGGATGAGTGCAGAAGGTGCACATTGAGCAAACATGTCGGACAATCCAGTACAGATTGTTGGTGAAAAGCTAGATAGGAAGAAGTTCCAGGCATGGAAGTACAGGATAAACAGTTTCTTGAAGGGAAAAGGCTTTTGGAATCTCATTACAGGTGCTGAGCCAGAGCCAGAGCTACCCCGATAACCTACACAGCAACAGCAGGTTATTGCTCATAAGCAATGGTAAGAAAGAGCATTCAAAGTGCTGCATTATCTGTCTATATGTATTTCTGATACTATGCTCATACACATACAGGATGCTGAGAATCCTAAAGATGCATGGGATACTTTGGTAAAGATGTTTGATACAGACACAAGTGCTCGCAAGTCTCAATTGCGACAGCAGATACATAATGTGAAAAGGAATAAAAGGAGCATCCATGATTATGTGCAAGAAATAAAGAAGTTTGCAGATGCATTGGCAACAATAAATGCCCCCATGCCTGATGATGATTTGGTGGATATTACCTTGCATGGTCTTGGCAAGGAATATAAATCTTTTGATACATCTATCTCAGTGAGGAGTACAGGTTTACCAGACTTTGATGAGTTGGTTTCCCTCTTGCTTGTTGAGGAAATCAAACTCAGTGATTCCTTTCTGGATGCATCTACTAGCCATGATGATAATGGCAGAAATCAAGCTTTATATTCGCAGAGAGGTTTTCGAGGCAGGCCGAGATTCGCATCACGTGGACGTGATGGTAATGGTCGTGGTGATGGCAGGATAGGTCTCCACAACAGAATTTTCAGCCTTCATATGGTGCTAGAGGTGGTCGTGGTGGATAATATGCACCTCAGAGAGGCGGAGGTAACCCCCGTGGTAGAGGACGTTGGCAAGGCCGACAAAATTCTATGCAAGATGTGGAATGCCATTACTGTGGCAAATATGGTCATATGGCGAGAGATTGTTTCCGCAAACAGAATGATTTGAGAGGAGGTAGAGCACAACGTGGTGGTCATTATGGTGGAAATTATGCACAACATGGTGGTGGTGGAAATTATGCATCAAGCAGTAATGATGGCACTGCAAATCATTTGTTCGCCATGAAACATGTTGTGGGATCGATGATGACAAATGCTGAGAATGATGATACTTGGTATATGGATTCTGGAGCATCAAACCATATGACGTGTCATGGTGAATGGTTTGAGCATATGAAGCCTATGGATGTGAAAGGCTATGTGGAAACAGGAGATGATACTTAGCATGCCATTACACATGTTGGATCACATGATAAGGAACCAAAAGTGTTTAGGAATGCCATTGATGGTATGGAAATGGCTACAAAATCTAGAACCCATTAATGAAGAGCCAAAAGCAAAGGAAGGATTTGATACCCAAGATGAAGGGGATAATCTACCCAGGGAAACTGTTGAAGTTGAGAACCACCTGTACACAAAGTAAGCCATAGAGAAAATGATCAATTATGGAGCTCTTAATTCAACAAAAACAAGCGGAGGCTGCAAGCCATGATGAGTTGGTAGGACCTCACCATTGACCCGAGATGCCTAGAAGAGGCAATTTAAGAAGAGGACGATGTCTGGGCTGAGGAATGGTCAGGGAACTAGACACTACGCTAGAATCCAGACCATTCCACATGAAGCCACACATCATTTCCAAGCTTATACAAAAGTTCTTAGGGGATGGGGACCCAATCCAACATGTTGAGATTTTTGAATCCACATGTGAAACTTGTGGACGAGTGAGTGACGTGACCATAATTCATGCCTTTTCATTGACCTTAGAAGGAAAGGTTCATCAATGGTTTTGAACCCTAATTCCAGAAGATAAGATCAACTTCACTCGGCTTAAGAATGTGTTCATGCCAAGCTTTTCCCAATGTGGTGACAAATGGAGTCATGTGGCACAACTGCATAATATCAAACAAAAGGAAAATGAGTCTATGCAAGACTATGTATCCCGGCTCAAGCACCCGAATTCAAGATGTAAGGTAAGAGAGTGGCTAACTAATGATCAGTTACTACCTTGCTTCCAAAGAGGAGTCTGAGATTCTCTAGTCTTAGCCTGACTGGCCACTCTGGATGCATGCTGTAAGTTGGAAATTGAATCCAGGAACGTTCCCACCACTTTAGTGTGTATGGTCAATGTGCAACCATGAGGGGAGGATTCGGAGGATGCAGCCTCTAGCATAGACGAGATTGGATCACAAGGCCGTACCAGTTCCCAACACCTTAGAAGATGGCAAACATAGAAGAGGTATACTGCTTGACAAAATTCCCTCTTACGAAGTAAACCCACGGACGTCCACCACCAGTGGTGGTTTGGATGAGATATCTCAAAGCCACTAAAGTGCATGGGGATTTTTCTAAGAATTGGGGTAAAGAGTTGAGTAAGATATCCCTGGAAGGAAAACATAAGGAGGAGGTCAACCCTCAAGAACTGGAAACACCAAAGCTCACAAAAGTAGGGCGCCAAAAATGAAACAAGACTCTGGCTAAAGCCGAGCGCAAGGCCAAGAAGGTGATGGCTCAAACAAAAAGAGAGGAAGAAGATAAACTAGACCTACTCTCAGTGCCAAATCATTTCAAGACATATACAATTGATGAACAAAAAGTGGTGCAACTAATGGCTAAAAGAGTAAAGGAAGATTGTCTGTTCATATCATACGATGGTCTAGTGGAGGTCAAAGAAATTGATATTCTAGATCTGATTCTGCACAATTATCTTTGCAAACTTTGAAAATCTGCACCAAGATTCTTGAAACTTACTTTGCACAGTAAGCTTTGTATAAATCTACAATTAAACTGCTGAACAGTAATTTGTGTGAAATCCTCAACAAAACGGCCATTTGCACATATATCTGCTACACTGAAATCTACATAAAATATTCAATCTGCATGCTTCTTGATGAAAACTGCATCGACATCTGCACAGTACCATTCAATATCCTCCAAACTGCCAAGATTCCTCAGAAACTAAGCAATTATAGAAAGAAACTAAGGTTATGAATAGATTTGATGAAAGGAAACACTAATCAACAGGATTTTATGACTTGTGCGACAAGCACAACATGACTCGACCCTAATGACCTAGACTAGGGATCACGACACGCTCTTGGCTCATTAAAAAGGTATCCTAAGTATAATTACTACACATGATGTCCACGTGGTCAGACGAGATGAAGAGGCCCGCTTCATGTGGATGCAATTAGCAAAGTGTCAAACCACTAATCTAACTGACCCTGCGATTAAGTATAAACAAAATGAAAAACACACACAAACTCAGGCAGCTAGTTCACCGACCAACCATAGAGCCATTCAGACTGACCCCCGAACATAGAGGGATAGTAGCATCAAAACATGGCGGCACTTGACATATTTTCCTGTTTGCTTTTCAACCATAACTCTGAAATTTTGAAAGTGAGTGAACACCTCACCCTTCTCCTTCTTCATGAAGTATACCCACACTTTCCTTGTGTGGTCATCTCAATAAATGTCACATAATACCTGGAGTCTCCCATAGACATGGTCTTTGAAGGACCCCATATATCTGAATGCACAACTAGTGCATTTTTGCTCACATAGACATGGTCTTTGAAGGACCCCATATATCTGAATGCACAACTAGTGCATTTTTGCTCACATTTTGTTACGTGGAAATACATGCTTTGTTTGCTTTCCAAATTGGCATGCTTTACATATTCTCTGTATACCTTCAACTTTAAACTTTGGCAGCCCTGTCACAATTCCTTTAGTCTGCATAGACTTCATTCTCTGCACATTCACATGTCTAATTCTTTTATTACAAATGCAATGAGTTCTCTGAATTTTTGAAGAAAAATGGTATTCGGAGACAGTTTACATGCACATACACTCTGTAACAAAATGGAGTTGCTGAGCGGAAAAGCACGCACATTGCTTAGATTGCACGAGCATTGATGGAAGAGAAGAATATGCCTCATAGATATTGGGCTAAGGCTATTTCTGCAGCAGTTTACATCATGAATAGGACTCCAACTGTAACCATACACAATGTAACTCCAGAGGAGAGGTTTACTGGCACAAAACTTGATTTGTCTCATCTGAAAGTCTTTGGATGCATTGCATATATGCACGTGCCAGATGAGCTGAGAACTAAGCTGGATCCAAAAGCTAAAAAATGTGTGTATCCAAAACATCTGCAAAAAGAGCCTGTTTTGGGTAGACAGTTAGCAAAAGCAGCCCTAGATCTACAGAAACCTCAGAATTTAAGGATTGTTTTGCTTGGAACTACAAAGAAATGAAGGGTGTACCACCTGAAGTGGTACAACATACAATCCCAATCATGGAAGGATCCAAGCCCATGAGGCAAAAGCCATACCAAATGAATCCAAACTATGCAGCAATTGTAAAAGGAAGAAAGTGACAAACTCATTGCTGCAAATTTTATCTACAAGATTGAGCACATTGATTGGCTATCACCAATTGTGATAGTGCCAAAGAAAAAAGGGAATCTGAGGGTCTGTGTCAATCTCAAAAAGGTCAATGTAGCCACTGGGGGAAGAACCATTACCCACTACCATAGACCAACACAAAATAGCCTTCATTACAATTTGGGGAACATACGTTTACACAAGGTTATGCCTTTTGGCCTCACTAATGCCCTTGCAACTTTTCAACGGTTGATGTGCATAGCCTTCAAAGACTACTTGGCAAAAGGGGTTAGAGGTACTCATTGATGATCTATGTGCACACTCACGATGGTTAGACCATCTTTCTTGTTTAAGGAAGGTGTTTGAGTAATTTAGATTATATCGTATATCTTTAAACCCTTTAAAGTGCCAATTTTGGATCAAACATGGTGTGATCTTAGGACACATTATCTCTAAGAATGGTATTTCCACAGACAAGAGCAAGGTCAAACTGATCTTAGAATTGCCCCCACCCACAAATTACAAAGGTGTATAGAGGTTTATGGGCCACGTTGGTGGGTACTATCATTGTTTCATAATATTCTATACTGAAATTGCTATTCCATTGTATAGACTACTCATTGTCTTTGAATGCCAAGAAGCATACAATAGATTGAAGGAAGCACTGGCTAGTGCACCAATTCTGAGACTGCCCAACTGGGATCGACCTTCACAATAGGATGTGTATTGGCACAGCTTAGTGAGTTCAAATTGGATTACCCATTCTGTTTTGCCAGTCGATAATTGAATCATGCTGAGATAAATTACACCACCATAGAGCGGGAAGGGTTGGCCATGGTTTATGCTGTCAAGAAATATCGACATTACCTATTGGCCAACAAAATTGTATTCTTTGTGGATCATTAGGCCTTATTATATTTTGTGAATAAGCC
The DNA here is from genome assembly GCF_041138505.1 of Cibotium barometz. Lineage (NCBI taxonomy): Eukaryota > Viridiplantae > Streptophyta > Polypodiopsida > Cyatheales > Cibotiaceae > Cibotium > Cibotium barometz. The sequence goes on from NC_141084.1 coordinate 47,553,507, forward strand.
TTGCACCACGGGAAGATTCACCCGGTGGTTGCTCTTACTCTTGGAATTTGACTTCACGGTCACAGTAAGAAAAGGAACACAACATATATTGGCTGATCACATGTCTAGAATTCCTAATGGGGAACCTGCAATTGGTGTTGATGATGATCTCCCATATGCTTGTTTGTTCAAACTGGACATGGTGCCTAAATGGAGTGAGGAGATATCAGATTATCTAGCATATGATTTTCTGCAAGAACGACATTTGAACAAGAATAAAATGTGTTAGCTTATTAAGCTGGTTGCACCCTATAAATTAATTATTAGAGAATTGTACAAGCTAGGTAAGGACAATATTGTAAGAAAATGTTTGCGTGAAGATGAGTTTGTCACAATATTAGATGAAGCACACTCAAGAATGTTGAAAATACAAGTGAATAGGGTGTGTGCGGGAACAAGCCCTTGGTTAGAGGCTGTAAAAGAGAAGATGTAAATGTGAAAGAACCTATGAAAAGGTGAGAAGAATCTACTGGGAGAGAATAAAGGGTAGCATGAGAGAATTTAGGAAGTGTGGAGTTATTCTAGGAGATATTCAGGGAAAAGAGAAGAGGTGGAGAGAATCAAGCAAGAGGTGGAGATATTCTGGGAGTGAATCATGGAGAAAATGTAAACTCTATAAATTGAGGCATATCCCTAATGAGAATTTGCTGGTTTTTGAGTATCCATGCCTACATTAATCTATTTTGCTAATTATCCACTAATTACATCTTAATTATTTACTAATCACTTTATTAATGATGTCGATTCTAGTGTTTGATCCACCATAGCTCATCACAATGCTCAAATTTCAACTTGGTATCAGAGCCATGCTAATTTGTGAGCCCATTATCTTGCTAATTATTTTGCTAATTAGGATTAGTAGAAAATTATAATTTTCTCTCTTTTTTCAACTCACCTCTGTACCCCCAGCCCAGTGGAGGAGCTCCCTCTCCTTGCACACATAAAATTAGGCCAAACCCTTCTAGCACATGATAGGTATCTCATAGCTCTTCAAGCTCATCCAAACAACGTAGCAAAGCACCGCCAGATGAAGGAGAAATCGCTGTTTTAGTAGACTACGTTTTTCAGTAGAAGATCTCAGATCTACACTCACTCAAGGTGAATCACTCTAATTCCTCTTAGCCCAAGGTGTTTTCAAGCATTCTCTACAAGCTGGTGAAGACAGAATTCAATTTCATCAAGTCTACAGTGAGATCCAAGCTCTTCATCAAATCTGCAGGTGACTTTGGTAAAACAAAGATTAAGCTTTCAATATTTGGTCAAATCTTGTGTTTCTTGGCTTAATCCTCTACTAGACTCATTGCTATTGATGGCTTTGAAAGAATTTGAGCTCATTTGAAGTCTAAGGCACCAGATCTGGACTCCTCGCATACTCTATTTTGTGCACACACAAAATAGAGCATTAATTTGCTAATCAGTGATTAATCAATGCTAATCACTGTATTTTGGTACAATTGAGGGTTCAAATTAACCATTAGGTATCTGATACAGATCCTTATAACTTCAGATTACAATTCGGAGTTGGTTTGATACTCCAACCATTCTGTACAAATTGGTTACCCTTGATTTAGTGTAATTTCTGGTGATTTTATGCTGATAAATTTGTTGTAATCATCTATTAAACACTAGATTGAGTTGTAAAAGGGTAGAGAATACCCTTGAATCTTGAAATTGGATCAAGAGGTAAGACCCCCTTCACATCACCATGAGTTCAGCACAAGAAATAGCCAAATTTAATGGGGAGTAGTTTTATACATGGCAGACAAAAACCATGTATTTGCTCATGAGGAAAAATCTGTGGGGATTAGTTGAAGGGAGAGATGAATGCCCAGAGAGAGGGGAAAATGAGTGGAAGAGCAGGAATGAAAAAGCATTGGGACTTATTGCACTCAGTTTAAATGATGAAATCATTCATCACATCACAGGGATACAATGGGCAAAAGATGCATGGGATGAAGTCAATAAATTATTTGGTACACAAGCAAAAAATTAGGCAACAGCTATTGGCAAAAAGGTAGAAGATGATGAGGCACTGAAGAGTGTGGACAAAGGTGATTATGAAAACATTGTAGCAACACTAAAGAATGTACCTGAATTGAAGCTACAAGAGATAGAAGCAGCTCTACTAGAGCGAGAGAGCAGAGGCAAAGAGAAGAAAGGGCTCGACTCAACAGTAGGAGAAGAAAAAGCATTCTTCACCCGAGGAGGATTCTCTCGAGGACGAGGACAAGGAAGAGGCAGAGAAGGAGGAAGGACCTTCACTTGCCACAAATGTGGAAAGCTAGGACACATGGCGAGAGACTGCTTACAGCAGACCCAGTGGAGAAGGAACGACATCGGCAAACTTCATGGAGGCTCCAAAGGAAGTGGAGTCAAATCATCTTTTATGAGAGAGAGAGAGAGAGAGAGAGAGAGAGAGAGAGAGAGAGAGAGCGAGAGAGAGAGAGAGAGAGACCCCACAACCCAATGTAACCTGCCCCAATAAAGTAAAACCACCTCTGAGCCACCGATGATGTAGGCCACGTGGTAGATGTATGTGTGAGCACTTTAGTCAAGGTCGCGGGCACATATAGTAGCCTTGGACACATAGAGAGAGAGTGTGTCAAGGACTATGGAGTTTAGGGACTTGAGGCACTGGTCGCGATGTCGTGACGTGGGTGGTATCGTTGGGCAAGTGCGAGACTTCTGGCTGTGAGAGTAGCTTCAAATCCCAGCAAGGAAACAGAATATATATCTCTTCAAGGGGAACCACCAGCAGAAGCTTTTCAATTTAGACGGATGGGTACAAGCTTGCCAGGTCACCAACACATGGCCTCATCAATGCAATCATGTAGTATATCATTTTTGAAAAGATGCAGGGGGGAAGAGAGCTTGAGCTCTTGCAAGCACACACACACACTCACAAAACCCTAATAGAGAACACACAAGGTGAGAGGCTGAAAATCTTCTTCTTCTCTACTCAACACTCAACACACCATATACAAGAATAAGAGTACACACAATATGAAAGGTACTCAACCAAATACATACACGGGTTCTCTATAGTGTGAACCCGACTAAATGAGCTGGCGCTATAACTATGCCAGTCTCTAGAGTGGCTGTCACACAGCCTGTCATCCCACTGGCCGCATATCACCCAAGATCTCACCAACCATGCCAGTGGTGTATGTGCGGGGCCTATCCCCCAGGCGGGTCATCAGTGTCCACCGCCTCACTAGAGCTCGATATCTCAACACTCCCCCTCGAGCTCAACTCCATCTCATGTACACCAAGCGAAGCCCTGAATCTGCGGAGCTTCTCTGTACCCAATGCTTTGGTGAAGATGTCAGCTACCTGATCCTCTGTGCTGACATAAACAAGGTCAAGGTCTCCTGCCAAGACCTTCTCTCTGACAAAGTGGTAGTGGACCTCTATGTGCTTCGTACGAGCATGAAAGACTGGGTTCCTGGCCAACTGTATACTACTGATGTTGTCACAGAAAATGACAACTTGTCTATCCACTGATAGACCCAAATCTGCAAGTAGCTTTCTCAACCAAGCTACCTCACATGCTGCCATAGCAGCTCCTCTGTACTCGGCCTCCGTACTCGATAGAGAAACCGTAGGCTGCTTCTTGCTGCTCCAAGTCACAGCAGCACTCCCCAAAGAAAACATGAATCCACTGGTAGATCTTCTGTCTGTGATACTACCAGCCCAATCAGCATCTGTGTACCCATGTACACATATCTCTGTCCCAGTCTCATAGAATAGTCCACAATGCAAAGTAGACCTCACATACCTCAGTATGCGTCTCACTGCATCCAAATGCGGTTTCCGTGGAACCTGCATAAACTGACTCACCAACCCAACAGCATAGCTCAAATCTGGTCTGGTGATCGTCATGTAGATCAAACTTCCTACTATGCTCCTGTACATAGTAGGATCCTCCAAGATCTCTCCTGAATCTGCACTCAACTTGCCATTTGATCCAATGGCACAGAAATAGGCTTACAGCCTGTCATACCATACTTGGACAACATGTCCAAGCCATACTGTCTCTGCAGTAATCCAATGCCATGTGGTGACCTAATCACCTCAATGCCCAAGAAATATTTGAGCTCCCCCAGATCCTTCATCTCAAACTTCTGTCTAAGCAAGATCTTTACATCAAAGATCTCTGCATCATGCTCCCCCGTAATGATCAAGTCATCTACATAGATGACAACAAGCACAACTCCTCTATCACCATGTCTCACATACAATGAGAAATCTGCATTGGCTACATGAAAGCCAATAGTGACAAGATATTCAGAAATCTTGTCAGACCATGCTCTTGGTGCTTGCTTTAAGCCATACAAGGTTTTCTTCAACCTGCAAACATGCTCGGGGTGACCCACATCCTCATAACCAGGTGGCTGCAACATATACACCTCTTCTTGCAAATCCCCATGCAAGAATGCATTCTTTACATCCATCTGATGTAAAGACCATTGCTTTGACGCAGCCACTGCTATCACAACTCTCACCGTTGCCATCTTGGCAACTGGGCTGAAAGTTTTCTCATAATCAATCCCATATGTCTGCGCATATCCTTTGGCTACCAATCTAGCCTTGTACCTGTTTATGCTTCCATCACTCTTATGTTTAACTTTGTACACCCACTTGCATCCAATGGCTTTCTTGCCTTCAGGCAATTGCACTAAATCCCAAGTTTCATTTCCATATAGTGCATCCATCTCCTCATCCATAGCTTTCTCCCAACACACATTTCCAACAGCCTCATCAATGCATGTGGGCTCAACAACCTGCACAACCTTTGCCATATATGCATAGTGATGTGCCACATAACCATCATATGTAAATCTCTGCACAGGGTTCTTCACTCTCCCTGATCTTCGCAACTTTTCATTCATGGCTTCCATAGCCTTCTTTACACCAGGTGTTCTCATAGCTGGGATCCCAAGCTCCTCATCAAGGCTCATATCTGAGCCACTAGACTCTCCATCAACATGAGAATGCCCTGTACCAAGGGCTCAACCACTTTCTCTTTTCCTTTACGTGATGTACTAATCACATTTGCAGGGCCGGTATTATGACGCAGCCTGCCACTCCATGGTCTATCAACAGACCCACTAGATGAGGACTCTCCTGGTCCACTCAAAGACTGTGATTGCTGACCTGCATTCTGTGCAACCACACTTCCACTCAAATCAGCCCCAACAGCTTCTTTTTCAGCAGCATACCAGCTGCTCATCTCATCAAAGACAACATCCCTGCTTACTCTCAACCCACGTGTAGCAGGGTTATAACACCTGTATCCCTTTTGCTCAAGGGAATATCCAATAAACACACATTTTTCAGCTTTCGGATCCAGCTTGGTTCTCAGCTCATCTGGCACATGCACATATGCAATGCATCCAAAGACTTTCAGATGAGATAAATCTGGTTTTCTGCCAGTAAACCTCTCCTCTGGAGTTACATCATGTATGGCTGCAGTTGGAGTCCTGTTCATGATGTATACTGCTGTAGAAATAGCCTCAGCCCAATAGCAATGCGGCATATTCTTCTCTTCCATCAATGCTCGCGCAATCTCAGCAATGTGCCTGTTTTTCCGCTCAGCAACTCCATTTTGCTGCGGAGTGTATCTGCATGTATACTGTCTCCGAATTCCATTCTTCTTCAAAAATTCAGAGAACTCATTGGAGAAGTATTCTCCCCCTCCATCTGACCTTAGGCACTTGACATATTTTCCTGTTTGCTTTTCAACCAAAACTCTGAAATTCTGAAAGTGAGTGAAAACCTCACTCTTCTCCTTCATGAAATATACCCACACTTTCCTTGTGTGGTCATCAATGAAAGTGACATAGTACCTGCAGCCTCCCATAGACACGGTCTTTGTAGGACCCCATACATCTGAATGCACAACATCTAGTGCATTTCTGCTCACATATCTGTTACGTGGAAACACATGCTTTGTTTGCTTCCCAAATTGGCATGCTTCACATATTTTCTGCATACCTTCCACTTTAAATTTTGGCAGCCCTGTCACAATTCCTTTTGTCTGCATAGACTTCAATCTCTGCACATTCACATGACCAATCCTTTTATGCTATATGTCTATGTCTGCAACAACTCCTGAACCATTTGCAAACATTGCAGCACTCATTTCAAGCATGTCTACATCCAACGTAAACATTCTGCCCACTCTGTTGCCTTTTGCAACCAACCTGCACTTGTCTTTGAAATCTTCAACATAACACCCATCAGGGTTAAACCGAACCTGCAACCCCTGCTCAATCATCTGGCCAACTGAAACCAGATTCTTTGTTATGTTCGGTACATGAAGTACATCTGCAAGGTACTTCACTTTGCCATCCTGCATAGATAATGGCACATCTCCAACGTGGGCAATTGGATGAGCAGTGTCATCCCCTGTTTCCACAAAACCTGGTCTTTCCGGGTTTTTCATCTCCTTGAACCACTCCCCATGACTCGTCATGTGGTTCGAAGCGCCTGAATCCACATACCATACATTATCTTTTTGTGCTGCATCAACATTTTCAGACATGGCATTTACAACATGCTGCATAACAAACAACCTTTCATTATCCTCATTATTTCTGCTTGAGGATGCATAGTTGTTTTGCTGCACTTTCCCATTTTGCATGTCAGCCTGCTTCTTATAACATTCTGACTGCACATGTCCAGGCTTACCACAATAATAGCATTCACGTGCATCATTATATTGCCTTTGCCAATTTCCACGGCCTCTTTGACTCCCCCTGCCTCTGAATCTGCCTCTTCCACCTGCGTGTTGTTGTTGTTGTTGATTCTGGGACTGTTGTTGTTGTTGCTGCTGCTGCTGGCCATAATTCTGATTACCTGTTCGGCCACCTCCTTGACCGCGTCCACGGCCTCCTCTACCTCGTCCTCTTCCTGAACTCGTGTAGAAGGCCTGTTGCTCTGAACTGTTTTTACTTTGTGAAGACTGTTGGTCTTCACCCAAGTTCTTCTCTTCGATAATCAGCATAGACACCAAGTCTGTAAAGTTGGGAATGTTTTCCCGAGTCTGAATAGACGTCTTGAACGCCTTGTATTGTGGCCCGAGACCACGTAGACAGACTTCCACCTTGTCATCATCATCTACTGACACACCAATAGATGCAAGGGATTCCACAATACCCTTTATCTTCAATGCATAGTCATTCACAGACATGCTCTTTTTTTCCACAGTATGAAGTTCATTCTTCAACTGTATCTTACGTGCCTTGGTATTTGTTTCATAGAGCTTTACCAAGGTGTCTCATGCCTCCTTGGGGGACTTGGCATCCTGAATGTGCCCAATCATGGTGTCCTGTATACTAATGGAAAGCCAATACATTACTTTCCTGGCTCCTTGGTTCCAGTCTTTAAACTCTTTCACATCTACAGCAGTCGGATTTATATCCGGTATCTCCGGTGCCTCTTCATGCTCACCTTCTATGTAGTCCCAATAACCTTTTCCCATCAGGAAATTCGTTAACCTGAACCTCCAAGCATGGAAGTTATTCTTATCCAGCTTCTCAGCCACAATCTGTGTTATGCCATCATTAGACATCTTGCCAAACACACAATTTCACCAAAAACTGCACTCTGGTTTTTCTGCACAACCTGCAGTATTTTCTGCACAGCGGTACTGGAGTACTCAAATGTCACAACCAGTGACTTCAATGTGCATACATACACCCAATGGCAACTATAGACCTCTTTGCAGCACCCACAGTGTCTGCCCAGTCAATCTGTCTTCCTGCAGTTCGTAAAATAGAGTTCTGCAGAGAATCGATGACTTACCCGCAGTGCTCGAAATCGCCTGCTTTCTGAAAAACGGAGGTCCAGACGCGCCCGAAACGCTTTTTCGACCCAAAAATTATAGTCCGTAGGACTGTATAGTTGCCCTATATCTTCACTCCCGCGAAGAAAGCTCCTCAATCGGAGATCGTTTGCCGGTGCCTCCCGTAGAGCTCCCGACAAGGGTGTAGTCACCAACACAATAGGGAAGAGTAGTTGCAGCTCTTACCCTCGTACCGCTTCCTGTGGTTCTCTTGCTTGCAACTCAGCCCTTAGCACGAACCAGGCTCTGATACCATGAAAAGATGCAGGGGGGAAGAGAGCTTGAGCTCTTGCAAGCACACACACACACTCACAAAACCCTAATAGAGAACACACAAGGTGAGAGGCTGAAAATCTTCTTCTTCTCTACTCAACACTCAACACACCATATACAAGAATAAGAGTACACACAATATGAAAGGTACTCAACCAAATACATACACGGGTTCTCTATAGTGTGAACCCGACTAAATGAGCTGGCGCTATAACTATGCCAGTCTCTAGAGTGGCTGTCACACAGCCTGTCATCCCACTGGCCGCATATCACCCAAGATCTCACCAACCATGCCAGTGGTGTATGTGCGGGGCCTATCCCCCAGGCGGGTCATCAGTGTCCACCGCCTCACTAGAGCTCGATATCTCAACAATTTTGGAAAAGAGTTTTGTGAAGACCAGAGACAAGTAGTGCACACGAGCCACCAAAATACAACACCTATGGTATTTTAGCCTCTCTTCGAAGATCAAAAGGATAGGGCACCCAATCTGCCTAACAACTAGGTTTAATTCATTTGGAAAGCACCATTACCACCACAGCAGATTCAGCCCGCTCACAGCTTACACCCAATATGGCCAAGTCTCCTTTGTTTTTGGTCTACAGATCGATCTTAAACACGGCTCCCAGCAGCGTATCTCCTTTCTCCTAAGGTTGTCACAGTTTCTTCAACCCCACGATCACACCAAGGTCTTCAACGCATGCAGCAATCTCTTCACAGACACGAGCTCATCACCACTAATAGGATGAATGGCTCCAAGCAGCGTATCCTCAAGGAAAATTCTGATAGAGCTTCCCCGCAAACCACCGCAATAGCCCCTATATGCCTGACAACCACCTTGGAAATGTTTTCTACATAACAATAGCTATAGGCTGCTCGTAGCTTTCCAAGGAAACAAGTCTAATAACCATCAAACTAAAAGCTCAACAACAGAATACTGTCACCTTTAGTTACCAGCTCCAGTGGCATCCTTTGTCGCTAGTACCTCTCTTAGTTGCCGCCACCTTGCACACACAGAGACCGCTCCCTCTTTTCTTCACAAGGCGGCTGTGTCCCTCTCTGCTTCTGCCGGTAGCCTCTGCACTGTAACAAACTCCCAGCCCCCCCGGGCAACTTCTCTTAACTGGTTTAGCTACAAGTTTCTTCTCTCTCTATTCTAGTACAAGCTCCCACTGCCTTCTTCTCTGCCTCTATGATTCTTCTACGCTTTAACACTGCCTCCTCCACCCCTTCGCACGATCACCCCTTCTCTGGTCCTCCACCGGCAGTATTCCCCAGCCCGGCTCTTCGTACCCCCCAGGCGGCCACGCATCACCCCTTCTCTCCCTATTCTCGTACCAGCTTCCGCCTCTCGTTCCTTCTGGATATTTGCGCCGTGTGCCTCTATGGATCTTCATGTGCTTACTATTCTTATTTGCACATATGCGCTTATTCACCCTTGGCTGCTATGTTGACTTTAGCAACTTGGGATCCACTTCACACCAACATACATACACACCATCCTACTATACCTCAAGTTTTGGATGGGCCATGGATTCACCACACATTTAGCTCACCCCAAGGATCAAACACATTCATGTGTTTGATATCTCCTTTTTCTTCAAACCTCTCTCTCCACCACCCACTTTATAACATTATATACAATATCAACATCATAACCCATTATCACATTTCCCTCTTGGATCAAAAGGGATCAACACCCTTTTCCATAACCATCAAACTGCACCCACGACCTTCCAAAAACAATGCTGCCCACAACCTTTGAATCATCAGCATCATTATTACCAAGACACGGCCATTCCAGATTGGTGCCCTGCATTTAGCAACCACCCGCACACCACACTCATGTACTGAGGCTTCGAGACCTGGCTCAGCTTCAGCTTGTCTTATTGAACCTCATTTACAATATGAACATATGTACATGGGCATCATATAATGACTCAAGTCATGGCACTTAATCCCATGCATCTGAATTTGTATTTAATGGCCTCACATGCATGGTTTCACACCATAGACGTGCCATGGCACGACATCCACCCCCTCTAAACCTGCACATCCTCCGTATGTGCTAAGTCATCATCAAGATCCACATATATCTGAATGTCATCTTCATACATTAATCAGCAAAAAGAACCTGTCATCTGGCCAACCCCCATGTTTGGAACACTTTAAAGTGTTTCAAACCAAGCTTTGGTATCCATAAATATCAAACAAGTAAAAAAAACAAAGCCTTCCTGATTATCCACCATTGTTCTGCATTCAATTCCCAAATACATTTGTCATGGTTGCCAACAATCCATATACCACGATCAAATACCCATTTGCATTCCACATGAGCTTGCTCCATTGACTTATAACATATCCTTGGTTCAAATACACATAATGGCATCATAGCAAGCCATTCATCACATTGTGCTCTTTTGCATATTACCTCCTCATCTATCTTCACCACCAATATGCTGTCAAAGCCTTTACATGCTTCACATGCATCTATGCAAACTGGTGCAAAAAAATCAAGGTGTGATGCTACATCAAAATGTCCCGGTCCATCAATAGCATAAACATCAAAAGCATCATCTTTGTCATGTAAACAAAACACATCTCTAGCATCATCAAGAGTGCAAGAAGCCTCATTCATAGATTGTTGGTTACCGATGTTTGCAAATAGAAACTCATCATCACCAAACAGCTGAGCCATCCCAAGATCCTCACTGTCTTGAGCAATAAACTCATCCACATAAACATTAACTTCACTAAACTGATCCTCTAACAAAACCTGCTTGTCTTGAAAGAGAAACTCCAAACAAAAACCACCATCTGCAAAGCAAACATCCTCTAAAACAACATTCGTATGACTTCCGGTCACATATGCACTATCCTTCATAACATCATTAGCAACATGCATATCATCAACACCTTGAACACTATCAAACAAACATGGCAAAGCATTCATAGAAGCATCATAACCATCACCCATGGCATCTCCTTCGTCATTTTCCCTCTTACGTATTTCCTCTACCTGTGCCTCATTATTCTGGCATTTTGCAATGTAGGCATGAACAGATTGAGAATCCACAAGTTCTTCCCAGCCAGTATCAAGACGTATACAGTCTCCTGCCTCATGCAAAGCCTGCTTAGACACCTCTGACGCAATTAGCTCCATCGTTGATGGCCAAAAATCTTCATTCTCATAGTCTTCATCCTTCTCAGATTCCTGCATTGATTGACTGGCCTTTAACCCATAGGTTGCTGCCTCAACCATAGAGATGGCATGGCTGGCAGCCATATCTTCAACCAACTTTTTCATCCTTCCTTTCCCAAAGTTTGTGCTTAACGGAAGACCAGTCTCTGTAAGGTGGATTTTTCCATCTTTGAAAAATACAAGTTGGTTTCTGAGGGCTTCCTTATAGCTGGCACAGTCTTTCTTTGCATGTTCTGGGTCATCACACCATATACATTTGAATGTAAACCCTTCCTTGCTTTGAGGCTTTTGCATAGAAGCCTGCCCTAATGGTAGCCCTTTTTCCTCAATCCTGGACATCTTCAAATTTAGGTCTCGTATGCCCTTAATAAGCTCATCCATCGGCCCTTCTACCTTTGGAATTGCAGCAGCAGCAGGTTTTGGTAGATTCTCAGGGGTAACAGTTATAGGAGTTGCCGAGCTCATCACCATTTTATCCCTCCTTCGCTGCCGCTTTGCTAGCATGGTGACCGCATCCTCGACATCATTCCAATCATTCTTTAGCCCATGCTCTGTATCCTTATCCTCAAGGAGAATTTCCAGTTTTTCTTGGAGATCTTCCCTAGCTGCTTGTAAGAAGAGCTCTGTTTTTTTCCTGTCTAAGGTTGTGCGCTCTATCCTTGACAGCTGGGCATAGCGCTTCTCAAACTCTCTTAGCAACTCTGTGGCAAAAATTCCAATTTTGGGTTTTGTAACCCACTCCAAGAAAGTTCGTTTGGTCATCCGCTCGGAATCCTCCATGAAATAATCATCCTTCAAAGCAAACTTGAACTCCTCCCAATTTTTGCCACCATGTGCTGCCTGTAGTCCTCTTATGCGCTCTCTTATTTCGGGAACACATACCAGCTCAAAGCTTCGAACCATATCCTCCTCAGTCACCCTGTTTAGCTCCATTTCCTTTGTATAATTGCGCAGGTACTTTGTGATGTCTTTACCATCAAATTGATCCACCTTTTTCACGATTGACCGTAGTGCTTTAGTCGTGGAAATTTGCCCCCTCTCAGCTGCTTGCTGCTGCTGCATATACATAGTAAACATCTGAAACATTTGCATAACCCCGAGGTCAAAATGAACCCCCTATCCCTCAGGATTCTCAGCCATAGCTTGCACTGTGTATTTCACCACTAACTCTCACCCCAGCAGTTTCACGTCAGGTTCACCAAAGCTGTCGTGACGTGGGCGGTATCACTGGGCAAGTGTGCGAGACTTCTGGCTATGAGAGTAGCTTCAAATCCCAGCAAGGAAACAGAATATATATCTCTTCAAGGGGAACCACCAGCAGAAGCTTTTCAATTTAGACAGATGGGTACAAGCTTGCCAGGTCACCAACACATGGCCTCATCAATGCAATCATGTAGTATATCATTTTGGAAAAGAGTTTTGTGAAGACCAGAGACAAGTAGTGCACACGAGCCACCAAAATACAACACCTATGGTATTTTAGCCTCTCTTCGAAGATCAAAAGGATAGGGCACCCAATCTGCCTAACAACCACATTTAATTCATTTGGAAAGCACCATTACCACCACAGCAGATTCAGCCCGCTCACAGCTTACACCCAATATGGCCAAGTCTCCTTTGTTTTTGGTCTACAGATCGATCTTAGACACGGCTCCCAGCAGCGTATCTCCTTTCTCCTAAGGTTGTCATAGTTTCTTCACCCCCATGATCACACCAAGGTCTTAAACGCATGCAGCAATCTCTTCATAGACACGAGCTCATCACCACTAATAGGATGAATGGCTCCAAGCAGCGTATCCTCAAGGAAAATTCTGATAGAGTTTCCCCGCAAACCACCACAATAGCCCCTATATGCCTGACAACCACCTTGGAAATGTTTTCTACATAACAATAGCTACAGGCTGCTCGCAGCTTTCCAAGGAAACGAGCCTAATAACCATCAAACTAAAAGCTCAACAACAGAATACTGTCACCTTTAGTTACCAGCTCCAGCGGCGTCCTTTGTCGTCAGTACCTCTCTCAGTTGCCGCCACCTTGCACACACAGAGACCGCTCCCTCTTTTCTTCACAACGCGGCTGTGTCCCTCTCTGCTGCCGGTAGCCTCTGCACTGTAGCAAACTCCCAGCCCCTCCCAGGCGACTTCTCTTAACTGGTTTAGCTACAGGTTTCTTCTCTCTCTATTCTAGTACAAGCTCCCACCGCCTTCTTCTCTGCCTCTATGATTCTTCTACACTCTAACACTGCCTCCTCCACCCCTTCGCACGATCACCCCTTCTCTGGTCCTCCACCGGCAGTATTCCCCAGCCCGGCTCTTCGTACCCCCAGGCGGCCACGCGTCACCCCTTCTCTCCCTATTCTCGTACCAGCTTCCACCTCTCGTTCCTTGTGGATATTTGCGCCGTGTGCCTCTCTGGATCTCGATGTGCTTACTATTCTTATTTGCACATATGCGCTGCTACGTTGACTTTAGCAACTTGGGATCCACTTCACACACCAATATACATACACACCATCCTACTATACCTCAAGTTTTGGATGGGCCATGGATTCACCACACATTTAGCCCACCCCATGGATCAAACACATTCATGTGTTTGATATCTCCTTTTTCTTCAAACCTCTCTCTCCACCACCCACTTTATAACATTATATACAATATCAACATCATAACCCATTATCACATTTCCCTCTTGGATCAAAAGGGATCAACACCCTTTTCCATAACCATCAAACTGCACCCACGACCTTCCAAAAACAATGTTGCCCACAACCTTTGAATCATTAGCATCATTATTACCAAGAGACGGCCATTCCAGATTGGTGCCCTGCATTTAGCAACCACCCGCACACCACACTCATGTACTGAGGCTTCGAGACCTGGCTCAACTTCAGCTTGTCTTATTGAACCTCATTTACAATATGAACATATGTACATGGGCATCATATAATGACTCAAGTCATGGCACTTAATCCCATGCATCTGAATTTGTATTTAATGGCCTCACATGCATGGTTTCACACCATAGACGTGCCATGGCACGACAGCGGGCTGTCAAGTAGGAAAGAAACTTGATACAGGGTCTAGGTGTGCTAAGATAACTTGAGGGGAGGTGTGCTAGGCACTAGTCGCGGACTATCAAGTAAGGGGAGGCAAACTTGGTATAGGGTCTAGGTGTACAGAGTATTCACTTGAGGGGAGGTGTTGAAAATACAAGTGAATAGGGTGTGTGCGGGAACAAGTCCTTGGTTAGAGGCTGTAAAAGAGAAGATGTAAATGTGAAAGAACCTGTGAAAAGGAGAGAAGAATCTACTGGGAGAGAATAAAGGGTAGCATGAGAGAATTTAGGAAGTGTGGAGTTATTCTGGGAGATATTCAGGGAAAAGAGAAGAGTTGGAGAGAATCAAGCAAGAGTTGGAGAGAATCAAGCAAGAGGTGGAGATATTCTGGGAGTGAATCATGGAGAAATCAATGGGATTAGATGCTTGATGTAAACTCTATAAATTGAGGCATAGCCCTAATGAGAATTTGCTGGTTTTTGAGTATCCATGCCTACATTAATCTATTTGCTAATTATCCACTAATTACATCTTAATTATTTACTAATCACTTTGTTAATGATGTGGATTCTAGTGTTTGATCCACCATAGCTCATCACAATGCTCAAATTTCAACAAAGAATAGCCAGAGGACATTTTGTTGGAAAAATTATAGCTCGCAAGGTGCTTCAAGAAGAACTATGGTGGCCCATGTTATTTGGGGGTGCCATGGAGTTTGTAAAGAGATGCGAGGAGTGCCAAAGATTCGCTATTCCACAATAAAAAGACAGGATGCCACTCACCCCTATGAATGTAAGACAACCTTTTGAGAAGTGGGATATTGATTTTGTTGGACCCATTAGTCCAGTTGGGCATCCATCACAAAACCGATATGTGATTATGGCCACAGACTATTTCACAAAATGGACAGAGGCAAGAGCCTCTAAATGAGCTGATGCACGAATGACGGCTAAGTTCCTATATGAACAAATCATTTCTAGATTCAGCTACTCATTGAAATTAGTCAGTGATCAAGGTTCACATTTCATTAATGAGGTGATTGATCACTTACTTGCTAGATTCATTATAGTCCACCGAAAGTCATCACCTTATTATCCATAGGCAAATGGTCAAGCAGAGAGTACAAGTAAGATATTGTGTACTATCTTTATGAAAACATTAGAAGCAAGCCGCACGGATTGGGAACATAAGATGACTGTAGCTTTATGGGCATATCAAACATCATATAAGTAGCGACGGGATATACTCCCTTTTGTCTAGCTTATGGCGTTGAGGTAGTGATGGTGCCTATACTCAGTGCCAAGCCTACGGGTTGTGGTTCAAGAAAGGCTAACTCAAAATGCATTAGCCGAAAGATTAATTGATTTAGAGAAACTTTAAGAAACTCGGTTAATTGCATCACACGAGCTTATGGTAAAGAAATTTTGAAGAAAGCATTGGTTTGACCATAACGTGAAACAAAAGGAACCAGAAATGGGGGACTTAGTCCTCATATATGGTGTTGCAAGCACCAGGAAAAAGAAACTCAAGTACAGAGAGTTGCGACCATTTGCAGTCTTCGAAATCACCCCTCAAGGGTCAATCCAAATTGAAACTATCAAGGGTGTACAAATGGAAGGGTTAATGGAAAAAAAATTAAGAAATATTATGGACCACTGACCCAAGAGATGCTCATGTAAGAGCATCTACGAAACAAAAGAAAGAGCTAGCCAAGGAAACAATTAAGCAAGCTCAAGACGAAGCCAAGGCATGGGAAGCCAAGGCCAAACAAAGACTAGAGGAGAGAATATTGCATGTGAACATGGCTTCATTAACCCTCCTTGTTGAGGATGACCTGGACATTGAGCCAGGCATGACTTAGTGTAAAAGTCTCTACAGCTGAAAGTCATGCAACGAGCATTGCATTAATTAATACGGGATCAAGTCATAACTTGATCTCTTTATGAAACAAGGAAAGCACTAGACAAACCTCACCTTGAGGCTACCAATGGCACAAGTCCAAAGTGTACATTTGTCTACTACCAAAGCTATGGGATTTTTAAATGTTAATATTTCCATCACCCCTTGGTTGGTAAGGGATCTGCCATGCCTGCAAGATCTATGGAAGAAGAGATGATCCTTGGATGACCCTAGATTTGTGCATGTAATTGTAATATCTAGTGGGAAAAGAGGGCAACACAACTCAAGGAGGACAAGGATACCATTACCGTGCCATTATGGAGTCCCTTCAATGAAGGTAAACGGGCAATGAGGAATGACACGAAATCACCAACGCCACGACAACCAACTATCATACCAAAAGAGGCGTCAACGTCACAGCCCCTAGACAAAAAATAGTTAAAGAATCGAGTTATTCAGTAGTGGGTTCCTAAGGACCAACTTTGAGCCCAGGGATACTATGATGCGAAAGGAGTAGCCAAGGCATTAGGGCAAAAAATTCAAGATACGAACAAAGGAAAGAGAAGCCCATCCATACATAGCAAATAGTATTCCAAGTAGAGTCACCACCCATAAAATGCTCAAAAGCAATGGGTTAGGAAGGATTTGCTGGCTGCACATGGGGTATTACGATGGCAATACATCATTATGGGTGCCCAAATCCTACCCAAGTTCCAATACTACTCGCACTTTCAGAAGTTCGCGAAAGGATCATGACGGCAAAGAGGACCAATTTATATTTAAAGCAAAGAGGACCAATTTACATTTAAAGCACATGTGTTAAGAAGACCCAAAAATTGGTTTGGGAAAAGAAGCCTAGTCAACCTTCCAAATAGAAAGGAGAAACATTGCCAACTCCACCTACCTAGGTGAACGAACTAAGCAAGGTTAAGGAGAAAGGAAAGAAGGTGTGCACCCACAGTCACAAGGCACACAATAGGTTCAACAAGAATTAGTGGATGCACTCTTTGGTTGGATGGATAGAGAACTCAAACACTCCCACTTTGATCAAGAGGTTACAAACAACAACTTCCCACAAAGGCCAAGGTACCCAATTGGTTTCCATGGCAATAAGCAGAGAAGTAGTACAAAAGGTATCAATTACTCAACAATGGGCACAAGGTAAAAGTGTATTTAACCCTTCTCTTAATGCATGATATGTGGTGGGATTGAGTGCTTGAGCATAAAGCAAGCATGAGTACATTAAGCCATCTCACAGCCTAACTAACTCATGTGTTAAGCCATCTCATGGCCTAACCATCTCATGCGTTAAACCATCTCACGGCTTAAAACCTTGCAACTTCACGGATTAAGATCCTGCACTCTCAGACTGAAACCTTCTAGCGTGAATCCTCACATATTCTACACCTTGTTATTTCTCACCCCACTAACACCCTTCTCATCAATATAACACACACCCACATGCCAAATTTTTCACCAAAAAAAGGGGACCACATGCTCTCACCAATCATTATGACTGACATTCTTATATCAATGTTACAGATGTCGTCCTACATGACCCTAGAACTGGAAGTCAAGGAGACTCTCGCAATCACCCAGATAAGTACAACAGGTTCACCTGTGGACAAAAGGAAAAGAGCAGCAAGAGGTCCAAAGATCAGCTATCTAGGGCAGTATTCACAAGTGTACAAGGGCTCCATTATTAGCAAGGGTGTCCAAACAGTACACGGCAAGATAGCCTTACAATACCACATCCCGAAATGTCTACATATTTTCGAGGAATCAGATGTTAAGGAGAAGCTAGAGAAGGTTGGGCTGGGATGGGATGAATGTGTGATTTTCTTCCTTGCACAATCAACACGGAGTTATGTGTGGAGTACTTGAAATCAAACATGGCCACTAAAAGGGGATAGGTAACAACGGCAAATGGCACAACTAAATAGGTTCTCCTCTTCGAAGAATTAATCTGTGAAGCTTTGCAGTTGCCACCACCAATCAAAATACTTACAACTTTGAAAAGATGTCCTTGGATGCAATACTTAAAAACAGTTCATACAATTCAAATGAGGTAGAGTATGAGAATATCAAAGATGAACTAACGGAAAGAGCCTGCTGTGCAATGTCCTTAATTATGCAGGTCAAGCCAGAGTGCCTCTAAACAAAATAGCTAAAGTACATGAGGAGAAAGAAGACGACTGGGCTTGGTACATTCACAGAGAAATGGAGAACTACCTGAAGGTGCACCAATCCAAAGTATGCAATCCGTACTTACTTACTAAGGTGTTGAGTCATGCAGCAAATCTTTTGATTCTAGAAAACATGCTAGAAGAACAGGGACAACAAGCAGTGCAGGTAGAGACACCCGTACTTACCTTTGGAGAGCTGCAAGAAGAGAGCAGGCAGTGTTAAAAGATACAAAAGAGATTATGAAGAAGAGAAAAAGAACAAAAATAGATAAAAAGATGAGGGGGATCATTCCAGGAGTTGCTGAGGAGTCTGAATGCTTGGAAGCAGAGTTGGCTCAAGACATCGCCTCTTTCCAACAAGTGGTGGAACACCAAGAAGCACGAGGGATTTGCCTTTCATAAATACCAATACGCACAACCTCCGAAATGCCTCATCAAACACCCCCTCCTAGTCCAGCTCATATCATTTTCAAAAACCTATCACCACTTCATAATTCTATTATATTATATCAGAATGCATCAGTAGAGATTGGTGTAGAGAAAGCCCCGAGAAAAGAGGTGCTATAAGAAGATGTGCACCACAAAAATGAAGAGGCAACTTCAGCACCTCTGGAGGTCCTAGACAAAAGACAGCAGGAAGCAGACGAACCGAAGAAGCAACAAGCCCAAGCAAGCAAAGGCTAGATGATGCAGATAATATCTTCGTCAATTCATTCTTACATAATCTAGATTACGAACGCTTTCTCAAAGAGACTGTTGAGGGCTTGGATAGTTTGCTACAATTACCACTTTGTGAATTAGAAGGTGTAGTTGCAACAAGTGCTTCCATCTAGGAACAGGAAAAGAGGGTATGGCACTGCCAGTTATTAAACCACTCACATGCTTAGTGATCCAAATGCTACATTGTGGAGATAAGTCCTAGAAGAAAATGACCAGGTGCAACAGATAATATCTTCGTCAAATCATTCTTACATAATCTAGATTACGAACGCTTTCTCAAAGAGACTGTTGAGGGCTTGGATAGTTTGCTACAATTACCACTCTGTGAATTAGAAGGTGTAGCTGCAACAAGTCCTTCCATCTAGGAACAGGAAAAGAGGGTATGGCACTGCCAGTTATTAAACCACTCACATGCTTAGTGATCCAAATGCTACATTGTGGAGATAAGTCCTAGAAGAAAATGACCAGATGCAACAGATAATATCTTCGTCAATTCATTCTTACATAATCTAGATTACGAACGCTTTCTCAAAGAGACTTTTGAGGGCTTGGATAGTTTGCTACAATTACCACTCTGTGAATTAGAAGGTGTAGCTGCAACAAGTGCTTCCATCTAGGAATAGGAAAAGAGGGTATGGCACTGCCAGTTATTAAACCACTCACATGCTTAGTGATCCAAATGCTACATTGTGGAGATAAGTCCTAGAAGAAAATGACTAGGTGAAAATGCTCCAAGAACAAACGACGGAAGTTGTAGCTACACATAAACATTCTCAAAGGCTTAAAGCTTGTAGACATTAGAAGAACTCGGAGCTCATTTTGGGGCCCTGTAAGAAATTCACTATTTTCTTATTTATCTTGCTCTTAAACTACGTAAAATAGTCACAACAGGTCCAAAACCGTCAGTTTGAGGCAATAAATATACTGTTGCTCACAAACAACGAGGTCTTATCATTAAAAGCTTTGAGAAGATACCTTTTTCATAGGTTTGGCTCACACGTATGAACAATTCTTTTGTCAGTATTACATAACTAATCTCTCTCATTTTGAATTTAAAGATGTTTAGCGCCTTCTTCAACTCTCAAACAAAACAATATATAGTAAGAAAGAATACATCGCATTGTTGCGAAACATGGCAGAAGGAGAAACCAGTAGGAAACGACTTCATCATTTCCATGTCGACTTGGAACAACAGTATGCACCGATATTAAAGCGCCAAAAGAGTTTGCATCTATGCACTGAGCAAAGAGACATGCTGCGGAAAGGAGGTTTGTAGCATATAGACTTGTGGTGTGATGGAGGCATCTATCCAACATGCATCATTAGAAATTAAACACCTCCATTCTCTAATCCAACAACTCTATTGAAGTTTGTAGGCAATGGAGTAAATGGATTGTATGGATACATCTCAGCTCAATGTGCTAATGCAAATATGTACAAGAATTTATATCTACGAGAGGAGGCAAGTAGAAGGCAAGATAAGATAGAGTGTGTGGCATTGAAGCAACTTCTAGAAAATGAGAAGGAAGAACATAAAAAGACAAAGGCAATGCTACTGAAAGCGAGGAGAAAAGGCACTGTACTAGGAGAGAGACTACAGAATAGAAAAATCAGGAACATTGCAGAGTTGAAGGCTGGCTCTGGAGGATGTAAGCGCAGAATTCAAAAAGAAAGGTATGACGATATCTTATTGTTAACTTCCATTAATGAGCATCCAAATTGTTTAAACGAATGAAGTTCCAAAAAATTTCAATGTAAAGTCAATGAACTTTTAAAGGTGAGTTATAACTATCTCATTGTATAATTGTAGAGTGTTTCTTTCTTGTTGTAGGGAAATTTTAAGGCTTGGTGAAGTAAATGAAAATTCCAATCTTGTTCCAGTGAAGCAAATAAAAGGTTTAGTCTCTAAAGTTGTCGTACAGAGCTTGATAGATGAAAAAAAGTTCAAAAGGGTGAAACGTGATGCTGTCGAAAAGTTTATATCAGAAAGTAGAGTTGATGTCGAAAAAATTCAAGAAGCCCTAGATATGAGTGGGGTGAGTAGAAAAGGATATGCTTCAATCTTTAACATTGTTTCTTCTACTCTCAAAGATCATCAGATAAAATGTGTATTGTTACCCACCCCAGCAGAAGCAGTGTGGCACCAAAGAGGTCTTCTAAATATGGAAATAGATGACTTCATTGGACAATATTTACATATCAAAAATGTATATGAAGGGGCCAAAGGAAGGACTGTATATGATCCTTTGAATAATATTTTTGTGGACCTGCAACAATTACAGAGAAGAATGGTGAAGTTTTATAACATCACTTGAGGAATGTAAAGGATTTTTAAAGTTTGTTGTTAAGCTTGACGAATGTGAAATTGTAAAGGAAAAGAAGATAGAAAGAGTGACTATTACCTTGATGAATCGGGCACTTGATCCATCAATCACAAAGACCAGTTCAAAGTACTTTAGCGTTCAATCAAAAAAACATGTATGGTGGTTGGGATCATTTGAGGTATGGATTTTCTTATTTTGGTGTTAGTATTTGTTGAATATACATGTATATTTTTTAATAAACTTCTACCATATATCATTCTATTGTAATGGCAGGTGAAGACAGAGGACCATGAAACACTTAACTGGGTTTTTCACCAGAGCAGATAGATATACCCTCAACTGTAAGGAGTCAAATTTTAGGGGGTCATCTTCATGTTCCAGGCAAAGGTGATTTTTGAGTAGAATGGCATATGGCAGGTGATCTTAAGACATTGAAGTGTATGTACAATATCAATAAAGGGGGTAACTCCAAATCTCCTTTCTTGTATTGTAAACAACCAGCCCATGTCTTGGATTTCAAATGGTGGAGAAGAGCACCCAATAGGGACAAGGAAGATCCAAATTTTTAAGCAGTTCTTAATATTCCATTATGCAATGTTCACATTTGCACATTGCATGATTGCATGCATTGTGTAGAATTATTGAGAAACTTGTTTTTCTATATATTGGATTTGCCTGGAAACTTCGGCCTGAGGTGAAAAGAAAAGAGGCAATACAATCATTGGAAGCGGTATTATCAGAAATTGGTCTACATAGTGGAGATGTTCATATAACAAAAGATCTTAAGAAATCTACAAATGGTAAAGAGGTACCTATCAAGCCATCCATTGGTGGAGTAAAGGCCCGAAGGTTTTTATCACACGTCCACAAAATACAACAAGAAAAGGGGGTAGACAATCACAATATGTATCCAGAATAAAATACAGTGTGTGGAAGCAAGTCCACAATGCAGTAAAAGATCATCAGGCAGATGGGATGGCACGAGCTGTGAAGCATGAGGTGTGGAAATTGTTGGACAATCTATTTGTTTATTGTGACAAAGTTTCTTGGAACAAAAATGATCAATAGGCATTTCAGAAAGAGGTTAAGAATTTCAGAAAGGCAATGAAGGAAGCATGGACAATCTGCAACATAACCCATTACATGGTGACAACACTAACTTCCACCCAATTGTTCAATTTTGAGAACAAAATGATTTGTATTTTCTGTGTTTTCTAATGCTAGACTCTTTCTGTGTCCAAACAGCATATTATCTACAACCATCTTCTACTCTTTGTAAAAAAGTATGGATGCCTTGCAATCTGGTCTACACAAGGAATGGAAAAATCACACTACATGGCCCGTAATTCTTTCTTTAGACATACACAACATTTTGGAGGAAAATAAAAAGGCAACAGCTTAAAGGAAGTGTTTTAATGGTTTTATCGAGGCGTACTTCAAAAGATCGAAACAAAGAGAAAGGTCAATGCATCTCAAGTCAAGATAGCCTTTCAAGTAGCTCAGAAGCAGATAAGATAGAAAATTTTAGAGAGTTCGAATGCAGCAGAGAGACATGCTGAATGGAGAAAATCAAAGATCTTTGTAGATCACAAATGGGTGGATAGAATACAAGTGTAAATATTGTGTACCTCATAATCTCATAATTGAAAACACTTCTCAAATTTTGATGCATAGAAATACAGAATGTGTGTTTACAATTCCTTTGTAGTGGATCCAGAAGAATACAAGTGTAAAAATTGTGTACCGCATAATTGAAAACAGTTCTCAAATTTTGATGCATAGAAAATACAGAATACAAAAGATACAGCAGAAATAAATTGTTGTTCTAAAGCTAAATATACAATGACAATTATCTTATAGCTAATGGCCTTAGGGTTTCTCCCAAGTCTACCAATGGGAACCCTCCCTTTCACTTCACTTGGAGACTTCTTTTTCTTCAATGACACCACAGTGCTTTGAGATCTAGGCTTGTTTTGGTGAGGTTGGTTCTCGAGCACTTTCTCCTTCCTCCAATTTCTTTGGTGATCCCAATAGTGTTGGCTCTCGGTTCCGTATAAGTTTGTGCTTGCCATAAAGCTCGAGATTGAGAGGATTCTTTACACCATCAGTGAGCGCATAGGCAGTATATGATAAAAAATATCCTGCTCTAGAGCACTGTTTTCCGGAATAATAACCAAAAATATGTAAGGCAGACCTCTTCTCTATCAATATCACTTTGTCTGCAGACCATGAGAGGGAATGGCCACCCACCAGGGCCTCTGACATACACTTGAAAAAAAGAATTATTGCTTCCCCATTGTTGCTCATTGTCCCATGGTATATTAACAATTTGGCATTACATAAGTCTGCAAGGAAATGGGAAAGACTTGACAGTTTACCCAAGCCAACAACTCTGCTTCCTTTGGACCTCAAGAGGAAGGTTTCATCTTCAATATCTAACTGCATGTAGACAATATTGTTAGATTACCTGAAAAGTCACTAGAACTCAAAAGCAGGGATTGAAATATCACAAAAGTACACCAATAAGATGCCATTACCTTCATATTCTCATCTTGCTCAAGCAAGTTCTCTTTCCACAATGAGATACTATGTCCTGATGTTTGCTCAGAATGATGTGCCAGAGCTGAGCTTCCAGTGAGATTCATACAGGCTTGTACCTCTTTAAAGTCTTCATCATCCACCTCTTGAAAATCACTTGCCTCCTTAAAACACGTAGAAAGTTCCAATGTAGGATTGAACTTGTCTTCTAGGTCCAGCAAGGGATCATCATCTATCATTACTTCCTTGTCCACCTTGCATGATTGAGCTATGAGGCCAAGTCCATAGTCCTCTCTTAGATTGAAAATGCACAATATGTCATTTAGGAAAACATATTCTCTACCTTCTATCTTGAATGATGGAAGGATGGGAACAGCATAACTGGAACTATCAAGCTCAATTTTATCCACTGTAACTGCATCTCTTAAAGTCTCTGATTTCAGAGATATAAGATCAAGTGCTGCAATAGCAGACTTCTCCTCCTCTAGATTAATGCTTTGCTCCTCATCTTGAAGTTCTTCACTTGGCAACTCCTCCTCCTTTTCCTCATATTCTTCCAAGTCATGTTCTTGAGCAGACTTTTCAGAAACACCAAGCTCAACATAATGTAAATAAATGGCAAATGCAAAGCTCTCCTCCAATATCCTATAGCCCCTCTTGTGGAGATTGCAGATACCCTTGAAGCAGCAAGGTAGAACATCAAATCTCCTGTTCAATTGATACCTCAGCTTATCACTTTGGCATAAGTCCTTGATATGCACAAAAGCTTCATCCTTATTCACAATCCTTCCATCAGCTGTCATCTGTCTAAACACCTCAAACTGGTCCTCCAAAAAGTGTTTGTGCTGAGCCACAATGTCAGTCAATTTTAAAGGAGTGTTGAACATCCTGTGGAATGTTGGATACTCCTTTTGGGCATTCGACTTTTGGAGAAACTCAAAAAGCTGTAGGTCTGGTGACTTTTGCTCTTCCAAAAGCTTCCTTGGTTCACCAGATTTGATTACTTCTTTGCTACTAGTACTCTGCCTCTTAGCTGTAATGAAAAATACAATAGCAGAAATAAAAAATAATTCATATTTTCTCATATAAAGAAGAGTAAATTCATATTTTCTCATATAAAGAAGAGTAAATTCAAATATTGCTCACCCGGACTTTCCTCATCTTTGATAGAGTATTTTGACAGGTCCAATGTTCTCTTGGCTGGAGCATTATCCAAAACTGTACATGCACATAAAGATACGCAGAGAGAACAGAGAAAAACATTACACAATATATCGGTAAAGGCTAGAAAATACGAGATATGCATCGATTCTCATACAAAATACTATTGGTTGGAAAATGCAATTTTGACATGTCTTTACAGCCATAACATTGAAATCGCATTTCGTTGTGAAAATTCTTTAAATGCCTTAGAACTCATATACTAGCATAGGTAATTAAGGGAGAGGATATAAAAGAAATTGTGCGAAATCTACTAGAAAACACGATATTCTGTCCCCCTCAAGCAAAACCATCCTATTTCGCGTTTTCCATGAAAACCACCTTTCGATATTGGAACTACTCTACAAGTCGGGGTCCGACAACACAGAATATAAACTATAATGTAGAATTGGGATCAGTTTGAACTATACCTCTTTTTCCTTTTTCCATGCTCTCTGAACAAAAGTGTATGCAAGAGGGCCTTGAATAGGTGTATCAAAGTTGCCTAAAAGGAATACCAAGATGTGGTTTAGGGTTGAAGCAGATGATCTATGTCTCTTTGGTACAAGGCCAACGTAGGGTACGAGGCTAACGCATGAAGAAAAAAGCATTGGAAGGGTGCTTGATGTGAAGGGGATGGTGAAAGTGGTCACTAGATGGTTGGTGTGGAGGAGAACGCAAAAGGACACGATAAAAGAATCTACACAAAAATCAAGGACACATCATCATGACGCACGTGGCAAGTACCGTTGTCACACGTGTGACATTTATAGTGGCACGTGCCACGCGAGCGTGAATTCCGAGGCATAAAGTATACAATACTTGCCCTCCTCACATGTCTGTTCAGTACAACATCTCCTCCACAAAAAGGTGTCCATCGAATGAAGGATAGCATTCAGCATGGCATTCTCCGACTGAAAGGTACCATCGTCATATCCCTAGCTCAACCAAAGTCAAGTGCAGAGCCTCCTGAAAGGATTGTACCATCTGAGAGGGTATACTCTTGCAAAACTGAAACCCTGTTATTTTATTCCTTATATATATTTGATGATGAATACACAAGTCTAAAAGAATCTTTTCAGAAAATGAAGAACATATAAGTTTCGTTGTTGGATCACTTTTTTGTCGGGAAACGCGATTTTGATGTGAAAATCGCGTTTGATTGCAAATTTTGGCTTTAAGCTTTTCCATTCTTTCAGCTCAAAATCATGTATCATAATACATCACTATGGAATAAAATGGAATAATTTGTGATTAAATAGCACTAATGTTTTAGTGGGAAAATGCGATATGAACCTATTTTCCATCAAATGTTCTGAAATCGCGTTTTCTAGAAATACTCTTCCTTTGACATGCTATCTTAAGGAGAAGGCAGATTCCGATCTATTCCATAGCTTACTTGATTCTAATGACATATGGAATTTCCTGTTCCATGATAGTTCTCATTATTGTACCTATTTATGAGTGGAAGCTTACCTTATGGATGTCATCTTTGAGGTTAATTGATTAATTATTTTGCTTATTACTCTTTCAGTTCGGATGGCAAGAACAAAGGAAACTGTAAGGAGAAAGGGAAGTGGGCCTAACTTGGTAGTGGCTGGAGGTCAAAGTCCCTCAAAGGGGAGGTCAAAGTCCTCCAAGAAGGGCAAGCCCATGCACATGCTCCAGGTATGCCAGAAGAAGAGAATCAATCAGGGAGCCAATATTCTCAGGGAGATCAGGAAGGCACAAAAGGCTGTAGGCTTCGCAATGCCCATGGCTCCTTTCTAGAGACTTGTGAGGCAAGTATTATGTGACTATTGGGGTGTAGGATTCAGGTGGTGTAGGACAGGCCTTCTCACCCTACAAGAGGCAGCATAAGATTTTCTCATAGAGTTTTTCCAGGATACCATGCTAGTTGCTGCCCATGCACATAGGGTGACAATAATGAAAAAGGATATCAACACATTAGTGAGAGTAAGGTACAGATATGATAAAATTATGAATGCAAAAGACTGGGATGATATTAAGATGAGAGACATCTTATTGATACCACCAAGTAGGAAGCACTCTAAGGATGAGGTGAAGATAGAAGAGGTCACACACAACTATGAGACTAGAGGGAAGTCAGCCTATGAGGATTTAATGAAACAATAAGTGAAGGATTCATGTTCGAACCTAGAGTCAGAAACACTTGTTAAGGAGTTGAAGATACAGGAGAGGCTTCTGGAATTGGGGCCCAAAATTAAAATAAAATTAGAGACCATTGATTTTGATATGGCTGATTTGGAGTTCAGGCTCACTAGAGACTGTATAAAAGCTCTTTCCCAAAGGAAGTCGTACCTGACAGATACTCTCATCCTGGCTACTCTCTAGTGAGTGTTTTCCAAGATTATTTTTTCTACAAAAGTATCAATCCTATTCAATCTCAAACTGAGTCTTTGAGTCTTTTCTTGTGCAGCATGTTCAAGAGCAAATTGCATCCTGGGGTTATGCACAGGATCTTCATCACTGATCCAGGAATCTCTTTCAAGCTCAGAGATCACACAGAGAGCAGTGCAGACATTGCAAAATGGTTCAATTACTGCAATTTTGAAGTAGTTGATGTCATCTTCCTACCATACCACTCCAAGTAAGTACACCTAGATTTTAGATTTTATGGTACTTTGCTTTTTGGTTCCTTTATCTTTCTGGTCCTTATATTATTCTTCTTTTTGTAGCTCTCATTGGATTTTTGTTTCCATTGACCTTGAACAAAAGAGATGTTATACATTTAACTCTCTTCAGGGTACCCACCAGGAGCTAAGCCTGTAAGTCTTATCCTTAATGTATTCTCATGAAAGTTTGGAGTATGGAGGATGCTAATATCAAAGAAATTTGACAGTTCTCACATTTCCTTTGGTATTGTAGTGTCTTGAAAAGACTTTTTGATGCCCTGGACTTATGTCCCCAAATATAAATTTACTCAACCTTATTGAACCAATTGCACTGTAGGTTTGTGGAAGAACACCAATCTTATTTTATCTTCTGTATAGAGAACTGTTTATCTTTATTTAAATTCTCATAATTTATTTACAGACACCACAACAATCAGACCCATATTCTTGTGGATGGAGATTACTTATAACAGCTAAATACATGTTGGACTCCTACTTTGGAGAGAAGCAGCTTGAGTTTGTAAGTCAAAAGATTTACAATCATCAAATTTTTTAACATAAATGCAGTCAGTTTCTGAAAATAAAATTTTCTTTATTGCAGATGCAAGAAGATAGTTTTGGCTCTGACTATGTCTATAGTTTCAGAGCCAATACAATTTTGAGGTTGCTATATGACTTGCTTCTCCTATTCCTGAATCTCCTCCAATTCTAAACGAGCCAATATCCCCTTCCAATATTGATGTAGAAGTGATTACTGAGCAGAAAGATGATTTGAAATCTTTCAATCTAAATGATAACATTCTTGATGGGTTCCATAAAGTTCAGGAGCAACCTTCCAAAGTGCCTGAGGAGATGAAAATGGAAGATGAGCCTCTCCCATGAAATATGAAGTCTTTGGATGTAACTGAGGAGCAAAAGGAGAAGCCAAGGGAGAGCCATATCGACAAGGAGCCTTTGTCTGAGTCTTTGGACCAAAGCCAGGCTCAGCCTGAGCTAGAAACCCAAATATAGAATTATTTGTACATCTGTAGATATACCCTCCTCTGTACATCTGAGAACAACAACAGTAAATGCAAAGATAAATGCAATTACTTTTTCTCTATGGATCACTTCTTGGTTTGAAAATGGAAAGATAAATGCAATTACTTTTTCTCTATGGATCACTTCTTGGTTTGAAAATGTTAAGAATTCTATAATGCTTTCTTTTCGAAACGATGGTTTTTGTTAATGCGTGAATTCATTGAATAAAGGCTATGTCTCTTTTTATTGGATATACTGCTGGTTTATTGCTAACATGCAGGTACAGCTTCTCCCCCCCTTAGCTAACTCCGTGCTTGCCTGTGTAGCCGGGCGGAGGATATAGCGAGGCCGAGAGTCGGCCCAGGGCAATCCCCTCCTATGCCACTGGGAATTGGTTTTCACCACCAGGGTGATGTATATATGCTGCCTAGTTCTGTGGGTCCAGGCTAGTGCGGTGACTTAACCCCCACCTCATGAGGAGACGTCCCCTCCGAAGAGCGAGAGGGTTTGGTACAAGCGTTAGTACCTAAGGGGGTGACAGGACGGCTTGGCCCTCATCGGCTGGCTGACGACGAGGGGAGACGGTCCGTGAGGTTTACCCAGCTGGTTGAGGCTGGAAGATCAAATTCTAGATCATCGATGTGGTTGTGGATGTGGATGTGGTTGTGATTATGGTTATGGTTTGGACATGAAGTTTGGATTGGAATATCGGCCCGGTTTCAGGGTCTTTGTAAATATTTTTCACTGTAAGTATGTTCGTTGATTTCAATGTTGTGTTAACAAAGATTTTCTTTAAGGAATCAAGTGTAATTAATTAACAAAGGAATTTGTTTTTAAGTGTTTCACAGTGTGGTAGGACTTAATTAGAAAATAATTGAACGGGTGAGTGCGTGGAAAGTGGGAGAATGGATGCCCTGACGGTACCATTCTAAGGATGGGTGGACCCGATCAGTCGGGTAGCTTTCTACTAGTCGTAACTTACGATACTTAGGGAATAGTAGAGTCACGAACAAGACTTGTTTTAGGGGACCGAGCCAGCGGCCGTGCCTCTTGAAATACGGGGGAAAAAGGCGTTGGCTTCCTTGAACCAAGTGTGGGTCTTGTTCCATCTCCACGCACATTCCGTGCTGGAGGTTAGAATTTCCTTTAGGATGACTACGCTTCCCCTGCGAGATAGAATTAGGTCCGTCCGTTTGCTCGTAACCTCGTATTTCTACGAGATCGAGGTGTCGTCAATCGGAAAATAACACGAGACTTAACTGCCTATCAAAAGGATTCCCTCGCCCTACGGGTCGGGGGCCTTACACGTGGTATCAGAGCAGGTTTAGACTTGGGAGATTTTATATTGTATTCTCTTGTTGCTCTAGGAATTCTTGTTAGACTAATCTAGTTACGGCTGGATGCAGGAGGACGAGATGGATCCCTATTCTCGCTTCCTGGTATTCCAATGCATGTTCATGACTGCTTGTCGCTCTTCCGAATTCGAGTTCCGTGACACTATGATGCACATTGTAGACAAGCTAACCCTTCCTCTTTACACTCGCATCGAAAGGGGATGGAACAGAACTGAGTATTGGCATCGTCGATCTACCTATTTCATCATTCGAGCTAAGCACGTCGGCAATCTCACCAACGACTTGAGGCGGATATGCCGAGATGTTGCGGATGGTTCGCCTGTTCTGGTTTATTGGCACTCCTCGTAACACTTACGTCACTATCGATGGGAATCGCATGTTGCAGAATCGATGGGTTTATGATAGGGTGACTCAAGTTGTATCCCCTGATAGAGTAGCCGTTACCCGTCTTTCTAGACGAGGTTTACCTCCCCTACCAGAGACTTATCGAGTTCTTGAAACCATGGGAGAACCCCCCTACTTTTTCAATGCTACCACCGCAGATCTTTTTTAGGTTCCCTAGAGGACTACCATGTAAATAAATAAGATTGGATTTAGTCCAATCCTTGTAAATGGCTTGGTTTACTTGTAAATATTAAAGCTTGGAATAAAAGATTTTGATTTTCACACTCATTGTCTTATGTTTATTAAATCGCCTAAGTGACATGATTCTAAATTTAGCTTCATATTGATAACCAGGATCGTCAACTTCTTGCTCCCAATGCATTATATACAGATACACAGGAGAAGAAGCTTCTCCTCAAACAAATGCAACCTCCCTCATTTAATGGGGCAGGTTCAAAGATTGAAAGGGATGCAGAAGTTTGGATAGAAGCCATGGACGATTACTTTTCGGCTGCTGGTACAGGAATTGGGAATCAATCTATGCTTGCCAGATTCCGTCTTACCGGGGACGCCAAACTTTGGTGGAAACAATGGTGCCGAGATAAGGGCGTCACTGAAGATACCCAAACCTGGAGTGACATTAAGCAAGCTGTAAAGGGCCGTTATCTTCCCCCATCTCATGAATCTATTAAGATGAACGAGTTCTTCAGCCTCAAGTAGCTTAGCTTAACCTTGGAGGAATACTACTCAAAATTTGTCACACTTGGCAAATATGCTCCACCTATGTCGATCACTCAACAAGTAGCCCGATTTTGCCAAGGGCTGAATGAACCTTTGGATTCTTGCCTTGAAGCAATGAGGCCAACTACCTTGCAAGATGCTCTTACCCGAGCCAAACCTCTGGCTAAAGAAGTAAAGAGTGGTCAAGCAAAGAAGAGAGTCTATCCTAAGTCTAACCCAAGGGGGCGCCTTCAGAGGAATTACCAATTGAATTTCCGCCACAGTACTATTGGTCAGTACCCCAATAATTTTGTCCCCCGCAGTTATGCTAATTCCACTTCAGAATCCTATGGGGACCAAAGGTGCTTTTATTGCAATGAAGTTGGCCACTTCCGGAATGAATGCCCCAAACTTGCAAGACCCTCTCTCAATCCTAGTGTCACTGCTGCTCCACAGGGCGGCCGGGTAGTTCAAGGTCGTGCGATTTCTAATAACCGCCAGGCTGGACGAGGTGGTGGTGGACGTGGTAGAGGTCGTGGAGTGACTGCCCGTGTCTGCTCTATGATTGGTGAACCGACTTTAGAGATGGAAGAAGAAGAGCAAGCCACCATTCATGCAGCTATAGAACATCAAGGACCTAATCAGCAGTTTTCTGTTATCCAAGCTCCGGCTACTTATCAAGGTAGATCTTTCCAGCTTTTGGTTGATTGTGGTAGTACGCATTCATTTATTTCTCCAAAATGCTTGCGTAAGTTACAGTTAGATCAAAAACCAGCCCAAGCAATGATTGTTGAGTTAGCTAGTGGGAAAGAAGAAGTATCCCGACATTGTGTGGGAGATCTTGAATTTGAATTGGATGGTGAATCAACCCATGGGTATTTTAGAAGCTTACCATTAGGGATTTATGATGGAATCCTTGGTATGGATTGGTTAATTGCAAACAATGCTGACATTCACTGTGCTGAAGGAAGCATCACCTTCAAGAATAGTCAAGGACAGGTAGTATTAGCCCAGGGAAAAACAGGTAAACCCAAATTTCATTTGGTCAAAGCTAATCGACTTCTTAAGGGAGTGCGCAAGGGCCAACAGATCTTCCTTGTCAAACTCAACAAGGTAGAAGAAAGCAACCCAGATTTAGAACCCTCTTGGCTCCAGGAGTTTTCAGATATCTTTCCAGAGGAACGTACAAAACTACCCCCATCTCGAGAAGTAGATCATGAGATTGAGTTAATCCCTGGGGCTGAATCAGTTTCAAGGAGACCTTACAAAATGTCTCTTCCTGAAGCCATAGAGCTCAAGGAACAACTTAGGCAACTCATTGAGCAAGGATTCATTCGCCCTAGTAATTCCCCATGGGAAGCGCCTGTTCTTTTCCAGAGAAAGAAGGATGGCACACTTCGTCTTTGTATTGACTACCGAGGCCTAAACAAGGTCACTGTCAAAAACAAATACCCCATTCCTCGCATCGACGAACTTCTTGACAGACTTTATGGATCCAAAGTTTTCTCCAAGATGGATTTAAGGTCTGGCTACTATCAAATTAGGATCAAGGAATCAGATATCTCCAAAACCGCTTTCAATACCCGCTATGGCCACTATGAATTTACAGTCATGCCATTTGGATTAACCAATGCTCCCGCCACCTTCAACCGCCTGATGCAGGATATCTTCCGACCCTACTTGGATGAATTTGTCCTTGTCTTCTTCGATGACATCTTGGTCTATTCTCAGTCAAAAGAGGAACATGAGGAGCATGTACGCAAAGTATTGCAAATACTGCGCGAACATAAGCTCTATGCCAAGAAAAGCAAATGTACCTTCTTCACTTCCCAAATTGAATATCTAGGGTTCATTGTCTCCTCAAGGGGCATCTCAGTAGACCCTGCCAAAGTCAAGGATATATTGGAATGGCCACCCCCTAGGACAGTCAAAGAAATCCGTGGGTTTCTAGGCATCACAGGATGGTATAGGATCTTCATCAAGGATTACGCCAAGATAGCCGCACCCTTAACTGATCTCCTCAAGAAGGAATGTAAGATAGTATGGTTACCAATCCACCAAATCAGTTTTAGCCAACTTAAGGCTATCCTCACCTCAACACCAGTTCTGAAGCTCCCTGACTTCACCAAAGAGTTTGAAGTTGTCACTGATGCTAGTGGCCTTGCACTTGGTGGTGTCTTAATTCAAGAAGGAAGGCCTGTGGCTTACACTTCTCGTAAGCTTAAATCCTATGAAGTCAATTATGCCACCCATGATTTGGAACTCCTTGCAGTTGTTCATTGTTTCAAGTTATGGAGACACTATCTCCTAGGCCGTAAGTTTCTGCTTGTAACTGACCACCAGAGTTTAAAGTGGATCTTCACCCAGCCCAATCTCAACATGAGGCAAAGAAGGTGGATTGAGATTTTGCAAGAGTTTGATTTTGATATCAAATTTCGTCCTGGAAAGGATAATGTTGTAGCAGATTCCCTCAGTCGCAAATCCTTCCTAAGTGCAATCTCTATGCCAAATAACCCCATCCTAGAGAAGGTAAAGCAGGTTTCACTTCATGACCCTGATTACCAAAAGCTAGTAAGCCTAGTTCACAAGGAGGCACCCACAGAAAAGGAAAATATATTGATCAAGGGATACACCCTCGATGATGATTGCCTCTACTTCATGCATAGGTTATGTATTCCCAAAGATCTTGCACTAAAGAAGATGATCTTGTATGCAGCCCATGATAGCCCCGTAGTAGGACACCCAGGTTATGCAAAAACCTTGAATGCCTGAAGGAGAAGTTACTTTTGGCCTGGAATGAAGAGAGATATCCTTCAATACATCAGACAATGCCTTTCATGTCAAAGGATTAAAGCTGAAAAAATCAAAATGCCCGGGAAACTCCAACCTCTGGACATTCCTCAGATGAAGTGGGAATGTATGAGTATGGATTTTGTCACAAGTCTTCCCACAACACAAGGAGGGTATGATTCTATTTTAGTAGTTGTGGATATGCTTACCAAAGTCACCCATATTATCCCAGTAAAGAAGACATTTAAATCTTCTGATATTGCCCGCCTTTTCATCAAGGAAATCTTTAGGCTTCATGGATTGCCAAAAAGAATAGTCAGTGACCGGGACTCTGACTTCACTTCAAAGTTCTGGACATCATTATTCCAGGCTATTGGAACACAACTTTGTTTCAGTACAGCTTACCACCCAGAAACAGATGGTCAAACTGAGAGAGTTAATCAGGTTATAGAAGACATCTTGAGAGCCTATTGTGGGCGTGAACCAAAGAAGTGGATTCAGTATCTCCCTCTAGTGGAATTCTCTTACAATATATCCTATCACCAAAGCATAGGGATGTCACCATTCAAAGCTCTTTATGGTCAGGAATGTTTGTCTCCCTTAAATTTCTCTGACCCCACACTAAAGGTTGAAGCCTCCAGGATAATGCTTGAAGAAATGGAAGAACAAACCAAAGCTATTCGTAAGGATATTAAAGCCGCCCAGGATCGACAGAAGCATTATGCTGATACCAAAAGATCTGAAAGAATTTTCCAGCAAGGAGACAAAGTTTTTCTTCGAGTACGGCCAAAGAAAAGTTCTTTATCTCTTGGAAAATTTAGGAAGCTGAGTCCAAGGTATTGTGGGCCTTATGAAGTCATCAAATGTTTGGGAAAACATGCCTACAAACTTCGCCTCCCAACCCACCTCAAAATCCATGATGTATTCTATGTAAGCTTACTAAAGCCATATGTGCCTCATCCTGATCATGTTCTTGATGATGAACAAATTGTAATGCCAACCCAGGGAGTCCTTGAAATGAGACCTAATAGAATCATCGACTCTAGAGAAAGAGTGCTTCGCAATAGAATCCTTAGGGAACATTTAGTGGAATGGAAAGATTACCCTGAGGAGGATGCCACTTGGGAGGAAGAGTCAACCCTCCAAAAGAATTACCCAGAGTTCGTGCCGAGATGAGGACATCTCGAGTTCTTTTAGTAGGGAAGGATGTAACATACCCATTGTAAATAACAATGTACTTGCTTCAGAGTTGAAAAATATAACTTAGTTTGTCATTTTTACGATCAAAAAACTTCTATTTTTGGAAAATGAGCCATTTTTGCTTAGAAACTTGTAATTTTGAATCCAAATTTGGAATCTACGCGTAATTTTACGCTTAAAATAGTTTTTTTTGAACTAAAAACGGGTATCCGGAATGGGTTTAATTAAGCTTTTAAGCCTTTAATCTGCGAACTTTCGACCTAAAATAGTAACTATCTAGGCGTCTAATCAACGAATGAAACACGCCCCCATGGTCACGGGGCAAGGCCGGACATTTCCGTCAAAAAATATTTTTGACCCCCCCGGACGACGGCGGGCGGCCGGCGTGGGCCCCACCACGGGCGTCGCCCATGAAAAAAACCGACAATCCGCCCGAGACACCCAAGCGTGTACACGACCTAGACGCACCCTCCAGCACACCCCTACACGTACACCCTCCTCCTAGAACCCTCTATCCACAGGTGTCGCGCTCTCTCTCTCTTGGGGACACCTCCACCCCCATGTGTCACACTTTCTCTCTCCTCGAGACACCTCCACCCCCAGGTGTCTCATGCCCACACTCTCTCCCGGACACCTACACCACCCAGGTGTCACCTTCCCGCACCCGGACATCCACCCTCCAGCACCTATAAAAGGACCCTCCCAGCCCCCTTCTCCAGACAAGCCCCCAGCAAGCCCCTACGCGCAAGCCCTCTCTCAAGTTCTAGGACATGTCCTACACTCTTCTCCCCCCCCCCCGTGTGAATAGACTTAAAGTGTGCCTCTCCTCCAACCCTTGCCTTACTCTTCCCTAGGCCTCCCTAGACGTACACTCTTCTCAAGAGCTCTCCAAGTTAAGGACACCCTCTCAATTCCCCTCCCCCCATATGCGGCGACTTAAACTTAGGCTAAGAGGTCGTTCCTGCCCATAAGCCCAACAAGCTTTTCCTACCCCAAACGGACTCCGTTTTCGAATCCGTTTGAACCATTAGAATTCTCTCTTTTCTCTCCACGCTCCCAACCTCTTATATTCACCTCGTTTTCTCTCTATCCTCTTAAAACTCTAGTGCTCCTATGGCGCCGAAACGCCGCCGAATTGAAGAACCACGCGCTGCCCAAGGAGGGAATGAGGCGAATCGCGTCCCTGCAAATCGACTTCGCTCCTCTTGAAGTGAATAGGCATGAAAACGATAACCAGGTTGGTCATTTAACAAGTTTAAGTAAAATTCTCTCTTATGAAGCTTAATGCTAAGATTCGAAATAATAGGAAAGGAACCAAGGTTAAACCCCTAGTATAGATGGTCTAAAGTACCTTATGGTTACTCTTAAGTAAAGTTATAAGAAAATAATCTTGCTTTTGAATCATTGTCTTTTCGAAACGATGGTTTTTGTTAATGCATGAATTCATTGAATAAAGGCTATGTCTCTTTTTATTGGATATACTGCTGGTTTATTGCTAACATGCAGGTACAGCTTCTCCCCCCCTTAGCTAACTCCGTGCTTGCCTGTGTAGCCGGGCGGAGGATATAGCGAGGCCGAGAGTCGGCCCAGGGCAATCCCCTCCTATGCCACTGGGAATTGGTTTTCACCACCAGGGTGATGTATATATGCTGCCTAGTTCTGTGGGTCCAGGCTAGTGCGGTGACTTAACCCCCACCTCATGAGGAGACGTCCCCTCTGAAGAGCGAGAGGGTTTGGTACAAGCGTCAGTACCTAAGGGGGTGACAGGACGGCTTGGCCCTCATCGGCTGGCTGACGACGAGGGGAGACGGTCCGTGAGGTTTACCCAGCTGGTTGAGGCTGGAAGATCGAATTCTAGATCATCGATGTGGTTGTGGATGTGGTTGTGATTATGGTTATGGATGTGGTTGTGGATGTGGTTGTGATTATGGTTATGGTTTGGACATGAAGTTTGGATTGGAATATCGGCCCGGTTTCAGGGTCTTTGTAAATATTTTTCACTGTAAGTATGTTCGTTGATTTCAATGTTGTGTTAAGGAAGATTTTCTTTAAGGAATCAAGTGTAATTAATTAACAAAGGAATTTGTTTTTAAGTGTTTCACAGTGTGGTAGGACTTAATTAGAAAATAATTGAACGGGTGAGTGCGTGGAAAGTGGGAGAATGGATGCCCTGACGGTACCATTCTAAGGATGGGTGGACCCGATCAGTCGGGTAGCTTTCTACTAGTCGTAACTTACGATACTTAGGGAATAGTAGAGTCACGAACAAGACTTGTTTTAGGGGACCGAGCCAGCGACCGTGCCTCTTGAAATACGGGGGAAAAAGGCGTTGGCTTCCTTGAACCAAGTGTGGGTCTTGTTCCATCTCCACGCACATTCCGTGCTGGAGGTTAGAATTTCCTTTAGGATGACTACGCTTCCCCTGCGAGATAGAATTAGGTCCGTCCGTTTGCTCGTAACCTCGTATTTCTACGAGATTGAGGTGTCGTCAATCGAAAAATAACACGAGACTTAACTGCCTATCAAAAGGATTCCCCGCCCTACGGGTCGACGGGGGCCTTACATTATTCGCTTGAATATACCTACAAAAGATTATCATAATAAATCAAAACATTAGTTCATTGGTTGATAAGGCCTATGCATACAGCCTATGCGCATAAGAGGGTTATGCATAGGGCCTATGCGTAAGACCTATGTATAGCCCTATTGCATAAGAGGGTTATGCATACGGCCTATGCATAAGGCCTATACATACGGCCTATGCATAAGGCTATGCATAAGCCCTATTGCATAAAAGGGCTATGCATAAGCCCTATGCATAGCCTAGCCTCATTGCATATAAAAGGGCTTTGCATAGGGCTTATGAATACCCTATGCATAAGGATATGCGTAAGCCCTATGCCTAGCTCGCTTATGCATAAGCCCTATGCATAAGAGGGTTATGCATAGGGCCTATGCATAGCCTACGCAGCATAAGGCTATACATAAGCCCTATGCATAAGGGTATGCATAAGCCCTATTCCATAAGGCTATGCATAAGCCCTATGCATAAGAGGGCTATATGTAAAGAAGCCTATTGCCTATTGACCTAACCCTAAGGGTGCAAAAACACAAAGACAAGAAGCACAAATGAAGAAAGAGGGCTTGCCATATATGAGAGGCTATGCCCAAAACCTTTCTTACTTAAATAATCCTACAAAAAATAAACATAATAAATAAAAAAGTTAGTCCTCATTAACACATTAGTAAGCAAGAAGAACAAGAGAAAACAGAGGTAAATACCCTAAACCCTACTCTTAAAGCATAAGTGAATGGAAAAAGTAGTTTATGTTAAGCCTAAGCCCTAGCATAAATGCATAGAGTGCTTAATAGAAAGCTTTGATGGAGAGATCATCAAATCTCTCTATTAGAGCTCTATGCATTAGGCTAGGGGTTAGGGAACGGGAGAGGAAAGAAAGGGGAAGGGAGAAAAGGAGAGAGGGGAAGGGAGAGAAACAAACATAAAACTATTTCCAAGCTTTCCATGAAAGCTTGGAAGAAGACATGAAACCATGAAAGAGGGAAGAAAACAAGAAGTGCTTACCTTGGAGAGGGAGACTTGATTGATCCAACACCCTTGAGGGATGTGTTGAGGTGGAAGGAAAACTTGGGGTTTGGGATGCAAGCGTAGCCGTGCAAGTATAGGATAGGGAAAGTAGGTAAGTATTGACACCTGTCTCTTGGTGGCGATTTAGGCGGGAGTCACAATTTTGCAAGCCTCTGCTAGCTTCACTGCTAAGCAGTATATGGGTAGCAGAGTTTCACTACTATGCAGTGAAAAAATGCTATTGTGATCGCTGATTAGCAGCAAGAAAACTTGGAAAACTTTCTGTTTGCAGTATTGGATGTTGTTGTGTGTTCTGTATGAACCCTAAATCAGTTTTGGCTAGGTTAAAGATGTCTGACAGTGATCATCAAGGGCCGGAAGTTGGATTGAGGCATGGTTGAGAGAAAAAATTTGATGTGTATATGATCGATGCAAGGGCTAGTATATACAACAACATCATATAACAATTGAGCATGTCTGAACATATGGTCTTCATGAGGTAGTGGCACGACGACCAAGTGCAGATAATGACATGGAGGAGAACCATAGGAGAGTTCTAGGTAACATATGGTCTTCATGAGGCAATGGCACGACCAAGTGCAGATAATGACATGGAGGAGAACCATAAGAGAGTTCTAGGTAACATGCCACACCATTCCGTGACATCGGGTAGAGTGCAAAAGATGGCAAGGCTTCATCATGGATGACATGGTGAATGACTTCTTTGGACCGGAGGTTATTGATGATAGTGAGAAAGCTCCAATGTCACAAGAGGATGAAACCTTGCATAGAGAGGCAAGTACACCTTTGTGTGAGGGATGTTGGTTGGTTGTGGAGACAAGAAGCTGAGAGAGGCTATTTACAAAATGGGAAGCTTGTTGAGGTATGAATCTTCTCTTCGATTCACTAAGTTATATTGCTTATTTGGAATTCTCATGCGCTCACAAGTTATGTATTAGTAAATAGTACACATACTTACTATATATGTAGGTACATATCCTTAAAGGAGATAGATCCTACATCCATTGAGATGACTGCCTCAATGCTATTGAGGCAATGTGTATGATCGAGGACAACTTTCCTTGAACAATTCTCACTAGCCAATTGCATCTTGTGGTGCATTTGGTTTATGAAGTGGCGTTGTGTGGTGTTTTTCATGTTCGATGGATGTTTTCTCTCTTGAAAGGTTCATGAAAACCTTAAAGGACTTTGTGAGACCAAGAGCAAGGCTAGAAGCAAGCATGGCAGAGGGATGGTTGATGCAAGAGTCTCTTGTGTATATCTCAAAACATCTATCTCGCATAGATCCTTCAATGCCACGATTGTGGAGCAATGAGGAGGATGACCGACTAATCACTAATGTGCCTTAGGAAAAAGGAAGGCAACGAAGATTGGATGAAGCATTATGCCACAAGGTGAATACATTATGCATTCTAAATAGTCCCATCATGGAGAAGTGGATTGGGAGATATAAGGATGCAATAAATAGAAGAAAGGATGAGAGAAGAGCAAATAGACGCTTGCCATTCCCGCCTAGCTTGGAACCTCTACCAAATGTGATCAATATAAAATGTCTTTGTATGGCAATATAGATGGTATCACAAAATGGAGAGATGATCACAAGAGATGAGCATGAGTATGCAAGAGGATGCGACCCTCAAGTAAGTAAATTCTTCATCTCTATCTCATGTATATACCTTGTTTAATGCACTATACTAAATGTCATGCTTTTGTTTAATGTTAGTACAAACTATATAATGCAATATGATCAGAGGGAAGGCACTTTTGCACGGAGCATGTGGATTCAAAAAGAAACACATTTGATTGTGGTGTGATGGCAACTTTTGAGCAAGAAAGTCGCTAGTAGACATGATACCAATGTCATAGAGGACAATCTTGAGTATTGTGGAACTATTCAAGATATTCTTGAGGTTGGATTTAGAGAATTTAGTCTATTCATCTTTGATATCAAATGGTTCAAGGTGATATATAGAGGTGCTCAAGAAACCGTGAAGAAACATCCAAATGGGTTCTTCCAAATTGATTCCACCAAGTTTTGGAATGATGAGAAAGATACCTTCGTACTACCTCAACATTGTCAATAGGTTAGTAACCCAACCAATCCCAAATTAAATCTTGATGTAGTATAATAAAAGTGTAACCCCTTTGCTTTGTGATATAAGGTTATGTTTTACGCCAAAGTGGTGGTATGTTATACAAGTTTCCCCTCGTTCAAAACATATCTTTCAAGATCAAGTTGTGGAGACTGAATCTCTGGATGAGGTGCAAGTACTACCTCAAATCGGCTCATTGGAAGAAGACGATGAAGAAAACATTTTGGATGGGGCCAATGAAGAGCATGAGGAATATCAATCGGAAGAAGATGATGAGCCACCTATCAATCATGACAATGCTTCATTGGATCATGATAGTGATATTGATATTAATATAGAACCCCATCTTTTCATTGAGGTTCCAATAGATATAGACATTGATGAAGCACCACGTATGGATTTATTACAAGATGGGATAGATTCATGATCTTAACATTGTTTTGCTTCTCAAAAGTTTTCAACTATCTCCTTTTTTAACTTGAAACATGGCTCCAAGGGTTTTAATGGATGTTTTTTTAAAACTATATATCATTTTCTGTGTGTATGTGACGTGTATTTTAAGAATTCAGCATCCAACAACTCTCCAGAATTATATCATTAGGGGAAGGTTGAGGTCTATGGGGGCCCTTTAAGCTGCCATATTATGTTTTTAAGTACTTTTGCTTAAGGACTCTAAGCATACTTTGACTAGGCCTGACAAGGGGATCTTTATGCAATCATTATTTGAATTTCTATTTTTTCAAATATATATTTGCTTGAGCTAAAATGGGGGTAACTTTTTGGTTTCCCCAAATTCAAAATGGCTGAAAAGCCTTCCCTCCTCTCTTCCCTCCACGTTTAGGTCCCCCCCCACTTTCTCTCTCTACATTCTCTCTCTAAGACGCCCTCGTTTCTCTACCACTCTCTTTCTCTTCCCCTTTCTCACATTTGGGTGTACCATGGCTCTGCATCTCTTATTAGTAAGCTTCCATAACCTCTGCACTTCCAAATGCAGATATCTCACACTCTCTCATCCTCCATGCCTCATCTTTTTATCTTTTCTGCTCTCTCTCTCTCTCTCTCTCTCTCTCTCTCTCTCTCTCATGTCTTTCCCCCATTGAAGTGCAGAAAATCCCTCTGTCAACCTCCATAGCTTCAGAGCTTACCATTTTCCATTCTTGCATTGTTTACCATACATATCCCCTACTTCTGTCTGCAATCTACATCTCTCTCTCTCTCTCTACTGCATTATGCTGCAAAACCTCAATCTACCATTTTCTATGCCTCTTGCCATCTTCCTTGTCCTTTCTCCTATTACCTAATCAGAAGATCTATGACCTTCTAATATTTTTTTACAGCAAAACTTCATTGCACTCTCCTCAGAATACCCTATCCTCACTCTTGCATTGTGTTCTACAAGAAGCTCTTTTCAGCATTGCCTAACCCTAAAGAAAATGCCACTTGAAGATATATCTAACAGAGCACCAAAGTTCAGGTTACATGTAGATTTGGCTGCTGAGTATGCTACAATCCGCAGCACAAAATCAAGTGGTGTGACCGATGTGCCATTGGGTACTCTTCGATCACAAGGGCGAAAATGTATTGACCTCTGGACGAATGGATTCATATACCCTATTGACCCGCTCACCAATGCTCCACCTCATTTTGTTAATATCACTACATTTCTTAGTTATGTAGGTGATGGAGCTAATGGTCTATTTGGCTATTGTAGGAGGCTTTCTTTTGTTGCAGCTCAAGAATCGCATTCAAGACTGCATTTTCGAGGCTTATGGCTTGAGTTGCAGAAGCAACACAAGCAGGACATTGATAGGCTTGAAGAAGTGGTGAACAACTTGAAAACTCAGAATCAGGAGCTCCAGAAGAACAACTTTTTGCTTAAGCAGGCCTTTGATAATGAACGGGACAAGGTGAATGCAGCCAAACAGGATGCACGAAACAAGAAACGACACCTTGCAAGCCTGAAGAAGCTTCTAGTAGGCTTTCGACAACGGAAAAGAAAGCGTCAGTCCCTAGAAACCTTGGCAAACCTAAGTGGAGCAAGAAAACGACGTGTACGAGCAACAAGGTAACTTCTATTCTTGCCATTGTTTTGCAGGCCTTTCTGTTTTGTGAAACATATTGATGTTATTTTTTATTTATGTTCCATGTAGAGATATTGCTGGGGATATGATGGGATATGAAGGTGGTGCTAAGGAATGTAGAGCAGGCATATTGAAACATGTTGTTAAGTTATCAGACATATATAAGCTGCTAGAAGATCCCACATGCAAAATATCTAAGCAAATCCGAAACAGAATTTCTGGAGAGCTGCAAAATATGGTTAGCCCCATACAGATTATGGATGCATGTGATAGTGCTGGTGTCAGTAGGAAGGGATATGAAGCCATCTACAGGGTGTTTACACTAGGTCATCGTGCTAAAGGTTTTCTTCGACCCATGCTACCAACTCCATACAGTGTAACCATGGCAAGAAAAAGTGCAAACTCAGAAATTGCGACCATGTTAGGTGGCTACCGTCATGTGGAGGATGCTCTGCCTGTATGTACTACAAAGGTATTTGAATACAACAAGTACAACAATGTCTTTATTGATTTAAGGACCCTTCAAAGAGCTATGATTTCTTATTATGGTCTAAGCATTGAGGAGTGCCAAGGTCAGGCTGTGTTTGTGTTAAAGCTTGATGAGTGTCAAATTGTAAAAGGACGAAAATTAGAAAGAGTCAGCCTAACACTTATGAACAGGGCTATCAAAGGAAATCTAGAAAAGGATGATAATCTTCTTGACTGTAGTGCACAAGCCTCAAATTCCAACAAGGGAAGTCAATCTCAGGGAAAAGATTACTATGGAGTGCAATCAAAAAAGAATATATGGTGGTTGGCAGCATTTGAGCTTCCACAGGAGACGAATGATACATTGCGATGGTACCTTA
The DNA here is from genome assembly GCF_041138505.1 of Cibotium barometz. NCBI lineage: Eukaryota > Viridiplantae > Streptophyta > Polypodiopsida > Cyatheales > Cibotiaceae > Cibotium > Cibotium barometz. The sequence continues at coordinate 47,597,527 of NC_141084.1, forward strand.
CCTGAACAGGCATCCCAAATGTCATATCATTGCAATCTAAAGGAGAAACTTTGCATGTGGAAGATGTAGGAACATTTACAGTTGAGTGGCACATGGCAGGTGATTTAAAGACATTGAAGTGTATGCTGGGATGCAAGCTAGGAGCAAATACTTTTTTTCCATGTATTTATTGCTGCCATTCAAAATCAGAGTATATTGATCGCGGCAAAGCTTCAGGCAAGGTTGCAGCCACCAAGACGACCAAATCTCATGCAAAGGGCAAGAAAAATGTACAACCAACTTCAATGAGTGCAACGCAAAACAAAGATCCAAAGAAACCTATGCAGTGGGTTAATGGCATCATGAATTGTAATACCAATTGTCCGCCTAATCGTGATCAAGAAGATATCTCATGGAGCCCTATATTAGAGATTCCACTTTCCCGTGTTCATATTTGCACGCTTCATGCTAGGTTACGCATAATGGACAAATTACTGAAGTTACATATCAATTATGCATGGAATATGGAGCCTGAACATCTTCGCAACGAATGCATCAGTAAGCTGGAAGATGTCCTTTCAAGTGTGGGGCTTCATGGTGGTGCTGTAAAGTTGACTAAGGATACTAAAAAGTCAGGTCCGGGTCAGGATAATCCAAACAAAATATGCATGGGTGGGTCCAAAGCAAGACACCTTCTCTCAAATTACGAGGGGTACAATAGTCACACAAAATATGAATTATGGAAGGCCATTTGTGAATGCACCACTTATCGTGGGAATAATGCAGAGCTTGGTCTCAAGCGGGCAAGGCTGTGGGAGTCACTTGACAAAATGATTCAATTGCTAGAAAAGGCTCCACTTGTTGCTGAGGAGATTGCAAACTTAAAGACTGCAATACATACATTTACTCAACAAATGGTTGATGCATGGGGAGAAACACATATCACCCACTATATGGTATTTACCTTTCTATCTATTTACTGATATTAATCGCCAAATAGTAAAATTCTGATATGATCTTTGTTGCAGCACATTATATTTGCCCACGCACAGTTTTTTCTCGATGAATATGGTCCAATGGCAATTTGGAGCACCCAAGGAATGGAGCGCTCTCATTATCAAGCTAAGGCAGCATACTTTAAGAACACGCGACATGGTGAAGGTGGTAAGGAAAAAAGTAATGCCTTGCATGAGATGTTTAATTGGTTTTATTGCAGTTTGGGAGGTCGACGCCGACAAAAACCAAAAGGGCAGGTGTCATTACTACGAAGGGTTGTAAAAAATGTCAATCTGCAACGAGCAATTGCATGGCGAGCATCAACAAGTGCCGTGCATGGGATGCGTGAGTGGTTCGCTGCACGGAGGCGTATGGGTCGAAAATGGGTTCCATATTAAAAAATTGTAGCCTTTTTTAACTTAAAGCTTTTTTATTAATGTCGAGATTTTTTTTAATTAATAAGTTTTTTTTCAAAAACTATATAAACCTGTAAAAGTGAGTTTTAAAATTACATTTTCACGTTCAATCACTCGTGTAAGTCAATGGATGGCTAGAACTAAGCACACTGCACGCAAAACTGAGAGCCCAAACGTACCGTCTGGTGCACACAACTTAATACACGCAGTAGCTGCGGCACACGCATTTCAACAAGTGCAAAAACGTATCAAAAAGAAGCATACAAGCATGGACAGAGAGGTAGAGACCCGACAGGAAGATGTACAGCCGGATGTGTTCTCAGGACTGGACAATATTGAGGATGTCTCCAAGCAGCCTGGAGACACCGGCTCATTTAGAGCCACGCGTACACCATTCCCCCGACCTCTCTCAGAGGCTGAGCAGCAGGAGCGTGTGCTGGAAGAGCAACAACACCAGATTGATGAGGAGGAGCATAGAAGAAGAGAGCAACAGCAAGCCCTATTCCCTCAGCAGCTAGAAGAGGAGCTAAGGGTTGCATTTGAGGAAGACCAGGAAGCACTTCTGTGTATTGAGCAAGAGCAGTATCAACAGGCTGCTGACTTCTATGAAGCAGAGGAAATAAGCCATCGTGAAGAGCACGATAGGCTCTTAGCACAAACACTACATGAGGAACTTGAGAGGCGTCAGCCCCCGTCTCCACCTAAAAAACAAAGAATAAAGATTCGTGTCAAGAGAAAGAAGGAACGTGCAAACAGGCAGCAAGAGGTGGAGATGGAAGAGGAGGATCGACGACAAGTAGAGGAGCAAAGGGAGAGGGAAAGACTGGAGCAGGAGGAGCAAAGGGAGAGGGAAAGACTGGAGCAGGAGGTGCAAAGGGAGAGGGAAAGACGGGAATAAAGAATTCAAGAAACACGCAGATTAAAACAAGAACAAGAAAAGAAGAAGGCAGAAGCAAGTAAGAGAAGACTAAATCTAGATCCAGCAGAGCAAGAAAGGCGAAAAAAATTTAGAAATGATAGACAACCATGGGAAGAGAGGTCGCATCCACCACCACCCCCTGTAGCCAACAAGAAGAGAAGATGGAAACCATGGACCGTGGCTCTGCGAGAAATCAGAAAGTACCAAAAGAGCACAGACCCCATCATGGCGAAGGCCCCTTTTGCAAGAGTTGTAAAAGAAGTCATCGACAAGTACAGTGACAGGGTCACTCGGGTACAGAGTACGACACTGGAGGCCCTCCAAGAGGCGTCAGAAACAATTTTGGTCTCTCTGTTTCAAGATTCGGTGCTGTGCCATGCTCACACCAAAAGGGTGACCCTAAAGCCTGTTGACATGGCACTTGCACTACGTTTACGTCAGGATAAAGCGCTCCATAAGGAAGGCTTTATAGGATAGGATTAAGCTTTTAGGCGGCGGCCTTTGTGCTTTTTGTAATCTCGACATTATAATACATTTTTTTGAATCTATAAGATATTGTCAATGACTCGTTAACCAACGTATTCATTTGTTTCAACTGTTATAAAAGCAGACATTTCATTTCTTGTACTGTTGTTTGAATGGGTAAAACTGTTGATCATGTATTAAGAGCCTTAGTTAAACAGGAACCAAATTTATATTATTGATAAGGTGATTGTGAAACATTATCTTGTTATACGTGGTATTGTTGTTGGCATTGAACAGAGGATCCTTACATAGTGCAGAAACAAAATTATATTGAATTTATTTTCGGTCCGAAAAAAAGGCTTAAAGCTCAATAAGGCCTTAGAAAAGCTCAGGGACAAAAAAAAAAGTTATTTGGGGCTCAAAATCACCTGGTGAAGTCTGGCATTAGATAGAACATTTTTTAAAAAAGCAACAGTTTTCTTTTTTTTAATGTTTCTAGGCAGAGTAATCATCAAAATAAAGTGCACACAATGCACTTATGTGTGAAAAAATGATCAAAAAAAGGGTTGTGCGCTACGGCGCGAATTTAAGCCTGGCCTGCAATTTGAAAGGCTGAAATTCGCGCCATAGCGCACAGCCCCTTTTTTTAAATTTTTGGACTCTTTCCAGCATTATGTGCACTTTTTTGATGAAAAATATGCTTACAAATATCAAAAAACATAAAAAATTCTGATTTTTTAAAAATTGTTCAGATTTTGTACTGCCAGATTTCAGCTGGATGTTAAGTGACATTCAAAGAACAAATATTTGATCATTATAAATGAAATTTTCTACACATTCACATGCCTGCCAAAAGTTTAGAGGGCACAGTGCTGACACAACAAATAAACAAGAGAACTAGTTCAGACTTCTTAGAAACATTACAATTAAAAAAGTATACATTTTGTATTGATTTCGTAGAAAGAAAATTACAAGTTCCTGAGAAGATTTCTGAGAGCTTCTTTAGCTTCGTCACTCTGTGTGGTTTTCTCACCTAGGCTATTAGCTATAATAATAGGATTGGTTACACCTTTGGAGATTGAAGTGGCACAATGGCTTAGCACGTGGCCGGTGTAGTTGCCTGCAAATGTGTACATGGCTGCCTCCCTGCTAATAAGTATACATTTGTTTGCATTATTTGCTAGCCCATCTTCGGTGAGAACCCCACTTAGAGCTTTACACTTGATGAGCTCTGCTTGTGCCTCCTTAGAGTACTCTAAATGGATTACTCGAATAAATGATGGAGAGAGGCTAGGAAGGTAATGAATCAGGGAGGTGTCTCGTCCATCGGATTGCACACGAACTCCACCTCCACGTGCAGCAAACTTGTCAAAAATATAAGCTTTCTACAAGAGAAAAAAATCAGGTGTTAGTAATAACTCACTTATAAATATGAAGACACAACTTTGATTTAACCCCACCTCAATGTCATCATCACATTGGCTAATGCGTGGGTTGCATATGTCTATACTGCTTCCATGCTGCTCAACTGATGTATCTACATGCAAGCGCTTATGTGGTTGAAATGCTTCTTGAGGGACACTTTCATACTCTGCTGCTACATTTTCTATAGCAACAAGAGCATTGGAAACAGTTTCCTCAATTGTACGTTCTGTATCATAACCTTGGAATGCTAGCGCTTTGGTAAGATCATGGTCATCAAAATCAATCTGTACACCTGCAGTCTGTTGCTCAAGTGTGTCTTCTTTGAAAAAACTAGACCCAATTGCTAATATGCTTAAGGCCTCATCCTCCCTTAACCCCAAGGATTTACAAATGTCATCAAGGAAAAGAAATTCCTTGTTATCCATGATGATGGGATTCAAAGTGGTTACATCCAACTCAGGGATTCAAAGTGGTTACATCCAACTCAGGGATCTCTTCCACAATTTCATCCCCTTCGAGGTCATCCTCAGTTGACCCTTGTTGGAGAAGCACCAAGGCCATGGACGTTTCAGCTTCTTCTGAGAAAACCTCTTCCACCTCGCCTTTGGATTCCTTCACAAGAGCTACTTCCTTACTCACTGCCTTTCCCTTCTTTTTTTCTGTATCCCTGGCTTCTTGCAGAAACAGTGCTAACGTCATATCCCATGAAAGGAAGGTGGTGCCTACATTACCAACCTGCAATTCATAAACGGTGTCATCATCTTCGACCCTATAATTGCTAGATGTAAGCCCTTTCAAAAATCGGTTGAGCCTGAATCGGAATGACTTGTCACCATGGTACAGATGCCTGATTAAGTCCACTGGAACCCATTTAGTGGTGGATTCAGGCAATTGCACGACATATTGTGCCACTACATCATTCATGTACTGGACCTGCTCTCTTGAAAAGCCTCTGCATGAAGGTCTATAGTTTTTTGCATATCGATCACCCCCTCAAAAATGGCGATGTTCTCACCTGCACACCTGCTGAGAGCCCAATTTTCTCAAGTTTTGCGCGTAGCGAGTTAGAGCTTGAAGCCATGGCGGGATATTGAAGGGAAATAGAAACTGCAAGATCTTAAGAATGAAATGAGCTTTATAGAGCAAAACCTATTCTTATAAAGCATTCCACTATAACGTTTAATAAATTTATAGAACATACTTAAAAATTTTAAAATTAACAAAATTAAAATCCAAATTGCAGTGAAATACAGAGGACATTGGGACTATGGTGCAATCAATAATTTTGTATTCAAAAGTACACCGCTACAAATTATCGCCCAAAATCACTCAAAATATTACCTAAGTCTGCAACTTAACAGTCTTTCAAGCTAAGGACCCTAGGGGGCTCCAATGACACACAGAGTGTATGTTTCTCTGACCTTTGACGCATGGGTCGATTAGAAACAACAAACTTGAATTGGTTCCTTACATTAAAGGACATGACAATACGATCTCTCAACTGAGCAAAATTCCAATCATCATTAACTACCACTGTATGCTCCTCTCCTGGGTGAACTTCAATATGAAGTTCTACCTCCTCCCTAGCATAGAGATCAGAGTCCAAAGCCTCCCATTCACCATGCGAGCATTTCCACCTTCTAATAGGGTACACCATAGTTAGATTTTGCTTGCCTATCTGATACCTGCATCTTACCATTGACATTACCGTTGAGCACTTTATTACATCGCCCTTATGTTCTGCCACCTTGGTGGTCCAATCGCCTTTTAGAAATGCCATCAAACCTAGTAAGCCCTTTGTCCTTGTGTTCTGACATGCCGAAAAAAATGACTCACTCAAACAAATTACATGCATGGAAAATCAAAGTTGCCTTCCCCATATAAATGTAATACTTCAAGATAGGATGATGGAATCCGAGAAGTGGGTTTGTTTCTGGCATGAACTTTGTTGATGGATTTAACTTTGGCTTTCTTCACAGCTTTAATATATTTGACATACTTTGCATTGTTGGACTCACATGAAGAGGGCATGTTGAGCTTACAAAAAATAGTGATTAATATCCACTAATCACTCATTAGTGATTGAGTTCACTATTTTGAAAAACCAAAAAATTGGGCCACCTTGGAGTGACAGAATGGATGCCTTTCACTAAACATTTTCAAAAAAGATTCCTAAGAGGGCTTGATCATTGGTGAAGTGGTTTGTGCACAGCAAGGCAAAGTTCAGCTGTGGGTGCAGATGAGCTATGGTGAGAAGAGGTAAAAGTCACTTAATTAATGAGGGATGATTAGCAAATGAGATTAGGAACTACACACAGCTTGGCTCTGATACCATGTTAGAAAACATGGGAGCTCAAGGATGGATTGAGCACATGATTAGAGCAAGGATTAAGAATTAGGAAGCAAGACTATGCTTAAGCATGGTAAGATTAGCTAAAGACAAATCATATGAGTATAATGACAATGTGAATAGGGCAAAAGCTTGGTGTCATCTTCATTGGATGAGGAGCCTTTAAATAGGTTGAAGTACAAAAGGATTAAGGAGAAGATTAGGATCTAATCCTAATCAAGATACTTATCACTTGCCTAGAAGTGAGCACCCAAAGCCTAGAGTAGAGTGCAAGATGTAGAGATTCTCCACTAAGGCATATAAAAAGCTGAAAATAGGACCATCAAAAAGGAGCTACTAACCCTTAGAGAAATAATCTACTAAGGTCCACTACTAACGCCATGCTACTAAACCTTAGAGAAATAATCTACTAAGGTCCACTACTAAAGCCATGTAGAGGGGCCATAAATTCCAATAATGGCATTGCCTAGCAACGAAATTTCATTGCTATAAATGCTATAGAGCAGCGAAATTTCGCTGTTAGAAGCATTGCTCAGTAGTAAAATTTTAGTGCGGGAGCAGCAAACGGAATCCCCGACATCCCGACAAAAGAAACGTTGTTGTGCCCCCGACGTGTTGAAAGGATTAACAATAATTTTAATAAGTAGGGTGAGTAAAAACTTGGTAATACTTTGTGGTTTGATAGGTAGCTTTAGTCTAAAGACGGTTTCAAAGTTGGCACACATGATTCCAACTAATAACAATAATTTTAATAAGTAGGCTGAGTAAAAACTTGGTAATACTTTGTGGTTTGATAGGTAGCTTTAGTCTAAAGACGGTTTCAAAGTTGCCACACATGATTCCAACTATATCAAGTATATATTTTTTCACATTTAAACATCTCACACATTTTAGGTGAATGGAAAACTTAGCCACCAAAGAACGAGAGGGATTCAGGGCACATGACTTACTAATATGGAATATTGATTTTGATTTGGACTTGAGATGAATTCATCTTCAATCTCATGCACATGGTACATTGATTTTTGTTGTTTTTGTTTTTATGAGTCTTTGGTTAATAGTGTGAATATGATGTTGTGTCCCAACTCTAACTTTCCTCAATATAGTTAAGGGCTTGTTTTTGTGCATGCAAAGAAGTGGTAGGTGGTAAGGGGCTCATAATATATGTGAACCTCTATTAACGTATTACTTTTATTTTCTTTTGTTAAAAAGAACCCTTTCTAATAGATGCCAAAATTTGTGGCATTGCCTTGGTAGAATCAAAATTGAAAGCCAACAAGGTAACTTGGCCTTCAAGTGAAATAGATTACTCAACAAATTTTTCTTGTTATAGCCTTTTTCTAAAAACTGATTTCAAAGTTTAGTTTCTTTTGAATAGGTCCAAAGATTGACACTAGTCATCATCAATGGAGTTTTTAGTGAGCCTTTCAAAAATTTTGATGGTACACATCTGCACCTTGGCATTCGATGGGAAGAGAAAACCCACCTTGATTGCCATGAAACCCATATAACTTGCTTAGAAACAACCTATCTTGAGAAAATTCATGTGCCACAATACTTCTCGAAAAAAGAAGAAGAAAGAAATCAAGTGCAACACTTCTACTTGCTCAACAAAATTGCATGAGACATTGCATCAGATTGTTCAATGAGGCAAAGTGCTCCTTCTATCCACTTAATGTGAGGACTAATTTGTTTGCTGGCTTTGGGCATTTTCATCGTTGTTGTGAGAGTAGACCCTATTTGATATGCACTACATTGGGAGAGCATTGATGTCATTGTCACCATGAGTAAAAAAAGAGGAGTTGCTCGGTCACTTCTTTAATAGGAAATCAAGCTCTTCCCCAACCTAAGGTCACGTGTGCTAAATATTAAAGGTTTGAAGGTAATTTTACCCTTTTGAACAGGTAAAGTTCTTACCTCATGTGAAAAGGGCTAAAGTTTGTAGACTTCAAAATTGAGGGTGTACCTACAAGATACTTGGACTTCAAGTGAAACCCATTAGTAGTCTAGTCATGTCTTTCTTTTGAAACCCAATTTTCAAAGGTGGGTTGCTTTCTTTAGTTAAAATGGGCAACCCATTATTAGCCTCGTGTCTTTCATTTGGAACCCAATTTTCAAAGGTGGGTTTCTTTCTTTAGTTAAAATGGGCTTCGAAGCCCCCAGCCTTCGAATTACGTGTGTTGCGTGTGAGCGTGTGTGAAGGGATATGACGTCAGTGTAGAAAGTAGCGCATATGTATGTATCGCTTGCTTTGTTCCCCTAGTTTATTGAATCCTCTTTGAACTCTAGATTTGCGCTCGCACCTCTTTCATTCACAGATTCATAATTGTTACCATATATCAAGCCATGGGTCGTGCGCCTTGCTGTGACCACAAGGCTGGTCTCAAGAAGGGCGCCTGGAGTGCAGAAGAGGACGAGAAGCTCGTCACCTTCATCCAAAGAAACAATGGCCATGGCAGCTGGCGAACCCTTCCCGAACTAGCCGGTAAGAGAGCAGCTAAACACCAATATATATTGAATTATCCTCCTTACTGCATACGCGCCCATGCGGACATGCGCTGAGCTCAACCAGAGGCCTTCTCCATTATTTGCAGGGCTTAAGAGGTGCGGGAAGAGCTGCCGGCTGAGGTGGAAGAACTACCTTCATCCGAACGTCAAGCGTGGCAACTTCTCGCCGGAGGAGGACCAGATAATCACCCAGCTGCATGCCTTGGCCGGCAACAGGTACGCACGCATTACTATTAATCAACTCGATAATGTTATTATCATAAGCATTTCTTAATCCAACGCCGTGTATCTATAATAAGAAAGCCTTGTTGGTGTGCACAAGCAGGTGGTCGAACATCGCTTCTCACCTGCCCGGGAGGACGGACAATGAGGTGAAGAACCACTGGAACACGCACTTGAAGAAGCGGCTGTTTAGGATGGGGATCGATCCCACCACTCATCAACCCATAATTAAGGTCCAACAGTCCGGCTACAAGGCGCACGAAAATCATTACACTAATTGGAGGGGGCTGGTCGTGGACCCCTCCATCGACAGCCGCGTTGCCGAATGGGAGCCTGCCAGGATGGAATCTGCAGCCAGATATTTAGCTGCAACAGGGGGGGCGGATGCAAGCTACACCACCTCTTCAGGCGCAGGGACGCTCATCGACTGTCTGTTTAGGAGGCATGAAGAAGAGATTAGCGTTCCAAAAAGATCTGCGTGCCCACGGCGCGGCTACATGACATTGCAAGGCTGGGAGCATGCCTTGCGTAATCAATTGCGAGCTAATGCTTTGAGCACGCAAGCACCTATCATCGAAGCACGTCATCATGCGGCAGCTGCGGATCTGATTCTACACGACATGATACCCTCCTCCTCTGCCTCCTCCGGCTCAGCTGTAAGTAGCCTGCACGACCTCTTCCAATCTTTCCAAGGCGGAGGCCTAGTTAGCCCGCCGGATCACAGCCTCACCAGCTCCAACGTCGCCGTAGGGATGCCTGCACATGATTACAGCAATAGACTGATGCCTTTCTCGGAGCCTGACCATCTCAGTAGCCCTCACAGCACTGCTACTCCTGAGAGCAGCGACTTGTCTTTTCTCCCCGAGCTCCTCTGTCCAGCCAATGGAGTCTCATCCGATTACCTATTAGCCCTTTCTGACAACGCCCAATCATGTAATGACAATCAGGCCTACTGGGCCAACATCCTAAACCTCGTGGGCTGAACGTTCAAAGTTGTATACAACATCATACAAACATGTACGGGAATTTACGTCGTAGAAGGACGTGGGAAAAAAAAACTTCCTGTAGTGTAATTTTCAGGGTTCAAATTGAGAAAAACCGGTTATAATTTTACTTACCCTTGAATTTAGAGATTTGAATTTTTGAAGTTTTAGTTATAAAAATCTATAGATAAAAACCAGTTGGGCTTGAAGGTCATCCACCATTAGAAAAAAAGTTTATTTCTAACACTATTTTGAAAGAAATAAAACTCAACACTAAAGAAAAATGACCACAGTGTGGCCACTAGCGTGTAGCCTACTTGTTGCACTATGAAGCTCGATGAGCAATTTTTAGCAAGCACTTCTGGATTTAAGGCAAGCGGTTAGACTCACTACAACAGAATGACATTATAGAAACGATTTTGGCAACGTGTAACCTACTTGTTGTACTTCGAAGCTCAGCGAGAGCAATTTTTAGCAAGCGCTTTTTGGATTTAAGGCGAGCAGTTTCTCTCACTACAACTAAATGATAGTAATTTTTAGCGAGCGATTTCTCTCACTACAGCATAATGATAGTATAAAAATGATTTTAGTAACGTTATTATAATTACAAGCCTTGGCAAATGTCAGGGTCATTTTGCTGCTGCTATAGTGCTACAGTGGGAGTGCTACTCAACAGCATTATTACCAGCGAAAGGACAGTGTTATATTACTGTTCTAGATGCTGATCACAATAGCGAAAATAAACCTGTAAAAAAAAACCTAGGGCAGACTAGGAAGTTCTCCACAAAACTCCCCAATCTGCCCCAGCTTTTAATAACAAATTGTCTGTCCTTGCTTTTTTTAAAATAAAGAGATAATAGAAAGAAGTAGACAAAAACATACGATTACAAAATATTAATAAGGCCCTTAGCCATATACAAAATAAATCTAAAGGGATAACTAATCATCATCCTCATCTTTATCGTTATCCTCGTCTTCAAAATTATTTTCTTTATCTTCATGTGCATATTCTGGATCATCTTTACTCTCTTACATACATGCACACATGAATAAGATATAATTTTATGTAGCTTTGAATTTAAAGATTTAAAAATTTGAAGTTTTAGTTATAAAATCGATTAATCCATAGATTTTTTAAATAAAAACCAGTTGGGTTTAAAGGTCATCTAGTAGAAAAAAAGTTTATTTCTAACTCTATTCTGAAGAAAATAAAACTCAACACTAAAGAAGAATGACCATAGTGTGACTACTAGCATGTAGCTTACTTGTTGCACTACGAAGCTCGGCGAGCAATTTTTAGTGAGAGCTTTTTGGATTTAAGGCGAGCAGTTTCTCTCACTACAACACAGAATGACAATATAGAAAAAAATTTAGCAACGTGTAGCCTACTTGTTGCACTTCGAAGCTCGGCAAAGCAAGCGCTTATTGGATTTAAGGCGTGCAGTTTCTCTCATACAATAGAATGACAGTATAGAAACGATTTTAGCGGCATTATTATAACTACAAACCTTGGCAAATATTAGGATCATTTCGTTGCTATATTCACTGCGCGAGAGCGCTGCTTAGCAACATTAGTAGCATTAAATAACGATGCCGAGCAGCTAAAGGGAAACGTTATTTCACGATTATAGATACTAATCAACAACGAAAATAAACTTGCAAAAAAAAAGTTGGGGGAGATTCGAAACTTCTCACAAAACTCCCTTGTCTGCCCCAACTTTAAAAAAAAAACCTATCTGTCCCAGTTTTTACAAAAATAAAGAGATAGAAGAAAGAAATAGATAAAAACATTAACAAAAACATATGTTCACTAAGTTCAAACGATTACAAAATATTGATAAGGCCTTTAGCTATATACAAAATAAAGCTAAAGGGATGACTAGTCATCATCCTCATCTTTATCGTTATCCTCATCTTCAAAATCACTTTCTTTATCTTCATGGTCTTCTTCATGTGCATAGTCCAGATCATCTTCACTCTCTTACATACATGCACACACAAATAAGATAACTATTAAATAGTAAAAGAGAGAACATGTACACAAGAAAAAGGTTGATATATTACTTATCTCATCACCTGTGGTTTCTAAAATGGACTCATTCAAGGGAACACCTCGCACTCGCATCGATTCCCATAATTTTTTTTCGGGGGCCTGCATACCCATAATCATATTCTTCCTTTGTTAGGGTAGCGACATACAGCCTCCCTCTAAAGAAACAATAAAATAGAAAACCAAGTTATATTTAAGAGATGAGTAAAATAGAAGACCAAATTTTATTAATGCAAAGAGTAAAATATACACTTATAAAACAAGCATTAAAAGAAGATTTTCCTCCTGACCTAAAGTGAGAATCTCATTGCTTTCGTAGTCTTGAAACACTTGTTGTTGCTTGTTATTTGTATGCAATTGAATTGTTCTTTACAAAGCTCCACGCGTGCCTCCACTCCTCTTGTGTGCGAACACTAGGCTTCTCGAAGTTTGACTCACTCATTCTTTTAATCAACACTTTTCACTTGTCATAAACTCCATCTTGTTGACAAGTATCATGACCCAGCTACCATTTTATAGTTCCTTCATATCCTGAGCAAGATTCATGACAAGAGCTCAAAGCTCTCCTCAAGGATGGAACATGAAATTATCAGCTTATGCCTTGAAACCCACGTTTGAAAATTGGCTTTTGAAAGAAAGACACGAAGCTACTAATAGGTTTCACTTGAAGCTACTAATAGGTTTCACTTGAAGTCCAGTATCTTATAGTAGGTAGGCCTTCAATTTGGAAGTCTACAAACTTTAGCCCTTTTCACATGCTCAACAGGGTAAAATTAACTTCAAATCTTTAATATTTAGCACACATGATCTTAGGTTGGGGAAGAGTTTGATTTCCTACTAAAGAAGTCACTGAACATCTCCTCTTTTTTGTACTCATGGTTGGTGAATATGACATCAACTCTCTCGCAATGTAGTGCATTTCAGATAGGGTCTATTCTCACAACAACAAAAATGCCCAAAATTAGCAAACAAATTAGTTCTCATATTAAGTGGATAGAAGGAGCAGTTTGCCTCATTGAACAATCTGATGGAATGTTTGATGCAATTTTGTTGAGAAAGTAGAAGTGCATCACATGATTATTTTCTTCTTCTTTTTCTCGGAAATATTGTGGCACATGATTTTTCCTCAAGATAGGTTGTTTCTAGGCAAGTGATGTGGGTTTCATGGAAATCAAGGTGGGTTTTCTCTTCCCATCGAATGCATATGTGTACCATTAAAATTTTGAAAGGCACAACAAAAACTCCATTTGATGATGACTAGTGTAAATATTTAGTTGCAATAGGCTATAAAGCCCTAATTTAGTATTCAAAAGAAATTGAACTTTGAAATCAGCTTTTAGAAAATGGCTACAACAAGAAAATTTGGTTGAGTAATCTATTTCACTTGAAGGCCAAGGCACCTTGTTAGCTTTCAATTTTGATGTCCAAAAGGTAATGCCACAAATTTTGGCATCTTTCAACTAGCATTGCCACCTACCACTTATTTGCATGCACAAAAACAAGCCCTTAGCTATATTGAGGAAACCTTGAGTTAGTACACAACATTATATTCACACTATTAAGTGGCCAACCAAAGACTCATAAAAACAAAAGCAACAAAAATCAATGTACCACGTGCATGAAAGTGAAGATGAATTTCTCTCAAGCCCAAATTAAAACCAATCTTCCACAAGAGCAAGTCATGTGCCGTGAAACCCTCTCATCCTTTATTGGCTAAGTTTTCCATTCACCTACAATGTGTGAGATGTTCAAGTGTGAAAAAAATTATGCTTGATGAAGTTGGAGTCATGTGTGGCAGATATTGAAACTGTCTTTAGATTGAAGTTACTTATCAAACCACAAACTTTTTACCAAGTTTTTACTCACGCTACTTATCAAACTTATTCTTACTCACTTTCTTATTTGATTTTTTTTTCATTACATCAAGGTGGAATCAAGAATCTTGGAGATATGGCATGATCTTTGATGTCCATGGGAGCCGATATATCAGAGATAATAAAAACCTAAGAATAGAGGTTGCACACCATTTTTTAAACCTAAAAATAGAGGTTGCACACCTTTTTTAATGGGGGACAACACTTCACAAGTTGAAGAGAAGTACAAGTGTGGCAACCACCGGCGAGACCGCGCCCAATTGTACAAGGGAACAACCTCCAAGAGCTTTTGGATACACAACCTTGCTATTTGGAGGTGTGAGCTTTAGCAACTAGTAGGCTAATGCCTTGTTGACAAGTTACCCCGTGACCCACACCCACCATTTTGTAGCTCCTTCAATATACCTTGTGCAAGATTCATGAGGAGAGCTTTGAGCTCTCCTCAAGGATGGAATATGAGATGATCACCTTGTATATTATTGACTCATTATCTCAAGAGAAAAGGTATTAAGCATCATCATTAGTGCGAAAAGCTCAGCATATCTCGATTAGAATGTTATTTTTAGGTGAAGGCATAGATTTACAAGAATGTTACGTTCACAAGGCCAGACATGGGGCGGTGGTGGACACCTTCATATTTCTAGTGCCATCAAGATTTTGAACCCTCGCCATTGGCATGAGAGTTTGCCACCTTTCTAGTAGGGTGGCCATGATTTGCCAAGAGGATACCTGCAGCTTTTGTGAACTTATAACATGCAAATATCGAACTGATGGAGATGTGACAGCTTCTAGTCAAACCTCTGAATCCACCAAGGCCCAATTAGACAATGTGAGTTTTGAAATATCCTTGTTCATGACATGAGTTTTTGAGTTTTCAGAGAAGGAAAAGAAAACTATCAAATTAGAAAATACCATCTCTTGTTTAACTTAAGATGAGAAGGATTGATGTATAATGAATGGTTCAATAATTAGAGAAATAGTTTCTCAAATAGGTGCACCCACCGGCTTTTACTTATCTTCGTTGAATTTGCCCCCTTCTAAAATGGGTTACAGCTTACTACTTAATTTTCAGAATCCTTCTTGAAGGGCTAATTAGAGGAGAAACAACTTCAACGAAATAGCGAGCAGCTTGCGAAGAAAATGCGCATCTTCAAAAACTACAATCTCGTCTTCAACCGATGGGGAGAAGGATTGGTGAAGGTTCATCAAGAAAATCAGTTTCGACTCAACAGGTGCACCCACTGGCGTTAGTAATTATATACGTTGAATTTGCGTAAACATGAGTGATTCGTAGTTTTTTGTTCCTTGAAAGCTGCAGGAACACTTTGTGTGGGCTCTGATGTCGTCGACATCCGGCCAGCGGGCACTTCAAAAAGTGGTCGCGTCTGCATTGTACTGTACAAAGCTTTCGATCATCCTGTAGCCTCGGATCAATCGACGGAAACGACGCACCCACCAATACGCCACCTCCTGCCCTTCTCACACACTCAACATCGCACGGCGTCGGCTCTCCAAAGCGGACGGCTTAGAACGATTCCTGTTCCGCATTGACAAATGTGACTTGCAGGATGCGCTCTGCAATAGCGACTTGCCACGATGATTGGTTAAGAAGTACTCACGCACGCTTCACAGCCTTGCGTGGCTCTCATAACACGACATGATGGAAAGGTGAACCTACCCTGGACGGATGATCGATCATCGACTAATTATAAAAAAATCTCGTCCATCTGCTACCTGTAGGCTGGTCGCTGTAGGTAAGGCCTGCGTCACGTCTAAGAGTCAGACATGATATATGTACCATGTACACACAGGCGATGGTGGCGATGGCTCATGACAGGCTTGTGACCTGTGGCCTGCGGCAGTCACCGACACGTAAAAGTTGTAAAAGTTTTGATAATGTCTGTAGCGCTAGGGCCGGCATGCACTGTCGTTCGCACAGGTTCCATCACTTCCATGGATAATCATTTCACTATGAGGTCATCTAATCCTTTGTTGGGCATCTTAAAAGATAACCCCTAGTTAGTCAAGGACTTTGACCTTTGTTGGGCATCTTAAAGGATAATTTGGTAAACAACATATATTTATAATGTTTCGTGTCTTAAAGTTCAGATGCCCTTCCCACTTTTAAGTCCTAAATTCATATAATATAGACTAGTTTAACTTGATTTGTTCAGGATACTTCAAAATTATTATTTTTATTAAATTTGATTTTGAAGGATTTATTTGAAAGTAAGAAAAATAATATGGACTTAACTTGATTTGTTGAGGATACTTCGAATTATTTATTTTATTAAAATTGATTTTAAAGGATTTATTGAAAAGTAAGACAATAATAGATCTTTTTTGGCAATCCATCTCAAGCACTTAAATTGTTAATTTCTAATTGGTGAAGCTAGAGGACGCTAGGGGGTGGTGAAGACAATATAAATCTATGGTTAAATTTTAGTTTAAACGGTTCGATTTTTCAAGACTTTCATTGGATTTCACCTTTAAAGTGAGAGAAAAGTGGTAAGTAAAATTTGGTATAAATGTAGAAATTCATAAAAGAATGATAAGCTAATAAAATTTATACATATTAAATCATTACTTGTAATAAATCTATGAAAAACTTGTGGTTGATTTTGAGTGGCACAAGGTATGATTTCACTCCTCACAACAACTACTTTATTCATGTCCATTGTCCCCTTCTAAGTCCAAAACCAAGCCTAGTTAGCCTTGGTAATCTAAGTTTGGTGGTGTACCAGGCCTAGAGGTAAACTCATGGGTGTCCATGTCTGAGCCTATATGTCATGACACATCCCATTGGCATGTATCATGCCACATCCTTACCAAGATATTGTAAGGAGCATCCACCTATTCAGCGATATGCCCCATCACCTTGCCACCTCGATATCCCAAATTATAATTCATCAATACTTTTACTTGCCAAATCATCTTCTTTGTCACCACTTTACTCATGTCAATGTGCCACCTCATGCATAATGGCATGCCACTTCACGTAGTTCCATGTCATACACATGCCGAATCTCCAATCCATGTCATTAGACCCATCCATGACTATACATTGTAGATATGCCACATCACCAGGGATTTAATATTCACGTGATCACAAGATTTTTGGTGATAATAACACATGTGAACAAGTTATTCACATGTTCTCATGTTACCGTTCACAAAATAACAGGTCACTTGCCATTTGGGAACCCCTTAAAAGCTTGGCTACACATGGGAATAAGCTATTCACATGTTCTCATGTTACCATCTTCACATAATAGCAGGTCAGTGGCCAAGTAAGAAGATTTTTTATGCCCGACAAAGAATTTTTTTGGGCCCTTGTGAAAGCTTTGTGAATATAACATGTGATCACAAGATTTTTTGTGTTATTAACATATGTTATTAACATGTTCACATGTTCTCGTTTACGTCAGTGAAATCCCTGCACATCACCCATATGTATTGTCACATGTGTGTGACATGTTAGCAACTTAAGGTGCCACATTGTAACTTGCATTGCCACATCGTCATGGGACCCCCTATCAACCGCTTCATGCATGGGGTTCCACATTGTAACTTTTGTTGCCACATGATCATGGGGCTCCCTATCATCCACGTCATGCATGGACACATCCATATATAATTATCAATATACATAAATAGTTAAAATATATATAATTTGTATTGCCACATCATCATGTGGATGCTCCCTATCATCCGCTTCATGCATAGATACTCTCATATATAAATAATTAAAATACACATAATTATCACATAAAGTCATATGAAAATTACATAATCAAGTAAATAAATATTTTTAGATATTATATGTATGTTTCATTAATTTTTTAAGAACTAAATTTAGATTGATTATTTGAGTGCTACATCATCATGGGGCTCCCTATCATCCATTTCATGCATTGACACATCCATATATAACTATCACATATACATAAATAGTTAAAAAAATATATAATTTGTATTGCCACATCATCATGTGGATGCTCTCTATCATCCACTTCATGCATAGATACTCTCGTATATAAAAATTAAAATGTGCATAATTATCACATAATCTCATATGAAAATTATATAATCAAGAAAATAAATATTTTTAGATATTGTATGTGTATTTAATTGAAATTTTAAAAATTACATTTAGATTGATTATTTGAGTAATAATTATATATATATATATATATATTGCATATATCTTAGATAAATAAATTTAAAAATAATATGAATAGATCTATATAAACAAAATTTAAATTTTTTAGTTCCAAATTAATTTGACAGCTATTTTTATGAAATCTATTATCTATTATCACTCCATACCTTATCAACTTACACTCTATTAATCCACAACCATCCTATTGAACAAAGGTGCTAATTTATCAATCAATTATGGCATCTTATCAAATATAAGATGGAAAAGTGTATTTTTTACTATGTAAGTGCACATCCTTATGTTTATTTCATGTAATCATAACTTAACGTCTAGTCCTCTTATATTGTTTCTTTTAGATCATCCTAAGCTTTGTAGAGAATGGGTTCACAAAGTCATATCAATAGAAAAAGTCACATGAATCTAAGAGTCCTCTCATCCACAAGTCTCACATGAATCTAAGAGTCCTCTCATCCACAAGTCTCACATGAATAAGAGAGGAAGAGGATAGCTTTGAGAAAAAGAGAAGAGCACAACAACAAGCAACCACTAACATTGGTGGCATTAGAAAAATTATGAGCTCGTTTTGGGGCCCGAGTTTCATGATCTTTCTCTCTCTAAAAAATGGGGCCATGGTGAAATTCGAGCACATCATTCCCAAATTTGTTGGAGTTGGCAGATTTAGAATGCGCTCTTCAAGATCTTTCTAGTGGTAACATAGGATAGTGAAGCTCCCCAAAAAGTGGTCTCTCAAAAGTGATGATGTGGCATGTAACATTACATTTTGCATCTTAAATCTTGTTTGTGGTGTATCTTGAGCATTGCTACTTGAAAGTTGTTAGAGATTGTATACTTGAAATCTACTCATCATATTAAGCTTCTAAATGATATATCACATGGAGGGGTTCTGACATAAGATTGATAGTGCTCACCATGGTCCCATTTTTTAGAGAGAGAGAGAGAGAGAGCTTGACACTCCTTAGAGGGCCCCAAAATGAGCTCATAATTTACCTAATTGCCAACCCCAAACAAACCCTCTTCTTATCCCCCACCCCCTAGTTTGGAAACTTCTTATCATCCCCCTCCACCCTGTCCGCCTTCTCTCCCCCTTAGTTTAGAGAATTCACATGAACCATCCTCTCTTCACCAATCCCTAAGGATGGATAAATGAAGGGAGTATGTGAAACATTCCCATATTTTTTCAAGATCTTACACTTTAATGAGAATCATTTATTCTCAACTTCCTCATTGACCATCCAGACCTTGGTAAAGCAATCGATGTCACTCGATGGTTTATGGATCACAGTGTAGCAACACAATATATGATCACTCTAAAGGGCTAGTATGTAGCTCCTTACATCTAGTAGGAGATTAGTCCATCTTTGGCAAGGATGACCACCCAGACCTAGGCAAATTATTCTATATCACCCGATGGTTTGTGGATCACAGTGGAGCATCCCAACATATGAACACTCGGAAGGACTATCATATAACTCCCTACATCCAATAGGAGAATCCATCCTTAGGAATGATGTTAAATGTTCAGAAAATGGCACTAAGAAGTTGTCATAGGTCCCCTATATACTAGCATATATAAAGACGAACCTACATTATGGCCATCATAGATCGTACCTAAGGGTTCACTTTGGCTACAACAATGTTGTTGGGAACATTGGGAAGTTACAAAGCATAAAAATCTATAAGGATGATCGGTCTTTTTTTACTCAAGTCAATGTAGGCACACTAGCAAACCAGCAAGCTATGGTACAAGAGATTTGGGCACCTAAGCTAGATGTGGTCTCTTGAAAGAGATGAAAAAATCTAGTATTGTGGCATACCAACCATCTTTTATAGAGATGCCACAGATGCTTGTAAAGCTTGTATAATGGACAACCGTTTCGACAAGAAAGTGGCAGTACGACTAAGTCTCCTATAGAAAGCTTGTACATGCTGATCTTAGTGGTAAGATGCCTACGCTGGAATGGGTAGTTCTTCTTATTTTTTGTTACTAAGCATGCCTCTTTTATAGGAAGTTTTGGGTGTATTTTCTTCAGGATAAGGAAGATTGTCATTTTGACAAGGGTGTGGTACATGCATACTTTGTAGTACTTTGGGGTTTCATCAAGTGATTGATGCATATCGTTAAGCTATGTTAACCACATGTGGCTAACACATTCCTACGAGAACTATGTCTATACACTTATATATTGGGTGTCTGTATTATATTTTAAATCCCATCATTTGATGAGAAAAACACCCTAAAGTTGCTCCCAAGTCTTGAGCTTCGAAGGACAGACAAGAAGATCTCGGTTAGTTTGCCAAATCATAGAGAAAAGCCTTCTAACTATGCTTTACGCCCCTCGGGTCACTTACTCCCGGTGGTGGGCAGCCTAGTGGAAAAAGGCTTGGAACAATAAAAGCCAATTTCTCTTGTTTGTAACTCATTCTTCCATTTGTGCAATAGAATTGGAGTTTTCTCTCTCTCTCTCTCTCTCTCTCTCTCTCTCTCTCTCTAATCTAGTATATGTGGTGTGCTTAGGGTTAAGGAGTTTGGGAGTGATTAAGTGCTAATCACTCGTTGTCTCTTTCTTACGTGATTATTCTATTATTGTAATCATATTCCATGGAGATCCCACACGATCTTGCGAGAGAGGTTGCACCACTCGTTGGATTAGCAACCGCCTCAATGTGACAAGTGCAGGAGGATAGCGGTGAGACAAGCGACGATGAGCCGAGCTCTTGTGCATCGCTCAAGCTCGACGGATCAATAATCCCCCCAGAACACGTTAGGGTGAGCTTAACATCTTTCGCGCTACTGTCGAGGAGCTCCAATCCACTACTTGTCAAAGCATTCCTTGATTCGAATTCGACGAAGTCTCCATTGCCCAATACCAAGTAAGGAACTATGGCATCCAGTTTTTGGTTTTTTTGATTTGATTTGTTTTGATTTTATGCATAGCTTGTGGTTGGAAGTAGGATTAACAAGAGTTTAAGCAAAAAAACTGGGGATTTGAGTGATTAGAGAGCTCAAAGAAGAGGGTTTTTGCTTAAACATAGAGTGTTTTTTGCTAATTTTTAGCTTTCAATCATGTTTTTTTGTTGGATTAGTATACACAAGTAGCTTAGGAATGTAAGATAGAACCCTAAACAACCAAAAAAACACAAAAAATTAAATCACAAATAATATCTTCATTTTCACTAACTATCACTAATCTACTGGTTTGTGTGATTAATGAGCTTAAAGAGAGCTAAAAATTAAAAAATTGAGCCTAATTTCTTGCAATTGGACTAATTAGAGTGGCATTAGTGTTTTGAACACTTGCCTTAACCTAGTTCCATGCCTAGACCACTCCCGTTAGGTCATAATTAGTGAGAATTAGCACTAATTAAGTCTCATTTATCTAATTTTTTCTCTTTTGAGTGGGTTAATTAGAGAACTAATTAGAAATATTAATTAGGGATGATCACATCATTGGGTTAGCCAACCTTGCTAATCCACCTATCAAATCCCCACATTAGAAAAATTATGAGCTCATTTTGGGGCCCTCTAAGGAGTTTCATGCTCTTTCTCTCTCTAAAAAATTGGGGCCATGGTGAAATTTGAGCACATCATTTCAAAAAATTTCAGAGTTGGTAGATTTAGAATGTACTCTTCAAGATCTTTCCGATGGTATATAACATGATGGGGTTCTAACATAGGCGTCATGTTTTGGTTGCCAAAAATGTATGGTTGTATGTGGATGGCACTGAGAAGCGTCCTCTTGCACCTACTCCATTGAGGGAAATGGTTGATTGTGTCATGTAGGGTCCCACAACTACCAATGAGAGACTCACTCACGAGAGTTGATAGAGGCAAGAGTGGAGATCGACCATCTTAGAGCAGCATTACAGATGGTAGAGACCGCCGTGCAGAGGCACGCAATACGAGAGAGTCTGACATCCAGTATAGGTAGGTCTCTCTTGAATGTAAAAGAGTTATAATTAAGGTCTAAAGTTATAAATTTCTTTAAGTAATATCTAATAAGAGAGACTGTTCCACAGGAACACTCACGGGAATACGGATTATGGAAGGAGGCCGGAAGCAATTAATGCAAGAGAGTGGGATTGTAGCCATGGGAACATAAAGACGCACATAATTTTTTCATATTTTTGTGCCGAAGTGCAATGTAAATCATTTTAGGCCAATGTGGGTTCTAAATGAGAGTTCTAAGTGTATTAAGCAAGGCTCACTTATGGGGTTGTCCACCCATGTGTGAAAGAGGCCTAGGGTTAGGGTTAGTGACATCTCTATAAAAGAGATGTTAGCTAAAGAAAGAGGACGTTTTTGGCCATTCTCATAAGCTATTGAGTGAAGCTCTTGAGCTCTCAAGCTATGGCAACTCTCTAACTCTCTCTATTGTACGGTGGTTCGTTTATGTGAGCTCTCCCGTAAGGGATAAGCCTTCATGCACTAATCGGGTCGAGTCCTCGGATTGACATTGTGTTTATCAACACATTTATTGATCGGTAGTACTCTATGAGCACTATATTGCACGGTACTCTTCAATGGCGCCGCTGTCGAGGAGCAAGTGCCTACATTAGTTGAGCAGCATACACACACTACCACTACTTTGTTAAGCTCCAATCGGTTGCAAAACCGTTCGATAGGAGAGCAAGCTTTGGGACTAATTTTGGTACTTATTTAAGAATAATTTGTTGTTAAATTCTCTTTATTGTCTTGCAATTTGAGTGCGATTGGCTAGCTATGCCTCTCCCTTGAGGTCAGGACAAGGATTCAACACACGGGAAGGATTGGAGGTAGGCACTAAACCTGTCAATTTCAATTTGTGTGCGAAAGAGAGAGGCCTGATTTGCATTTTTGTCATTCTATTTTGAGGATAATTTTTGCTGGCTGAGGTTAATTTTTACAGTTTCAATTTTTTGCATGTTTGTTTTATTTTCTGTTCTTAGCTTAGTTTTTTGCATCTTTAATTTTATGCATTTTAGTTCTCTGTTAAACCTGCACTTGTAGAGAAACTGAAATCTGTACACACACATGAAGATTGAACATTTTGAATTCGCTCAAATCTCACAGCTGCACACGCATTGAATTCCCTGCACACGCATTGAGCACGCACTTCAAAAAAAGAAAAAATAATAATAATAAAAGAAGGCGCCTATGCATGAACAGCGCACCGCGCGGAGAGACCCACACACCGCACCATAAAGACCGCCAGTACATTGGATAAAGGGGTGCAAAAAAAAAAGAGTGGAAAATGTTTCATTTTCTGCCGCAAAAAATTGGGGGGTTTTCTAACTTTCTCGAGAGGAGTTAGAAAACACTCATCGTCGAAATTTTGGTCCCAGAACCATTTTCCCATAGTGAGTTCAGTATGGGAAACTGGTAAATTTTAGGTGATTTTTGATCCTGAAAAATACGCTATTTTTTGGCCTAATGTGTTCGAGGGGGTTCAAAATGGGTTCTTGCAAAGTTTAAGCCAACTTGAAAATTTTTGGATTTTTTTCAAAAAAAAAAAACCCTAAAAATTTGACCTTATGCACTTACGGTCAAGACGTCATATAGACACTGCCATAGGGTCTAGGGCACCTTCTAGAGTACCTACGTTGTCGTGCTGTGGCACGTCCATGTAGTGAAAGAAGCTCACAGACCATCCCATATGAACTCAGATGCATGGGCAGAAAAAAGTAAAAAGGGTTAAGGCTGCCTTTGCTTTGGTGTTCAGCTTGTTACAAGCCTGTCTGGAGTAAGGTTCACTGGAGGTGAGATCAGCTCGTATGTGTGCGCGACCGCTTGATATGTGTGGGCACGTCAAAATACAATGGGCATTGAAGGTTGTGGTTGAGAATGTGTGAAAGCAAGGGCAATAAAGATAAAGGGGGCCATGTGCCATGGGTATTGGTATATAAGGGAATGTTGAGGAGGCAGGCCTTAGAATAAAATAAGATTAATGATAATCGTGGCCACAAAAAGAATGGCCATGTGGGAGCTTCACGTGGCTGCCAGCTCGCTATCCAGAAGGTGACGAAGAAGTTGGTGGGAGTTGGCTGCTAAGAAGGGGAATCGCCTGACAGAGAGGCGGCAGGTAACGAGGGAACAGGGCCGCCTCGTTGATGAGGAGGGCCCTATGTGTTTTGTGTGGGCGCTGCAGCAGATGTGCGCAGCTGTTCCAGGTATGCCAAGGCGGGGGTGGCGGCAGCCATACGAGGGCTTTTGGGCGCGTGCAGCAGAGGGGAGTGCAGAGGTGCTCTATTCAAGGAGGCCATGATGCAGCCAGCACCTGGGACTTCTTCCATGCCTAGCGAGCAACAGCCGCAGCCGCAGCAGTGGGTGATGTTGCAGCAGCAGCAGCAGCCCATGCAACAGCAATACATGGTGCCCATGCAGGCAGAGCATGCAGGAGTTTATCCGTCGAACTCTTCAGCAGCGCAGAGTCCAGGTGAAGTGGATGGACGAGAACTACATCTACGGCTGTTTCTACCACACCGGAGAAGTTTCAAATGTTAAAATCATCAGAAATAAGCAGACGATGGTCTCTAAGGGATATGGATTTATTGAGTTCAACTCACATGCTGCTGCTGAGAGGGTTTTACAGACTTACAATGGAGCAATTATGCCACAGACAGAGCAAACTTTCAGGTTGAACTGGGCTGCTTTTGGTATGTCTGACAGGCGAACTGATGGTGTTGGCCAGGATCACACTATTTTTGTTGGAGATCTTGCCTGCAATTAGATGGAAAGCCCATGAAGGTTCAAATTATGGGAACAAATTTGGCTATTCCGGCTCCTGCAGGACATGCTTTATATGAAACTTCACTGGCTGGAAGAGGAGGGCGAGTTCCAGGAGTGATTGGTGGGATCCAAGGCAGTGGAGGAATGCTGCAGAAGGTCCAAGTTCGTGGAAATGGAGAAATGATTCAAGGTGGCCGAGGTCGTGGAAGAGGACGTGGAAAAGAAGAGAGAGAGAAGTTTCGGTCTGATCTGGATGCTGAATTAGACCGTTACCATGCCAAGGCTAAGCAGACTTCATAGATAATGTGCTATGCCTGAAGAATCATGACACACTGTAAGTGTTCATGGTAAAGTTTTGACCACAACCCAAATCAGCTGTTAGTCTACAGAGTCTTTAAAAAGGAACCCATGTTTGTGGAAGACTGCTCTTGAAGCTATGTGTAATGGGTGCTGACGGTATTTGGGCCATGTTCTTGCTTTAATTGAAGACTTGATGATCATGATGGTTTGGTGTTTAGCCAAGAGAGATACCTTTTTCCCCTTGTACATGCGTCTCTGAGAGAGGAGGGAGGAGGTTTGGCAGGATTTATTTTCTCTGAATAATCAAATCAAGTGAATGCAAATCAACGTAACTCTCACAGCCAGACACCCAGTGTGTTCCCGGCTAGACCGCACACGTCACGACAGCTCTTTGGTGAACCCGACGTGAAACAGCTGGGGTGAGAGTAGAAAGGGAATCATGGGTGATCAACAGGAGCAGCAAGGATTTCGTCCGGACGTCAACACCATGCAGATGTTTCAGGCGTTTGTGCTCTACAAGCAACAGCAGCAGCAGGCAGTCGAAAGAAGGCTGGGTGAAGTGGGAAAACAAAGGTAATGTTATCTGATTTGAATGCTGGATGAAAAACGATATGATATCTGGAATGTATGGATACATGCAAGATGACATACAAATCAAGATGATGCTTGAGGAAAATTAGAGCAAATAGATACACAATCAGGGCTTTCTGAAAGGCAGGTACAAAAAAATGAAGGAAATATACTATAATGATGCTATATCTTAGCTGCTTGGAGAACTTCTAAAGCATGACAAGGATGCAAAGGAGGTAAAAATAATGGCAGTCAAAGCAAAGAAGGCTATAGGGGCCTATGACACTGATGCATTTCTCGAAAAGAGAGAGCCAGGAGCTTATAGGACTTGTAGTCTTCCATAATAAAACTATTAGGGAAGAAGAAGGATTACAAGGGCTTATGACACTTGTTCACCTCAGGAGAAGGGGGTGGCAAGGAGCTTGTATAGACTTGTAGTTCTCTCTTAGAACTGTAGAATGGCAACAAGGGCTTGTGACACTCATCCTTCTCGACAGCTGAGGAAGGAGAGGAGCTTGCAATGACTTGATCCATTCTTGCCACTTCAAGGGCTTACGACACTCGACCTTTCTGATAGCTGAGGAAGGTGAGGAGCTTGTATTGACTTGAGGTCTTCCCTACAAGTTGCAAAACAGATAGAATGCTCAAGAACTCATGAATGCCGGAAAGGTGGACACTTCTTTGTATTCTGGTTGTCAGGATATCTGAAAGAAACTCTTTGAAAAGCAGAGCTAAATGTATGCAATGATGATCTGAATGAATGGTTTGACATAGAGAAAGCCCAAAACATCAGAAAGATATGGATTTCCCAAGCGTCATCCTGATTAAATGGAATGCCAATGCAGAATGCTGTAGAATTGAATGTTCATGGGACCTTAGGTAAGGGCCAAGAAATACACAGTGAGATTGTGCAAAAGGGATTGGAAAGAGGTCTTTCTGTTGGCAACAGTTTGGTTGGCATGTACACCAAATTTGGTTTGATTTCAGAGGCAGAAGAAGTCTTTGGCAAGATGTTGATTCGGGATGCTGTGTCATGGACTGCATTGATTGCTGGCTATTGCTTGCGGCCTTATTAACACACCCGAGAGGACCACTGTTCGGGTTGCTAAAAATCTCCGTGTTTGTGACTATTGCCACAGCATGGCAGCACTTATATCCAAGGCAGAGCAAGGCGGCCTTTCAACTCCTCTCTCAAATGCAGGGGCAAGGGGTAGTACCAAATGAAATCACCCTTATCAGCCTTCTTGACGTGTGTGCTAGACAAGCTGTCCTGCTAAAGGGCATGCACCTACATACACTGATATTGGCCTTTGGGTTTGAATCACTACTGGTTGTAAGCAATGCACTTGTCAATCTGTATGGCAAATGTGGCCTTCCTGAGGAAGCGTGGAAGATTTTTATCAGTACACCAGAGAAAGATGTGATTTCTTGGAATGGGATGATTTCAGCATACACTTGTAGTACACAAAGCATGGATGCTCTCAAGCTTTTCAAGAAGATGTGCTAGAGAGGAGTAAGACCAAGCAAAGCCACCTTCACCAGCATGCTCGATGCATGTGCTAACCTGGGCACTCCATCAGAAGCTCATAAGATACATTTTTGCATTGTGAATGAGGGTTTAGAATTGGATCCCATGCTAGGAAATGCCCTTATTAGTGTATATGGTTTATGCAATAGCCTGAAGGATGCACGGGTGATGTTCGATAAGATTGTTAAGCATGATACAGTCACATGGAATGCCATGCTTGGAGCTTATGTACAGCATGGGAATGGCAACGATGCACTTATCCTTTTTCGCCAAATGATTTTCGAAGGAGTGATGTCAAATAGTGTCACATTCATTAGCATTTTTCCTGCTTGCGCTTGCCTCAAAAGACTGCTGATTGAAGGGAGGCAGTTGCATGCCTGCACTCTGGTGGTGGGCAATGGGCTTCTGTCAGAGATGGTGGTACAGAATGCTCTTCTGAACATGTATAGCAAGTGTGATAGTTGTTTGGAAGCACATAACATATTTGTCAACATGGGCTGGCACGGAAACCTAGCTGTCTCATGAATGGATGAGTTACAACTTGCCAGTGTCACTTGCGATCCAAATTCTTGTGGGAGCAGATGAGTAGGGCAAGGAAATGCAAGCCGAAGGGATTGCTGATCAACAACATATTGTGGGATGCACTCATAGTCATGTACACCAAATGTGGTGCAGATGCCATTTATATGCCAAATGCAGTGTAGGTGTAGTTTGTAGCATAAGATGTGTCTTCCTCAAATGAATTGGTTTTTAGAGTGGAATTATGCATTGGAATAATGCGATGGTATCCCAAATTTGTTACAGGTGTAGTATGTATGCTTAATGCGGGGGTGTAGCATAAGATATGGTGCAGATGCTGTCCGTATGCCAGAAATGGTGTAGATGCAGTATGCATGCTGCAGCAGCATAATATATGTTTGGCTCAAATGCCTTGGTTCCAATAAAGTGGTGATATGCTTGGAATGTGATGGTGAATATGAATGCCAAATTGTGGTGAACAGGTCGTAGCCTTATTGGACACGGTGATCACAAGAAACTGCTACACAATGCGTGAGGAGGGAGCACTAAAGAGCTTCTTGATCTGCAGTGTAGGAGCTTCAAAAAGCCCATCAATCTGTGCTTTATTAAGCACTGCAATCAATCAATTATGGCGGCATGGCATTGGTAGACATGTATGTCCAATGTACTGCACTTGATCAAGTTTTGAGGCTTGGAAATAGTCATGTGGACTGCACTAAAATAGCAAATTTTGCTTAATTCTAACATGATGGGGAGCATTCATTCTCTCAGAAAGGATGCAGCTTGGCCTCCTAATCCAATATCCTTTTCTTGCATTGTGAAAGAAGTTGGAAGAAGCCAAGAAAAGGGAGGCTGATCTAGAGAATGATTTGGATGAGAATGTGGGTTCAGAGGATGAAAAAGCTGAAGATAACGTGCCAAAATTTGATAAAGATGAAGGCAAATCAGTATAAATTTGAATGAAGATTAGCCTATATAGCAACTTGGTGGCACATACCGGAGGATGTGCAGGTTTAGAGGGGGTCGATGTCGTGCTGTGGCACGTCCATGTAGTGAAAGAAGCTCACAGACCATCCCATATGAACTCAGATGCATGGGCAGAAAAAAGTAAAAAGGGTTAAGGCTGCCTTTGCTTTGGTGTTCAGCTTGTTACAAGCCTGTCTGGAGTAAGGTTCACTGGAGGTGAGATCAGCTCGTATGTGTGCGCGACCGCTTGATATGTGTGGGCACGTCAAAATACAATGGGCATTGAAGGTTGTGGTTGAGAATGTGTGAAAGCAAGGGCAATAAAGATAAAGGGGGCCATGTGCCATGGGTATTGGTATATAAGGGAATGTTGAGGAGGCAGGCCTTAGAATAAAATAAGATTAATGATAATCGTGGCCACAAAAAGAATGGCCATGTGGGAGCTTCACGTGGCTGCCAGCTCGCTATCCAGAAGGTGACGAAGAAGTTGGTGGGAGTTGGCTGCTAAGAAGGGGAATCGCCTGACAGAGAGGCGGCAGGTAACCAGGAAACAGGGCCGCCTCGTTGATGAGGAGGGCCCTATGTGTTTTGTGTGGGCGCTGCAGCAGATGTGCGCAGCTGTTCCAGGTATGCCAAGGCGGGGGTGGCGGCAGCCATACGAGGGCTCTTGGGCGCGTGCAGCAGAGGGGAGTGCAGAGGTGCTCTATTCAAGGAGGCCATGATGCAGCCAGCACCTGGGACTTCTTCCATGCCTAGCGAGCAACAGCCGCAGCCGCAGCAGTGGGTGATGTTGCAGCAGCAGCAGCAGCCCATGCAACAGCAATACATGGTGCCCATGCAGGCAGAGCATGCAGGAGTTTATCCGTCGAACTCTTCAGCAGCGCAGAGTCCAGGTGAAGTGGATGGACGAGAACTACATCTACGGCTGTTTCTACCACACCGGAGAAGTTTCAAATGTTAAAATCATCAGAAATAAGCAGACGATGGTCTCTAAGGGATATGGATTTATTGAGTTCAACTCACATGCTGCTGCTGAGAGGGTTTTACAGACTTACAATGGAGCAATTATGCCACAGACAGAGCAAACTTTCAGGTTGAACTGGGCTGCTTTTGGTATGTCTGACAGGCGAACTGATGGTGTTGGCCAGGATCACACTATTTTTGTTGGAGATCTTGCCTGCAATTAGATGGAAAGCCCATGAAGGTTCAAATTATGGGAACAAATTTGGCTATTCCGGCTCCTGCAGGACATGCTTTATATGAAACTTCACTGGCTGGAAGAGGAGGGCGAGTTCCAGGAGTGATTGGTGGGATCCAAGGCAGTGGAGGAATGCTGCAGAAGGTCCAAGTTCGTGGAAATGGAGAAATGATTCAAGGTGGCCGAGGTCGTGGAAGAGGACGTGGAAAAGAAGAGAGAGAGAAGTTTCGGTCTGATCTGGATGCTGAATTAGACCGTTACCATGCCAAGGCTAAGCAGACTTCATAGATAATGTGCTATGCCTGAAGAATCATGACACACTGTAAGTGTTCATGGTAAAGTTTTGACCACAACCCAAATCAGCTGTTAGTCTACAGAGTCTTTAAAAAGGAACCCATGTTTGTGGAAGACTGCTCTTGAAGCTATGTGTAATGGGTGCTGACGGTATTTGGGCCATGTTCTTGCTTTAATTGAAGACTTGATGATCATGATGGTTTGGTGTTTAGCCAAGAGAGATACCTTTTTCCCCTTGTACATGCGTCTCTGAGAGAGGAGGGAGGAGGTTTGGCAGGATTTATTTTCTCTGAATAATCAAATCAAGTGAATGCAAATCAACGTAACTCTCACAGCCAGACACCCAGTGTGTTCCCGGCTGAGTGGTAGTGTGGGGGGGGGGTGCAGCTGTGCTGCATGCACCCTTTTCCCTGGACTTTGGTGACATAATTCTCTCTCTGTCTCTCCCTCTCACGCACGCGCGCACGCAAGTTACACTAATGAATTCTGCAAATGTGTAGATCAACAAACCCATATAGCCTGTAGGCATCAATAAAAAATTTGCGAGGCATTGTGATGAAGGCTTCTGCAACAACAAGAGCCGGAAGTCCATTGGGAGTACAGAAGCAAATTCTAGGGTTGCCTTTACCACTGATGGTATTTGCAGCCTGCAAGAAGGAGAGACAACAAACCATGTATTCCCTTCTAAGCCACCTACATGTGCGAAAAGACTTTTGCATCTAATGGAGCAGACACATGCGGGTATGTTTACAATGCATTGGACAGACATTGGGCCATGGATAATCCACGCTGCAGCCCGGTGTAGGCGTTGAACATTAATGAATGGACCACAGGGGATTAGGGCTACACTTTACAAGTATGCACGCCTCCTGCAGGACTGCACAAAGGCAAAAGACCTGAAGGAGGGCATGCAAATTCATGCCCACGTGAACGAAATTGGGCTTGATTCGAACCTTTAACTGGGGTGCAACTGGGGTGCCTTTACCAAGGGCTTGACGAGGAGGGTCTTACATATTACAAACAAATGCAACACGAAGGCATGAGACCCAACGATGTCACTTTCATTCTGGCTTTGAAAGCGTGCACTGGTTGTGTATCTCTAACCAATGGCAAACAAATCCATGTACAAGTTTGTGAAAGCTGCTCTGAGCCTGATATTTCTTGTTAAATACCCTCATGGACATGAACGCTAAATGTGGAGATATAGATGGTGCCAGTGCAGTATTCAACATGATGCTTGTAAGGGATGTAACCACATGGAATGTGATGATTGCAGCATATGCAGAGGAAGGGCTTGTTTTGGAGGCATTTGCTCTCTTTGAATCAATGAAAGAGAAGGGATTTAAGCCAGATGAGATCACCTTTTCGACCATCCTCAAAGGATGCTCTTATTTAACAACTTTGGAACATGGACAGCAGTTTGAAGACCATTAATGCATCATGAAGACAGACAAGTGGAAGATTATATGAGAAGACCGCCTATTGAGGATAAAGATGGAGAGCTGCAGCATGTCTTGAGGTCATAATAAATTGTTGTTTTTCTTTGGGTTTTGGGATTTGTGAAGACATGGTATATGTCATGCCTATGTTGGCTATGATGTATGTGTGTTGCCTAAGTGTGGTATATCATGACAACAGGCTGTGATGTTTTAGTTTTGGTTATAGATATGTGAACAAGGTGCCTTGATGGTTTTTGGTGAAGCCTATTTGTAATTGGTATTTGATTTATAATGGTTCTAGCTTTTGCTGGTGATACCCCTTGAAGTTCAACCACTACTCTCACAGCCAGACACCCAGTGTGTTCCCGGCTAGACCGCACACGTCACGACAACGTAGGAAAGTGGGACCCAATCGGTAGGAAATTTGGCAGATATTGCTGAAACCTTTTTCGAATCCCAATCTGATACCCTTTCCAAGACAACTAGCTCATTGTCTATGGACAATCTAGGGCCGTTAAATAGTCAGCCCTTAGCTCCAAATAGGACACCCACAAGATCTTTTAATCCATTTGAAGCCGAAATCATGGGGTTACCACTCAATGTGAGACTTCAATATGTCTACACGAATGCTCAAGGAGCTGAGATCTTTAGGGATCCACAACAACGGTATCTCGTTAAGATTGCCGCCGGACTTTTTCTCAAAACTTGATAGAGCACCTCTAGAATGACCAGGGTAACATGTATATGGGTGGAGATGGTGTTCGCTACTACGAAGTCACCTATCATCCAGAGAATGTAGACAAATTAGGGGGGCTCTCTAAGACTGAGTTCTTAGACTTATCAAAGCCTTCCAGAGCAAGGGAGTCTAGAGATGATTGGCTCATTGAGCCGGACATCAGGGATTTCATTAACGTCTTCACAATTCGTGATCACGTTAAAAAAACCTGTTATTAATATATTAAAATTTATGATCACATTGTATATTCACATGACCTAAGCAATGACCTGCCAAAACCTACTAGTCCCGTAACCCCACCGGGGTTCTTTTGTTTTCTCGACGGGCCCGTCGGGAAAACAAAAGAACCCCGGCGGGGTTGTCATGTTTATAAACAATGCCCGACACCCATTATGCAACTTTTGGGGAGATAGTCCTTATTTTGGGGGCGTGATATCTCTCCTCAAAGTACTTGTAGAGCTCTCGAGTTGCTAGAAGTGTCCTCTTGGGAAGAACGTCCTTATCTTAGGGACTATCGTCTTTCCTTGTAGGCACTCCTAAGGCTATTGAGCCACTCGTCCTTAGTTCTTTGAATTGGGGGCAGGGTGTGGTTCATAGCTAATACTTGCGGGACAAAGTTGGAGTCATTCAGCTTTGCACTTGAGCTACGTAGGTAATCTACCTCATTCTGCTTTATGAATGGTTTGATGGAGCCAAGAGTCCTGCTTAGGGACTTGTATTGGTTCTTGATACTTGATATAGTTTAGAGTAGACAAGGGTCTATTGTCCTATACTAGAGTATTGGGCAAGCATAGATCTTTGATTTTCTTTGTGAATGTTAGAGAAGGTCTATTGTCCTATACTAGAGTATTGGGCAAGCATAGATCTTTGATTGTGTAAACTATCCTTAATTGGGTACAAAAGGCATCCTTCATTGGGGGTGCAATGTGTATGATAGTTTCGAAGTAGTTTTGTAGTCAGACCTTGCAAGATAGTTTCGAAGTAGTTTTGTGTTATGTGAAGATCTTTTGTGTTTGTCAAGATAGTTTCGAAGTAGTTTGTTTACTGATGTATGTTTTGTAATACGTGAGTGACTTTGTTGTTTTTTCATTTGTGTATTCATTGTTATATGCTTGCTTGAATAGGTTATTTGAGATGGAGGACAATGTTGGATCCAGTGATACCTCCAATAGAGTCCAAATTCCAAATAGTAGAAAAAAAAAGGCACCTGGGATAGAGTGGCAATATCATTAGGGGAAGGTTGAGGTCTATAGGGGCCCTTTAAGCTGCCATATTATGTTTTTAAGTACTTTTGCTTAAGGACTCTAAGCATACTTTGACTAGGCCTGACAAGGGGATCTTTATGCAATCATTATTTGAATTTCTATTTTTTCAAATATATATTTGCTTGAGCTAAAATGGGGGTAACCTTTTGGTTTCCCCAAATTCAAAATGGCTGAAAAGCCTTCCCTCCTCTCTTCCCTCCACGTTTAGGTCCCCCCCCACTTTCTCTCTTTAAGACGCCCTCGTTTCTCTACCACTCTCTTTCTCTTCCCCTTTCTCACATTTGGGTGTGCCATGGCTCTGCATCTCTGATTAGTAAGCTTCCATAACCTCTGCACTTCCAAATGCAGATATCTCACACTCTCTCATCCTCCATGCCTCATCTTTTTATCATTTTCTGCTCTCTCTCTCTCTCTCTCTCTGTTTCCATTCTTGCATTGTTTACCATACATATCCCCTACTTCTGTCTACAATCTACATCTCTCTCTCTCTCTACTGCATTATGCTGCAAAACCTCAATCTACCATTTTCTATGCCTCTTGCAATCTTCCTTGTCCTTTCTACTATTACCTAATCAGAAGATCTATGACCTTCTAATATTTTTTACAGCAAAACTTCATTGCACTCTCCTCAGAATACCCTATCCTCACTCTTGCATTGTGTTCTACAAGAAGCTTTTTTCAGCATTGCCTAACCCTAAAGAAAATGCCACTTGAAGATATATCTAACAGAGCACCAAAGTTCAGGTTACATGTAGATTTGGCTGCTGAGTATACTACAATCCGCAGCACAAAATCAAGTGGTGTGACCGATGTGCCATTGGGTACTCTTCGATCACAAGGGCGAAAATGTATTGACCTCTGGACGAATGGATTCATATACCCTATTGACCCGCTCACCAATGCTCCACCTCATTTTGTTAATATCACTACATTTCTTAGTTATGTAGGTGATGGAGCTAATGGTCTATTTGGCTATTGTAGGAGGCTTTCTTTAGCTGCAGCTCAGGAATCGCATTCAAGACTGCATTTCCGAGGCTTATGGCTTGAGTTGCAGAAGCAACACAAGAAGGACATTGACAGGCTTGAAGAAGTGGTGAACAACTTGAAAACTCAGAATCAGGAGCTCCAGAAGAACAACTTTTTGCTTAAGCAGGCCTTTGATATTGAACGGGACAAGGTGAATGCAGCCAAACAGGATGCACGAAACAAGCAACGACACCTTGCAAGCCTGACGAAGCTTCCAGTAGGCTTTCGACAACGGAAAAGAAAGCGTCAGTCCCTAGAAACCTTGGCAATCCTAAGTGGAGCAAGAAAACGACGTGTACGAGCAACAAGGTAACTTCTATTCTTGCCATTGTTTTGCAGGCCTTTCTGTTTTGTAAAACATATTGATGTTATTTTGTATTTATGTTCCATGTAGAGATATTGCTGGGGATATGATGGGATATGAAGGTGGTGCTGAGGAATGTAGAGCAGGCATATTGAAACATGTTGTTAAGTTATCAGACATATATAAGCTGCTAGAAGATCCCACATGCAAAATATCTAAGCAAATCCGAAACAGAATTTCTGGAGAGCTACAAAATATGGTAAGCCCCATACAGATTATGGATGCATGTGATAGTGCTGGTGTCAGTAGGAAGGGATATGAAGCCATCTACAGGGTGTTTACACTAGGTCATCGTGCTAAAGGTTTTCTTCGACCCATGCTACCAACTCCATACAGTGTAACCATGGCAAGAAAAAGTGCAAACTCAGAAATTGCGACCACTACTACATATTAGCCT
Organism: Cibotium barometz; assembly: GCF_041138505.1. NCBI lineage: Eukaryota > Viridiplantae > Streptophyta > Polypodiopsida > Cyatheales > Cibotiaceae > Cibotium > Cibotium barometz. The sequence continues at coordinate 47,633,205 of NC_141084.1, forward strand.
AATACCGGGGCTTGTACCGGCGCTATTTAACGGGGTCTAAAAAAGCCTCGTCATCGGTATAAGCGCCGGTATAAGCGCCGGTATCGCAGCGTCGGTATACCTGTCGGGTACTAATACCGGCGCAGATAACGGCGCCTATACCGACGCTAACCGGGGGTAATACCGGCGCTTAAACCGGCCGTTATACCGACTCATATACCGACGGATAAACCGGCCTCTATACTGAATCATATACCGAAGTGTAAACCGGCATCTACACCTATGTATATACCGACGCTGATACCAGGGCAAATACCGACGCTGTAGCAGAAATTTTTTTTTGGGCAGAATAGTGCTGCCTGGTTGTTGCCTAGCTGCCTGCAATGAGCAGGATCAACAACAGCAAACAGACAGCACCATTCTGTCTACAATAGAGCACAAAAACAACCGTGCTCGTTTGCATATTTTCCTGATATCGACAAACAAGAAATTAAATTAAACATTAATACTCAAGAATGTTTTGATCATATTTCATTAGTTTGAAGGTCATCTTACATCATGGTAATGCCTCCCAATTGACGGTCTCTCCTTCTTCTTCAAGCATCTCAAACAAGGCCACAAGGCCATGTTTGTGAGCGTACTTCTCCTCTCGCCTGCTTGGTGGGCGATTCATGGCCAACTCCTGCACACACGATTAACAATTATAACTTTTAAAAAATCAATATTTAGCCCACATACATACATTTAAATAAATAAAATTGCTACAAACACTTACGAATTCATGGCGCATGGTTTCGTAACCACCACTCCCGAGATGAGAAGCCCCTACTGTTTGCAGTCTTGCCCTTGCCGCCTCTCTTTGTTGTTGAAACCTGTCTGGTGTCTCGGTGAGCTCCTGAGCAATGGCTGCCCACTCCCTGTCATCTAGCCAAACAGGTTTCTCCTTCCCCTCTCTGAATGCGTCCCTCGCCTCTGACCTACGATGCCCCATCAAAATGCAAGCTGTATACTGTATCCACTCATTAGAGACGACATTCATAGGGTCAGATGGCTGGAACTCTTGCTTTATCTTTGTGTTTATATAATTTTTCTTTCCCTTGTCTTGCTGATCCCATTTAGTCATGACAGAGTCATGAAACTGTATAGTGCACAATTGTCGAATGCGTGTCTTCATTGCCTTCCCTGCACTATCCATTATTGGTGCCCCATCCCTAATTGTGTAAATCTTGCTGTTGTCATGGTCATGTGCACCCCAGGGAGTGGAAGGTGACCCTATGGGTGTGCTATCAACAGATGAGAGCGAAGGACGACGCTCACGTGGTGGTGGTGTCACAGCATCTGTGGCACTACCACCACAACAACCTCCCCCTGAAGACCTACTACATGAGCGCCGTCTATGTGAAGACGTGGTAGATCGAGCTGTAACAGGAGTGGAAGGCTGTGTGGTACGAGGTGTGGGAGCTGCTGTCGTACCCACGGGTGTGGGAACTGGCGTCGGGAATCCAGATGGTGAGGCAGATGTCCCTGCTCCAGAACCCCAATAACTCTGAGCCATGGCTCTCTGCTCTGGAGTCATGGACGAAAGAAAACCATATAACTGCTGGGGACTCATGCCCTGCGGTGTAGGATTAAATGAGAAATCTGGACTGTAGTCGTAGGGCGGTGAGTCACCCATGGCCTGTTGGACAAAAAACCATATGACAAACTTGTACGGAATGAAAATTACACGGTAAACAATGAATGAAAGAACCATAAGATAAACATTAACAATGATAAACAACATTGGTAAAACTATATCAACTTGCTCCTACAGTAGTGATTATGATGGTAAACATTAACAATGGTAAACAATGAATGGACCTTCAATGTCATAAAACCATTACAAATATGTCATAACTATTTGCATAATCATTAAGATACATCATTTTATAAATCATTATCTATTCTATCATCCTCATTAAGATCAGTAGCCCCAAAGAGATCTATGTCTATGCACATTTCAGCATCCTCATCATTAAAAGTCCCTTGATGAAGGATGTCTTCATCATCTATGTCTTCTTCCTCAACTTGATTTTCAGCTTCCTTGGTTTGCACCTCTTCATTTGGATCTTGCTCTAGTTCCTTCTCTTCATTTGCTTGCTCCTCTTCATTGTTGATATCGGCTTGTTCTTGCTGCTCTCCATTACCCTGTGCATCCACATCACCTTGTTGTAGCTCAAATTCTTCAAAAATTTGCTTACTGCGGGGGGCGACTTGAACCACAAACAGCCAGCGTGGATCTTTTGGATCCGCTTTAAAGACAACCTGCTCACAATGCTCTGGGCGCACAAAAGTATCTTGCTGATCGGTCCATACCTTTGTGGAGTCCACTTGGATGAGGCCACTCTTGTCTCTACGTACAGTTGCATGTGGCCCATTCATGATTACCTTGAACCACTTCACATCAAAGATAAACAACTCAAAACTTCTGAAGCCAACCTTCAATATATCTTGAATGGTTCCAAAGTAATCAAGCATTCCAGTAATTGTGTTATCATCACTTGCACTTGCACGACTTTCTTGAACAAACTGTGTTGTGACACCACAATCAAAGGTTGCTCTTCTTTGGTCTATTCGTTCTACTCGAAAATGACGTCCATGTGACCAAAACGCCCCATATTTGTGATACTACAATGAGCACAAAAAGTTTGTTGATGGAGAATCAAACACAGAGACATGTAGAGGAAAAAATGAGAGACATGTAGAACTTAAACACTTACATGCCAATCGCATCCTTTTGTAAGCTCCTCCTCCTCCTCTGTTATAGGTAAACCAGCACGTTTGGCTTCTAAAATTGTAGCTTCTAGCCATCTACATGTGGGAAAGTCCGGAAGAGCTTGCATACCTTCTGGATATGGGAGATTTCTTGTAGTGCGATTCCTTCTGAAACTTAAACGATCTTGTACTCGCTGTCGCTTGAGAGCTTCATATGTCTCAATCCACTTCTCCATTACATGAGAGTTCAAGATGCAAAATTTGTTGATTTTTTCTCTCAAAGTGTTATCCATCTTTCTCTTAATGCCTTGGCCTTGAGGTTCCTCACCAATGACTCGCCTGTTGGACTCTTGAGACCATAGTCGAGGTATCTCTGGATCTGAGGAACTTAAATATTCAGTGATGTAAACAAGGGACTCTTGTATCAGCCACCCTTCTGACATACTACCCTCTGGGCGAGCCATTTGGCGAACAAATCCCTTTAATGTCTTCATAAACCTCTCCAAAAAGAACATCCATCTTGAATGGACTGTTCCAGCAACTGCAACCTCATCTACAACATGAACTAGCAGATGCATCTGGATTGTTAATAAACTTGTAGGGAAAAACTTCTCTACCATGCAGACTGCCTCTATGGAGTTTAAACGCGCTGTCTCCAAAGTGTCTCTCTTTATCTCTTTTGAAGAAATCCAGCGCACCAATGTGCCAATCTTATAGATAGTAGCTCTAATGTCTTCAGTGAGGCAATCTTGTATTGCTATGGGTAGCACAAATTGTAGAAACTTGTGCCAATCATGACTCTTGAGACCACTAAGATCATCATCCTTTGTAAATGCACTTTTCAAGCAATGCATACAACCTGTCGGAGTCCGAAACTCTGAAATTGTCCTCTTGACTTGTTGTTCCTCCATCTTGCTAAAAACCCATGGGGCTCTTGGAAGTAGCACCTTTCCATTGGGTCTAGTGCGAGCCCACAACTCTTGCATACAACCAATCTCTTCCAAGTCATCCCTTTGGCCTTTAGTATCCTTTTTTCCTGTCATGGTCTTCCACAGAATGTCAGCTACATTCTTGAAAATATGCATCGGGTCAAGCAAATGGTTTATAAGGAGATCACCCCAATAATAAGGCTGCAAGACTTATGCATAAGCTCTATGCATAAGCCTTATGCATAAGTCTTATGCATAAGCTCTATGCATAAGCCATATGCATAAGTCTTATGCACACGCTCTATGCATAAGTCTTATGCATAAACCCTAGGATTGAATTACGGTTTTGTAAATTCCGCCAAAGTCTCCTTTGTAATTGGAACCAAATCTCAATTGAAAATGCAACTTCTTAAAACTTGTACGCAATACTCTTTGCATCCCACAATGTCATGAAAGATCATATGCATTTGCAATATCCACACAATATGACAGAAAAGGGGCCCCATTGCCCAAATGCATCCACAAAGTCGATGGTGAGGATTGTTGAGGACGCGCGTTGAAGCTTGCCGATCTCCCGGCCAAGCTCTTCTCACCCCTTCACTGAGTTTTCCTCCAAGGTGAAGGTTGAGGCCATTTCTTCACACCGGTGTACCTAATCCCCCTTCGTACCGCTTTACCAAGCAATCACGGCACAAAGAGTTCAAGCCATTCTCCCCTTGGCCTCTCCAACCAATGCCAAGGTACCCTCACACATTGCTAGATTCTATAGAAACTTGAAGTGGTTGCAATGGTGAGTGTAGGTACAAAATGATGTGGATAATATCAAATGATAGAACAAGTTTGTTGGCTTACAAGCATTGAGCATGACTCATGCCCTTTTACAATTTAGAACTCAGCAATAAAGCATGGACTCATGCCTCAATCCATCATCCAAAAGCTCCATTGGAAATTAACAATTCACAATGCCCTCACCATGGCATTTGCATAAGCATTTGTTAACCACAATCAAGGCATTTGCAATTGCATTTTAACAATCCCTTTCATATAAGCCATATGCATAAGTCTACCTGCGTACGCTCTATGCATAAGCTATATGCATAAGTCATATGCATAAGCCTTATGCATACGCTCTATGCATAAGTCTTATGCATACGCTCTATGCAAGACTTATGCATAAGCTCTATGCATAAGCTCTATGCTATATGCCTTATGCACTATTATGCTAACCCTTAATCCCTTTCACATAAGCCTTATGCACACGCTCTATGCAATTACGCTCTATGCATAAGCCTTATGCACACGCTCTATGCATAAGCCTTATGCATAAGCTCTATGCATAAGCCATATGCATAAGTCTACCTGCGTACGCTCTATGCATAAGCCATATGCATAAGTCATATGCATAAGTCTTATGCATACGCTCTATGCATAAGTCTTATGCATACGCTCTATGCAAGACTTATGCATAAGCTCTATGCATAAGCTCTATGCTATATGCCTTATGCACTATTATGCTAACCCTTAATCCCTTTCACATAAGCCTTATGCACACGCTCTATGCAATTACGCTCTATGCATAAGCCTTATGCACACGCTCTATGCATAAGCCTTATGCATAAGCTCTATGCATAAGCCATATGCATAAGTCTTATGCGTACGCTCTATGCATAAGCCATATGCATAAACTCTATGCATAAGTCATATGCATAAGTCTTATGCATACGCTCTATGCATAAGTCTCTTGCATACGCTCTATGCAAGACTTATGCATAAGCTCTATGCATAAGCTCTATGCTATATGCCTTATGCACTATGCTAACCCTTAATCCCATCACCCAATGGTGTAATAAACATGATCTTGTTTTACGTACATGGATAATAGAGATTGCAAGCTTATTATAGGTTTTATGCATAGATATTAAATTAATCCTATGTGTTGTAAGCTTACAAGAACCCAAAACTAACCCTAAACCATAAAACAAGGATGCAAAAATTCATATGAAATAGCATAAACAAGAAAAATCAAAAGAGGATCTACCTCTTTTTTGCAAAGCTGAAGGAGAGCTCGAGGATTGGTGAAAGATTGGTGAGGTGAAAGAGCTGCAAAACAAAATATTAAACAAACTAATTAGTAAATTAAACACAAGAAAAAGAACTAATACAAAACCCTAAAATCTCTATGCATGCATTAGGAGATCTATGCATACATAGAGAGCTCTAGATCTCAACATGCATAGAGAGCAAAAAAAACACAAAACCCTAAATGTCTTAATTTTTCAATTAAAAACTAAAAGCAATTGCAATAACATGTTAGGAGAAGGAGAAGAGGAGAAAAGAAGAATGAAGGAGAAAAGAGGAGAGAGGAAAAAAGAGGAGAGAGAGGGAAAGAGAAGAGGGAGAGAAATTACCTCTTTCGCTTGATTACTTGCGCACTCTCTGCGAAAAACCAGAAAATAGGCTCTCGGCTGTGAAAAACTTACGAGCACCGGTATATGCGACGGAATATGTGTCGGAATATTCGTCGGTATATGCTACGGAATATGCGTCGGTATCGGCGTCGGAATAAGCGTCGGTATAGGCGTCAGTATACGCGACGGAAAATGAAAATTTAAAAAAACCCCGCCATACTTGTCTCCTCCAACATGACGACGGACATACCGACGTTCGACATTTGCGTCGGTATTTTGACGTCGGTATGTCCTCAACCTCTTGTAGTGGACCATGTTAGGTGGCTACCGTCATGTGGAGGATGCTCTGCCTGTATGTACTACAAAGGTATTTGAATACAACAAGTACAACAATGTCTTTATTGATTTAAGGACCCTTCAAAGAGCTATGATTTCTTATTATGGTCTAAGCATTGAGGAGTGCCAAGGTCAGGCTGTGTTTGTGTTAAAGCTTGATGAGTGTCAAATTGTAAAAGGACGAAAATTAGAAAGAGTCAGCCTAACACTTATGAACAGGGCTATCAAAGGAAATCTGGAACAGGATGATAATCTTCTTGACTGTAGTGCACAAGCCTCAAATTGAGGAGTGCCAAGGTCAGGCTGTGTTTGTGTTAAAGCTTGATGAGTGTCAAATTGTAAAAGGACGAAAATTAGAAAGAGTCAGCCTAACACTTATGAACAGGGCTATCAAAGGAAATCTGGAACAGGATGATAATCTTCTTGACTGTAGTGCACAAGCCTCAAATTCCAACAAGGGAAGTCAATCTCAGGGAAAAGATTACTATGGAGTGCAATCAGAAAAGAATATATGGTGGTTGGCAGCATTTGAGCTTCCACAGGAGACGAATGATACATTGCGATGGTACCTTACCCGAACAGGCATCCCAAATGTCATATCATTGCAATCAAAAGGAGAAACTTTGCATGTGGAAGATGTAGGAACATTTACAGTTGAGTGGCACATGGCAGGTGATTTAAAGACATTGAAGTGTATGCTGGGATGCAAGCTAGGAGCAAATACTTTTTTTCCATGTATTTATTGCTGCCATTCAAAATCAGAGTATATTGATCGCGACAAAGCTTCAGGCAAGGTTGCAGCCACCAAGACGACCAAATCTCATGCAAAGGGCAAGAAAAATGTACAACCAACTTCAATGAGTGCAACGCAAAACAAAGATCCAAAGAAACCTATGCAGTGGGTTAATGGCATCATGAATTGTAATACCAATTGTCCGCCTAATCGTGATCAAGAAGATATCTCATGGAGCCCTATATTAGAGATTCCACTTTCCCGTGTTCATATTTGCACGCTTCATGCTAGGTTACGCATAATGGACAAATTACTGAAGTTACATATCAATTATGCATGGAATATGGAGCCTGAACATCTTCGCAACGAATGCATCAGTAAGCTGGAAGATGTCCTTTCAAGTGTGGGGCTTCATGGTGGTGCTGTAAAGTTGACTAAGGATACTAAAAAGTCAGGACCGGGTCAGGATAATCCAAACAAAATATGCATGGGTGGGTCCAAAGCAAGACACCTTCTCTCAAATTACGAGGGGCACTACAAGGGATTGGGCTCATACCCGCGCTCTTAGCCGCTAAAAATGACTTGTGAAAAAAAGTAGCGGGCTCGTGTATCAGCGCGTGTATAATCGCGGCCAGAGACATGCGTGTAAAACCGCGTGTACAGTACCTCTCAGACGCGCGTATACACGGGTATATAGCCGCGTTGTTTTACACAGACGCGTTAATACACGCCCCTATACACGCATCTTATTATATTAGACGCGCTTATACACGGGTGTATAGCCGCATCCTGCTCAGTTCCCATGTTCCAGACGCGTTTTTACTTGCGTCTATACACGCGTTTCTTTAATTTAGATGCGCTTATACACGCATGACTGGCAGTTTATACGCGTTAATACACGCGTAATTTCTAGGGTATCCGCGTAGATACACGCGAGTTTTAGCAGTGTTGACGCGTTTATACACGCGGACAGAGAGCAAAAAAAAAATCCAGAGAGTGCTATTTGGTGCCTGAATACTGTTCCAGCATTCCAGCACCCAATAGCACTCTCTGGTTTAGGGTTTTTGGTGCATTAGACCATCCCATTAGACCATCCACGAAGAACATATGCACGAGGGAGATTAAGACAAGAACGACATGAATGCATACATTGTCATTACACGATTCAAGACAGCCATGAATGTAATACTATCGATCAATCAATTCAATATTACTATCAAAATTTTATACATGTATACAAGGGAGTCCATATCTCGAAGTAGCCCATGGCTTGAGTTTACAAAAAAATATATACAATCACATCCTAAATATGGAATGTGATACTACAAGTCTGAGTACTACTCAGACCCAGATGATGACTCGGTGCTCCCCCCATGCTCAGATGAGCTCGCATCGGTCGGAATGTCCGAGGAGTAGTGCTCACGTCCACCCTCTGCAGCGGTGGCCGGTGGATCATCACCAGCTTGTGCCTGTTCAAGTAATATATAGTATATAAGTATATATATATGCAATTCAATAAACCAAAACCATTCGTTACGAATTTTCAAGTACCTGTCGACCGTATGGTCTCATGGCCAACTCAAACTGCGCGTCCGTAATACGTCCCTCGGCTCTGAAGATGGCCCACGTGTCACGTCTGCTATGCCGGCGAGCATATGCAGTATCGTGGGTTGTGGGCTTCCTCCCCGTAACCCGTCGCTGTATCATAATCAATACAATTTGTAAGATTAAAACAATTCATAGAATCAATGAATTAAGTAAACAATCAAATAAAGTGGCAGGATACTTACGAACTCTGCCTCCCATGACTCGACGCCGCCAGATCCGAAATGCGAAGATCCAACGGTCTCCATCTGGATCCGTCGTGCCTCCACATGCTGCCTGCTCTTCACGCCACCCTCTGCTCGTTTCTTTGCCTCCTTCCACTCGCGTTTGTGCGCAGTGGGCAGGTTTCTCGGCAGGATAGCCACCCGCAGCTACATTTAGCCGGTCATCGTACGCGAGTTTTTTAAGGTGAGATCTTTTATTACTTAAGATCTCCCTTATTCGCGTCCTTCCCCATACATCCGAGAATGTAGCATGTGGGGGATTGGGGTACCGACTATGTACAGCCTCTATCACCTCCCCAACTAATCGGCTATTTTGATCTTTAAATTTAATAAAACAATTTCTATATGAGTTTGATACTATCCCATGCATGTACTCCATTACCTCCCTCCCCCTCGCATCCATCACTATCCCGCCCCTATCCGTCACATCATAGCAAACCACTCTCTCCATCTCTCTCATCTCCTCCTCTTCCGAACTATCTCCTCTAACTCTTCTCCCTCTATCTCCTCTCTCACCCCGTGCCCTACTACCTCCCCCACCTCCCCCACCTCCCCCACCAAAGCACCCGCCGCATCCTCCACTCCCACTCTTCCTACTGCTGCGGGTGGAGTCACGACTGGGGGATTGTCTACGTGACGGTGGCTGTGAGCCCTGACGTGACGGTGGCTCTGAGGGAGCACGTGATGGTGGCTGTGAGGGTGTACGTGAGTGTGTCTGGGACGAGGTATGTCTCCTCGGTGGACGTGGAAGAGGAGAAGCTGCATGCCGTCTCGTCGGACTCGGAGGAATAGACGGCACTGGAGTGCCCTGGATACTCGCGATAGGGGTATAGACACCAGGCAGGGAAGGAGGGGGATGGGAATACATATACTCTGTAAGCTCAACCGGACCAGGTTGGCGCCCAAAGTGATTCATCATCTCCATCAACCAATTGCTGTACGCAAATGGATCGGATGAAGAACCTGGAATATCCATAAAGAACCTGCAACAAACATCATCATGTACATCATGGGCTGTCTCCTGACTCACACATTGTCATTACACAAGTCAATTGCCTGCAAACCATGAAATCTGAAACGCCGCAGTTTTTTGTCTGCAGAAACGCGTGTATACACCCGTCAAAAAACGCGTGTATAAACCCGGCCAAAAACGCGTGTATATGCGCGTGAAAAAACTCTGCAGACAAGTTACACGCGCTTCTACACGCGTTCGTACACGCGACCTGCGAAAAAATTTTCTCGAAAAGACCGACCCCCCGACAAAGACAGAATGTCCTTATAAAAGGACCAGCCATTGTCGCCCCTGTCAGGATGCAGCAACCCAATCGTGTGCAAGAAGACAAACCCAAAGAGCAAAGAGCAAAGTAAACAAATCTGACAAAAAGAGACAAGGCACAGGACAAAGTGACTCACCTCTGAAAAAGTGAGTCCTCTCTGCTCCTTCTGTGCTCCCTCCTTCTCCCGTGTGTGTGCTCCTTTCTCTGCTCCCTCCTTGCTGTTGGAAGAGGCGAAAACATGCGAAAACGCATGCACTGTTGATTTCTAAGTTCAAAATCTATATTTGGGGAAGGCGGGCTATTTTTAGTTTAAATATGCCGTCGCGTTTATGTTCGCGTTTATGAACGCAGGTATATTCGCGTGTATATGCTTTTAGCTGCGTTGATACACGCGTTTTGCAGAAATTAGCTGCGTGAATACACGCGTTTTTTAGGAAGTAGCCGCGTTAATACACGCAAATTTTAGGAGATAGCCGCGTGAATACACGCGATTTTGTGCTTTCATTAAAAATATATAATGAGTTTGTGTTTTCTGATTTGTACACAGGATGTCATCTACCTCTTCAAGCAGTTCTGGGGAAGATGAGACAATGCGTCATCGTAATCGCGATGTGTGGTTGGGACAACGGATCAAATGTATGTGTAATCGATGTCAAGGATGCATTGTACGAGCACGTCGAATTACCTTGAATCACATCTCCATGTATGGAGAATGGAATCAAACAGGTTTAGAGGTGAGTAGATGTAAATTGATGGTATTCAAATGACTCATGGTATCCAAATTAAATTAATAGAGTTGTAACATATAATTTGATAAATTGAAGCAGGATGCAGTACCACACCCTAACATGGTACCCTACGTGCGACGAGAGCACGTAAAGCGTCGACGAGATGATGCTGGAGCTTCGGGATCTATTGTCAGAGATGAGTGGGAAAGGGACGACAATAGCCCTGCACCCCACGAAGTTGTGGAAGAGGAGGTGCTTGATGATATGGTGCGGAATCTTTTTAAGGATGATCCCAAAGGTATGGACGACGATGATATGGAACAAGAGCATCTTTATAAAGCTTCATCGACACCGGTGTTTGAAGGGTGCACATTCTCAGTTTTACGTGCTTCACTTGAACTACTTAATATACAAACAGTTTATGGATGGAGCAATGCAAGTCTTGACGCATTGTTGAAGTAAGCATTCTAATTTATAAATTTGAATTAGTGGTTTAAGGTTTAGGATTTAAGACTAATTATAATTGATGATATTGGATGCAGGCTATTGTCAAACATGCTTCCCAAGGAAAATAGACTACCCACCTCAAGAGACATAGCGAGGCACTATGTGACATCTCTTGGAGGACTGGATTATGATAAAATACATGCATGCATCAATGATTGCATTCTCTTTCGTGGGACGCATAAGGAGGCTCTGACATGTCCCACTTGTGGTGAAGCAAGGTACAGAACAGATATGAAGAGTTTTGATGTACCTCGTAAAGTCTTGCGACACTTTCCTATAATTCCTCGCATCAAACACATGTTCAAGTGCAAATCCATAGCAGAGCTCATGTCATGGCATTCCTCACATCGATCGGATGATGGCATGTGGAGAATTCCCGCAGACACTCCTGCTTGGAAGCATATTGAAGATGAGTGGCCCAGCTTTAAAACAGAGCCCAGAAACTTGAGACTTGGCCTGGGTATGGATGGAGTGAATCCATTTGGTTTCAAAAGCACCGCATACAGCGTGTGGCCAGTTGTGCTGGTGAATTACAACCTTCCACCATCAATGGCGATCAAGAAGGGACATCTTATGTTATCCCTTCTAATTCCAGGGAAACATAAAGTCAAGCATATGGATGTTTATCTTGAACCACTGATTGATGAGTTGGAGGAACTATGGAGAGGTGTTGCGGTGGTGGACATTAGTAGGCCTCCCTCCTCTCGACACTTCGACTTAAAAGCAGTGTTGATGTGGACAATGCATGACTTTCCAGGATACAGCGATTGTTCTGGTAAGAATTCTAATTACCTCCCTACTCTATTACTATTGGCTATATATATTAATTAGACGGTTTGACTTTATTATTCTAACTTTTATTTATATTTTAACAGGTTTGAAAACATCGGGTAAACATGCATGTCCTGTTTGTGGCCCTTCGTTAGTACATGAGTATGCTGATGGTTTGTGTAAGACTATATTCGATAATCATCATCGATTTCTCCCCTCAGATCATCCTAAATATGTTGCATTAGGAACTCAATGGAGTCTTTTTGGGCCCTTTAATTTGCCATTGCCTAATGGAGGTGATTAAGAAATAGACAAATAGGGAGATTACATGTGGACTGACACCAATGGTTTGTAAGAGCCTAGAAGGTAGTGGTCAAACTTAGAATAATAGGCTAAATAGGCTCTTTTTAAATTTTCAAAATCAACTAAAACTCAAAAATTCAAAACGTATATGCATTTTTCCCCTATTTTATATAGAAAAAGATACCTGCAGCCTGCCAGCAGCCTGCAGCCATCATTAACTAAGGCCTCCAAAGTGATAGAGGCCCAAAAACGAGTTCCCATGCATTCAATGCACATTCCCCTTCACTTTCCACTATCCCTCTCTCCCACGTTCCCTCCAAAACGCTCTCTCTTCCCCCTTTATCATAGCAAGGCGTTGTTCACTCTCTAGACTACTTCTTTTAGCTATCTACATCTTGATCTACCTCTCTCTTCACTCAGAAACCCAGATCTATAGCTATGGAAGCTTGATCTGCAACCTCCTCTTAGAAGCTATGGAAGCTTGATCCTCTGATCTGCAACCTCCTCTTAGAAGCTATGGAAGCTTGATCCTCACTTACATTTCCTTCCTTCATCCTTCTTCCTTGTCCAACCTCCTTTTACAGAGTGTAACAGCAGAGCTTAGCTATGGAAGCTTGATCTGCAACCTCCTCTCAGAGGCTATAGAAGTTTGATCCTCACTTACATTTCCTTACTTCATCCATCTTCCTTGTCCAACCTCCTTTTACAGAGTGTAACAGCAGAGCTTAGCTATGGAAGCTTGATCTGCAACCTCCTCTCAGAAGCTAGGGAAGTTTGATCCTCACTTACATCCTTCTACCTTGTCCAACCTCCTTTTACAGAGTGTAACAGTGGAGCCAAGCTATGGAAGCTTGAGTTGCAAATGCTTTGGCTCTCATAATCTTACTCATTGTCTCCTCTCATCCCCTCCAATATCCTCTTTCAAAGTGCAGTGATAGCACAACCAAGCCCTTGGAACTTGCTCTACAACTCCTTCTCTTTTTTACATCTCCCTAGTCTAAGTTTTTTTCTCACCATTCTATTTTTCTTTGCCATCAAGGTTTATAATCTCTCTAATATATACATCTGATGTCTTCTTCTAGAGCTCGAAGGCCTCCGATCAGTATTCAATCTCTCTCTTGTAGCAGTGGTCAAGATGAGGATGGGCACTGGAACATCAAACAGTACGAGAAGTGGAACTGGATTACGATGCAGCCTAGTACAAGAGGAAGCCACAAGGTGTCAAAGCGATACGTTGATATACAAAGTCACCATTGGAAAGGGCGGATATTGGAGCTCAAACAAAATCGTGATGGAAAAAAGCTAGCTAAGGTCCAACATGTTTACAAGGCAACAGAGCTGAAACTAGCAGACCATGACCAACGTCAACGATTTCCTGCAAATTGTAAGTTATTTCACCACTTTATATTCTTGTTTTTAAATCAATTGTGTGCTAATAATGGTATACTGAGCACTGCGTTGATTGTTCTTGGGTTCCTGTGCGTAGATATTTTTCCCTCAAACTATAGTGAATGGGAGCCTATGGAGGCAATTTCAGGAACCTTTGAAGCATACCATGTGGAGCTTGGTAGTTTAATCTTTGGAGGGTGTCCAGCTGCACAACTTCTTGCACGAAACATCTTCTTCTATGAGGATACATATGTGGTTCCCACGACAGCAAATGGTACTCGAAAATTAGTTCCAAAACCTACGCCAACTCTCACATCTATTGAATGGCCAATTCCAGACAATGCTTCAGTGGCCATGGCTTGTTTGCAGATCGAAAGCAAGGTGCAAAATGCTATGAAGTGCACATATGGATCTCACAAAGCAACCATAACCTGCTTCATACCTCTACACCTCTTTGTGTACCTGTTCCGTACAAGTGACACACATCGTACCCCAACTTTATGGATTGCAAAGGGGGAGAGAGCTCTGACTTGTTTCTTATCACCTGCATGGGATAAAAAAGTTGTTCAACACAATGGAGACACCATCAGATGCGGAGTAATTGTTGAGAAGGTTGTGATGCGCTATCATATTGCTAAGCAACAGTTGTCCATTGCGTTTCCTTACAGGCGATGGAAGCTTACAAATGGAGAATGGGAGGCGTTAGACTCCGACACAACCTCTACAGAACAGGGTGTGCTACATATATCCATGCAAGGTGGGGATGTAGAAGATGTTACTGTGAATGATGACTGGTCCCTTGCCAACTTACGTGACTACTTAGTTCTTCGATTCTCACTCAGTGGTGATTTTGCTTTGATAATCAATGGTAGAGTAGTGCGCAAAAGGCAGGAACGATCTTTTCTTTGTAGAGAAATTACTTTCCCTGGCTGTGTAGCTATCAGATAACCACTGGATATGTAATCTTGAATTGAAGTAAATACAATTTCAATTTTTTTGCCTCACTGTCTTATTAAGGTTTTTCAATTGTCTTGTGCAGTTTTATTTTTTTGTGAAACGTAAGATAAATTGACCATTACCCTCAAAAACTTAAAGTTTAACACCACGAGATGAGATATAAATTGCAAAGACTCAATGAGAAATATCCACTTGACTCAAAGAATATTTCAAACAATGCGTGCACATCAAATTTTGAAGAGAAAACATAAACGTAAACACCACAAGAGGAGAGAGATATTGCAAAGACTCAATGAGAAAATATTTCAAACAGTGCGCACATATCAAATTTTGAAGAGAGACAAACAAAGAGCCATTCTTGAAACTAAATCTCCTGATACTGTTAAATTACAAAATTGGGGTGAATGACACCGATAGCTCTACAAGAGAACGTTGTGTCCTTGTTGGGTCAGTATTTAGTGATCTAAAAAATTCCACTACTTGCAAAACAGATTTTTGCTCGTCACGATTAGGTAGACACATCCAATTTTTGACTCTATAAATAATAGTATCCATGGTAACTTTGTCATAGGAACTATTGTCCATCCACAACTCTTGTACTTTCTGCCAAAAGTTATATAAAATTTGTAATAAATACCCTAAAGCAAAAACATCAAATGCAGGATGGAGAGACGGAAAACTCTCTCTCTTGTAGCAAGAGGAGTACGATCCACGTGTAGCTCAATCCAATGGGATTTGCATCCCTGTCGGAGCTAGGGATTCGACCCGTACCGGTGCACAAGAGCTTATCCACAAATGGAGAGAATGCTCATGGCTACCATCACTTGACACTAGACTAAGCATACACACAAGCTCAACTTGTCCTCATTCCTACACACCCCTTCATTCACAAACACAAGCAAGAGGAATACAATCACTATGCACTCAAGCAAAGAGAAAGACCTCACTCCACTCCTATCTTCCTACAAGCATGCACACATTCAAGCATCAAGCTTCCATGAAAGCTTCAAATCAATCCATGTACTCAAAAATGAAATACTAAAAGCATGCATAAGAGTAAAATGATTAGAGAAGAGGATGAGAAAGACTCATGACATTGCTAATGATTCAATGAAGAGATTTACCTCATACAATAATGTAGATGGGGTGAGAGAAGAGTCTTCACCTCTATGGAGAAGAGGGAGAGTAGGTCTCTCAAAGGAGCTCTTGCATGAACTAAGCCCAAAGTGTACCTAAGCTCTCAAATGAGCCACCTTTTATACAAAAATTCTAGGACTCCCATAAGTCCCCATGTGGGATTATTATCAAACCCTCTCCCACATTCATCTACAAAGTGGAACTCTTTACAAGAGCCCTAAGTATCGTTTTTGTTGCATCCTGGTATTGATCTTCATTTGCAAGCAACACTCCCCCCTTCCTATTTTGCGCACGTCCTCGAGCGCGGTAGTAGCAAGAGCTGCAACAAAAAAAACAATTGATACAATTAAAGTCCTTTATTGATAAAAAGAAAAGAAAAGCAAAATCAACAATAATAATTACACACGTGAGCATACAAGTGCAAGGCTGATTAAAGTTTTAATGAGTACTAAAAGAGGTGAGTAAAAACTAGTCAAAGTGAGACTTAGGTAGTAGATAATGCTATGCAAAGGCAAGTGTCTTTGTACACCTCCGGTTATGACCGCAGTCTCAATGTCCTATCAGTATGTAAGTTACTCCTAAGTATGAGCAAAGGTGATTGGAGCTCTCTCTTGTTGTTTTTTTTTTTTTTTTTTTTTGATATGTGTGTAGAAGGTGATAAAGATTAAGGTTCTATCCCCATGAGACCCGAGCAATGGCCAAGAGACCTCCGCCAAGAGAATCTAAAGACCGCTAAGTATCTCAAGGGCGACAGACCCTTTTTCTTTCTTTTATGACCTAAGGAGTACCCCTTGAAGATGAGGGCATCGGTCTTGAGGGCCCATAGTGTACCCCCGAGTCCTACCAACATCTATCAAGGCGATAGATTCCTCAAAGTTCTTCTTCGGAAGTTTTGAGACATCAGTGTTCACCCCATGGAAACCAAGGCATCGGCCCAAGGTGCTGAGACATCCCCAGGTCCTACCAAGCACTTCGCATGGCGGTAGACACTTCATGTCGCAATTCACCTTGTATATATATTTTTGTAGGGTATATTTTCATAAATTTTTATTACTCGTAGCACCTAGCTCATATCTAAGAGATAACTACCACTAGGGATAACTAATATACCTTGAAGACATAAGTACTTGGCATACTCCCTTGGCATATATCCTACACTGTCCTTGGATAGACATATCTTTTACTAAGTCTTCTAAGACTCTAGAATGCACTCACCATATTTTAACTACAAATCAAAAACTCAAACCAGCCAATATTGTGTACATGCAAACCATATATTCGAAAGATAAGAGCACTTAAAGAAATAAAGATTAAGATTTGCATACACCTGTTGTAGTGCCCTGTTGATGTTGTTCGTTTGCCTTGAATAATTGCTGATTTTGTGCAGATTGCTTCTCCTTGATCTTTGTAAGCGTAGCATATCTCCCCCCTTCCTAATTTGTGTGCACGTGGACTGTAGGGGCGTATCTGATGCTCTTCTTAAGCTGAGATCTCTGCACAAAGTTTTATTAACAAACAAAGAAAAAACAAAAGAATAAAATTTGTTAGTGGTGCCAAACACCAAATATAGCCGAGGGGAAAAAACCCAATGGGAGAAAAGTGCCCTGGCTTGTCGATCTTATTGTGGAGTCGTTGAACTTACCCTTGCGCTGGTAGTGGAGATTATCCCAAAAAGAACACAATTGTCTAAAGGCGTAAGGAACCACACTATTCAAACATTGATCTACCAAAGAGCTTCATTTGTAGTGCTAATGCCTTATCTTTGGTTTTAGGTATGTCCTTCTTGGGTGCGAATTTTATCAATTGTTTTGGAATTTGAGCAAGATAAGAGGATTTAGGCATTGAAATGCTAGAATCTATGCTCAAATGAGACTCCTTTGGAGTTGGATGAGTCTTAAGTACACCAGTTGATGGTTGAATTATGTAACAAGGAGAAATCGGGACAACAGGTGTTTCAATACATGCTTTAGGAAGATCAACACAAGTAGTTTTGTAGGTGCTATCACAGCCACCTTTCCTTTCTTGAAGAGTCTGTGTTGATTTCTTTTGTACCCACTGATATGGAAAATCAAGGGTGGCTTTTGGAATCTTTTTGAAACACTCTTTTACCTTTAGCAATCCTTGGCATTTTGGAAGCCAAATTGATGTTTTACCCTCATAATAACCTTGTGCTTTAAGAACATGTTTGGGGATCCATCGAGTAACAACCCGAGGTTTAGGCTTGGAAATGATGTGCTTCTTAAGAGGCTTAGCAACTGGAATAGATGGTACAAGTTTGTACGCATCTTTGGGTAGCCACATTGATGAATCCTGTCTTTGATCCAAGATTTCTGAAAAGTTTCAAAATTTTTGCATTTTCTTGATTTTCTTGGAGCTTCTTGGAAATTTTCTTAATTTTTGATGGATTTCTTGATCAAGAAATGGGGCATGGGGAGTGTGGGATGCTAGAATTCTCTTGGAATTTTTATTTGATTAATGTTTTAGGGGGCTATGGGTCACTGTGGACCTAAAATTGGGGCAACCGCTTTAAAATTTGAGGGACAAGACCAAAATTGGGAAAATTTTGAATTAATCATGATTAGTGGCCTTAATCAAAATGTTTATGTTTCTTCTTCTCCACATGCTCGATTCTAAGGGAAATAAGGTTCATCTTGTTGCCATTGATCAACATTGTTTTAGGGTTTTGATAGTGCCTTCCAAGACCTTCATAATGAACCTTTCAATGGAGCTTCACGACTTTTGTTCTTGGAGGAATCGTGAGTTGTTTTCCAATGCTGTTTTAAGGAGGATATGATGCCATTTCTTGCACAAATCATGGTTATACAACCATGGAATATCTTCTAAAGCTTTATCCAAGGTAATGCAAGCTTAATATATGACATCCTGCTGCGTACAATGCTCTTTTCTACGCTAGCAAACCTGCGCATTTTTCCTTGTCGTGTGGCTTGAGGGAGCTAAAATTTTCACTCCAAACAGCTTGGGAGAAAGAAAGAGCTTTCCTAAGATTGTCTTAAGAAGATCCAAGCTCAGTCTTGGCAACAAGTGACTAAAAAGTGCTGCGAATCTACTGTGATGGAAGAAGGAAGCTACTGGGAGGAAGTATTCCATTCAAGAGGCATATGGAAGGAGATGCTGATAAAACCTTTGATCATCCTCTTCATGTCTCAAGTCTTCTCAAGTCTTCAAGGCTTCAACATTCAAGAAATCATCATGGAGTAAGGCTATATTTTAAATGTTTGAATGCCATTTCTAAGAAGCATCATTATTATGGAATATGGGATGCTTATGGCTACATTTTAAGTGCTTGGAACGCCATTACTTTACCTACTTGCATGCTAATTGAAATGGTGGAATGCTCATGAGTTGTGGAAGCCTTTGCATGGTCATTAAATCCACCATTGAAGGGACTTTGGAATGCATCATATGAGCTCTTTCTTTTCTTAAGTATTAAGCAAACATCACTCTTTTGGTGTTCATTGAACCAATTGGAGTCTAGTTGCCATTTGGTTGATTGTTTTGTTCATTAATGATGGGGAGTAAAGGTAAAGGGGTTGAAGTGATGCAAATCAGTGAGTTGTGCTTGTTAATCACATGATGTTGGATGCTATGTGGATGTTGTTTTTGTGGTGATTGGTGTGATGGAGCTACTTTTTGGATGATTGGGGAAAGCATGAGTATATGCTCTTTGTAATGAAATGAAATAGCATGAGTCATGCTAAAAACATTGTAAGTGCTTGTACCTTATCCTTTTGAAGCTACATCAACATACACTTCACTTCTATCCCACTTCAATTCATAGTATCTAGTCTGCTTGTGAGGGTACCTCGGGCATTGGGGGAGAGACTCGGGGGAAGCATGGCATGAACTCTCCTTGTCGTGAGTGCTTTTGGTAAAGTGACAAGGAGGGGGATTAGGTACTTGGATGTGAAGACTTAGCCCCAACTTGTGCCTAGAATCAGACTAGGTACGAGGGTGGGAAGGCTTGGTCGGGAGATGGGCAAGCATAAAGCGCTTCTTCAACACACACTCAACTATATTGCAAGCATGCCGAGGCTATGGAAGCTAATTGTCACTTGATTGGGCATGCCATGGATGTTTAATAGTGGTTAAAGCATAAGGGGTTACATGAGCAAAGTATATGCTTTTGATGGTGATCATTTGGGGCATTATATCATGATTGGTGGATATTGGGCAAGTGCCTATGCATTTTGATTGAGATTTGGGCCTATGGTAAATTTTTTGTGATTTTCCTGCACTCTATAGTGAGTAAAGAAGTGCAATTCAGTCCCAATCCATTCAAGATCTCTCAAGGGTCTTTGGAAGCCTTAAAAGGGTGTCTTAAGGCGGTCCTAACCAGCCATCAAGTGGTTGATTCGGACACCATCTCAGGGTACAAAGTAGACAGTTCTGTCAGATTAAAAACCCTGATTCAGTCAAAAACGGGGCGGACTGAATTGAAGGTGTTTACATAGCTTTAGAACACTACTAAAGAGCTTCCCAATGAGCCAACAAGTTTGCAATTCCTTGACCATTTGGATGCTCAACCCCTCATAGCTAAAAGTCAAAAACAGAGAGGTATAGGGATGCTCAAAGTGGTGATCTAAGGTGATAGAAGTGTTCATCTCATCAAGGCGAACGTGGAAAACTAAAGAAATCCCAATTTGGTTGCCATTTGCTATATTAAACACTTGGTAACATGGGGAACCGAGGAAGGCCAACGAGATCTCAAGCACAAGTTCCCGTAGAGGACAACCAAGCTCATAGATGCAAATAAAGTTGTTTGTGAGCTTTCAAGAGCTCAAGCAAGCACTCATTTCATCTCCAATATTTGTTTGCCCTGATTTCTCTAAGCCTTTCACTTTACGGCTGATGCAAGTGGGAGAGGAATTGGTGCCATGCTATATCAAGAACATGGGGTAGTTGCTTATGAGAGTAGAAAGCTCATCGATAAGGAGAGGGAGCCTCATGTGTATGATCAAAAAGTGTTGGCCATTTTGCATGCCATAAAGAAGTGGCATCACTATTTGTATGATGGGCATTTCAAAGTAAGGACCGATCATCGAGTACTCCAATTTTTCCTCGCCCAACAAAACCTTTCTCCCAAGCAAAAGAGATGGCTTGCTACTTTGCAAAATTATGATTTTGCGATCTCTTACATGGTGGGAAAGGATAATGTTGTGGCAGATGCACTTGCTAGGATGTGGGCTTGCACTCTACATGCTATTTCAGACGTGCATTATGATTAGATTCATAAGATACAAGAGGAGTATTTGGTGGATGACATGGCTGGTCCAATGTTTCAGAAATTACAACAAGGGTTATGTGATGAATATCCACATTTTGAGGTGCGCATTGGGTTGCTTTAGTACAAAGGAAAGGTCTATTTGGTTCCTCACTCATCCTTCTAGCTGAAAATCCTACAAGAAATGCACTCTTCACTAATGGCGAGTCATTAGGGAGTGTTCAAGACTTATGATAAGATACAAAGGAGTTTCTTTTGGAAAGGACTTTGAAAGGATGTGGTGCATGACATAATGTGTTCGACTTGCCAACAAAATAAGGATCCAAATCAATTGCCAAGTGGATTGTTGTAACCATTGCCTATTCCGAAAGGAAAGTGGACCCACATAGCTATGGATTTCATCACTGGGTAGCCCTAAGCAAGGGTGAAATAGCATCTATGTGGTAGTGGATAGACTAACAAAGGTGGCTTATTTCATACCCACAAAGGTGCAATATACAGCTTCTATGGTGGCTCAACAATTTATGGAGCACATGTTTAGATTGCATGGAATGCCAAAGCAAGTGGTGAGTGATAGGGATGTCAAGTTCATGAGCCATTTTTGGAAGAGTGTCTTTGATTCCATTGGGACTACACTCACTCCAAGTACAACCTATCATCCGCAAACAGATGGCCAAACCGAGAGGGTGAACAAGTGGCTTGAAGTCTATTTGAGACACTATTGTTATGACACCCAATCTTCATGGAACAAATGGATGCACTTAGCTGAGTTTTTCCATAACAATACCTATCACATGAGTATTGGTATGTCTCCATTTGAAGCCATGTATGGGAATAAGGTGCATGTACCTTCCATTGCATTCAATAAGGAAAAGGTGAATCCTCAAGCCAAAGAGGAGATTGAGAAGATGTGTGCAATATTGCAAAGGTACAAGAATAACATGGCTAATGCACAAAACCAAATGAAGCAATATGATGATGAATCGAGGAAGCATGTGGAGTTCAAGGAAGGGTATTATGTATTCCTAAAAATCCCTAAGTCAAGGTATGCTTCTTTGAAGGGAGACACCAATACAAAGCTTGCTCATTGCTTTAGGATTGGTAAAGTAGCCTATCAATTGTTGTTACCTTCTACCACAAGGATCCACAATGTCTTTCATGAATGACATTTGAAGAAGTATGTGGGTCCTCGATTGGAAGTAATTGATGAATTGCCTCCAATGGATGAAGAGGGAATGATTCAATATGTGGCAGAGAAGGTGATTGGAATGAGGGAAAGGCACCTTCATAATAGGTCTATTGTTGAGTACCTTGTGAAGTGGAGAGGCTTGCCTAATGAAGAAGCTTCTTGGTATTTAAAGGCTTCATGAAAGACCATCCGGAGCTTCTACAAGAAATGAATCAAAGTGGATTAAGTGTATAGTTGTTTGGTGTTTTTGGATAGCTATTTGCATGGATTTGGCTGATGACTTGAAGGATGCCATTGCTATAAATTTAATGTATAGACAGCCATGGTCATGAGCATGGTCATTCGTATACTTCACGACTCATTAATCAAGCTCAACAAGACTCCGCGGGATATCGTAGAGGGTAGTCCATATGTATATCAAATAAGTGGACAGCTCTATGTGGAGTTTTCTTGTGTAAGGTGTCAGGCGTTTTTCTGAGTGGTCTTTTTGGTCAGTGTACATACGTGTGCATGGCAGGTGTGAAGAGGTTGGTTTTGAAGGCATTGCCAGGTGTACAGTGTGGATGCTTTTGTTTTGAGGCTCGTGCAGGCCTGTCCGGAAGTGGTCCACGAGAGGTTCGCTGGGGTTGATTTCAGCTGTTCGGTCGTCTTGAAGTGTGTGGGCGTCCTAGAAATACAATGGCATCGTGGGTTGCATTTGAAGAGGTATGGAAGGGTGGGCAATGAATGGGCCAAGGTGGCCTTTAGATTGGTGTGAAAAGGAAGCGTGGCCATTCATTAGGCCTTGGAAAATTAAAAAACAATGATTATGTTGACGTGGCCATAAGAAGGCAAAGCCACTTGGAGGCGTGAGCAGCGGCCAGCATGAATTCCAGAAGCTTGGAGAGCTGGCGAGAGGGCGCAGTTGCTGCAGAAAAAGTGAAGGCCACCGCAGGCACACGAAGAGAGGTGGTCGGCCTGGCTGGTGACACCAAGGAGCAGTCTCGTAGGTGGCTGCTTGTGGACACGGGGAGCCTCCCTGGTGAAGAACCGCTGCAGAGAGAGAACAAGGCGAGTACAGAGGTTGCTACGGTGACTAGAGCTGCGTCGCCGGGCTGCTGAGTGTGGAGGCCGCCGCGTTGATATGAGGGTTCTGGTTATTCTGACAGCAACGGCGAAGTGTGGAGGCAGGCTACTGTAGGTGCTGGCATTAAAGAAGCTGGACATGGAAGCCTTAGCCAACGGGCTAGTGATGGATGAAGTGGGCGCAGCTGTGGTTGGCACAAGGTAACTGTCAAGGGTGATCGAGGCAGAACAGAGGCGCTGGGAGTGTGGAGCGCAGCTGAAAACAGAGAGGAAGGCTGCCTTGAAGTTGGTGGCCTGGTTGTTGCACATGCGAGAGCTGAAGTTTGCGGGCTGGTTGGTGTTTTTGCTGGGTGACCAGAAGGCAGTGGAAGGAAGCTGCATGCGAAGGGGACAGTGTGGAGTGGTGTGGTTACTGGATGCCCAGGAGGGCTAGCGACAAGTGAAGGTTCGCCGTGAAGTGCAGCTAGATGGAAGCAAAGGAAGGTGACAGGCAAAGCGTAGGCTAGTGTGGGCCGCGTAGGTAAAGCCTAGAGCGGGGACGGACTGAGGTGGTGTGGCCTTGGTTCGGTCAGTCAGATTGGACGCTGAAGACTGGTGGCTCGTGTGGGCTGCCTAGGAGACAGGACAACAGAGTGGGTGCCGCGTAGGTGAAGCAGAGAAGTGGACAGAGCAGGGTGCCTAGAGAGACAGAGACAGGTGTTGCTGCTTGGTGGGCCGGTAGCACTGCAGATAAGCTGCAAGAGGAAGTGGGTTTGTTGCGAGCTGGCAGAGGATCAGCATAGAGACAGAGAGAGAGCGTGGAGTGAAGCTGCTGCTGACGACACATGCAGAAGTGATGGGCTGCAGAGAGTTGAGGGTTAGCTGGTGTGGGCGCCTTCTGAAGTGAGAGTGGCCGGGTTCATTCTGGTGTAGTTGGTACAGCATGCAGGCGAGTGGTTTGTGGTGATTAGGGATGTGGTGTATCCTCAGCAGTGACAGGCCTGAGTGTTTTGTTAATGGTTGTGTGAGTAAAGCTTTTGTGTCGGGAGAAGCTTGTATACAGTGTTGTAACTGGGTATATATTGCTCGATGTTTGCTTTGGTCTATGGTGCCCCTGTTTTTGCTGTCTGTCTGGCGTGGGTTGGGTGGTGAAGTGTGAGAAGCGTTCCAGCCGGTGGCTGGTGGTGCCCCCGTTCGTGTGTGTGTTTCCAAGTTTGCGAGGTGGAAGAGCTGTAGAGGCAGGTCTTTTCTTCTTTTTTTCACCTCACATAAGGCATTTTTGGAATTGCAACAAATGTTCTTACACATTTATGAGGGAAGTCAAGAAGAATTCATACAGCCCATACATTACTCCATACATGGTTTTGAGGACGAAACCTTTGGGTGGGGATGGTTTGTAATGAAAGGGGCTTGAGTTTATACATAAGGAGAGGCTTCATCATGGGCATGGTTATGGCCAGTCAACTATGAGGCCCAACATTAATGAGTGTTAAACGGTGGGCAAGTATATAAGTGAATATTGTAACTCGGCCATAACACACTTTTTACTCCCTTGAGTGCATGTGGTAATCCATCATGAGTGCATGTGGTACTCCATCATGAGTGCATGTGGTACTCCATTATGAGTGCAATCTTTCTCTCACCATCATTACATGCCTTAGTGCTTCATGGCATGAAATGGTCAAGTATCATCTGTCAGTCGCAAGACGCCATGTGGCTTGCTTCATTAAGATAGCTGTTGAGGCTGATGGCTGACTCATAAAATCAATTTCTTCCCTTTGTTGTGCATTTTTTCTTGTGCAAGTTTTGCGTTGGTGCTTCATTTGCTCAGCACTGGTGTAAGGTCCCTCCCAAGCCATGTATGTATGTGTCTCTTTTAATATAGATTTCAATAAGGAAAGAGAGTGTACTTAGAGAAGAGTAGGACAATAAGGCCAAAAACATTAGGAAAGTGTTAGAATAAAAATATTCGCTCCAAAAATCCTAAAAGAAATAAGCAGACAAGAAATTTGAATTTAGGTTATAAGAGGTCATATTTAGAGTACTTTTACATATTTAGAGTCCATGCATACTAAAAATGTGGAAAAGCAATGCGTTTCTAAAGATGGCGTGTTTGTGGCTATATACAGACGTTTTTGCCTATTCTACCCACGCTAGCTTGTACTTGTAGACTAAATGTCTTCCGGTTCTTTTGACTAGTTATATGACCATATTCTGAGTTTTTATCGGAGAGTTATGGCCAAAACAATTTGCTGATTCTATGAGGGTCTCTACACATGGAAAACTGTAAGAAGGCATCAAGTAGCCTCAAGGTAATCCTAGAGCTTGAGATGTATATATCCCTTCATTCTTATCTAATATCTCAGAAGAGAAGGTTAAATTGCTATGGTCTTTCAAAGGAAGAGACCAAAACTCCATAGCTTTTCTTTTAGAGAAAGAATAGTATGCCGTAGCCCTGTAAGAGAAGGCTATTTTGCCATAGACCTTAGAAAAAAAAGAGAGAAGAGTCACAGTACGAGTAAGAGGAGATAAGGCTTGGGGATGATTGGATGATTACAATCGTAAGACAAGGTATTAGAAGACTCTATTCTCATATGTCAAGTTCTAAATCTCTTGTTAACGCGAGCAAAGGCAACGATAAATGATAAATTTCTATAAGGTATATACATATTTTGTTTTTCAATAATATATCATTCTTAGGGGTTGAGGTATGGCCTTGGCTTCTCTATTAATTATTAATAGTGATCTATTTGATTGATTTACTAGTTAAAGTTTGTATTCTTTTAAACAATAGCATATGCCTTAAATAAAGAATGTCTTATTGCAATCTCAAGTTGAAATGTAAAAATCTTTGTGAAAAGGATTGTTTTCTTAAGAAGGTAACATGGATTCTAGTCCTATGGTTTAGTTGAGTAAATGGATTGTTATCTTGGTTAAATTAAGGTACAAGTACAACTTCTCCCTACCTTGGCACTGCCCGGTTCTTGTGGTTGTGTAGCCGGACGGTGGAGACGTTAGTAAGGCCCGGAGTTGGCCCATGGTATCCCTCATACCATTGGGAGAATGAGGTTCGTTGATTGAGGGTAGTGATTGTGATGCTGCCTAGTTCTTAGGGCCCAGGCTAGTGCGATGAATTAGCCCACCCTAGTGCACAGGCATCCCTCTGAGGGGCGGGAGGATCGAGCAACAGAGCCTGAGAGGGCAACAGGCCAGCTTGAGTCCTCACCAGTGGCCAACGATAAGGTGTATGGTCCCGTAGGGTTTTGCCCAGCATGTAGAGGCTGGAAGGCCGAATTCTAGATCATCGGTGGTATAAAGGAAAAGAATAAGAGAGTCAGTTTTGCTTGTATGAAATTGATTCATGTATAAACTTTTTTTTATAAAACTTATCTTGGAATTATTGTATTGTGTAAAAAGGCTGTTTTAACAAACCTTGTGAAAAGGGCCTTAATTAAGGAACATGTTTATTTATGTCAAAAAGTGTGAAGTCAATATTAGATAAAATGAAAAAAATCCCTCAAAATGGGAATGTATTTAAAAAAATTATTTTGGCCATAACTTGAACATACAAACTCCAAATTTGTCGGACAAAGTACATCTAGATTCTACTTTTCAAGCTCTTTCCAATGATATGTCACATGAATATGTTTTGAGAAACTTTTGGATGAGTTTACCATACCCCCACTTTTTTCATGGGAATGGGATTTTTCCCACTTTATCTAATATTAACTTTGTGGTAGGATTAATTAGAAAACAAATTGATGCGTGAGTAGGGTAGAAAGTGGGAGGATGGAATGCCCCGATGGCAACATCCTATGGACGGGTGGACTCGATTAGTCCGGTAGCTTTCCAACATATTAAGTGAAAGCCCTATGTTAGATAAATAGGTTCTCAAGCAATTCTATTCTAGAAGACTAGGCCAGTGGCTGTGCCTTGCATGGATGAGGAAAAAAGCGTTGTCTCTAAGAATCAAGACTAGTAGTTGCCCAAATTATGATCAATTACCCTATGGGTGATTTGATTTTTAGAAGACCACGCTCCCCCTGTGGGATAGAAGTAGGTCTTACCTATGAATCGTATCCTTGAATCTCTGCATGGTCAAGGTGGTGCGATGAGTAGGAAATTTTCTCCACTAATCAATTATTCAAAGAGGAGAACCTGTTTAGTTGTTCCATTTGCCATTGTTACATGTCCCCTTTTGATTTGCCTTGTCATATGATTTCAAGTACTCCTTACAGAATTCCGTTTTTATTGTGTGGGGGAGACACTGAGATATTCATCCCAGCCCAACCTTCTAGAGCTTCTCCTTAATATATGATTCCTCCAAAATGAAAAGATGCAGGGGGGAAGAGAGCTTGAGCTCTTGCAAGCACACACGCACACTCACAAAACCCTAATAGAGAACACACAAGGTGAGGCTGAAAATCTTCTTCTTCTCTACTCAACACTCAACACACCATATACAAGAATAAGAGTACACATAATATGAAAGGTACTCAACCAATACATACACGGGTTCTCTATAGTGTGAACCCGACTGAATGAGCTGGCGCTATAACTATGCCAGTCTCTAGAATGGCTGTCACACAGCCTGTCATCCCACTGGCCGCATATCACCCAAAATCTCACCAACCATGCCAGTGGTGTAAGTGTGGGGCCTATCCCCCAGGTGGGTCATCAGTGTCCACCGCCTCACTAGATGAGCTCGATATCTCAACACTCCCCCTCGAGCTCAACTCCATCTCATGTACACCAAGCGAAGCCCTGAATCTGCGGAGCTTCTCTGTACCCAATGCTTTGGTGAAGATGTCAGCTACCTGATCCTCTGTGCTGACATAAACAAGGTCAAGATCTCCTGCCAAGACCTTCTCTCTGACGAAGTGGTAGTGGACCTCTATGTGCTTCGTACGAGCATGAAAGACTGGGTTCCTGGCCAACTGTATACTACTAATGTTGTCACAGAAAATGACAACTTGTCTATCCACCACTGATAGACCCAAATCTGCAAGTAGCTTTCTCAACCAAGCTACCTCACATGCTGCCATAGCAGCTCCTCTGTACTCGGCCTCTGTACTCGATAAAGCAACCATAGGCTGCTTCTTGCTGCTCCAAGTCACAGCAGCACTTCCCAAAGAAAACATGAATCCACTGTGGTAGATCTTCTATCTGAGATACTACCAGCCCAATCAGCATCTGTGTACCCATGTACACAGATCTTTGTCCCAGTCTCATAGAATAGTCCACAATGCAAAGTAGACTTCACATACCTCAGTATGCGTCTCACTGCATCCAAATGCGATTTTCGTGGAACTTGCATAAACTGACTCACCAACCCAACAGCATAGCTCAAATCTGGTCTGGTGATTGTCATGTAGATCAAACTTCCTACTATGCGTCTGTACATAGTAGGATCCTCCAAGATCTCTCCTGAATCTGCACTCAACTTGCCATTCTGATCCAATGGCACAGAAATAGGCTTACAGCCTGTCATACCATACTTGGACAACATGTCCAAGCCATACTGTCTTCGCAGTAATCCAATACCATGTGGTGACCTAATCACCTCAATGCCCAAGAAATATTTGAGCTCCCCTAGATCCTTCATCTCAAACTTCTGTCTAAGCAAGATCTTTACATCAAAGATCTATGCATCATGGTCCCCCCCGTAATGATCGTCATCTACATAGATGACAACAAGCACAACCCCTCTATCACCATGTCTCACATACAGCGAGAAATCTACATTGGCTACATGAAAGCCAATAGTGACAAGATATTCAGAAATCTTGTCAGACCATGCTCTTGGTGCTTGCTTTAAGCCATACAAGGCTTTCTTCAACCTGCAGACATGCTCGGGGTGACCCACATCCTCATAACCAGGTGGCTGCAACATATACACCTCTTCTTGCAAATCCCCATGCAAGAATGCATTCTTTACATCCATCTGATGTAAAGACCATTGCTTTGACGCAGCCACTGCTATCACAACTCTCACCGTTGCCATCTTGGTAACTAGACTAAAAGTTTCCTCATAATCAATCCCATATGTCTGCGCATATCCTTTGGCTACCAATCTAGCCTTGTACATGTTTATGCTTCCATCACTGTTATGTTTAACTTTGTACACCCACTTGCATCCAATGGCTTTCTTGCCTTCAGGCAATTGCACTAAATCCCAAGTCTCATTTCCATATAGTGCATCCATCTCCTCATCCATAGCTTTCTCCCAACACACATTTCCAACAGTCTCATCAATGCATGTGGGCTCTACAACCTGCACAACCTTTGCCATATATGCATAGTGATGTGCCACATAACCATCATAGGTAAATCTCTGCACAAGATTTTTCACTCTCCCAGATCTTCACAGCTTTTCATTCATGGCTTCCATACCCTTCTTTACACCAGGTGTTCTCATAGTTGGGATCCCAAGCTCCTCATCAAGGCTCATATCTGAGCCACTAGACTCTCCATCAACATGAGAATGCCCTGCAAAAATGTCAGGCATACCAAGGGGCACTTTCTCTTTTCCTTTACATGATGTACTAATCACATTTGCAGGGCTGGTATTATGACGCAGCCTGCCACTCCATGGTCTATCAACAGACCCACTAGATGAGGACTCTCCTGGTCCACTCAAAGACTGTGATTGCTGACCTGCATTCTGTGCAACCACACTTCCACTCACATCAGCCCCAACAGCTTCTTTTTCAGCAGCATACCAGCTGCTCATCTCATCAAAGACAACATCCTTGCTTACCTTCAACTCACGTGTAGTAGGGTTATAACACCTGTATCCCTTTTGCTCAAGGGAATATCCAATAAACACACATTTTTCAGCTTTCGGATCCAGCTTAGTTCTCAGCTCATCTGGCACATGCACATATGCAATGCATCCAAAGACTTTCAGATGAGACAAATCTGGTTTTCTGCCAGTAAACCTCTCCTCTGGAGTTACATCATGTATGGCTGTAGTTGGAGTCCTGTTCATGATGTATACTGCTGTAGAAACAGCCTCAGCCCAATAGCAATGCGGCATATTCTTCTCTTCCATCAATGCTCGCGCAATCTCAGCAATGTGCCTATTTTTCCGTTCAGCAACTCCATTTTGCTGCGGAGTGTATCTGCATGTAAACTGTCTCCGAATACCATTCTTCTTCAAAAATTCAGAGAACTCATTGGAGAAGTACTCTCCCCCTCTATCTGACCTTAGGCACTTTACATATTTCCCTGTTTGCTTTTCAACCAAAACTCTAAAATTCTGAAAGTGAGTGAACACCTCACTCTTCTCCTTCATGAAATATACCCACACTTTCCTTGTGTGGTCATCAATGAAAGTCACATAATACCTGCAGCCTCCCATAGATATGGTCTTCGTAGGACCCCATACATCTGAATGCACAACATCTAGTGCATTTCTGCTCACATATCTGTTACGTGGAAACACATGCTTTGTTTGCTTCCCAAATTGGCATGCTTCACATATTTTCTGCATACCTTCCACTTTAAATTTAGGCAGCCCTGTCAATTCCTTTTGTCTGCATAGACTTCAATCTCTGCACATTTACATGTCCAATCCTTTTATGCCAAATGTCTATGTCTGCAACAATTCCTGAACCATTTGCAAACATTGCAGCACTCATTTCAGGCATGTCTACATTCAACGTAAACATTCTGCCCACTCTGTTGCATTTTGCAACCAACCTGCACTTGTCTTTGAAATCTTCAACATAACACCCATCAGGGTTAAACCGAACCTGCAAACCTTGCTCAATCATCTAGCCAACTGAAACCAGATTCTTTGTTATGTTCGGTACATGAAGTACATCTGCAAGGTACTTCACTTTGCCATCCTGCATAGACAATGGCACATCTCCAATGTGGGCAATTGGATGAGCAGTGTCATCCCCTGTTTCCACAAAACCTGGTCTTTCCGGGTTTTTCATCTCCTTGAACCACTCCCCATGACTCGTCATGTGGTTCGAAGCGCCTGAATCGACATACCATATATTATCTTTTTGTGCTGCATCAACATTTTCAGACATGGCATTCACGACATGCTGCATAACAAATAACCTTTCATTATTCTCATTATTTCTGCTTGAGGATACATAGTTGTTTTGCTGCACTTTCCCATTTTGCATGTCAGCTTACTTCTTATAACATTCTGCCTGCACATGTCCAGGCTTACCAGAATAATAACATTCACGTGCATCATTATATTGCCTTTGCCAATTTTCACGACCTCTTTGACTCCCCCTGCCTCTGAATTTGCCTCTTCCACCTACGTGTTATTGTTGTTGTTGATTCTGGGACTATTGTTGTTGCTGCTGTGCTGGCCATAATTCTGATTACCTGTTCGGCCACCTCCTTGACCGCATCCACGGCCTCCTCTACCTCGTCCTCTTCCTGAACTCGTGTAGAAGGCCTATTGCTCTAAACTATTTTTGCTTTGTGAAGACTATTGGTCTTCACCCAAGCTCTTCTCTTCGATAATCAGCATAGACACCAAATCTGTGAAGTTGGGAATGTTTTCCCGAGTCTGAATAGACATCTTGAATGCCTTGTATTCTGGCCCGAGACCACGTAGACAGACTTCCACCTTGTCATCATCATCTACTGACACACCAATAGATGCAAGGGATTCCACAATACCCTTTATCTTCAGCGCATAGTCATTCACAGACATGCTCTTTTTCTCCATAGTATGAAGTTCATTCTTCAATTGTATCTTATGTGCCTTGGTATTTGTTTCATAGAACTTTACCAAGGTGTCCCATGCCTCCTTAGGGGACTTGGCATCCTGAATGTGCCCAATCATGGTGTCCTGTATACTAATGGAGAGCCAATACATAACCTTCCTGGCTCCTTGGTTCCAGTCTTTAAACTCTTTCACATCTGCACAGCAGTCGGTATCTCCGGTGCCTCTTCATGCTCACCTTCTATGTAGTCCCAATAGCCTTTTTCCATCAGGAAATTCGTCAACCTGAACCTCCAAGCATGGAAGTTATTCTTATCAAGCTTCTCAGCCACAATCTGAGTTATCCCATCATTTGACATCCTGCCAAACACACAATTTTACCAGAAACTGCACTCTGGTTTTTCCTGCACAAATGCTATATTTCCTGCAGAGCAGCGGTACTGTAGTACTCTCAAATGTCACAACCAGTGACTTCAATGTGCATACATACACCCAATGGCAACTGTAGACCTCTTTGCAGCACCTACAGTGTCTGCACAGTCAATCTGTCTTCCTGCAGTTCTTAAAACAGAGTTCTGCAGAGAATCGATGACTTACCCGCAGTGATCGAAATCGCCTGCTTTTTGAAAAACGGAGGTTCAGACGCGCCCGAAACGCGTTTTCGGCCCAGAATTTCAGTCCGATAGGACTATATAGTTACCCAATAGCTTTACTCCCGCAAAGAAAGCTCCTCAATCAGAGATCGTTTGCCGGTGCCTCCCATAGAGCTCCCGATAAGGGTGTAGTCACCAACACAATAGGGAAGAGTAGTTGAAGCTCTTACCCTCGTACCGCTTCCTGTGGTTCTCTTGCTTGCAGCTCAGCCCTTAGCACGAACCAGGCTCTGATACCATGAAAAGATGCAGGGGGGAAGAGAGCTTGAGCTCTTGCAAGCACACACACACAGTCACAAAACCCTAATAGAGAACACACAAGGTGAGAGGCTGAAAATCTTCTTCTTCTCTACTCAACACTCAACACACCATATACAAGAATAAGAGTACACATAATATGAGAGGTACTCAACCAATACATACACGGGTTCTCTATAGTGTGAACCGACTAAATGAGCTGGTGCTATAACTATGCCAGTCTCTAGAATGGCTGTCACACAGCCTGTCATCCCACTGGCCGTATATCACCCAAGATCTCACCAACCATGCCAATGGTGTAAGTGTGGGGCCTATCCCCCAGGCGGTGTCCACCGCCTCACTAGATGAGCTCGATATCTCAACACAAAATCTGTAGACATTCCAGGCCGTCGTCCTGTAAGGCTATCTTTCTGTGTATTGTTTGGACACCCTTATTGATAATGGAGCCTTTGTACACTTGTGCATACTGTCCCAGATAGCTAAGCTTTGGACCTCTTTGCTACTCTTTTCCTTCTGTCCATAGGTGAACCTGTGATACTTGTCTAGGTGATTGCCGCAGTCTCCTTGACTTCGGTTCTGGGGTCACGAAGGACAACATCTGTAACATTGATAAGAATGTCAGTCATAATGACTGGTGAGAGCATGTGGTCGCCCTTTGTTTTTGGTGAAAAATTCAGCGTGTGGGTGTGTGTTATATTAATGAGAAGGGTGTTAGTGGAGTGAGAAAAAAAAAGTTTTAGAATACATGAGGATTCAGGCAAAAAGGTTTCAGCTGTGAGAGTATAGGATCTTAACCCGTGGTGTTCCAGGGTTTTAAGCCGCCGTGAGATGGTTAGGCCGTGATATGGTTTAATGCATGAGATGATTAGGCCATGAGATGGCTTAACGTGTGAGATAGTTAGGCCATGAGATAGCTTAATGCGTGAGATAGTCAACCGTGAGATGGTTAGGCCGTGAGATGGCTTAACGCGTGAGACAGATAGGCAGATGGTAGGTTTTTGAACCTAAGGGTTTTTTATTTTAATTGCTTTTATGGGTCAACTCTTGATAGATTTAAGCATTTAGATAGAGATTGGGAGTGTGTAGCCCTATCCGAAGGGTTAAAAGTGGGTGCTGTGAAATAGTAGACAGAGAAGATCAATCGCCAAGTGTAGACATGTTATGCACATTCCTTTATGCAAGCATTTAGGAAATAGATAAAGGCCATAGCAACAAACTCATAGATAGGAAACAATAAGATGAAGTACAACCATGTTCCACATAACAGTGATTGATGACCACTGGTTATAGAAGATAGAAAGAATGAAGTTAAAGCACAAGCTCCCACCTGGAATTGACTGTTGCAAGTAATGTAAGACTTAAATTATGAGGAAAATCAGCGGAGCAATGAGCACCGATCCTGCCAGTTTTGTAAGGTTCCCCCCTTCCAAAAATAGGGGAAACACTTAAGATAGTCCACTAAGTCTATACAACTTTGAAAAGATGCCCTTGGATGCAATGCTTAAAAAGAGCTTAAAAAGAGTTCATAAAAAGATGCCCTTGGATGCAATGCTTAAAAAGAGCTTAAAAAGAGTTCATAAAAAGATGCCCTTGGATGCAATGCTTAAAAAGAGCTTAAAAAGAGTTCATACAATTCAAACGGGACATAGTATGAGAATATCAGAGATTAACTGTGACAAAAAAAGCCTATCGTACAATTATGTAGGTCAAGCCAGTTGATAGGTACAATAGACTGCCTCTAACCAGAATAGCTAAATTACATGAGGAGAAAGAAGACTACTAGGCTTGGTACATTCACAGAGAAATGGATAACTATCTGAAGGTGCACCAATCCAAAGTATGTAATCCTTCCTTATTTACTACGGTGTTGAGTCATGCAGGAAATCTTTCGATTCCAAAAAACATGACAGAAGAATAGGGACAACAAGAAGCGTAGGTAGAGCCACCCATACTTACCTCTGGAAAGCTACAAGAAGGGCATGCATTGTTATTTAAAGATTCAAAAGAGATTATGAAAGGAATTAAAGAAGAGTAGAAGAAAGAAAACATATAAGATGAGGGGGATCATTCCAGAAGTCGCTGAGGAGTCCGAATGCCTAGAAGTGGAGCTAGCTCAAGACATCGCCTCTTTCCAGCAAGTGGTGGAATATCAAGAAGTAAGAGGGATTTGCCTTTCAGAAATACTAGTACGCACAACCTCCGAAGTGCCTCATCAAACACCTCCTCCTAGCCCACAGCTCATATCATTTTCAAAAACCTATCATCACTTTGTAATTCTTTTATATCATATCAAAATGCATCAGCAGAGATTGGTGCAGAGAAAAGAGGTGCTACAAGAGAATGTGCACCACAAAAATGAAGAGGCACCTTCAGCACCTCCGGAGGTCCTAGATGGAGACAAGAAGTAGAAAAAAGAAAGAGAATCAAAGAAGCAACAAGCCCAAGCAAGCGACAAAGGCTAGATAATGTAGACAAAATCCCCATCAATTCTTTCTTACATAATCTAGATTACAAATGCTTTGTGAAAGAGACTATTGAGGGCCTGGATAGTTTGCTACAATTACCACTTTGTGAATTAGAAGGCATAGCTACAACAAGTTCTTCCTTTTGGGAATAGGAACAGAGGGTATGGCATTGCCACTTATTAACCACTCACATGCTTAGTGATTGAAATGCTTGTGAACACAAGTCCTAGAAGCAAATGGTCAGGTGCAAATGCTCCAAGAACAAATGGCAGTAGCTCTAGCTACACATAAAGATGTCATCCTCAAAGGCTTAAAGGTTGTAGAAGAACAGGAATAAAGATACTAGGTCTTAGAGGGTAACAACCAATTCCTCAGCTAGACCGTTGTGTAGAGAATAAAAGAGAATACAGAGCTGATAGCACAAGTAGAAAAGGCGAAGGATTAACTCCAAAAAGAAGTTGAACATACTCAAGAACAAGCAAGGCAACATGCCAGGCAGTTTCAAGAGGCTAGGGACAAGTTCCATGCCAAAGAAGAAGAATTCACAAGGACCATTGCTACCAACCAAGGAAACCCTCACAATTGCAAAATAGAAAGTACTTTATCTTCAAACCGAGAGGGCACAAACAAACAAAGCATATGCAGAGAAAATTAAAGCCTTCAATGAAATGATCACTGCCAAGTCCTTAGAGATGGAACATATGTCCACTAGTCATAATCACGAAATGGAACAGCTCACACAACAAGTCAAAGCTAGCCAAGTATTGGCAACACAGAGAGGCTCAAGCAAACAGAAGAAGCTCAAGATTTAGAGGCATCGGCACAAAGGGCACAAGAAGCCGCCACATAAAGACATGAGGAATTAGATGCAGCTCAAATGGTTTGTGAAACGACCATATCAGCTCTTTTGTCAGAAAAAGACTCAAGAATACATGAATTAGAGTGCCAACTTGATGTAAGAGAAAGAAGTGCAAGATAGCAGCTGCCATACAAATTCAAACTGCTAATTAAATGAGCATCGGAGATAGGTTCATTTTGCCAGTGACTCCTCGTGCCTCTCCTCAAAATCTAACTCTATGTTTATCTACACTAACCCTATCACTCCTTCAATATGAAATTAACTTATCTGAAGACCTCACCTTAGGGGATTTAACACTAAATAAGCAAAATACAGAACAAGATGCAGACGAACTATAATAATGGGTATTCTTTGGGGGGATTTAGTACTAAAATACCCTGATGATATATTCTTTTATCCCCTGCACCCATCGTGTTAAACCTATGTAATTGGTGTCGGGTGTTGCAAAACTCAAATATCTTGGACAACAATGTTGACACTATTTGTCTCAGATGATATCCCTAATACATCGGCCAACTACGAGGTTGTAGCATGGAGGTATCAATGGATAATTAGTCATGGGTGGTTAGAGGTCTATAACACATATTAGCACTTAAATCTAATTGCATCAACACTTTATCACCTATATGGCATAATTAAGCTTTATCGATATATACATAAACATTCGGAAGCCATGATGACTATGGTCATATATAATTTTGATAAAGTACATAAATATCCTAATATAACTCCTCAAGAAATCATAGAACTCTAGGATTTTATGAAAGTCTACAAGCCCACCCACCCACCCCCTAGTTCTGGAGAGGGTCAAGAGGAAACACAAAGTTATTCCACTCCTACCACTTATCTTGTGTTTTTCTCTATAGTAAGTAAACTACTACAACCTTATCCTATTGTTCCTCCTACTAACAAAGCTGAGAAAGATTGCATTTTCTCTCGTCTCCCTACTATCCTTCTAGAATTTCCCACTGACATTCTCGCCCCCCCGAGGATTTGCCGGCACCCCACTCGTCTCCACCAAGGCCAATTTAAGAGGTATGTCCAATTCAACCCAGGATGACATACAACCCTATATTGATAACATTTTTCTTGAGTCTTTAACATGTGTAGAGTATGAAGATTTAATTAGAGCTGGCAATCTGCTATTGAAGCCAAAGATGATGTTCAAGGTGTTAATATGCAAATCACACCATTTGAACCCACCAGATGCATATTACCTGAAGCTTACTCTATAGTCACATCTACACGACAGCCTTATGTACCATATCCTCTCCGCACACCAATGCCAGAATTGGAGCAATTATTGCCAATGGCAAGAGAAGGAACTTTATGGGCTAATGTCACAAAAAACACCAAGCTAGCTAACCCTCATTTAGCAAATTTATTGGAGATCATGATTATAACATTCGTGATCATCTACTGCTACCGTCGATGGAGAAAAGCACATCCTATACATACAAGAGGGGGCTATACTAGCATTATCATAGATGATGCAAATCCCAGAATTAAAGATTTTGGTCTATAGATAGCATGGCGGAAGGAATACTTAATCATACCAGAATATAGTCGACAGTATCAGTGAACAACATGATTCACATGTGTGCTATAACTTTCCATTATTTTTCCCTGCCACTTTTTCAGATATAGCCCAACAAATGCAGCAAATGCTTACCTGGATACGTACGTGGTGCCGTATTCCATATCCACCTATCATGGCCAGTGTCAGATTCTTAAAGCTGATCATGGTGCTCATTAATCAGCCAAAAGAATGCTATGATGGCTTTGAGGTAGATTAACACCTCTTCGACATGAACCAAGGCCCAAGTAAGCAAGGCATGATGTTATACTACCATCGCCTTAGGTGTCTACCAGCTTATATGCATGTTATATTTTAAGACATGGTAGACACCGGGTTGTGGACCTCCCACTCTGCATTCTGAAGAACCCTAAAAAAGCTTCAGTCCCACCAAAACTTTTATCGACATGAGTTCAACAACGACCACGTCTTTAGACTTCGATAACAGGTTCTGAGGACAGAACCTACATTAGGTAGGGGAGATGTTAACCCCATGTTAGAATAATAAATATGATCCTCCATTTGAGTACATTAATGAGTGTCATGCAAAGGCACTATAAAAGTTGTACATTATGAGATACTAGGAACCCAAGGCCTTAGTTAGTAAGTTTTGGGCGCCCAAGTGTGAATAAGGGCCAGTTATATTTAAGGTATTTTCTCATAATGAATGGACACAATCCCCCTTTGTGCTATGAGCTCTTGTCTTGTCTTGTGAGAGAGTGAGAGAGTGTAGACTAGTGCATGTGCCTTCTCTATGCATGCTTGTGTAGAGGAGTGAGAGAGAGATTGCCTTGTGTGGTGGTGTGAGCAACTCTACGGCGGTGATAGCATGGAGGATTGGATCTTTCCGGGAGCTTGGGGACATCAAGAGACACAAGCTCTAAGCATTGGTAAGTCCCCAACAATGGTTATTTTCTATTTCTTCATCCAATGGTGAATGTTAGAGTTCTCTCTTTGGAGGTATGGTAGCCCATAACAAATTTTCCTACAATAGTGCAAAGCATGTTCCTACATGCTTTAGTCCTTTCATGCTTGTGTATGGCTTTCAATCCCGATCTCTAGTAGTTGTGGGGTTAGCTACTAAAAGAATTCAAAAGGTTAAAGATTTTTGCAAGATCATAACGACATGTTGAAGATCGCTAAGGAAAATATTAAATGGGCCCAAGATCAATACAAGCATTATGTGGACGAAGACTGCAAAGTGGTCACATTTGAAAAAGGTGACCGAGTATTTTTCAAAGTTTCCCCGAGTAGTTCAGAAACTTTGAAGCTGGGAAAAGTCTCAAAGTTGTCACATAGATATTGTGGACCTTTCACAATACTTAAGCATGTAGGTAAAGTTGCCTACAAGTTAGCTCTACCAGAACATTCCAAGGTTTACCTATTTTTTCATGTTAGTCATCTACGAAAATGACTAGGCAAAGATGCCAATGTGGTGGATACAAGTGTTCTTGTAGATTTAATTGAGCCTCGGGTGTTACCACATGAGCCAGGGCATATCTTGGATTTTCAAGAGAAACGAATGCGTCACAGAATTAAACAACAATGCCTAGTTAAGTGGAATGATAGACCGGAAGAAGGTTCATCTTGGGAGGATGCTAGTACTCTCAAGACCCGATTTCCTACCATTAGGAACTCAATGGAGTCTTTTTGGGCCCTTTAATTTGCCATGAGGTTATGGAAACGTTTAACTTTTTGACAAATAGGAGCCCGCCATGTAAGCAAAAACCATGGGTTTGTAAGAGAGGTGTAAGAGTGGTCAAAGGGTACACTTTTCCCCCCAAAAAGGGGAGGGGGCAATTTTACAATTTTCGGACCTCCATAACTTCTACATACAAGCTCCGATTTGAGCAGAGATTACAGATCTGTGATCTACGCATCAAGAGCTTTCCATAGATATGTTACATGATATGGTTTTATTCGCTAGATTTTAAATTCCATTTTTTCCCCAAAATTCAAATTCGAATAAAGTAGCCGTTTTGAAGCTTCAAATTAGAAAACGTTTCTTCTTAAGAAAAAAGGTTTGACTCCCTTAAACTGCCAAATAAAAGGGCCCAAGAAGACTCCATTGAGTTCCTAATGCTTTGTTTTCAAGGACAAAAACTCTTTCAAAAGGGGGGAGTAGTGTCAGGAAAAGGGTAGGACTAGGTGAGAGTCAGGTGGTTCAAGGGAGTCTGGACATGTGTGGACGGCCATGGCTATTTTAGCCGGCTAGGGTTCTTATATCTAACGGTTGGGTGGAGTGTTTTCTTATTCTCTTCTAGCAGGTTTCATGGAGGTTGAAGTCTGATCTAGCATCGTAAAAGAACAACGTTTAATAGTGGCATCAAAGAAAACTTCATGCAAGAAAGCCAATCAAGTACAAGTGACTTGAATGCAAAAGTTAGCATGCTTGATTATTGTGGAACTATTAAAAACATCATGAAAGTTGCTTTTAGACACTTTCACATGTTTATTTTTGATTTGAAGTGGTTCAAGGACATAACAAATGGACCAAATGCAACTGTAAGAAAGGAGAAGAGTGTGTTTGTCCAAATTGACTCCGCAAAGTTTGGGACCAACCAGAGGGATACATTTGTCCTACCAGAACATTGTGATCAAGTCATCTTTCAATTAGCTCTAAAGGATCCAAGGTGGGTGCTTGTAGTCCAAGTTGCTCCTCATAGGAAAATAAATTTTTGAAGGCGAGCAACTAGAAGAAGAACAATAGAGTCATAATGATGGAGTTGATGTTATTGAAACTCAAGAGCCAAATAATAGAGTTGATGTTGAAATCCAAGAGCCAATTACCTTGAGTATATTAGTTGCGGAACCTACGCGGCCTGAGGGACATATTCAAGAGCATATGTGGAAGAAACATACTCATTGAGTTCTGATGGAGAGCCAAGTACATCTAACATGGAGTAGATAGATGACCTTGATCCTATTGAAGAGCAAGCCATTGGCCACATATTGGTTCCAACACCCTTTTGGTGACATTGAAGAGGATACAAAAAATTTCTTGAAATTGAGCTTTTTGGGGCCATGGATCTAGCCGAGGATTATAGAATAAATGATGATCTATGACTTTGTAACTTTGATTATAAATATAAGCAATTAACTTTGAATTTGTAAATATGACCAGTGAATTTTCTTGAAGTCTATTAGACAAATTTGAAAGATTATTATTTTTTTCATTATTGATGCCCATAAAATGACATTTTCCCTTTGATTTACACCTCTTATACCAGTGCGCATAATAGTCACCGATAACCAACCGTCAATTGACCAAGCCCTTGTAGTGAAATATCGAGGTCGTGTATCCAAAAGATCTTGGAGGTTGTTCCCTTATACAATTGGGCGTGGTGGTTACCACCGTTGCACTTCTCAGCAACTTGTGAGGTCATGTCCATAAAAAAGGGTGTGCAACCTCAATTCTTAGGGTTTATTATCTTTGGTGTTGGCTCCCATGGACATTTGTTGGCTCCCATAAAAAAGGGTGTGCAACCTCAATTCTTAGGGTTTATTATCTTTGGTGTTGGCTCCCATGGACATTTGTTGGCTCCCATGGACATCAAAGATCATGACATATCTCTAACCCATGGTTCTCCAAACAACTATGTAATGTGCTCACTCTATATTGTTGAGTAGCTCACTGTGACAATCATTTTGTGGCTTGTATGCTATTTTCACTAGCAAATATTTGGAAGGGTGGGAGTCCCTCATTCTTAGAGAGTTAAGTGCATACACAATCTTTGGATCAACCATTAATATAAGCTTGCAAATTATAACCTAGAAAGTGATCGAACTCAAATTTTTTCATCCTCTCATCTTGGTTTTTCTTTTGCAAACTTCTTTGGAAGTTTGAAGGTTTTTTAATATCCAATTATGTATTGAAAGATGTACAATTCAAAGTAAGAGTAAACTTGAAACAATATAAATGTAAAGTTCTAGAAAGAATGACAACATTTACTCTTTTCTTTGTTTGAAAATTATATCTTTATTAGTTACATCATGTATAAAGATATACTTTAAAAAATGATATTATATCTTTATATGCACAATCAATTATTTACACCCACCAAAAATCAGGAAGAAATTGTCATTGAATTTGGACAAGAGTTCTTAAACATGTTTCATCAATTTCTTAGGCACATGTTTCCTTAGAATGCATATGCTAGTGATAACTCCTACATTGAAAAATAGAACGTGGATGTATCATGTATTCAAGAATAAACTTTTTCTAAAGGTATACCATATTAAAGGCATACAATTGATCTCCAAGATTCTTGATTCCACCTTAATCTAATGAAAAACACATATCAAATAAGAAAATAATTAAGAATAAGTTTGATAAGTAGGGTGAGTAAAAACTTGGTAATAGTTTGTGGTTTGATAAGTAGCTTTACCCTAAAGATGGTTTCAAAGTGTGCCACACATGATTCCAACTGTATCAAGCATATATTTTTTCACATTTGAACATCTCACACATTTTAGGTGAATGGAAACATAGCCACCAAAGGACGAGAGGGCTTTAGGGCATATAATATGGAATTTTGATTTTGATTTGGACTTGAGATGAATTCATCTTCAATCTTATGCACATGGTACATTGATTTTTATTGTTTTTGCTTTTATGAGTCTTTGGTTGGCCACTTAATAGTGTGAATATAATGTTGTGTCCCAACTCTAGGTTTCCTCAATATAGTTAAGGGCTTGTTTTTGTGCATGCAAAGAAGTGGTAGGTGACAAGGGGCTCATAATATATGTGAACCTCTATTAATGTAGCACTTTTTTTTCTTTTGTTAAAAAGAAGCCTTTCTAAT
This sequence comes from Cibotium barometz, assembly GCF_041138505.1. Taxonomy (NCBI): domain Eukaryota; kingdom Viridiplantae; phylum Streptophyta; class Polypodiopsida; order Cyatheales; family Cibotiaceae; genus Cibotium; species Cibotium barometz. The sequence continues at coordinate 47,676,034 of NC_141084.1, forward strand.
AGAGGCCAAAATTTGTGGCATTGCCTTGGTGGAATCAAAATTGAAAGCCAACAAGGTACCTTGGCCTTCAAGTGAAATAGATTACTCAACAAATTTTTCTTGTTATAGCCTTTTTTTGAAAGCTGATTTCAAAGTTTAGTTTCTTTTAAATCCTAAATTGGGCTTTATAGCCTATTGCAATCAAATATTTACACTAGTCTCATCAATGGAGTTTTTATCGAGCCTTTCAAAATTTTTTATGGTACACATATTCACCTTAGCATTCGATGGGAAGAGAAAACCCACCTTGATTGCCATGAATCCCACTTGCTTAGAAACAACCTATCTTGAGAAAAATCATGTGCCACAATATTTCTCGAAAAAAGAAGAAGAAAGAAATCATGTGCAATGCTTCTACTTGCTCAACAAAATTGCATCAGACATTGCATCAGATTGTTCAATGAGGCAAAGTGCTCCTTCTATCCGCTTAATGTGAGGACTAATTTATTTGCTGGCTTTGGGCATTTTCGCCGTTGTGAGTAGACCCTATTTGACATGCACTACATTGAGAGAGCATTGATGTCATTGTCACCACCATGAGTACAAAAGTGGAGTTGCTCGGTCACTTCTTCAATAGGAAATCAAGCTCCTCCCCAACCTAAGGACACGTGTGCCAAAAATTAAAGGTTTGAAGTTAATTTTACCCTTTTGAACAATTAAAGTTCTTACCTCATGTGAAAAGGGCTAAAGTTCTTACCTCATGTGAAAAGGGCTAAAGTTTGTAGACTTCAAAATTGATGGCCTAGCTACTTGGACTTCAAGTGAAACCCATTAGTAGCCTCGTGTCTTTCTTTCGGAACCCAATTTTTAAAGGTGGGTTTCTTTCTTTAGTTAAAATGGGCAACCCATAATTATTGACGTCGTGTCTTTCGTTTGGAACCCAATTTTCAAAGGTGGGTTGCTTTTTTATAGTTAAAATGGGCTTTGAAGCCCCCAGCCTTCGAATTAAGTGTGTTGCGTGTGAGCGTGTGTGAATTGCTTTGTTCCCCTTGATTATTTCATACTCTTTGAACTCTAGATTTGCGCTCGCACCTCTTCATTCACAGATTCATAATTGTTACCAAGCCATGGGTCGTGCGCCTTGCTGTGACCACAAGGCTGGCCTCAAGAAGGGTTCCTGGAGTGCAGAAGAGGACGAGAAGCTCGTCTCCTTCATCCAAAGAAACAATGGCATGGCAGCTGGCGAACCCTTCCCCAACTAGCCGGTAAGAGAGTAGCTAAACACCAATATATATTGAATTATCCTCCTTACTGCATACGCGCCCATGCGGACATGCGCTGAGCTCAACCAGAGGCCTTCTGCATGATTTGCAGGGCTTAAGAGGTGCGGGAAGAGCTGCCGGCTGAGGTGGAAGAACTACCTTCATCCCAACATCAAGCGTGGCAACTTCTCGCCGGAGGAGGACCAGATAATCACCCAGCTGCATGCCTTGGCCGGCAACAGGTACGCACGCATTACTATTAATCAACTCGATAATGTTATTATCATAAGCATTTCTTAATCCAACGCCGTCTATGTATATTTAGAAAGCCTTGTTGGTGTTCACAAGCAGGTGGTCGAACATCGCTGCTCGGCTGCCCGAGAGGACGGACAATGAGGTGAAGAACCACTGGAACACGCGCTTGAAGAAGCGGCTGTTTTTAATGGGATCGATCCCACAACGCATCAACCCATAATTAAGGTCCAACAGTCCTGGTACAAGGCGCACGAACATCATTACACTAATTGGAGGGGGCTGGTCCTGGACCTCTCCATCGAAAGCCACGTTGCCGAATGGGAGCTTGCCAGGATGGAAGCTGCAGCCAGATATTTGGCTCCAACAGGGGGGGCGGATGCAAGTTACACCACCTCTTCAGCAGGGAGGCTCATCGACTGTCTATTTAGGAGGCATGGAGAAGAGATTAGCGTCCCACAAAGAGCTGCGTGCCCACGGCACGGCTACATGACATTGCAAGACCGGGAGCATGCTTTGCGTAATCAATTGCAAGCTAATGCTTCGAGCACACAAGCACCTCTCAACCATCACGCGGCAGCTGCGGATCTGATTCTACACGACATGATTCCCTGCTCCTCTGCCTCCTCCGGCTCAGCTGTAAGTAGCCTGCACGACCTCTTCCAATCTTTCCAAGGCGGAGGCCTAGTTAGTCCGCCGGATCACAGCCTCACCAGCTCCAACGTCGCCGTAGGAATGCCTGCACACGATTACAGCAATAGACTGATGCCTTTCTCGGACCATCTCAGTAGCCCTACTCCTGAGAGCAGCAACTTGTCTTTTCTCCCCGAGCTCCTTAGTCCAGCCAATGCATATGGAGTCTCATCCGATTACCTATTAGACAACGCCCAATCATGTAATGACAATCAGGCCTACTGGGCCAACATCCTAAACCTCGTGGGCTGAACATTGAAAGTTGTATACAACAGCATACAAATATGTACGGGAATTTACATCGTAGAAAGATCTGGAAAAAAAAAAGTCCTTTAGTGTAATTTTGAGGGTTTGCACAAAAACAAGCCCTTAACTAGTCCTCCTGCCTCCCGCCAAGCTCTGAACTCTGCCTCCCGCCAAGCTGCATCGCCGTCTTTCTTTCACTGCGGGCGGATGCCCTCCCAAGTGCATGGGCACTGAGAGGAGGAGCCCCTCCCTTGTTCCTCCCCAGCTCCCATCACCTACAAAATCCATTCAGATGCTCAGCAGTCACTCTTCAGGTGCTTCTCCCTCTTCATCTCTGCAGGCTCCTAGAACAAACCAGTGGAATCAACTCCCAGACAAGCCCTGGGGAAACGAATCAGTAATAAAAGCAGTAATGGAAGAAAACTCCCGCCTGATGCAAGAACTCAAAGAAGCTAAAGAGCAGCTGCTATCTTCAAAAAGCAAGGATCAACCTAAAGAAGCCCCCATTCCCCCAAAGGAAGTCAGCCAGAACAATAATGGAGTCCAACAGAAAGAACCTAGCAGCACAACTGAAAGAGGTAACCCACAGCCCGTATCAGTCCATGTAAATCTTCCGATTGAACAAGTCAGGAACAAAGTTGAAGATTACTCTGAAAGATGTCTGGTCGGCCTTCTTTTTGGCCCGCGCCCGTCGAAGGAAGCAATGAAAGCCTGGATCCGAGACAGCTGGTCCTCCATAGGAGTTGAGGTAACGCTCACGCAAGCTCTGGCCAAAGGATACTACATCTTCATGTTCAAAGAGGCTAGCATGGCTATGAAAGTCATAAGCTCGGGACAATGGATGTTTAGACACCTCCCATTTTGCTTTATGAGGTGGACTAAAGACTTCAACCCGGATGGCCCAAAATCTTCAGTTTACCCTGTGTGGGTAGAGCTCCCCAACCTCCCCATTCACCTTACTCCTTGGATCAAAGCCATCCTAGCTCCTTTGGGTCAAGTTCTAGGCACCAAAGCCTTCACTGATTACAATCCCGCTTGGCACCCCCAAGTCCTCGTTGAGCTAGACCTGTCTCTCCCCCTTCCGGAAGAGATTTCCATTGGGTGCGGGGAGTTTTCCATTTCCCAACCAATTCTCTACAAGCATCTTCCTAACTCCTGTTTTCACTGTGGAAAACAGGGTCACCTCATTAGGAATTGTCCCATAAAGAATCCTCAAATCATTCTTCCTCACCTAGCTAGCAAAGCTCCCCCCCCTCAGCCCTTGGGCCAATCCCCCCCCTCCTCATCCAACCCGCCATCCTTACCCAAAGAGCCTGATATGCCAGTAGGCAGCAGACGAAAGCCAACAGTCAAACCCAAATCCGTTGTGCCGATAATAAAGCCTAACAGGTATTCAGTCCTGGCTGCCATTCCTGAACCAGGGGCTACTGAAGAGGAACAGGATTGCGTGGAAAGTACTCCACTCAACAAGCTAAGACTAGAGAAGGAGGTGGACAACCTTGACGATGCAGAAATGGGTAACGTATCCAGCCCAACAAAGGGGATCAGAACTGGTGCACAGCCTGATGTTCCGAATGACATGGAGATCAGTAAAGAGCTTAAGAGAGGGAGAGCTCAACTTGGAGCCACCCCCCAATCAGCCACCAAGGGAGGATCTAGCAAACCCCCCAACAAAAGATAATGAAAATAACCAGCTTCAATGTAAAAGGATTAACTCACTTGAACAAAGCGGAACAAAGCGCAACTGGTCAGACAGTGGCTGAAAACCAAAGGCCTCTTGGACATCATTGTTCTAGTTGAGATCAAGACTACAGGAGAAGAGCTGACCAGAAGGCTCAACTCTGTCTCTCCCGACCACTTTTGGATTCACACCCTGCATACCCACGGAAGTGGAGGCTTGGCTGTGGGTATTCACCTCGACCTTAGCTCCGAGCTGAAGGGCTTCCACATAGGACACAACAACCAATGGATTGCAATGTATCTCAACAACTTTACTCTCGTGGGAATCTATGCCCACGGACCCCAGAAACAAAGGACTGAAACGTGGAACTCCCTTCTCAGCCTGCAGGCCCCCACCCTCATTCTGGGAGACTTCAACATGGTAGAATCCCTTCAAGACAGGTTCCAAGCCAAGGGACAGGTCCTATTTGGAAGAGAGAAGCTTGCTTGGGAGAAAGTCAAATGTAAACTCAAGCTGCAAGACCTAGGCCAGGAAGGAATTTTCTCATGGCAGAACTACTCAACAGGGGAGCTCAAAAGGAAAGCCAGGCTGGACAGAGCTTATGCTAGCAACGAAATTGTAGCAAATCATAACAGATGTGAGTGTCAGGTTGACTCTACGACCTGCATTTCTGATCACTATCCCATTATCATCACTATGGATAATCAGGACACAAGGCACAAAGCTGGATGGTTCCACACTAATCCCACCCTTTTTAAATTACCCCTGGTCAAGGAAGAGATAGCCCAAATCTGGAAACATTTCTTCTCTCTAAGCCTTCCCCCTGCTAAAGCCTGGAACCTCGCCATCAAGTCCACTCAAAACCTCCTCAAGCAAGTAAGGAAGGAAGTTTCAGCCCACCGGTCCAGTAGGCTCAAGAAACTGCAATCTCAGCTTCGGATACAGGAGCCTTCTTCCAACCCTGAAAATCTAAACCAAATCAGAGCTCAAATCAAAAGGGAGGAGGAATTAGCCCTTCAGCAAGCAAAACTCTTCACCAGAGTCTGGTGGGCAGGTAAAGCTGATAGACCGAGCAAAGAAATGTTCAAGATGCTTAAAGTAAAACAAAGACAAGAACATCTTCCCCTCCTCTGCTTCAAGAATGGTGTCAAGGCCAACAATCATGATGAGAACAAGCGGCTCCTAACTGATTACTACAGGGACATCTTCCTCGAATCTGGACCCCCCTCTCAAAGCAAGCTAAAAGCCATGCAGATCATTAAAGAGGTAAGGGAAGCCACTGTTCCCCCTAATCTTGCAAAAGTGCTGGAGCGGGACATCTCTCACGAGGAAATTAAAAAGGTAATAGCATCTCTCAAGCCTAACAAAAGCCCAGGGGAAGACGGTTTGGCTGCTGAATTCTACCAAACCTTCAGCGAGGTTGTAGTGGACCCCATCCTCCAGGTGTGGCAAGAAGCGATCAAATATGGAGCACTGCCCTCCCAAGCTAATCAAGGTCTTATCAAGCTCATTCACAAAAAAGGCCCCAAGGAGGAAGTTGGAAACTGGAGACCTCTTACAATGCTTAACAGTGTCTACAAGATCATCGCCAAAGCCCTTGCCAACCGGCTATCCGAGCACATGGATAGCTGGATAAATAAAGAGCAGAAAGGTTTCATCAAGGGTAGATATATACTAGACGCCATCATAGCACTTTGGGAAGGCTTTGAACATGCTGAAAAATCTAATCAGGATTTTCTCTTCATGAAGATAGACTTTGAAAAAGCTTATGACAGAATACACTGGGATTTCATCCTCCAATCTTTAAGGGATATGGGTTTGGGACCTCAGTTCACCCACATGGTCAAAACCCTCTTCGGGAATGCCAAAGCCAAGATTATCTACAATGGAGAGCTCTCTGCCCCCTTCCCTCTCCAAAAGAGCATCAGACAAGGCTGCCCTTTAGCCCCCCTCCTATATGCCATAGCCTCAGATGGCCTTAACTGGCTCATCAAGGACAAAATGAAAAAAGGAGAGATAGCTGGAATAAAGCTCCCTAATGGAGATCAGATGTGTACGCAGATGTTTGCCGATGATACCAATTGCCTGATAGCCAATGAGGAAGAAAGTATAAAGGCTCTCTGGGAATGCTTACAAGTCTATTGCATGGCCTCAGGCTCTTCGATCAACCATTGCAAAACAGGCATCAAATCTCTCATTGATCCTCCACCTAATTGGCTTATGGAAGCAGGATGCAACCTACTCCATGACGGGGAGATTTTCAGGCTGCTAGCAATACCCATGGGCTTTAAGGTCACTCTAAAACAAAGATGGCAGTGGGTCATGGAAAAGATAGACAATAAGCTTCTGAGATGGAAAAGAAGACAGCTCACCTTGGCAGGGAGGATCATGATTCTCCAACACTTCATTCTGCCCTACACCATCTTTTTTATCAGCTGTTGGCGGCCACCAGACTCTGACCTAAACAACTTTACCAAGCTGTGTAGGAACTTTCTCTGGGGCGGTGATCCCTGGAACAAGAGCATACCCAAAGTCAAGTGGGACATATGCACTACCCCTAAAGCTAAGGGAGGACTAGGTATACAGGATATCAGGATCACTGCCAATAGAATGGCAGCTAAATGGATCATAAGAGCATGTGCTAACCCCTCTGAAGTTTGGGCCCAGCTTCTCCTCAAGGATACCCCCAGATTTGTTATCACGGGATTCAATAAATGGAATAGCCTACCCCTTTCAACCATAATCATATCTAAGTTCTCCATCTCCCCCAAGGGTAGTCAACTTGTGTCCTCATTATGGAAAGCTTGGAACAATGTCAAAATGCTCCTAAACCCAGCCCCAAACCTTCGCCTTTCTAATGGTGAGCTGGCTGGGGATTCCTGCTGGTGGTCCAGTCTCCCTATCCCCCCCCTTCAACCTGAGGAAGCCCAATTAGCGCTTAATCTTCACAAGAGAGGCATAGTAACATGGGCAGATCTCAGAGATCAACAGCTAGGAACCTGGCTCTCAAGAGCTGACTTGGTGGCAAAATACGACTGCAGGACCCCGGAGCTGGACCTTGTACAAAGCAGAACCTCGAAGTGGGACCTGCAGGAGACCTGGAAGTTAAACTTCCCGTCAGCCTTCAACATCTGTGCTTACCAATGGTCAGGTAGTAAACCTCTCCTCCCCATCCCTAAATTTACAAAATCCCCACCCATCCACCTACCCCTCAACCGTAGATGGCACTTGCAGTGGGACCACAAAAAATGGTACAACAGCCTCAGGAACCTCTGGAACCCCCACTCTGACCCCAAGAAGTCATGTCTAGCATGGCTCATCGCTTATAGAGCACTATGGACCCAAAGCAAGGCAGCCAAATTCAATGTGGCCTCTAACCAATGTGCCAGATGTGGACTCCCAGAAGACAATATACATATTTTCTTACAGTGTCCTCATATTTCTCAATCTCTCAAAGAACTACAAAACACAGCATCTAAATGGGGCACAGATCTTTCCTGGAAACAGTTATTACTGGGAGAAACCATAGGATGCTCAGACATGCTATGGAATGTCATTAGAACCGAATTTCTGTGGCATGCATGGATGCTTAGAATAGCAGCAACATTTAACAATCCAGATATCAAAGGTCCCTCGCTGTCTGTCAGTTTAAGCACAACATGCAGCAGATACTGGTCTCAAAGACTACCCTACCTAAGCAGCTTAGAGAAAAAGCTAGAAAGTAAATATAACAAGAAAGCCTCAGACTTCATCAAACATAAACTGGAAACAATCAGAGGTAAAATCAGTTTAGTCATGACCAAAGACAGAACTCTGATAGACATAATCTGCAGGCAATAAAGTTGTTCTTCATTCAGGTAGCAGACACTAGCAGATTCTCTGCAAACCCGCAATCGGAATTAACGGACGAATGTTTCAGGACTCATGCACAGTGCATATGATAACCAGTCGCCTACAAGTCGACAGAAACAAAGAAGGACAAGTCCCGAAAAGTGACCTGCAAGACCAAAATGTCAATAACAGCCCATACATCAGGAAGGGTAGATACCCGCGATGCCCCCTTTGCCCCCTGCATGTATGGTGGAGTACAACAGAACAGAGAAGCGTAGCTTCAAGCCAATCATCACCGCAGCGGGGAGTAGCTGGCACCGACACCATCTACATGGAACTGCACTCTGCACAAGGTCATAAACTCAGATGATGAGTGAGACAAAAGGTAACATCAAGGCTACAAGCTGATGCATGACGCCAATACAGATCAAGCTGAAAGCAAACAGACCTGAATCTAGCCCTCTTGGAAGAAACACAAAAGAGTACACCTTAAGAGTTTACCAAAATCGGAGGAAGGAAATTTCCTGCCAAGGGAGGAGTTCACCCTCTCTGAATCGCCACCGTAAGGTCGAGCTCCTCTTCTGATATCCTCTGCAAACGACTGACGGGAAGGAGCTCCTGCAGATTTCCTCCAGATTGGCGTCGACGGCAGTTATCAAAGAGGCAGCCCTTGCCAGACGCCTACACAAGCCAGTCTTTTCTCCAGCGAGAAAGAAAAGAAAGAAGGAGCGCAGAAGCTCTGCCGCTCAGAGATCTAGCGAGGGAGCCTGCAAAGCAGAATAAAGAACCAGCACCTTCATCCCCCCAGAGAGGAGAAGAGTCGAACCAGAACCGCCTGAGATGGAAGAGACTAAGGTGGGGATGAAGCCCCCTTCCAGGCCAGGAAGAGAGAAGGTGCCGGCGTCCACGATCTCATCACCAACAAGGCAGTCGCCATGCAACGATACCCCGCGTGGGTCGACAAATCTGCTTCTCCCCTCGCACGCGTCACGCATGCAAGCACATGCACTAAGTGTGCCAAATGGTCATGTTGAACCAGTAGCCACCACGTGGCCTTTGTAACCTCGGATTCTCCTTCTCTATAATTCATATGCCCCTTTTTTGAAAAAAAAACAAGCCCTTAACTATATTGAAGAAACTTGGAGTTGGTACACAACATCATATTCACACTATTAAGTGGCCAACCAAAGACTCATAAAGTCAAGATGAATTTCTCTCATGCCCAAATTAAAACCAATCTTCCACAAGGGCAAGTCATGTGTCGTCGTGAAACCCTCTCATCCTTTGTTGGCTAAGTTTTCCATTCACCTACAATGTGTGACATGTTCCAATGTGAAAAAAATTATGCTTGATAAAGTTGGAATCATGTGGAACATATTGAAACCTTCTTTAGATTGAAGCTACTTATCAAACCACAAACTATTACCAAGTTTTTACCCACGCTACTTATCAAGCTTATTCTTACTTACTTTCTTTGATATTTTTTTAATTACATTAAAGTGGAATCAAGAATCTTGGAGATATGGCATGATCTTTGATGTCCATGGGAGCCAATATGAGAGATAATAAAAACTTAAGAATAGAGGTTGCACACCCTTTTTTTTAATGGACAACACTTCACAAGTTGAAGAGAAGTACAAGTGTGGCAAACACCACGCCCAATTGTACAAGGGAACAACCTCCAAGAGCTTTTGGATACACAACCTTGCTATTTGGAGGTGTGAGCTTTAGCAGCTAGTAGGCTACTGTCTTGTTGACGAGTTACCGTGACCCACCCACCATTTTATAGCTCCTTCAATATAACCTGAGCAAGATTCATGAGGAGAGCTTTGAGCTCTCCTCAAGGATGGAATATGAGATGATCACATTCTATATTATTGACTCATTATCTCAAGAGAAAAGGTATTAAAGCATTATCATTAGTGCGAAAAGCTCAGCATATCTCGATTAAAATGTTATTTTTAGGTAAAGGCATAGATTAATTACAAGAATGTTACGTTCACATGGGGCGGTGGTGGACACCTTCATATTTCTAGTGCCATCAAGATTTTGAACCGTCACCATTGGCATGCGAGTTTGCCACCTTTCTAGTAGGGTGGCCATGATTTTCCAAGAGGATACCTGCAGCTTTTGTGAACTTATAACATGCAAATATCGGACTGGTGGAGATGTCACAGCTTCTAGTCAAACCTTTGTGAATCCACCAAGGCCCCAATTAGACAATGTGAGTTTTTAAATATCCTTGTTCATGACATGAGTTTCCAGAGAAGGAAAAGAAAACTATCAAATTAGAAAATACCACCTCTTATGATGATGAGAAGGATTGATGTATAATGAATGGCTCAATAATTACAGAAATAATTTCTCAAATACGTGCACCCACCGGCTTTTACTTATCCTCGTTGAATTTGGCCCCTTCTAAAATGCGTTACAGCGTACTTAATTTTCAGATATCCTTCTTGAAGGGCTAATTAGAGGAGAAACAACTTCAACGGAATAGCGTGCGAAGAAAATGCGCATCTTCAAAAACTACAACCTCGTCTTCAACCGATGGGGAGAAGGATTGGTGAGGGTTCATCAAGAAAATCACTTTCGACTCAACGGGTGCACCCACTGGCTTTAGTAATTCTCTACGTTGAATTTGCGTAAACATGATGAGTGATTCGTAGTTTTTTGGTCCTTGGAAGCTGCAGGAACACTTTGTGTGGGCTCTGATGTCGACTCAACAGGTGCACCGACTGGCTGATGTCCTCGATATCCGGCCAGCGGCCACTTCAAAAAGTGGTGTGTGTTCACTAATTGCCAACAACCACACGTTCTGCATTGTACTGCACAAAGCTTTCGATGCTGTCGCTGGGAGACCTTGCCCTTTAAAAATCGACGGAAACGACGGCGTACGCACCCACCAATACGCCACCTCCTGCCCGTCTCACACACTCAACATCGCACGGCGTCGGCTCTCCCAAGTGGACGGCTTAGAACGATCCCTGTTCCGCATTGACAAATGTGACTTGCAGTATGTGCTCTGCAAGAGCGACTCACGCAGCCTTGCGATCTATGAAACAATTGTGGTTGATTTTTGAGAGAGAGTAGGTATGATGTCACAAAAACAGATTGGGTAATCCAATTTGAACTCACCAGGCTGTTCCAATACACATCCTATTGCAAAGTTCGATGCATCTATGTGCACATGGAATAAAAGATCCCAGTGGCCCATAAACTTTTGTACACCTTTGTAATTGGTGGGTGGGGGATAATTATAAGATCAGTTTAACCTTGCTCTCATTCGTGGAAATACCATTCTTAGAGACAATGTGTCCTAAGATCACACCATGTTTGATCTAAAATTTACATTTTAAAGGGTTTAAGGATATACAATACAATTGACATCGCTCACCTTAAACAAGCAAGATGGTCTAACCATTGTGAGCATGCACACAGATCATCAATGAATACCTCCAACCACTTTTGCAAGTAGTCTTTGAAGGCTGTGCACATAAATCGTTGAAAAGTTGTAGGGAAATTAGTAAGGCCAAAAGGCATAACCTTGTAAGCCTATGTTCCCCACACTGTATTGAAGGCCGAAAGGCATAACCTTGTAAGCCTATGTTCCCCACATTGTATTGAAGGCCATTTTGTGTTGGTCTTCTGGTGCTATGGACACCTAATTGTAGCCTGAAAAAACCCATCTAAGAAGTTGTAGGCTTCTTCACCAGCTACCCATTCCAATACATGTTCAGTATATGGCAATGGGTAATGGTCCTTCCTAGTAGTGGCTGCATTGACCTTTTTGAGATCGTCGCAGACCCTCAGCTTCCCATTTTTCTTTGGCACTATCACAATTGGTGATAGCCAATCAGTGTGCTCTACCTGGTAGATAAAATCTGCGAGGATGAGTTTGTCAATTTCCTTCTTTATAATTGTTGCATATTTTGGATTCATCTGGTACGGCTTTTGCCTCATGGGTCTGGATCCTTCCACGATTGGAATCCTATGTTGTACCACTTCAGGTGGTACACCCTTCATCTCTTTGTAGTTCCAAGCAAAACAATCCTTAAATTCTTTAAGGAGAGCGATGAGTTCCTTTTCCTCAGCTGGAGTCAAGTTCTTAGTAGCAATATAGATTGGTTTGGTTTCCTCTCTTGCCTCTGCAATATCAATTTCTTTGACCTTCATTGGACCATCGTATGATGTGGATATACCATCTTCTTTTACTCTTTTGTTTGTCAGTTGCACCACTTTTTGTCCGTCAATCGTATATGTCTTGAAATGGTTTGGCACTAAGAGTAGTTATGGTTTATCTTCTTCCTCTCTTTTTGTTTGAGCCATCATCTTCTTGGTCTTGCACTCGGCTTTAGCTAGAGTCTTGTTTTTTTTTTAGCACCTTGCTTTTGTGAGCTTTGGTGTTTCCGGTTCTTGATGGTTGACTTCCTCCTTATGTTTTCCTTCTAGGGATATCTTACTCAACTCTTCACCCCAATTCTTAGAAAACTCCTTGTGCACTTTAGTGGCTTTGAGGTATCTCAGCCCCACCACCACTGGTGGGCGTCCATGGGTTTACTTTGTAATAATAAGAGGGCATTTCGTCGAGCAATATACCTCTTCTATTTTTGCCATATTCTAAGGTGTTGGGCACTAGTACGGCCTTGTGATCCTGTCTGTGTTGGAGGCTTCATCCTCCAAATCCTCCCCTCATGGTTGCACATTGACCATACACATTGAATCGGTGGGAACATTCCCAAATTCAACATATTGGGTTTCTTCTCCGGGTTGCATAACATCTATCGTGGCCAACACATGCATCTAATTGGCGTAGATGCATGCACCAATTTGGATTCCCTCTCATGAAAGGTCTCCCCAAGATTATGTCGTATGAGTCTAGTTGGCGTAGAAAATCATGCACCAATTTGGATTCCCTCATGAAAGGTCTCCCCAAGATTATGTCGTATGAGTCTAGTTGGCATAGAAAATCCATTACAACAAATGTATGACGATAGTGGAATGTAAAGAGTTTAAGTCATACATTCTTCAACATCTCCATAGGTCTTGAAGATGTTCTGTCTGCCATTTTGATGATTAAATCTGCTCTTTCTAGTTCAGGTTTTCCCCCATTCTCCCAACATCGTTTTGTGATAATGCTGACTCCCGCTCCTCCATCTAGGATAACCAATGCTTGTTGGTACTCGTTGTTGTTAACCCATTCCTAGGGTTAACAAGATCTATCACCATTATCTTACATCAAGTAGTCATGATAGATACATCAAAGGGTCATACATTCAAGATATGAAGTAATAGTATCCAAAGCTACAATTTGCATGGGCGCTCGTAACGGTGTGACAGATTATTTACGGCAATTTCTGCTTCAAGAGCATGTGGTTGCATGTAGGATTAAGTCCTAAAAGTGATGTACTTCATGGATATATTACGAGAGTAGTCATTGTAATAGCATTAGGCCTCTTTATTATGAGCCTAAAGTGCCTGACCGGCCACAGTTTGAGTGAGTGTGAACACTTATGGCCATGTATATAAGTGAACTTCTCTCATTATACAACATACTCTCTCCCATTGTGCAATTGAGTCTTTCTCTTGCTAATCTCTCTCCCTAATGCATGCTAGTGAGTGTGTGTGAGTGAAGTGAGGTGAAAGGAGAGACGAGTACCCATAATGTAATACGGCAGTGTGACAATGCTTGAGGCATGGTAGAATTACTTCTCAAGGAGTTGTAGAGCTTGGAGACCTCAAGGGTTACGAGCTCAGTCATTGGGAAGATCTTCATCATGACAGTTGCAGTTCACCAGGTAATCTCTTGTTGGATGTGTTTCAAGGGGGGTTAGGGTGAGCCTTAACATTTTTAGCGCCGCTGTTGAGGAGTCATCCCTTGCAATTTTTCATGTTTTTCCTTTAATCTACGCATTACCCATTGTCCATTGTCTTGATTAATGGTTTTCAATGAAAAAGATGTGGATCTGATGGTGATTTGTGTGTGATTTGATGTAGAATAGCTCTCTTTTTTGTTTTGGTAAAGAGTATTTTTTGCTTAATTTGTTGTTTATGGTTTTTCATGTTCTTAGGGCTTGCACATAGTTTGTATTAGGCTTAGTTTGCATCCATTGCATCAAATAATGTATTAGAAAGTAATTTTTAGTGAATGTTAGCTCTCTTTAGTGTTAAACATAGAACTAAAATCATGAATTTTAGCTTAATTATGTGTTTTTTTGTTGGAATTGTTTACATTAGAGTGTTAGCAAGAATTATAAGTAGCTTAATCTTTTAAAAAGTTTCTTAAAACCATGAAAAAGCCCTTGAATTCGACTAATTTCTCTTAATGAACTGGTTTTTATCATTAAGGAGTGATTAATCTTGTTCAAGAGGTAAAAATTTAGAAAATGTATTAATTGGCTCAAATTGATCATATGAGTAGTCTAAATTATTATTTTTGAGTGTTTTGAGAGCATCTAGATGCATCAAAACACCTAGATACATCAATTTCTTCATTAATTGGAGGAATTCGACTCTCTTTGCTTAATTTTGCGTAAAAGAGAAGACCAAAATTAAGAGTCTAATTAATCTCCTACTTTATATTAATTCATATATTTTTTGATGCACATAGATTAGCATTCCCTTGCTCTATCCAATGATGTACTCAATTGTGTGAATTAATTAGGGATTAGTGGTTAATTAGAGTCTTTGATTAGTGTAAAAGAGGAAAAGATTAGTAAAAGAATTAATCTTTGATTAATTTGTAATCACTTTTTTACATAACTCATTAATGCTAATGAGCATTCAATGAGTGGATTCTCATGAGTTGTCGAATTGTCCATTTTGGGGGTCATTTATATGAAGGGTATAAGCTTTTGTTTTTGTTTTTATTGTTTTTGTTTTGATTTTGTGCATAGCTTATGGTTGGGAGTAGGATTAACAAGAGTTTGGGTAGAAAAACTAGGGATTTGAGTGATTAGAGAGCTCAAAGAAGAGGGTTTTTAGCTTTCAATCATGTTTTTTGCTAGACTAGTATACACAGGTAGCTTAGGAATGTAAGATAGAACCCTAAACAACCAAAAACAACCAAAAAAAAAATCATAAACAATCTCTTCATTTTCACTAATTATCACTAATCTATTGGTTTGTGTGATTAGTGAGCTTAAAGAGAGCTAAAAATAAAAAAATTGAGCCTAATTTCTTACAATTGGACTAATTGGAGTGGCATTAGTGTTCTGAACACTTGCCTTGACCTCATTCCATGCCTAGACCACTCCCATTAGGTCATAACTAGTGAGAATTAGCACTAATTAAGTCTCTTTTGTCTAGTTTTTCCTCTTTTGAGTGGGTTAACTAGAGGGCTAATTAGAAAGATTAATTGGGGATGATCACATCATTTGGATAGCCTGAACCTTGCTAATCCACATATCAAATCCCCACATTAGAAAAATTATGAGCTCATTTTGGGGCGCTCTAAGGACTTTTATGCTCTTTCTCTCTAAAAAATGAGTCCATGGTGAAATTTGAGCACATCATTATGAAATTTTTCGAAGTTAGTAGATTTAGAATATACTCTTCAAGATCTTTCCAATGGTATATAACATGATGGGGTTTTAACATAGGATGGGTTAATTTGCTAACTTTAGTTTAACTCAAATTTTTGGGTGAATCAATAAAATTAGTCATACTATAAAAATTCACATTTTGTGTCAGGTTTAAATATTTCTAAAAATTAACAGTGTGTCAGGTTAAAATACAAAGGGGCTAGAGGGGTGTGAAAATGCCCTGTGCAGGCCTCCCGCATAGGCCCTTTTCACACCCTTTTGGCCCACTTGTTTTTTTCATTTATTTGATTGTTGATTGATCAAAACACCATACAAATTGATTTAATTGGTTTAAATTGTTATTTTTAGTTTAACTCGTAAACTAGCAGTCTCTGTCTTAGGTTTCAATATATCTCAACATTAAAAGTGTATCTTAGATAAAAATCCAAAGGGTCAGAGGGGTGCGAAAAAGCCTTGTGCGGGCCTCACGCACAGGCCTTTTTTGCATGCTTCTAGCCCCCTTTTTTCTTTCAATTACTTGATATTTGGTTGATCGAAACACCATACAAATTGATTTAATTGGTTGAAATTGTTAACTTTCTTTAACTCATAAATTTTTGGGTGAATCAATTAAATTAGTCATATTGTAAAACTTAAGTTTGTGTCTGTGTTTTGGAAATTTAATGCCTATAAAGACCCTAATTTGAATAGAAATGTAGAATGAAGATTATGCTAATAAATGTACTCCAAAAATTCTAAAAATCAATAATATTCTTTAAAGTTGGGTCAATTTAGTTAAGATGTGCATGTGCACCTTATGCACATAGGACTTTAAGAGGGATGCTATAATTATGGAGAGATAAAATCCCTCTTAAAGGCCTAAAGCTTTCGAGAATATTCAAGGTTAAAGGAACGGGGATATTCTTAAAGACAAATCGTTGAACTTAGATTAAATTTGATAATTTTTAGAATAAATTAAGGATTAAACACCAGTGAACCCTAGCAAATTCTAGGGAGATAATGAACCCTCGTAGTACAAGTAAATTTTAAAACCATTCTCAATGAAAGTACATGTCAGTAGGCAAAATTTGGACTCAAAAAGAGGCCATCTAAGAACTGCCATGTCAGCTTTTTCTTAAAAATGGGCTGATGTTAAATTTTTACAAATCAAACAAAAATTTATTAGAGATTATAGATTGAGAATCTACTCTTTAAGATCTTTCCAATGATATATAGCATGATGGATAATTTTGCATATTCAAGAAGTTCTCAAATTGGTGATGGCATGGCATCCCATGTCATCACCAATTTGGGAACTTCTTGAATATGAAAAATTTCCCATTACGCTATATATCATTGGAAAGATCTTGAAGAGTAGATTCTCAATCTAGTTCTCAATCTACAATCTCTGATAAATTTTGGTTTGATTTGTAAAAATTTAACCACATCAGCCAATTTTTTAAGATAAAGCTCACATGGCAGTTCTTAGAGGGTCCCTTTTTTAGTCCAAATTTTGCCTAATGATTTAAACCTAAGATTTTGGGAATATGAATAGAATTGACATGCGATTTTAAGTTATTTAATTCCTGCATAAAACATCAAAATCCTAAGGAGCCAGAGGGGTGTGAAACTGACCTATGCGGGCCACGAAGGCCTTGTTTGCACCCTTCTGGCCTATGTGGCTTATGTGACATTTATTTTAAAATAACTTAAACATTGTAGAAAACATTGAAATCCTTAGGGAGAAAAGGGATGCGAAAATGCCCTAAGCAGCCTCCTGCACACAGGCCTTTTTCGCACATTTCTAACCCATGAATTGAAGAGGTCTTGCTAGAAAAACTTCAAACATCATGTGGATTATGGAATAACTGCTCAAAAAAACCCAAACATTGTAGAGAACATTGAAATCTAAAGGGGCGAGAGGGGTGCAAAAATGCCATGTGCGGGCCTCTCGGGCACAAGCCTTTTTCACACCCGTGTGGCAGCCCACTTGTTTGGTGCAATTAAAAAAAACAATAAATCGCATCAAACACAATCGCAGAAAATGAAACAAATATAAAAAAGTTATCTTGCATTGACAATTGGGAAATGTTACATTTGTTCTTGATAGGCCAATTACATTAAAAATGAGATGGTCTATCTCTGGTGGCCCTTTTTCTCCCCACCGAATTCACTGCGTCAATTGCATGTCATTCGCCTTGATGGTCACTCGCTTTTTGCATGAATTGCGTAGAGGTTGGTGTCTTCAAAAAGAGTGACTAGGTAGTCCTCCACCAGCTCTTGCAGCACTTTGAGGGCAACGGACTACATGCAACATTCCATCTTGTAATCTCACAGAATTTCTTTGCATGTCCGTGCAAATGGAGCCCTCCGGATTAGCATCTTCATTGACTCCTCGAATACTTTGAAGCTAAAGCACACTTTGCGTCGTGGACCACGTGGAAGAGCTTGGGGGGGTCGGGCCATGCATCTGGGGGGCCTGAAAAATGTGCTCTTACCGCGATGATGTTGCGAAGCAGCCTCTGGGCCGTTCGGGCTCTTGGGAAGTCTTGGTGGCCTTTGGCTGTCTAGGAGGGGCACGACCTCTGGGTAGAGTCCTCATGGCTACTTTCAGGTGTTTTGGAATCTCCAAGCTAGCCCATGAGGGCTCCCCCTACGACTTGTTGTCCTCCGACTGAGTCCTCTCCGAATCGGAGTCACTCCTCTACATGTTGCTGCTCTATCGATGTTGTGATAATTGACAAGCACCTTCCTTTTGTTTTTATTGTTGGAGGCATTAAATTCTTTGTGATGTCCTTGGCTGCTACTTCCCTCCTCCTTATCTCCTCGTCTGTGAGTTTCTTCACAATCTGCTTAGTGCACACCATGGCCTCCAATGTATGAAAGGCTTAAAGAGGATGTACTCTCTCGAGTTTATGAAATGGCCAAAAGAGGAAAATTTCCTTATATAGAGCTCAAAAATATGTCATCATTGCCAAAAACCCTAATTTTAGGAGGCATTTCACTCGGGCCACTAGGGCACAAAAATGCCTAGTCCGGGCACCTCGGACTCCACACGATCGGGAGGAGGATGATTGGGACTATCGAGGTGGATAGTTCCTGCAACATCGCGTCGAGGGGGTCATCCTCTAAGCAATGACATAGAAGAACTGAATACACAAAAACAAGAAACGACCACAATAATGCAATGGACGTCATCCTCTAACCAAGATTGATCTGTATCGTGTTGTTGTGGTCATTTTATAAGATTTTTCATTCCAACATCTTCAATCAAACAAAGCATACCTTTGCACCCAAAACAACCACAACTTACGTGATATTGGGTATACTTGCAAAAGAAGAATGACCTAGCATCGCGTTGTGGTGGTAGTTCTAGGGGATGGAAAGGAATTCCCGTCTTGCATTTCTCTTTGCTACAAAAATAACCAAAATAACACAACACGACACATACTTGCCGATAGAATGCCCTCCCCTCACATTATTGTGGTAGTTTTTGTAGATAGAACCAAATACACAAAAACAAGAAATGACCATAACAACGCGATGGAGGTCATCTTCTGACCAAGATGGGTCTGCATTGCGTTGTTGTGGTCATTTACCGAAACATAAGATTTTGCATTCAAACATCTTCATTAAAAAAACCATACCTTCACACCCCAAAGAGGCCACAACTTACACGATATAGGATATACTTGCAGGAAGGATGATCTAGCATTGTGTTGTGGTGGTAGTTCTGGGGGGTGGAAAGGGCTTCCCGTCTTGCATTTCTCTTTGCTATGAAAATGACCAAAACAATGCGATACGACACATACTTGCTGTAGTTGAGCTCAATATCTCAATAGCTAGGTCATCCTATTGGCAAGTATATCCCATATCGCATTGTTGATAGCAAGTATGTGTCGTATCACATTGTTTTGGTCATTTTCATGACCCGCCTGGGTGATAGCTTTCGCATCTACACCATTAGCATGGTTGGTGAGATTATGGGTGATATGTGGCCGGTGGGATGACAGGATGTGTGAAAACCAGTGGGATTACTAGATACTAGCATAGTTATAGCGCCAGCTCATTTAGTCGGGTTCACATTATGGACCGTCGAACCTTGTATATTGTAGTAGTTGAGTACTAACCCATATAGAGTGTACTCTTATCTTTATGTTATATTGGTTGAGTAGAGAAGAAGAAGAAGATAAAAGAAAATTTAGCTATCCATCTCTCTCTTTTGTCTTGCTTTCTCTTGTGTGTGTGTGTGTGTTTGCTTGCTAGGGTTTGAAGCTCTCCTTTGTTGAGCAAGGATCAATCGGGAGTGAAGCTATTGATGCAGGTTGAGAGAGAGGAGAGACACAGACATAGTATCTGGTGGTACTTAAAAGAGTACCTTAATAATCTTTTAGATAGGTATAAAATGCATATACAACCCAGCCCTTAAGGGCGGGCACAGGCACTGCACTGGGCACTGCCCTTTATCCCAACAACCTCCCCCCTAAAGGCAATGTGCCCAAAGGTAGAGGAAAAGAATCAGCTAAGTTTAAGTATGTACAAAGCTGAAGAGACTATACCTATCCAATACCCATCGTTTGTTTGCAATGGTTAAACTGCTCTGCTGGAAGACTCTTCGTGAGAGAAGGTCTGCAGGGTTTTCATCAGTGTGTACCTTGAGCAGCTCAATGCTCTTGTTGCTGCTCTCAAGTACCTCCCTGATGAAATGATACTTCACCTGTATGTGTTTTGTTTTTGCATGAAAGACAGGGTTTCGTGCTAACATGATAGCACTCTGACTATCACAGTGAAGGATAGGAACCTTGGTGATACCAAGCTCAGCAACCAAACATGACAACCATAAGGCCTCTTTGCATGCCTCAGTGGCAGCCACATACTCTGCCTCTATAGTAGACAGTGCAACACACTTCTACAGCCTAGATATCCAAGAGACAGATCCCCCTGTGAAGGTAAACACGTACCCTAAAGTGGACTTCCTGCAGTAGTCTGCATGTCTAGCATAGTCTGCATCCGTAAAGCCAACGACAGATGCCTTCTGCTTACCAAAGTAGATGCACAAATCCCTTGTGCCCTTGAGGTATCTCATAATACCTTTCACTGCTTTCCAATGCTTCTTGCGAGGGTTTGCCATCATGTACCTGCTAACCACTCCCACTGCAAAGGCAATATCAAGACGTGTAGCAACCATGGCATACATCAAACTACCAACATCTGAAGCATATGGAATCTTGGCCATTTCAGCCTTCTCATCATCAGATGTAAGGCTATCCTCTGCACTGAGTTTCACATATGGAGGCACAATGGAACTCCGATTGCTTTCCCCCCTTCCATATTGAAACGCTGCAAAATCTTGGATAAATACTCCTGCTGAGATAAATAGAGTAACCCCTTCAATCTATTTCTGAGTATCCACATTCCAAGAATGTGATTTGCATCACCAAGATCCTTCATGTCAAAGCTGCCATGTAGATTCTGTTTTTCAATGAATCCAAGGCATGAGTATCCTTGCCAAGTAATTAGTATGTCATCAACATACAAAACCAAGATAATCAGGCTGCCATCTGCTGCCTTCTTAGTGTACAAGTAGGGATTAACTTGACTCCTCTGATAGCCCTGAGACTACATGAATGTATCAAACTTATGATACCATTCCCACGGTGCTTGTTTCAGCCCATACAAACTCCGTTTGAGTTTATAGACCATCTTCTCTTTGCCCTTAGTAATAAAACCCTCAGGCTGCTTCATAAATATGGCCTCATGCAGATCACCATGTAAGAATGCAGTCTTTACATCCATCTATAGTATGAGCTCCATATCTTCAGCTGCAACCAAGCCCAAAATGGTTCTTAGAGTAGTCATCTTGACTACAAGAGAGAAGATCTCATCAAAGTTAATTCCATGTTCCCACTTGTACCCCTTTGCAACCAATCGTGCTTTGTACTTTGGCAAGGAACTAGAAGTGATCTTCATCTTGTAAACCCACTTGCATGGAAGGGTTTTCTGCCCTTTAGGTAGTTGCACCAAGTCCCAAGTACGATTCTTTTCAAGTGATTCCATTTCCGACAGCAAGGCCTTAAACCACTTCTTGCTGTTCGGTCTAGTCATTGCTTCCTGAAAGCATGACGGCTCACCACCACACTCAGTAACCATGACATAATCAGCAGCGTACTGTGCACTAGGAACAAACCTGTCAGGTTGCCTTGTTGGTCGAGTCGACCTACGGAGCGTATGCTCAGCATTTGCGGGCTGTGGAACTTGCAATCCTACATTTTCGGCTTGCTGTCTTGAAATTTCAGCATGCTGTCCAGCCCCTGCTGGCTGTCCTAATTGCATATTTTCTTGCTGTGAAACTATGGAGCATCATGGGCAACTACGGACCTTTTTACAGGGCCCCGGATACCTTTTTTTAAGAAGTAATTATTATTTAGCCTATGCACTAGCTTGTGGGATGAAGGATCCCAGGATGCTTCCCACGATGAGTACATTATGTAAAACAACTATGACCTTGAAATACAAACAGTTACATATAGCCATTCAAGGAGTGCAGCACAATAGCCACAGTGCTTTGCTCTTTGTGACAACGAACCATCCCACCATGGAGCGGCATTCTTTGAAAAATTGGCACAGATAGCTCAAACTTAGCACCTTAGTCCATATCCCTTCCTGCATTAAAAAAAAGTATGGTTCATTTCTGACAAATCTCCGTTGAATATAGTTCAAATGAGAAAACAAATATGGACACAAAATAGCCACAACAACATGATGTGGGTCAAAAGTCCATGTAGAATGTCCTATATCATTGCATTGTTGTGGTCGTTTACCGAAACATGAGATTTTGCATTCAAACGTAAGACAGGGAAAACATAGTTTTAATGGTGTGATGAGGTGCTATAAAGTGAATTTTTAATGGTGTGATGAGGTGCTATAAAGTGAATTTTCCTTGATCCTCAAAATGGCCACAACAACGCGATACGGGGTATACTTGACAGTAGAATGACCTAGTATCGTGTTGTTGTGGTTGTTTAGCTCTTGAAGTGTATGTTTCAATTTGTTTGAATGTCATTCAACAAACAACCACAACAATGCGATATGACATAGAACCCAACTCCTAATGACCAATATCGCATGGATGTTGTTGTCTTCTTTGTTTAAAGTGTGTCTTGCAATTTTCTCATTTCCCTCCTCGGCCTTCCAGTAATTGTTTTGAAATGCACTCAAAGTCAAAACACCGCAAAATAATAATAATCAAGGTCACTTACATGTTAGTGTCACTTGTTTATCGTGTAGGTCTTTACAATATATGCATTTCTCATGTCTCGATGATACCTATATAGTAAAGAAAAATACTTTTAGAATAGTCACATTATGCATTTTGAGAGTATTGGATTGTTTACCAGCTTCTTGCCTACTTTAAAACAGAAGTTAAAATGCAGTTCTGTTTGGCTCTCGTCCATGATATCTTGTCGTAACTATTGTAGACTATAGTTTTCACCAATAGTTACCGTTAAAATCACTCTATTATTGAGTTTAATTGCAATTTCAATAAGAGCATTCCCATCCATCTCATCCATGTCTTGATCCATTGGCACTAATTTGTTATGTACTCTGTGCATACATTTGTATAGCAGAAAGACATAATGAAGTTTTGACTACGAATGACATACCTGCAACACATTGTCTTCATTACCACAGAGCAAATTACATTTCTCTCTTCCTTTGTATCACATCCTCTGTCAAGGATTTCAAGTATATCCATGTTTTGCATGTTTTCACAGACAAACATTGTTTTTGTAACATGTATTCTTGACTTTGCAAACAAATCCACAATTACCGTTACCGGCATTACGAATGCTACTCAAATGAGTCTTGTCGAGATCTATGGTTTGAGATTACATTTCACCTCCTGAAAAAGTTTTGCTCGATAACTTTCACTTATCGGCTGCACTTGGTAACTCCCACTTTGGACTCGTGAATTCGAGCAGATGAGCCTTACTCAATGTGCCAAAAGCTGTCTTTCCAATATGAATTTGGAAATAGTGGTTGTAAAAGAATATACCTACCTCAGCCAATGATCTTGGAGAGCGACCTTTGTATTGTTTCTCTCCAATATACGTATGCAAAACATCAAGGATGCCAATTAATGATTCCACTTGTTGCCATTCAATATATGTTGAAGGATATACATCTGAACATTTAATCAAACAATCTAATTAAAAAAGCTATGTTGAGTTTAAAATGAAGCTACAATAAATTAGAAGCTTACAATTTGGTATGTGTCGTGAAAGATCATGTGGCCAGCCATCCAGCCTTAACTCGTTATGCAAATACACAAGGTTGACAAGCACCTCTTTGATACACATGTTGGACAAGCACCTCTTTGATACTTGATTTGTTTCTTCCGTGTCTGAATCCTTGGATTCTTCCTTTCCAGCATGATATAAAATTGTTTGCTCATGATCCTCTTTTCTTTCTCTTCCATGTGAGATGGTTGTAGAAAAATCCAACTCTCTTTCAAAACTGTCAAGGATTCCATGCGTTTTGTGCATCTAGCATGTTATGAGTCATAATAGATTGGATTTGTGAAGATTCCCACCTGGTACGTGTTGACATTTCAGTCGAAGGGTTGTTTATTGGTGACGAGAGAGTAAAACTTTGAGAAATCATAGTGAGATAGTATGTTCTCTCACAAAGGAGAGCACGAGAAATTGGATGTGTTCCCAAATGCATGCAATGGATGGGAAAGGAAAATTTATTGCTTCAAACTTTAATCTTGATAGCATCTAGCATATGGGAGGAAGATGAAGAGAGAGAATGTCATTTTTCCTCTTTTTTTGGAGCGACAAATTTGATCTTTTTCAAAAAAATTACTCTTTTTTCAAGAATTTCTATGTTACGTAGCCTTTGCACTCATTGGTTGGGCGCCTAAATTTCCTTTCTCTAAAAGGCCCAATAATGAATCCCGTTTTCCCTAATGTAATGCAATATGCCATTCACTGGATAAATATGGGAAAAATACCAAAGAGTCGTGTAGATAAAGCTAGAGCTGCTAGTTTAGAGGTTTTAAAAAAAAGGAATGATTGGTGTAGGAGAGTTAGAGTCGAAAGTATGATGTTACTGAGCCATGCAACCCTATTATGTGATCCCTATCAGCAATCTCTTATCGATTATTTCTTTTGATAAAACGAATAGATCTTCTATTTCCACTTGAATCACAAGTTGTGCATTTGATTATTGAACATAAATAGTTATTATCACGAAAAAACCAAACTGACATGGATAATCCTTTCTATTTGTTAACCCTAAATTCAAAGAAGTCCCAGTTGATTAATTAATTGGATCAATGGGCTTATCAAATTATAAGCCTAGGTTTTCCCTTTCTAACTATTGGTATTCTTTCTGGGCTTTTCCACTATGGGGAGGCAGAATTGGAATCTTCTTCTAGATAATTCGAGGTGGATTCACTATGGGTTCTAGTCGGATTTAAGAGCCTATCATTTTTTTTTCAATAGAACTGGAACAATTACGTATTAGAAGAGTTATGCAGGGTAAGAATTTAATCTTATTATTACACAATCGACTAGTGCCTCATGGACTTTGCAAAATCGATCATTCAATAGGGGGAAGAAGCGAAGCGTGGCTGAGTGGAAATTGGGGAGGTGGTACTACATAATTGGTAATTTTTCTATTTTTTTCTCGAAGATACAGAAGTGTAAACACTCATAATGTCATTATTATTATTATTATTATGTGCTACGATAATAATAAGCATTCGCTTATCAGTTATACCTTACTCCCCTATCAGACATCTATCAACAGAATTATACATGAATGTACCAATTGAGGCAATACAATGTCCAATCTGGTCAATTTCTATTTTTGCTCAATCCAGCTGGAATAGAAGCATAGGGTCCCAGATGAAGCGCCCCCCTTAGAATTGAGTTGGTTCATATTGATTAGATGAGTCAAAGATTCCCAATTCAGGAAATTTCTCACGTACTGAGATATTATCCAATTGGTCTTCCAAGCTTAGAATCAACTAATCCATTAGTGGTCAAACGTGTGATATAAGGTCTAGCAAGAGATTTATCAATCATTAGAATCCATGGCTAGTTGGAATGAACAAATTATTTATAGTCTCCGGTCACTAAATACCAAGAATCAATCGTAAGCAAAGGTCGCTAAGGAATTGAAAATAGAATGAATGGGGCTCTAAATGTAAATAGACCCATTATTTTTTAATACATGAGAAAAACATGGAATAATATCCTTGACATGTTTTGGTTTATGAAATAAACGAAATAGTGACTTAGCCATTGGAAACCTCGGGAATACATTTTGCCTCAATCTCATGTGACTTTTAATCATCATTCACAAAAGGAATAAATATTATTAGCATCTTGGGTAATCTTTTCATCTTATCAATGGATTTATCTCTAAAAAACTAGGATAAATAAATTAATAGAAATTGCTTCGTTCTAATCTTTCTAGAACACCACACACTAGGTTAAACTCATTCACTACAAGTTTATCAATAACAATGGAATTTTCTTTCTTTCTCATATCCATTTTGAATGAATCACGAGCTGCTAATCTAGCCAGTAGCCCTAGGATATGTGAAAATAGAGTGAATTCCTTAATTGTTGACTTGGTTATTGAAGGTTGTACATGCCTGCCCACGACTGCAAAGTAGTATCGTAGGGTAGTGGTGGTTGTTGTGGCGGTGGTAGTGCCACATATGCATTTACCCCTCCACAGGGAGCATCCACCTATACAGAGTGTGGCTGACACCCCCATCTCATCGCATCAATCTAGTTGACGTTTTGGTAGTAGCCCTCTCCCTAATGCAGATCAGCATCTTTGCATGTGGTGCAGGAAGGGAAGGTGGTACTTGATGATGTTGGTTAGGAGATGCATAGTCGTGTGAAGGAACTATGCAAAATAGTATTTGCCCATGACACTTTAACCAAATTCCTCCACCTTCCATTTGAAAAGAAAACAAGGATCTGCAATCAACTCAAGAGAGACAGTTCAAGCCTGCCATGTAGTGAGGAAGTACCCAACAAGTGGATCTACGATCTCGTGAGAGATTGTATGAAACACAGGAGGTCTGATGTCGCCCAAGCGGTGAAAACAAGGGGAGAAAAGCCTTGGTTCATTGACTAAGAGACATGGGATGAGGAGGTGAGGAAGCACGCAGAAAATCCTCAACGATACTTGCAGCACGAGGGAGCGGCGGGCAAAAGCGACTAGAGAAGGTGGGGATCTTGCACCTCAGGAACAGTGGGGATGGGACTCATTTTATGAGTACTTTGTAAGTATCCATGATTTTTGTATCCTCTCATTTGTATGCCAACTAGTGTATAGTAGATTATATTTATTTATGTTTTGTTTCATGTATACAGGAGAGGGTGGTTGGACGCCAGTCTACTGAGCTGCTGGAGGAGCGTTATGCATTCAAGCATGGCACTTATGCCTTGCTTGAGCATGACGGCATGGCACTTATGCCTTGCTTGAGTGCATTGAGCATGACGGCAAAAATATAGATTGGAATGTTGTGGTTTCGGTAAGTACGTCATACCATATACTAGTTTTAGGTTTTTGGTAAGTTTGTATATACTAATTCATGGGTATTGCATTGTTTTTGCAGAGAGCAGCACCTGAGCCTCCTTGTTGATGGGAGCTTGCAGATTGGACACCTTTTAGCTAGCATAGTTTTATAATTGTATAGATCTTTTTGGTTTTAGAATTGTACAAATCTTTCTTGCACCCCTTTTGGGCATATATAGGTCGCTCGCATATGCGGTGATTTTTTGGTATGTCTGGATACGTATAAGTATACATATCATATAGTTGGTATCAATATCTCATATAGTTGGTATCAATGTCTATTTGTTGTTTGACACCAAGTAATGCATTTATTAGATGCTCAACCTGATTTTGTACATCTTCTATTTGTGGGGGTGATAACTTAAGTGTGTCAAAGTTTAGTTGAATCCAGCGTTTTCTTCAAATCTTTAGCAAACGACATATTCAGGTGTGTCCAAGTATACAATTATACCTGTATGATCCATTATTTCAAAAAAAAATACATGTGTTTGTTGATAAAAGCGTCGGTACTGTGCATCCGTGATAAAAGCATTGGTAATACTCTACATCCATTGGTAAACGCCTGCTAAAATACATTCTCTTAAGATCGGCGAGGTCATCCACGAATGTATCTCAAAAAATTACCTGGTACGTTTTTTATATTTCTGCATGGATGGTTACACCCTACGCTCCAATCTCATGCCATATGAGTTCTCTTCGAAACCAATCCCTAAATAAACTTACATCCTTTAGCCTCTGCAATTGCCATCAATCAAAATATCCAAAATTTGTGCTTCGTGGTCATTTAGCAAACGAGCTAGTTGCCAAGCTGTATAGCCTATCCTCTGTCAAACAATATGGTTTCTCATCCCAATTAACTTGCACTACACTACTACAAGACAATAAAATATCGACATTTTTTTCGATGTAAAACACTTGCACTTTAAAACCCACGAGCGTCTATACTCGCATTGGAAAAAATGTTGCTAAGAAAATGTCGATAAAAATGTCAGAATATATGCCTTTATAGGAGTCAATATCTACGTGGAAACCTACATCTATAAGAACATCGGTATGCCTATCTAAATAAGCGTATCTACCTCTATCCCAAAATTAGTGTATTTCCACAGGTATTTTGACGCTCGGGATCCCTAAAGAAACAAGGTGTGGTAGCTTCAAACCCTGCTGTCACATGAAGGCTACCAAGCGTACTGTGTTTAGGTGCATAATATTCCATAAAGTGTACTTACTACTTGGTTGTACTCTTATATTTGTAAATTGAATGGATGTAATAATGTGTAGATGGATTTGTAAGTGACATGCGGAGAGATCTATTGTGCATATGTGCTTGCAATATTAAAATAATGGCACAATCCAAAACATGAAAGTACTATGTATACATAGCAGCAAATTTGAGACCTTTGGCATGCAGAGATATACAAGAGATTCCCATTGTTCCTTGACTTTCCAAGTGGAAAATTTCCCAAGAGCGAGAAGGAGATGTATCCTCAGGCTTGTAAAGCAAAGAAATCAACCATGGTATCAACTATATAATTAGATATTTCACTGTAATTTAAATATTGTTTCTTATATCTTTTTGAATGGTGAATTCTATTAGGAATCCTAGAAGTACACGTGATAAAATCACATGTTCAAGGCAAAGGTAAAGGTCTTATGAAATATGAAGGGGATGATGAAGATGAAGAGGATGATGATGAAGATGAAGATGAAGAGGGTGATAATGATGGAGGGAATAAAGTTTCAAAAAAGGATGCAACGAAGGGAAAGGGAAAAGGAAAGTCACTATAAGAGGAGGACAACTCTGATACCTCTCCACCATCAGAATATGACAAAAGCAATTCTGATGATAACACACGCAAGATTGATGCAACCCCAAAAGCACTAAGAGATGAATAGATCAAACCCAAAACAATTAGGACCCTTTTTATCATCCATTAGGGGAAGGTTGAGGTCTATAGGGGCCCTTTAAGCTGCCATATTATGATTTTAATGACTTTTTGTTAAAACGTTAAGTTTCTTTGACTTTAGATACCTTCTTGTTCTTCAAACGGCTAGAAGTTTGAATTTTAAAGTTTCCCGCCAAAATTGAATTTGAAATCGAGCGAGCAAAACTATATCATGTGACATATCTATGAAAAGAGCTCGACGAGTAGATTCTGGATCTGTAATCTCCGACAAATTTTGAGCTCATATGTAGAAGTTATGGACGTCTGAAATTTCAAAAACTTTCCCCCCACTTTTTGAAAATGAAAAGTACAAAAAGGCATCTTTTAGAGAATCTTTTGACCACCTTTAATCACCCAACATTTTTGTATACATGGCATCACATGATTGGCTCTTTTCCTTAATAATCTTTTAATCACATGGCATCTTAAAGGGCCCCTATAGACCTCAACCTTCCCCTAATGAAAGTACTTACAGAACCTCTTTTTATCATCAAAGTACTTGCAGGGCACTCTTTTACTTGTGGTTCATTAGTATTATTGTTACATTGTGTGCATACTAACATAGATTAAGTTATGGATTCAGATAAGCTTGGTAAGAGGTGAAGCACCAAATGCGCCACTGCAACCAATTCATCCACCTAGCCTAGGTAACCTAACTCCAATCCAAATTAATTTTCTAGGTATGATCTTACTCATTGGTAATGATGATAATGTAAAGTATTTGTGTGCTGCATGCATTTACAAAATGTACGCTTTGTACGAGTGTATCGTCGTGCCCCACGACAGTAATCCTCAGTGCTCCCAGCAAACATCAAAGTGCTAGTTCCTCTACCGTTACAAAAGCCTCAACATTAATAGGTCTAATAATCAATTGTGGCCACATGTGAAATGATTGTAAAGGTGTGTCATTTGTATCATATAATAAAAATTGATGTATAACTCTACTGAACATGGTGTGGTAGGACATCATTCTACAAAGATGATGGCATGTGTTGGGGATCCTTTGAATATAGGTCATGCACCTCTGAAACCAACAGTGTCCATCGGAGCTAGAACATGTCTTTGATATGTTGGTGAAGGACCAAGGGTCTCTACGATAGAGAGCGTGATGGTGGCCCTATGAGTAGTGTCATTGGCCTATTGTTGGAGCTGCTATGATCATGCCAATGGCATGCCCAAGCTGCTACTGCTTTTCATTGATATTGTTTTGCAACTGGAGGTTATGAAGATTGACATGGTAGAGATCTTTAGAGATTTGCCTCTCCTATGCCGCCTTAGCTAGCAACATCTCCCTTTGTGAAGCCGCGACCACCTCCTGTTGATTGGTAGATACAATCCATCATTTGAGTGATCAACTCCTTGGCCATGTCTAAAAATCCTAGTGCAAAATTAGACACATCACCATGGGTAGTGTGGATGTACCAGATGGGGGGGTGGGGGTGGGGGTGGTTGGGTGCTGGTACTGTAAGAGGAACGGAATGGTGGAGGGGGAGGTGGGGGAGATGAGGATGGTGGGGGTGTACGTGGGAGGCTACCATGGCCATCGTGGGCATGAGAATCTTCTGTTAAGCCAGTTGGTCCATGGGATTGGAGAAATACTTCAGTTGCGTCTACTTCCTCAAAGGTGAATTCCATTAGAAATGAGACGTGGGAGTTGTCAAACTAGCAGATTCTTGGCTACCATGACCTCCATTTGCTCATGACATATATGGTATAAGATAAGGAGGCCAGCTCGCTAAATGAAGGGGAATGACATCATCGTGCTGAGGGAGAGGTTGTTTATGACTCACCCTGACCTCTCTTGAAAAACATCCAACAAGAGCTTACCTGGTAAACCACAACTGTCGTGATGAGCTTTCCAATGGCCGAGCTTGTAACTCTTGAGGTCTCCAAGCTCTACAACCCCTTGAGAAACAATTCCACTGCGCCTCCCCACAAGCGTTGTGACACCGTCGCGTTGCACTACGGGTGGTCGTCCCTCCTTTAACCTCACATCACTCACACACACTCACTAGTATGCATTAGAGAGAGAGATTAGCAAGAGGAGGATTCAATTGCACAATGGGAGAGTATGTTGTATTATGAGAGAAATTCACTTATATACATGGCCATAAGTGTCCACACACTCACTTAAACTATGGCCGGCCGAGCACTTTATGCTAATAAGAGGCCTAATTCTATTACAATGACTACTCTCATAATATCCTGAAGTACATCACTTGGGACTTCATCCTAACTTGCTCTACCACATGGTCTTGAAGCGGGAATCGCCATAAGTATTTCATCACACCATTACGGTCGCCTGTCCAAGTTATAGCGTTGAACACATTTCTTCATATCTTGAATGTATGACCTTTTGGTGTATCTTCCTTGACTCCTTGATGTAAGATAATGGCGGTAGCTCTTGTTAACCCTAGGAAAGGGTTAACATTCCCCCCTTCTTGATGGGCGATCATATCCTCATGATCACGTTGAAGACATTTATGTGCGGAGAATTGATAAGCTTTGTCGATGGCTTTGTTGCTCAGTAACGTTCAATGGTCTTTGTTCCTCCGGAAGGAATAAGAAAGGCTAGTTAGTGAATGAAAAGGTTAGTGGTTTATTGGGAATTCTTAACGGGGTGGGGTTTTTTTGCGAATGATTACATTTTTATATTTGTGTGAGATTTTTTTTTTAAATTTTAGCTTTTGCTCACTTTGTTTTTGGATTGCAAAGTTACATGTGATTTGTGTTAGTGGGGACACTAAGAGATGTTAATAATAGGAGAGAAGAGAGGGAAGGATCTGGAGGAACATAGACATAATCATCAGAATGAGATGGCGATTCTCACTTCCTCATTTGATTCATTGAAGCGACATCCATCATTTGAAGAAATTGACCTTCTATGATGTCCCTTTGTGGGGCAGGATTCTTGTCAAATGTTGTTGAGAAGGGCATGTTCCTACATGCTTCTTTCCATGTGCTTTTTATGTTTTTATGTATATTTAAGTGCTCTTAAGAAGCAGATATACATGAAGTATAAGAAGTGAGTCTCATAGACTCTTATTGAGCTGCTATTTTTTGTTGAAGTAGCCACTGCTGGCGAGGATTAGAAGAATTATGTCAACTTGTGAGGCTAATATAGATATCTTCACTAAGGATTGGAGATTATTCATTTGTGAAGATGGTAGCGTCATTTGGAGAGGTTTGTAATTTGAAGGAAAATTCCAAGTGATGGGTTGTACCATTTGTCAGGTGAAAATCTGAAAGGTGTTTTGGGTCTTTGTACATATGGTGTACATATGGTGTGCGTCGTTACGAATAAACTTTGCCCTGAAGGCCCTGGCAAGTGTACAGGCCGAGTGGTTTGACAGTGAGCCGGTATATGCACGTGTTTTCTTTGGGAGCAAATGCTGGATATCTGGAGGTTATGGCAACAGTGTGGTGTGCGGATGGTTGCTAAAAGCAGGGCACCGACTGGGAAATTGTCGGGTTTGGTAAGTAGATGCAGCTGACGGAGGCCGGGGGCAGCTCTGGTATTGGAAAGTTATGGGCGCGGCGTGATGATCCGAAGAAAGGAGGAGGGGTCTTTTAGCAATGTGGTGACCATTATTAAGCTTTAAAGAAACAAATAAAATATATAATACATGTGGCCAATAATGTTAATAGCCACATGGAAGGCTTGGTTGGCCGCCCCGCCAGCAGATGTTCGAGAAGGTGGCGAAGGCGTGAAAGAAGATGAAGTGGCCGCCTTGAAGTTTAGACAAATGAAGAGGTCGCTGAGACGGAGGCGCAG
Organism: Cibotium barometz; assembly: GCF_041138505.1. Taxonomy (NCBI): domain Eukaryota; kingdom Viridiplantae; phylum Streptophyta; class Polypodiopsida; order Cyatheales; family Cibotiaceae; genus Cibotium; species Cibotium barometz. The sequence continues at coordinate 47,708,829 of NC_141084.1, forward strand.
CGAAGGGAGAGGGAGTGGATAGCAGCTAGTGGACAGCGTGGCTGCAGAGAAGTGAGACAACGTGGGGAGTTGCCGCCTGGAGGAAGACTGCAGGTACTGTAGAGGGGAGCCAGAGAAAGGAGTTTTTGTAGGTAGTGACCGCCTTGGGTCAAGCTGCTGGGCTCTGAGAAGCAGCTACAGACAGAGAAGAGGGTGGTGCTGCTGGCAAGCCGCCTGGGGGGTGATCCTGTGAGACTCTCCGACAGCGAGTAGAGAACAGAGAGTAGAGTGATGGCCGCCTAGTGGTTTTACTGGGGGGCTCTGCAAGTGAACTGACGGGCTGGTGTGGGCCATGTGAGAAAGGAGCCGTGGTGGCAACTGGGGAGTAGTGTACAGGGAAGTGGAGACAGGCAAAGACAGTCGGGTTGTTAGCAAGGGCTGAAGATGTGGCTTGGGCTGGTGGATGCAAGAGGAGGCTGCTGTGTTGAGCTGTTGGGTTGGTGCTGAAGATTGTGCAGAGGCTCTGTGGTTGGCGAAGCTGCTGGTCTCGACACACAGAGAGTGGGAGCTGCTGGGTTGAGGGTTAGCTGGTGTGGGCGCCTTCTGAAGAGAGAGTAGCTGGTTTTGTGTGGGCGATGATTGCAACCAGAGCGTGGATGCTGACGAAAGAGAAGCCTAGAGCACAGTGCAGAGTTGGAAGCCGTAGAGGTGCTGATGTGTGGGCTGGAGACAGTGGGGCTCACCTATGACACTTGATAGGTAGCAGCTGGACAGAGAGTAGCCGGGCTACAGCCGTGAAGAGAGAAGGGTTGCTAGTGGGGTGCCCTCTGGAGAGTGCAGAGACCGGGAGATAGAGGCTTGGTTTGTCAGACGCAAGGGTGTATTCCCTTGGCAGTAAATCCTGGCCAGAGTCCTGGTCTTTGGTGTATTTGCTGAGTTGTACATGGTTGGTGCTTTGTATGTTTTTTGCTATTGGGGTTTTGAGTTATCTTTATGGTGTGGGTGGGTGGTGCATGGTGAGAGAGTGTTCCAGCCGGTGGCTAGTGGTGCCCCGTTCGTGTGTGTGATTCCAAGTTTGCGAGGTGAAGGGCTATAGAGGCAGGGTCTTTCTTTCTTTTTTTCACCTCACATCCTTGTGGTGCCCCCACTGAGGATAGCTCAGGGATTTCTCTTACGAGGGTGTATGCCCCAAAGTAAGAGATTGAAGAAAGGTGTTTTTGGTTTTTCTTGGGATTTGAAGTGAAGTTTGGGGATCAAGATGATGTCGTATCCAGAGTTTTTTGGTGGTCCAAATGAAGATGTGGCAAATTTTCTAGAAAGGATGGAGGTTGCATGCATAAGCAACCACATCAATGAGCCAGCACAGGTGCTGAATATATGTTTGAAGGGAGATGCAAGGGCATGGTCCAAGACTTATGAGGAGTCATTGAAGGATGCTGAGCCACGCATTGAGATGACTGAGGATGGATTGAAGACTGCTCTTTTGAACAGGTTCAAGAAGATTGAGGATCAAGATAAAGTTTGGCATGAAGTGCAGGGATTGATACAGGGTGAAGTGGAGCCAATTGATGATTATGTGAAGAAATTCTCTTTGTTGTGGGAGACTTTGTGCAGGGCTTTGGGAGATGATCAGGTACCTCCAGACATGATGAAGAAGGATCGTTTTATTGCAAGATTGAAGGGAGGTATTCGCGCTGGAAGGTGGAGTTAAAGAAGCCTAGGTCTTATGAGGATGCGGTGGAGATTGCCAAATCTAAGGATTGGAAATTGCAACGGATGAACCAGCTGGATGGTTCCAGTGGCAGTGAGACCTGAAATGAGGAGGGTAGAAGCGGTACCGATGAGAACCGTGCTGGAAAGAGTGCAGCCAACTGAAGTTCAGGTGAATAATGCCGCATCACAGGGGACAAAGGTAGCACCTACAGCTGTTACAGCTTCTCATGAAGGGTTTAAACAGGACATGAGGCAAATGGTGGATTGTATGAAGAATCTGAGCTTGAAGATGATGGAGGAAGAGGCTATAATCAGGAAGAGGTTGAAGGTCAGACAGGCTATGGAAGTGACCGTGGTTATGGCAGGGGTAGACGGTTCATTCCTACATGCTGGAATTGTGGTGAACTTGGACATCTAAGTACAGATTGTGATAAGCCTCAGCAAATGGGAGGTGATATGTATCCCTTACCCTCTCAGATTCCTAACAGGGCAAATGATTATGGGACTGAAATTAAAGGAGAAGCAGGGACCACTGGGTTGACAAATGAGGAGAAAGGTAAAACTAAGGTGATAGATGTGGTCACCCTTGAGAAGACGAAGGAGGCAGAAGCAGATGTGATGCCTTTGGGAAAACGGATGCCACAGGAAAGGGAAAGCAAGGATGCTGCAGGGCCCAGCAAGAAGAAAGGTAAAGTGAAGGAAGGAGGGGATGTGAAGGTCAAGCAGAAGAGGAAGTCTCCTAGGAAGTTTCAAGTAACTGATTTTCCGCTGGGGGGTGGGCAAGAGAAGGAGCCTGCCAAAGGGATAGTGACTGTTTTAGGATGAAGAGGAAAGTGAAGCTGATTCGAGTATTGATGATACGACCAGTAGCACCACTACTAGTGAGGGAACAGAGGACACTTCATCCAATGAGGAGGATGCAGACATGGATGCCCTAGTCATTGATGAGGAAGTGCTTGGTGATGAGATTGCCCAAAAAGAAGAGGCCATACAGGAAGAATGCGAGGAGGTACAAGTGAATCATGAGCAAAGGTATGCATGTGATGTGAAAGAGTTTGCTTTTGAATCTTTGAATGAACCTGTGTGGGATGAGTGGGATATAGAAAGTCTGCAGGATGATGAACCTGAGTTGGAGCTGGATGATCAGATGTGCATTAATGTTAAGAAAATCATGAGTAGAATTGATGCTATGAAGGAGGAGCAACACCAGAAGACTATGAATGATGTTGATGCTATGGATGAGATTATGGATGCTGTGATAGATGAATTTCTTATTGGCCTTGATGAAGATGAGCATACAAGAACTGAAGTGGATGCTTTGGCAATGGTATCTGTTGAAGAGGAGTTTGTTTTGCCTGTAGTGGTTGGCTTTGATGGTGATGTTTCTTATGCTGATGGACAAGAAAATGCTATGGCACAACAGGTCTTTATTGATGAGGCTTTCATCAATTACTACCCTCAGCAGGAATTGCTTCACTGGTTCTCCAATATTGGTGTTGACCGTATCAGTGATTTTGGGATTGAGATGAGGCAGGATGGTGTGTATGTCAGAAGCTTTGTTTCCAGAAGTTCTTATGTTGTTTTGTGGGATATGGGATGGCAAATTATGCCTGTGGAAGATGACAGTGTTTCTTTGATCACCTGGAATAGAGATGTTTTGGTTACACTGTATGATGCTCAAAGGATTGACGGAGGAAAACGTGGTCATATGCTTTCTGCTGATCATAAATGATTCAGCAGGCTAGGGGTTGGGCAAAGTATGTCAGGTGAAAATCTAAAAGGTGTTTTGGGTCTGTGTACATATGGTGTGCGTGGTTTACAAATAAACTTTGCCGTGAAGGCCCTGGCAAGTGTACAGGCCGAGTGGTTTGACAGTGAGCCGGTATATGCACGTGTTTTTTTTGGGAGCAAATGCTGGAGATCTGGAGGTTATGGCAGCAGTGTGGTGTGCGGATGGTTGCTAAAAGCAGGGCACCGACTGGGAAATTGTTGGGTTTGGTAAGTAGATGCAGTTGACGGAGGTCGGGGGCAGCTCTGGTATTGGAAAGTTATGGGCGCGGCGTGATGATCCGAAGAAAGGAGAAGGAGGGGTCTTTTAGCAATGTGGTGACCATTATTAAGCTTTAAAGAAACAAATAAAATATATAATACATGTGGCCAATAATGTTAATAGCCACATGGAAGGCTTGGTTGGCCGCCAGCAGATGTTCGAGAAGGTGGCGAAGGCATGAAAGAAGATGAAGTGGCTGCCTTGAAGTTTAGACACGGGTGCAGTGAAGAGGTCGCTGAGACGGAGGCGCTGTGAAGGGAGAGGGAGTGGACGCCTGGGGTCAAGGTCTGGTGGCAGCGCTGAAGTGGCTGTGAGGAGAGGATCGCCAACGAAGGGAGCCGTGTGGAGGCGGCCTCTGTGTACATGGTTGGCTGCTTCAAAAAGTAGAACCGGGGTCCAGAAGGAAGACGCCTTGCTGGCGCTATAGAGACCACAGGAGACGCTGGCGAAGAAGCGCTGTATGGCCGCCTTGTGAAAGCAGTGGAGAGGTTGCTTCAAATCCTGGCGGGTATTGTTGCTGCGGAGAGCTCACGGCTGGAGCACAGCGCAGAGGTGGCTGGTAGGCCTTGGGTTAAAAATGGGCCGCCTGGTGTGCGAGTACACAGGTTGTGTGGGCTAGGGAAAGAGTAAAGCAGTGAAGGACCTTGGCAGCTAGTGGTGGACAGCGTGGCTGCAGAGAAGTGAGACAACGTGGGGAGTTGCCGCCTTGAGGAAGACTACAAGTACTGTAGAGGGGAGCCATAGAAAGGAGTTTTTGTAGGTAGTGACCGCCTTGGGTCAAGCTGCTGGGCTTTGAGAAGCAGCTACAGACAGAGAAGAGGGTGGTGCTGCTGCAGGCCTGGGGGGTGATCCTGTGAGACTCTCCGACAGCGAGTAGAGAACAGAGAGTAGAGTGATGGCCGCCTAGTGGTTTTACTGGGAGGCTCTGCAAGTGAACTGATGGGCTGGTGTGGGCCGTGTGAGAAAGGAGCCGTGGGTGGCAACTGGGGAGTAGTGTACAGGGACGTGGAGATAGGCAAAGACAGTCGGGTTGTTAGCAAGGACTGAAGATGTGGCTGGTGCTGATGTGTGGGCTGGAGATAGTGGGGCTCGCCTATGACACTTGACAGGTAGCAGCTGGACAGAGAGTAGTCGGGCTACAGCCGTGAAGAGAGAAGGGTTGCTGGTGGGGCGCCCTCTGGAGAGTGCAGAGACCGGGAGATAGAGGCTTGGTTGTCAGACGCAAGGGTGTATTCCCTTGGCAGTAAATCCTAGCCAGAGTCCTGGTCTTTGGTGTATTTGCTGAGTTGTACATGGTTGGTGCTTTGTATGTTTTTTGCTAGATAATCATCTGTTTATTGGGGTTTTGAGTTATCTTTATGGCGTGGGTGGGTGGTGCATGGTGAGAGAGTGTTCCAGCCGGTGGGCTGGTGGTGCCCCGTTCGTGTGTGTGATTCCAAGTTTGCGAGGTGAAGGGCTATAGAGGTAGGGTCTTTCTTTCTTTTTTTCACCTCACACCATTGACCAAGATTTCGCCCACCATGGCCCCCCCCATCCTCGAGAGATGTACCTAGAAGTTGTCGATGGTGAGGCTTTGGTGTGTAAATGTCCTCCAATGCATAATTATGGATATGTACTCATGGAGCAACTGCTACATTAACATAGCCAAAAGAATAGTAAGCCATAAGCTTAACAAATCACCTCTTTTTATCCCACAAGCCTCCATAGCCATAGCTTGATGTGCTGTGTTTTATAAGCAGATATACAATGAGTACCTTGAATATCTTAAGATATTCATGTTAAAAAAATGTCATCATCATGAGGCATAAATATGATATCACTAATTCAAAAGAAGATTAGATTAATGTGTAAAGATCTTCTCTTGAACATTTTTTTAGTGTGAAAAACAAGATAATTATTTATCGTGTGAATATCAAGAGATTTTACGTCAAAAAAATTATCTTGTTTTGAGTATTTGCATATATGTTAGTAGCGTATACCACCCAAATGATGAAGTAAAGTTACAGATCATACATTTTTAGCATTTTTGTGGCGTTAAAAACTGGAGTGTTTATTCACATGTGACTTCCAAAACATTATTATTATGGTGCAAAGTGGTTCTATGAGGTTAGAGAAGATGAAATATATGAGATTTTACTATTTTCTGAGACTTCTACCTTAGTGTGAAAAACCAGTGGGCTTTCATGGGCTATGAATATCTTGAGATAGTCAAGTCAAAATTTTGATTACCAAAATGAAATTGGAGTATATGTATCTGCTTAGGAAGATGTGAATATGCAAGTGCATGTGTTTCCCTCTTGATTTGAGGTAGTTAGCATTCAAAGCTGTAATAGAACTATCATATTTAAATGACAATCTAGAGACTTTACCAAAGCTTTTGCGTGTAGCAATACATTGTGTTCTTTGTAGTCTACGTGATGCAGGTTGCCATCGATCGTCAAGGGCTCCTATCATGTGATGTTATGAGAGCCACGCAAGACTGTGAAGTACTTCTAACAGACGCATCGTGGCGAGTCGCTATTGGTGAACGTATCGAACCACACTTGACAATGCGGAGCAGGCATCGTTCTCAGCCGTCCACTTGGGAGAGTCATCGCCGTGTGATTTTGAGTGTGGGAAAAGGGCGTGAGCTGGCGACGTGGCGTATTCGATGCGTTCAGGAAAAGGCACGCTCTCCAAATTTCAAAAAGTTTTCTTTTGTCCTAAAGGCTTGCAAGTTAAATCTTGTAGCTACACATTGAAGTGTTGCACCCTGTACGGGAAAAATGTTTTTTTCAACCCTTAAAATTAAAAAATTAAAGGCAATGCATAGTACTACATAGGGTTACTCGGGATTTAGACTTGAAAATCATTAGCAATCGTACGGATGCCGGGATTTAAAGTTAAAATGTGCAAATTTCAACTCTTGAAATTGCAACTCCAAAGTGAACAGGAACCACTAGAAATTGGCCAAAAAGTCCAATGATCAACTTCCAAGGGTCGAAAGTTCAAACTACTAATAATGTTGAGGCAACTTTGACTAAAAGTTGGTGGGTACACGTGCTTGGGAAATTATATTTCTTAAACCTTATGACGAGTTGAGAAATTTCTAACAAGCCAATCGCACGTTAGTGCAGTGGTAATGAAAGAGTTTGAGAGTCCATAGGTGATGGGTTTAAATCTCGCCTTGTCCAAGTGATGGCATCTAGTGTATGTGAGTAGTATACTTTCAAATTTTCAGCCAAGCCAAAAAAATAAATAAATCTAATAAGTATAGATTATTTACAATAAAAGACAAATGTACGACGGTAATCTTAGGGCTGGTTTCATGCCATATAATTAGCAACGACTTAAATATTTCTTTGTGTGTGGAAATTAGCCCTTAGGCTTGTGAACGTTAGCCCTTAGGCTTGGGAGTGTCATCGCCATGTGATTTTGAGTGTGGGAAAAGGGCGTGAGCTGGCGACGTGGTGTATTCGATGCGTTCAGGAAAAGGCACGCTCTCCAAATTTCAAAAAGTTTCCTTTTGTCCTAAAGGCTTGCGCCGTTGCTACACATTGAAGTGTTGCACCCTGTACGGAAAAAAATGCTTTTTTTCAACCCTTAAAATTAAAAAATTAAAGGCAATGCATAGTACTACATAGAGTTACTAGGTTGGGATTTAGACTTGAAAATCATTAGTAATCGTACGGATGCCGAGATTTAACACGTGCTTGGGAAATTATATTTCTTAAACCTAATGACGAGTTGAGAAATTTCTAACAAGCCAATCGCACGTTAGTGCAGTGGTAATGAAAGAGTTTGAGAGTCCACAGGTGATGGGTTTAAATCTCGCCCTGTCCAAGTGATGGCATCTAGTGTATGTGAGTAGTGTACTTTCAAATTTTCAGCCAAGCCAAAAAAATAAATAAATCTAATAAGTATAGATTGTTTACAATAAAAGACAAATGTACGAGGGTAATCTTAGGGCTGGTTTCATCCCATATAATTAGCGACTTAAATATTTCTTTGTGTGTGGAAACTAGCCCTTAGGATTGTGAATGTAGCCCCTACTTTATTTTTGCAACTTATGGGTGGGGAGAATGTTGGGGTTGAGTTTTGAGCCTGCAATCTGGCATCTGAGCCTCAAGCTTAACCCAGGGTTCAGGAAAAGATGGGCTTGCTTCATCCTAGAGCTTTCTCAACGTTTGAAATTTTTTTGCCTCATCTTGAGAACAGAAGGAAAAATGTCTTCCAAAACCATGGTGAGAAGGATTCCTGTTAGGTTCACTAAAAAATTACTCCTGAGAGCAATGGCTTAACGAACCTTATAAAAATCCCTCTCGTCAATTTATACCTATGCTACGGATAGGGATTGACATAGTAGAGCTAAGGTGGATGGAAGGTGTCCATCGTGGGTGTAAAGAGAGAGAGAGAGAGAGAGAGAGAGAGAGAGAGAGAGAGAGAGAGAGAGAGAGAGAGAGAGAGTACTGCAGAGAGATAATTTGCACGTACACGATATGATTGTATTGATATGGAAACTCACTACAAGTACAATGCTTTTTGTAGACTTACAGTCTTACCTTTTGATTCAAACACAACCACACAGTCTAACACATTGATAACACATGGCAACACTTATCTTATCCACTTATAAGGGTTTGTTCACACCTAGATAGGTATTCACACACACTCATTCATGAATAAGTCTACACCCATAGAAACATGGACACATATGGTTACACACGTGAGCTCCGAAATATCCCAACAATCCCCCCTTTGGAGAGCGAAGGTGGTGTGACAGAGAAAAACTTCAACTAGTTCTCTGATGGCCTCCAGACTATACCATGTTGTTAACCAGTCTAGTTAACATTACTTTTGCAAGCATGGCTACACTTATTGTACTCATCCTTTTGTAACCACGCTAAGCACTTAATGTAAAAGAGACATGGCATGACCGAGCTTACAACTTGTGTAATGCCGGTCATGAGAAATAGTTGTACATAGAGCTAGGAACACTAGTTTTGGGTCCCTAATTGTAAATGGGCAACCGGCCATTGTAACTATGATCTCTTGTATATAAGACATTTATGAAATATGAAAAGGGACAATCCCATTAGTCTCATTTGAGCTTTGCGTCTTCTCAGGGATGGTGATGCTCTAACCTCTCCCCTTCTGTCCCCTCTCTTTGCTCTCTACCAAGTCCCACTTGCATGCATGTGGCATGAGGTGAAGGTTGAGCTTTCCATAGCTCCCTCCTTCTTGTTCTCTGCCTAGCCATTGATGTCTACTTGCGTGACACAAGTAGAGGTAGAGTGAGCCCCCAGCGGCTTCACATCGAGGAGTTAACCCTCATTAGATTGGCTAAGTGCAACTCTCCAGGCTCGACCCTTGCATGTTGTCTCTCTTCTCTTCTCTTCTCTTCTCTTGTGTGTAAGTGCAACTCTCTAGGCTCGACCCTTGCATGTTGTCTCTCTTCTCTTCTCTCTCCCTCTTGTGTGTAAGGTAGTATGTTAGGTTTAACATCTTTGGTTCCATTGCCGGGGAATGCATTTAGCTTAGGGTTCTCCACTTTGTTCATTTTCTAGAGTCCTTGTTTGGCCCCATTGGAGTGCAAATCCACTGGTTGGTTGCTTGATTTTGTGCTTGTTTTTATTTTATTTATATGGCGATTTCATGGAGAATTGAAGGTTGATCGAGCATTGGAGCATTGAGATCTTCACGGAGCATGGGAGAAGCAAGCAAGTGCTCAACATTTCCCTTGACATCCATGCAACTCTTTGATTTTTTGTTCTTTTTTATTCTTTCTTCATCAAGTTTGCACCTTAGTTTAATCCATAAATTAATTTTAATTAGTTAGTTTTCATTAGGCATTATAGGCATCAATAAATAGCTTGAGATTAGCTCTAGCTCTCTATTGAATCAAAAACACAAAAAAAAATGGTGGGAGATACTTGAAATAGCAAGAATAGGAGGAAAAAACCAGGCAAAAATTGCATTATGCTGCCAATTCTAAGAAGCGAACGGCCATTCCCTTTACAAGCCACGGCTGTGGCACATTTGCCACATCCATTCCCTTCTCACTACTAGCAAAATCTAGAAATATATTTAGCCCTGAATGTGGTAGTTGCATTAAAAATAGAATAACTTCATTAAATTGGGCATAAAGAGCATTCAATTACATTCAACCAAGTTGGTACAACTGAATTTGTCAGGAAATATAGTGGGTGGCTATCAGACTTGTAGCCTTAAATTCCTTGAAATCTCTTAAAAGATCTTAAAAATCTCTGAATCTCATAGTGCCACAATCGTTCCTTCCTCAAGGACACGCCTATTCCATAGCATTCATTGTGTTTTCCACTACTGTGTCAATTTTTCCACGCATGTGTCATTCTCTTTTGCACCTCATTCAAAAAGCGTATGTGTTGTGCCCATACCACTTGCCCTTTCCAAAGTGAACGCTCGTATACGTATCGGCTGTTTTGCCTGAAGCATACGTACCGGTTGTTTTGCCTGAAGCATATGCCCATGGCAAAACTTTTCACGCCCGTTCCCTTCTCGGCCCTAGCTTGGTACGCTGATGGCACGGAAGCGGTAAAGCTGTTTATGCCCTTATAGGATGCCACACTTCCACACACGCATGCAAACACACCAGAACACCAGACCAAAGAGCATGAACAAGACTTATATTTCAGAATAGACCTTCATCTGTACAGAGTCGGATATCCTAGATATCCTCAGAACCAGCTTTATCTGGCATCCACTCGCAATCAGCCCTCTCCAGCTCCTGGTCGCTCCAAATCCCTTTGCTCCTTTGCTTCTCTGCAGCCGACCTCTTCGTTCTCTGTTCTGCAGCTGAAGACCACTCTCTCCTACATCACCCAGCACACTGCCAGTTCCCCAAAGCAAAACCACAGCTACACCTTTGAACCTTCCTCTCTACCCACACCTCACCAGAGAAGCATCCCTCCAATCGCTGTCAACACCTGTAGCCAGTCCAACATTCAGTCCAAGCCACAGCATCAAGGTGGCTCCCTCTTCTCGTCTTCTCTATCTACCATTGCCAGTCATCAGAAAAACGAGAGCAACACACTTTACCCCTCACTGCACCAGGGCTCTCTAGCCAGTCACCACCTCTTCTGGGTCCTTCCAAATCCCTTCTCTATCTCCCCAGGCGGCAACCCTCTAATGTCGCCACCAGCCTTCCTCTCTTTCTCTTATAGTCCCAGCCTATCACCACAAGGCGCTTCCTCACTGTGTGTGCCACCACAAGGCGGCCCTCTACTTTCACACAGCCTCTGCATTCACACAATTGCAGATGGCCATCACCTCCGCTGTCCTCTCTGTTCAGCTGGTCACCTTTGACGCCAGCTCCTACATGCCTGCCCACGCTGTGCCAGCTTCTCTGCAACTGCCGCAGACTTCTTACCCGGTGATTCTCTACTTCTGGACCCGGCTCCCCAGCGTATCACCAGCCCATAATCAGCCCGCTTCAGTCCTTCTGGAAGGTGTTCTCCGCTTTATCACCAACAAGACCTCCACGTACCTCGATGTCCAGCACTTGCGCCAGTCACTAGCCCATTGCCTCTTGTCGCCAGCCACAGCTGCGCCCGAGTCACCGCTTCCACTAAACCCAGCACTTCACAAGGCGGCCCACAGAAGGCGTCGCTCACACCAGCCCGTCGGCTCTCACAGCTAGCGCCCTCCAGTAGCCACACTTTGCGCCTTGACACCTATACGTTTAACGAGACCCCCCAGCTCTCCACACGGCGAATACCTCGAACCCGATCTCGCCAGACCTTTCAACTCCTTCGCCAACCTTCCACCGCCTTGCGCTGGCAGCAAGGTTGGCTGCTACGTGGCCATTACTTTTGTTGGCCATATTTGTATTATATTATATATATATATTACTTTTGTTGGCCATATTTGTATTATATTATATATATATATATTTTAGAGTTTCAATAATGGCCACCATATTCCCTTTCACACCAATGCCCAAGGCACATGGCCCCTTTATCTCTTATTGCCCTCATGCTTCCACATACCTTCAAACACAGCTTCCAGTGCCCACTGTATCCTTGGGGACGCGCACACACATATTCAGGCAACCGAGCAGCTGAAACCACCTCCAGTGAACCATGCTCCGGACAAGCCTGTGCTTCCAGGATTTCATTATTTCTCCTGCGTATACACTTCCATTAAAACCAAAAGCCTGACTGCCACATCCACAACGCCCACACTAAGTCAATGGGTGCTCCCATGACCCTACCACAACACGAAACATCACTCATGTACACATGTACAAGTTGAGTTTGAGGTTCCCCAAAAACTTCACACATATTTAGCAACCCCCTTTTTTCTGCTGAGACATTTATGTCCAGCAGCTGCACAAACAGAAACCATTTATCCCCCTGGATCAAACAGAAATCTCGATGCATCCACCTTCCAATTTTTCAAGCATTTTCCTCTATCAAACAACCATTGATACACTCTGTCATGATCTTCCACTTTCAGCAACCCCCTGGGCTCTTTATATATGGCCTCATCACCATCTACTGTTGCACTTCCTCCTCCATACCAACTCACATAACCTTGTGATGGAAACAACCACTCCTCTCCTCTACTCCTCTCTGACATATCTGATTCCCACTCATAATCATATATTGATTTAACAGACACCTGATCTTCAACTCCCACCTCATGATCACCCAATTTGTAACCCACATCATTGGCTTCCAACTCTCCCTCTGGGCAAACTGTCAGACCAAGACTATAACCAAACCACTCATCCATATGCTGAGCATCAACATGTGGTGTGTCCACCATAAACTCTTTTCCCTTTAGCCCATCAACATCAAACACAGTAACTTCATGCACTGTAGACTCATCATTGTCACTTCCCTGTAGTTTCTCCAGCTTCAAGACCATTGGCGATCCTTCAAGATTCTCCACATCTTGCACAGGCATCCCTACCAAGTCCAAACTCCTCAAACTGCCAGGCAAAGCATCTTGGTCCCCCTGACCAACAACAATAGCCTCACATGCATCCTCACCGCTGACAAGCGACTCATTCTCTTGGGCATGACAAGGAACACACACCTTATGATCAGCAACCACACCTGCAAAATCTATCACATCATCATCCACCAAAGTAACATCCAACTCATCATCGGTCACACCATCACTCCCTTCCTGCACAACTGGCATGCAAGCATTTTTTACCTTCTCCAAGGAAACCAATTCCAACAGATCATCCAATGCATTATCAAGTACACAGTCTAGCTCACCATCCACACTCTCACAAGCTGCAATATCCAACTCTTCACCCGGATCATCCATACATACTCCATCCATAGTATCTTCATTAGTAACACCTTGATCATCACTCTCTACCTTGACTGACTGAAGTACTGGCACCTGCAAGTCATTGCTCATTTCTTAATCAAAGAGATCATCTAAGTCGTATCCATACTCAAACACATCAGGTTCTTCAGCATTAGCATCACTTTCACAATCCACAGCACCATCAATTATTCCATCCTTCTCCTCCTCATCTTCTGAAAGCTCTTCAGGGCTGATTCCCAAAACCTTATCCTTCTCCATTTCCAACAGATTAATCTGTCCCATACCCTACTCTGCAAATGTGACCTTACAGACTTCATGAACATTGGGCTGAATTGCATCCTTCACCTGCATATTAGGGCCACTCACCCTATCACTCATTCCCATAGACAATTGATATATACCACCATTAGCTTTGACCCCACTCACCACAATTCTGGCATTGCACATCACACGGATACCCTTTCTCTCTTCTAATATCTGCTGAATTTCCTTCAGAACCAGATGATGCATCAGTCTTCCTTCTCATAGCACCTATGCCTCGTCCTCTTCCTGTGGACTCTATCCAATTCAAGCTTAAAGACTTCATGAGCTCCACTGCTTCTTTAACCTCCCTCTTCAAAGAATCCTCCTGTTTAGGAACAACAGCAGCTTCTCTTCCAGGATGCATACTCTCAATCTCTGGCATCTTCACAAACCTCTTTGGCTCTTCCTGCATTCCCATCTGCCTCAGACGCTTCACCTTCCACTCCTTCTCACGAGCAACTCTGACAGCCTCCTCAAAGCTATTCAGGTTCTTCAGCTCCACCTTGAGATGGAGGGTTGGCTCCAAACCAGCCACAAACCGGTCTCTCTTTATCATCTGCGGGGGTACTTCAGGAATCAAAGCCTCACACCATAGACTCCACAGTCTACCAAACTCTGTCAAATACTGATCCACATCCTAACTATCGTTCTGCTGAATGTTACACAACTCCTTCCACACTTCATTCGGACTCTTCACATGGACAAACTGTGCCAAAAAGGCAGCTCTGACTACACGGTACTCAGGATCCTGTTGATGAACATTCCTGTGTGTAGTCACAAACATCTGTAGCCATACTTTTGCATCACCCTGCAAGCAATAAGTCAAAATCTGAGAAAGGATCTCCGAGGTTGCCCTGTCTTTCATCAAGGCTGTAAATTCCATCTTCTCCAGAAACCTGACTGCACTCTCCTGTGGCAATCCCCAAAACTCCGAAAAATCTTGAGCCATCTTTCCAAATCTTGCTTCACACAGCCCCTGTCTTCTTTCACAAACCAGAGGAAATTTGTTCCTCTGTGGAGGCACCAAAAAGTGATGGCACGGAAGCGGTAAAGCTGTTTACGCCCTTATAGGATGCCACACTTCCACACACGCATGCAAACACACTAGAACACCAGACCAAAGAGCATGAACAAGACTTATATTTCAGAATAGACCTTCATCTATACAGAGTCAGATATCCCACATATCCTCAGAACCAGCTTTATCTGGCATCCACTCGCAATCAACCCTCTCCAGCTCCTGGTCGCTCCAAATCCCTTCGCTCCTTTGCTTCTCTGCAGCCGACCTCTTCGTTCTCTGTTTTGCACCTCAGCTGAAGACCACTCTCTCCTACATCACCAGCACACTGCCAGTTCCCCAAAGCAAAACCACAGCTACACCTTTGAACCTTCCTCTCTCTGGTCGCTAACCACACCTCACCAGAGAAGAATCCCTCCAATCGCTGTCAACACCTGCAGCCAGTCCAACATCCAGTCCAAGCCACAGCACCAAGGTGGCTCCCTCTTCTCGTCTTCTCTATCTACCACTGCCAGTCATCAGAAAAAACGAGAGCAACACACTTTACCCCTCACTGCATCCCCAGGGCTCTCCAGCCAGTCACCAGCTCTTGTAGGTCCTTCCAAATCCCTTCTCTATCTCCCCAGGTAGCAACCCTCTGATGTCGCCATCAGCCTTCCTCTCTTTCTCTTATAGTCCCAACCTGTCACCACAAGGCGCTTCCTCACTGTGTGTGCCACCACAAGGCGGCCCTCTTCTTTCACACAGCCTCTGCATTCGCACAATTGCAGATGGCCATCACCTCCGCTGTCCTCTCTGTTCAGCTGGTCACCTTTGACGTCAGCTCCTACATGCCAGCCCACGCTGTGCCAGCTTCTCTGCAACTGCCAGACTTCTTACCCGGTGATTCTCTACTTCTGGACCTGGCTCCCCAGCGTATCACCAGCCCATAATCAGCCCGCTTCAGTCCTTCTGGAAGGTGGTCTCTGCTTTATCACCAACAAGACCTCCACGCACCTCGACGTCCAGTCACCAGCCCGTTGCCTCTTGTCACCAGCCACCACAGCTGCGCCCGAGTCACCGCTTCCACTAAACCCAGCACTTCACAAGGCGGCCCACAGAAGGCGTCGCTCACACCAGCCCGTCGGCTCTCACAGCTAGCGCCCTCCAGTAGCCACACTTTGCGCCTTGACACCTATACGTTTAACGAGACCCCCCAGCTCTCCACACGGCGAATACCTCGAACCCGATCTCGCCAGACCTTTCAACTCCTTCGCCAACCTTCCACCGCCTTGCGCTGGCAGCAAGGTTGGCTGCTACGTGGCCATTACTTTTGTTGGCCATATTTGTATTATATTATATATATATATTACTTTTGTTGGCCATATTTGTATTATATTATATATATATATATTTTAGAGTTTCAATAATGGCCACCATATTCCCTTTCACACCAATGCCCAAGGCACATGGCCCCTTTATCTCTTATTGCCCTCATGCTTCCACATACCTTCAAACACAGCTTCCAGTGCCCACTGTATCCTTGGGGACGCGCACACACATATTCAGGCAACCGAGCAGCTGAAACCACCTCCAGCGACGAACCACGCTCCGAACAAGCCTGTGCTTCCAGGATTTCATTATTTCTCCTGCGTATACACTTCCATTAAAACCAAAAGCCTGACTGCCGCATCCACGATGCCCACACTGAGTCAATGGGTGCTCCCATGACCCTACCACAACACGAAACATCACTCATGTACACATGTACAAGTTGAGTTTGAGGTTCCCCAAAAACTTCACACAACGCCCATTCCAACGATTGCCTCACTCGTACCTTATCCACTTAAAAGTGCACATTCCTTTGTGAAGCCATGCTCATGACCTTCAAAAAGAAAACGTCTATGCCATTTGCCCTCGGAGAAGTGTACGCCTGTTCCCTTCAGCTTTTGAAAGCGTACACCCATACCATCTCAAAGCGTACGGCTGTACCATTCCCAAAAAAAAGAGTTTTCACAAGTGGGTTCTGCACAATAGTTTCACATTTCCATGCACCTACGCTTGGGTAAATTGGTGTGAAATAACCCTCTTTTTGATGAAGTGAACTCTCCTGAAGCCCCCTCGCTTATAAGGTTGGACCCATTGGTCAATACAACGTGGAGTCAAACGGTGCTTGTCTTTGATAGCACCAGCAAAAGCAAAGACCACAACAGTATGGGACGAGAAAATCCTGACCTCGAGAGATAGGAGAGCTTGAACCTCAATGCATCCGACAGACCACCTATCCAAGAGCATGCTCCTACCTCTCCCACACATTCACAGAGAAGCCTTGCTTCGAGTCTCTGTAATTTTATCCTCGGAAACACATAATCGGAAGAACCACAACCCAAAGTGAGAGGTATGGACCGTCCACAAGAAAGTGAGCCCACACCATCTCTAGATCCTAGAGCAAAACTAGGGCATAGTAAAAGCCAATAGACCCACACTGAACCACCAGTCTGGAGAGCCATACCTGTTTCAGGGGTGGCTGATTCTTACAGGGCTCAAAGACCTGTACAAAACCTAGGGCTAGGTCCATCATCTCAAGGACCAGAAATGTTGTACCAAAGAGAAAGGGTCTACCCAGGCCCTTCACATCAGCCCACTCATGTATATCAGTAGTACCCACCACAGGGAGCTTTCCCTGGGTACTACATGGGACCACAAGGGGCATAATCTAACCCACATATAAGACAAGGGCCTCCAATGGTATATTATCCTCTTGGCCCTGCTCCTCCTCCAACCTTTTCTCAACATACACTAGCTCCATCCATGGCAGGGCTAACCCCAGAAATGTTAAGATTAGCCATGGAAATAGGGAGGGGGGTGGCTGGGGATCACGCCCCTAGCACTAGTGAAACCTGCACCTGCACCAAGGTTAGAGCGGAACAAACCTACCAACATCTCATAGCTTATCACTAAGTTTGATGGGACTGGAGATCCCATTCCACATTTGGAGATGTTTAATCGAATTTCCGAAGCCTTTGGCCATGTGGAAGATCGGGTTAAGGTGAGTGACTTCGGCCTCACCCTAGATGGTAAAGTAGGGCAATGGTTTAGGTCCTTGAAAGCTGAGGATAAGGCCACCTTTTAAGCCTTGAAAGAGGCTTTCAAGGTAGGATATTCTCGCCAAGGCACCAGATGGAGTCCAGTCGAGTAGTTACATAATGTAAGGTAAAGGGATGGTGAAACCATTCAAGATTACATCAACAGAGTCAGATATTTCTCCATTCTTATTGCAGTGTCAGAGATAAGTTCCCTCATAGGGAGATTCCTGAAGGTTTGGATGACATAGCCTTGCCCATACCTCTTTCGAGCAGCAATGCTGTAGGAGTGCTATGGACTTTGAAGACAATTTCAAGGGAACACATTCTCGGGAACACATTCCCGAGAACTTCATGAGGGAACATCTAAAGCTTCTTTTAGTACGAAATCTGATGGAAAAAGCAAGGAGTCCACAAGCGGACAACATGTTGTGCAATTGGCCGCTACATTAATATAGAAAATGACCCAACATGGGAGAACCAGCCAAGGTCAGGTTGGCCAACTCCATCTCTATCCAAAGAGAGAGCTTGTATGGTGGCCGATCTGTCAAGCTAACCATACCAGCATAGATTGTGCACATCTGAGACCCTGTCCTAACCTCTACTGCACATATTGCCAAAGATGGGGCAATCATTAAGTTACAAACTTCTATCATCATAGAGCTTCTCTAGCCCGTGCTCTCCGGCCTTGCCACCCAACCCAAGGAGGAAACCGTTGGCATTGCCATCACCTTCTCATGCACCTCAACTAGGCCAAGAAGTGGACCAAAGAGGAATCCTCAGGGTACATGAAATTCCCTTACCACCCCCACTTCTCCCACCTCAACCCCCATTGCCAAGAATCACACCAATTCGTTAGCTAACCGTGACAAAAATCTTCAAAAAAGGGGAGGACGAGAGGGAATCCCACTAGTTTCTACCTATGAAACCTTGGAGCCAACAAGCTCACCCTCACAAATTCTAAGTCACTATATGATGGAGGGAGAATAAATGTACCTAGTGTACTTAGCAGCCCCAATGCCGCGGGCCACAGACATAAGTATGATGGCCAAACGACCAGGCATATAGTACTATAGGGAGAATAAATGTACCTAGTGTACTTAGCAACCCCAATGCCGCAGGCCACAGACATAAGTATGATGGCCAAACGACCACGTATATAGTACTATAATTACACTAGACCTCATCGAGTGGCTAAGTGTGTAAGGTGAGTACCTCTATAGGCACTCCCGCATTAACTCCCTTCTGTGTAGGGTGTGGAATTGACCATTTGTATAAAGATTGTCCACTAAAACCTAAAACAATAGGAAGGCTCGTGAAGCTAATCCGAGCACTAGCATTAACCTACTAACTGTGAGAGACGGCTTCATCGACACGATTCCTACTATCAACATCGTGACCCAACTACGAAACCGACAGCAAGCCGTAGCTCATGCTGCACAGCAGAAGCATCTACCTCACGAGACAAGGGACAAGCCAAGCCAAGATCATATCCTTAAAGAATGTCCTTGAGCAAGCATGAGCGACTAGATGCTCAAAGAAGAAAACCACAAAGATTGGCAAGGGAGACTACTGTGTAGTTATTCAAAGTGGTTCAAAAGAAGACGGCACGACAGCATAGGCATTAACCTCTTTGTCAAAAGAGGAAGATCTGATACGCGTAGCCATTCGAGCCAGGGAACCTATTGACGCTACCTAGCCCCTGAAGAAGTATCCTAACCTCATAGAAACAAATATTACTAGCAGCCCAAGCATTGGTCACAGATTGTGAGGCACAAATAGAAGACGAGCCTCCTACTGCCTACCTTGAGCCTTGTCTATTGGTTTCCAACATGAGATTTGTAGAATATGCTCAGGTATATTCTACAAAGCTCCCAAAAATGTCACCCCCACAGAGGCCAACAGAAGCGGCAGAGAACCCACTGCAGCAGTTACCCCTCGCCACCAGGGAGATCGGGTAGTATAATATCTCAAAGATCTAGGGGATGACCACCTTAAACAAATGGATACAGAAATCCCTATCCACATCTTGTACACTCAAAAGAGCTTAAGATTAAGCCAAACCAACCTTCCTCACAGAACAACCTCCGCCCCTAGAGACATTGCTGGTCTCTCTTCCTTTCTTTCCTCTCAGATCCAGATCCCTATCTCGACACCTTGCTTCAAGGTAAGGAGCCCATGTGTATGGAAAGATGTGAAGGACCGGATGGAAGGATGCCTAGGATAGGCATGCACGAATCCATGGATCTAGAAAGCTCTAATGAGTCTGAGGAAGACATGAACTTGTTATACCCTATGAAATAACTAGCACCCCCACAATTTGAGTAAATAAGCTTGGATAGTACTTCGAAGGAGACGAATTTGCCCTGTAACCTTCGATGGCCTCTAGGTCATAGCAATCCTGGATGGGGGAGCAAGAGTGAGCATTATTACAAAACAATGCTGGGAAAAATGGGAGCACCTACCATGGATGACACCACATTGCTAGTCAAACTCTTTGATGGAGCCACAGCTAGACCCATTGGTTTACTGAAGGATTTGAAGATAAAGATCCTTGGAACCACCTACCTCCACACCTTCAAACTGTAAAGATCAATCTACGGAAGTGGAAGGTACACCCAATGAGTGGCAGACCATTCACAGAGGACTCAGTTACAATAACCCAATCTACTGCAATCCATCTGTGTCAAACATGCCACAAGAAACTCGATGATGAAAAGGAGAGTGAGGAATGTGCAGCTCTTCTAGAGCCTGAAGAATTTGAGAATTGGATACATATCCTTGCTAGCCTATACATTTTACTTAGACGCACGAGCATAAGGCTTGCTCTGGCAAGACGGGAAAGAGATCACATCTCTTTATATGCTTAGACGCACGAGCATAAGGCTTGCTATGGCAAGACGGGAAAGAGATCACATCTCTATATATGCTTAGCTCAGCATACCTGCCTAGCATTGTCATGCAATAATTGGAACAAGCCATTAGAGCGGCACTATCAAGGGACACACAATCCGACAGGATTGCAAGCCCGATGGATTCCTAGGGCCAAAACAATACATCTTTTTAGACGAGTTAGACACCCACTGGCTGAAGTATGTTGGGGATGTTGAAGCACATAACCACTTCAACGATATATGGCAAAAGGAGTTCACCCAATAGCTCCCTTTTGGTCCAAATAACCACCCCAAAGCTAATGGAACCCATGGAACCCAAACCAAAACCAGAAAAGCTTTGCCGTTCAACACGCAAAGTTTGCAAAAATAAAAAGTTAGCGCTGGCAGAAAAAGAAGCCAAAAGGCTAGTAGAAGAAGAAAGAGTTAAAGATGAAGAAACCAAATAGGTTCCCAAACATTTCAAGACCTTTCAGATAGCCAACAGATTCGTCCAATATGACTTGACTCAAAGGTCTCACAATGGGCAACCATGGACCTCATATGATGATCCAACCAAGGTCAAGGAAATAAACCTTGCAGGCCTGGGCAAAGACTCAAGGCCAACATACTTAGTGAAGTCCTCTCTATAGAGGAAGAGATCAATCTCATTGCTCTGCTTACATAATTCCAAGATTGCTTTGCCTAGAAGTACACAGATATGAAGGGTGTACCTCCTAAAGTAGTCAGACATACTATTTCGATGGGTTGATGGAGCAAGACCGGTCAAACAAAGGGCATATCCTATGAACCCAAAATATTCCAAGATGGTCTGGGGAAGAGATCGATGGACTCATTCATGCCAGATTTATTTATGAAATAGAGCATACGGAATGGATATGACCCATTGTGATAGTTCCTAGGAAGAACAAGAAAGTCAGAGTTAGTGTGCTTAGACCTCAAAAAGGTCAATGCCACAACCATAAGGGACCATTACCCCTTACCATTCACATAGAACATGTGCTAGAGCGAGTAGCGGGAAAGGAAGTCTATTGTAGCTTCCTTGACAGATTCTCTGGTTTACAACTAGGAGTTGATCAACCCAAAGGATCAACATAAAATATCCTTCGCCACACCGAATGGGACACATGCATACTGTGTCTGACCAATGCCCCTGGCACCTTCCAGAATTTAATGTGCACTACCTACAAGGAATATCTTTGGAAGTTCTTAGAGGCCTTTATGGATGACCTTTGTGTCAACTCCTCTTCGAAGGCACACCTTGATTGTTTGTGTAAGGTGTTAGAAAGATGTAGGTTGTATCGCATCTCATTGAACCCAAGTGGATGGAAAGGCTCACAACACATTCTTGTAGACCACATGTCACGGATCTCTAATGGCGAGCCGCCTATGGGAGTCGAAGATGATTTACTAGACATTAGGAGAAATGTGGACTCAATTTTGGGCCCTGTAAGAAGTGCCAACTTAGCTTAGAGAGAGAAAATATAAAAGGTTTAAAACATATCCAAATTTGCAATTTGGCTCATTTTTTACTATTATAAAAGTAGGTTTAAATATGTTAAAATATACATATTATTTCAATGAGGTTTAATCATGAGGCGGCATTCTTTGTTGAAAGCACGTAAAACTTGTCAGAACAAAGATTTCACAGATTTGAGGTAGTTATGCATTTAATAGATTCAAGGAAAGCTTTAATCATCATCTCGATCATGGGGGTTTTCCTGTGCTGAAACTTGAAAAAATGTCCTTACTAATCAAGTTAATTCTTGATTCAATTCTTTAATATGTTTTATGATGAGACAAAAAATACTAGATTTGCAAATGAGAACATTAATCCAAATTTGGGGATTCCATGTAAAAGAACATATGATACTTAACATCTTCATGTGGACATACAATCTAAGTACCAGCCTTTGAAGAAACGAAATAAGAGATTTTTTTAATGTTATGAGCAAAAAGAGCAAAGGAGGAATAATGGAGAGCGTCATTTAAACTTGTGGACCGATGGGTTAATGTATCCCAAGGATCCATTTACAAATGCACCACCTCCATTTTACAACATTAAAAACCTACTACATTTCATGGGTGATGGTAGACAAGGTTTGTTGGGTTATGCCCAACACTTGGAAACAAAAGCGATGGTTGCAGAATAGAAGAGGGATTTTCTACAGATAGAGAACACTAAAATAAAAAAACTAAATGGGTTGTATGCATAGAAGCTTATGGCAAACAAAGAAACAATTCAAGCCTTGGAGAAAAAGATTGATGCTTTAAGGAGAAAGGACACAGCACTAGGGCCACGTAAAAGAAGAAGGCAACTTTGCAACATAGAGAAAATGAAAGTTGGAAGTGGAGGGATGAAGAAGCGAGTACAGGCTATACCTATATAATATTTGCATAAAACCAAAAGATTAGACATTTTTAAAACAACAATTAGACAGTTTTAAAACAATAAGGAAACAACCGCATAATAACAACAATTAATCACTTTAAAACAAAAGAAGCTTTGACTAAGATACTACTCACAATTAGGATGATATTGTGGAAGACCAGGAGGAAATTATTTCACCCTCAAGTCTACATGCTCGAAAACATGTTGTATTAGTACCTTTGTCACATGCTTGCTAGATTCACATACCTTGAACTCTTTAACTTGTCCCTTGAATGGCTCCACAAATTCATTAGTATTTCTCCTCTTCCTCTTCCTTCTCTGTGTAAAAGTACCCAGCTCCTGATTGTAATTGTAGATGGTATCCATGTCCCATCTTCCGTATTATAACTATTGAATATAGTAATAGCTAAAATGCTAGTACGAGGCTTTCTACAGGTTGCTATTTTGTGTAGCAAAATACACACGGAAGAAGAAGATGAGAGCTTAATTTGGAGAAGACTTAGAAAAAGAAAGAACGACTATGTTGGAGACGAAGAAGATCAGAGCTAGTTTTGGGGGGAAACATTTACTCAACTTATAATAATAATAAAATAATACTACTAAAGATTCGATAGTATTATTTTATTATTATTTTAAGTTGAGTAAATGTTATTTTAAGATGCATTTTGAGCATAATTTTACTCTATTTACTTGAATTCTTGCTTTAAAATGTCGAATTTCTCCGTTTTTACGAAAGCCTCTTCCTCATTGGTTGAGCGCCACTCTCTCTCTCTAAAACTAAAAGGCCCAAAAATGAGCCCACATTTCTCCTAATGTGCTGCCATGTTCCAACTATGCTTAATTCCTGATGGGGTAGAGAGGTAGCACACTTTTTAGCCAACGTCTTACCAGTGGATCCCTTCCTAAACAAATAACGTGCTCATCGTTGCCTAATTAAATAGGTAGCCACCTACCAACTCATTTCAATTCCACCGCACCTCCCACAAGCGTTGTCACACCGCCGTGTTGCATTATGGGTGCTCGTCTCTCCTCTCACCTCACATCACTCACACACACTAGCATGCATTAGAGCGAGAGATTAGCAAGAGGAGAATTCAATTGCACAATGGGAGAGTATGTTGTATTATGAGAGAAATTCACTTATATACATGGCCATAAGTGTTCACACTCACTTAAATTGTGGCTAATCGGGCAATTTAGGCTCATAAGAGGCCTAATATTATTACAATGACTACTCTCATAATTTCCATGAAGTACATCACTTGGGACTTCATCCTAACTTGCTACCACATGCTCTTGAAGCGGGAATCGCCATAAGTATTCCGTCACACCATTTTACGGGCGCCCGTCCAAGTTGTAGCTTTGAACACCATTGCTTCATATCTTGAACGTATGAGCTTTTGTTGTATCTAACTTGACTCCTTGATGCAAGATAATGGCAGTAGCTCTTGCTAACCCTAAGAATGGCAGTAGCTCTTGCTAACCCTAAGAATGGGTTAACATTCCCCCCTTCTTGATGGCAATCATGTCCTCGTGTGTGATTGCATTGAAGACATTTGTGTTGGGAGAATTCAATGGTGTTTGTTCCTCCAGAAGGAATAAGAAAAGCTAGTTAGTGAATGAAAAGGTTAGTGGTTTATTGAGAATTCCTATAACAGAGTGGGGGGTGGGTTTTTTGCGAATGATTGCATTTTTATATTTGTGTGAACATTTTTTTAAATTTGGCTTTTTGCTCACTTTGTTTTTCGCAATTATAAGCAAGGTTACATGTGATTTGTGCTAGTGGGATGTTATGAGATGTTAATATTAGGAGAGAAGAGAGGAAAGGATCCAGAGGAATGTAGACATGATCATCAGAAAACGAGATGGTGATTCTCAATTCCTCATCTGATTCATTGAAGTGACATCCATCATTTGAAGAAATTCACCTTCGATGATGTCCCTTTGTGGGACAGGATTCTTGTCAAATTTTGTTGAGTAGGGCCTGTTCCTGCATGCTTCTTCTCATGTGTTTTTTATGTATATTTAAGTGCTCTTAGGAAGCATATATACATGAAGTACAAGAAGTGAGTCTCATAGACTCTTATTAAGCTGTTGTTTTTTGTTGAAGTAGCCACTTGCTCGTAAGGATTGAAAGAATTATGTCGACTTATGAGGCTAATATAGATATCTTCATTAAGGATTGGAGATCATTAATTTGTGAATATGGTAGCGTCGTTTGGAGAGGTTTGTAATTTGAAGGAAAATTCCAAATGATGGGTTGTACCATTGACCAAGCTTTTCCCCCCCCATCCAGAGATGTACCTAGAAGTTATCGATGGTGAGGCTTTGGTGTAAATGTCCTCCAATGCATGAATATGGATATGTACTCATGGAGCTGCTTCTACATTAACATAGCCAAAAGAATAGTAAGTTATAAGCTTAACAAAATGGAATGGCTATTTAAGATCCTTGGGATTTGTTTGTGATATTCTACCACTTTTAGGTAGGCAATATGTGTGACTCCCTTGTTTTTTTTTTTTGGTTACCACCTTGTGCGAGCAATAGGTTCTTGTGGCTACTCTCCTTTTCAAAAGAATAGGTTCTTAACAGCCACATAGCTTGTGCACTTACACTTCACATCCAGAGGGGTGAAAAGAGCATTGTGAGTTGATGCGCTCAATATCTCCGTTAGCCATGGGAATTGATTCTTGAATTTTTGACTCAAATGTTGTCGAGGTGGTAGGTAAGATTGCTGGTTGGTTACCATTGGGGTTGCTTGAACACACAAGCTCTTGTGTATACACGAGAGTGTTTGAGTGACTTGCTTGGTGTTGCTTAGGCCTCCATTCTTGTTGAACTTTAGGTGAATCTATTGGGGTTAAAGTCGATAGTGAGGTTGTCTTCACTTTGTTTGATTTTTGCAACCATATGATGAAACTACCATCATAGTATCCTTGTTGTTGAAGCACATGCACAGGCACCCATCTTTGATTATAAATTGGTTCTGATGCCTTTGGTGTTGAGGTTTGTTTCTTTGAACATACTTAGGGGACGTTTTTATGTACTTGGGAATCCAAGTTTTGGTATTATCTTGGTAGTACCCTTGTGCTTGTAGTAATCTTTTTGGTACCCACTCTTGTTGACTTGGTGGAGTTCTTTGAGGAACTCGCATAGGATTTTGTAGATGGTGCTGTGGAGTACTTTTATTTTTCCTTAGCCTCTGCATGATTCATTAAGAAAGAGACTTTGATGATCAAGGCACCCAAATTGGATTGGTGGCTTCATGGTAGCCTTGGGCTACAAGTGGCTTCTTCTCCACCCACCTTTTGATACCATTAAGATACCTTGTTCTGTGTTGTCTTGGTGGATTTTTTATTTTGGTGGAAGTGGAAGGTTTTGGACCCTCCTTCACTTTGTTTGGCACTGAGGCTACAGGTTTGAGACTCATGGGCATTGTTGATTGATAAGGTTCGAGTATTTTGCAAAGTGGTGGTTTTACTGATGTGGAGGCTTTTGAGCATCCAACCCCCTCTGTTGGCGAGGTTAGTTGATGAAGAGGTGTTTGTTCCAGGGCTTTTCCCTTGAGTTCCTTGTTAGATGGTTGCACTTGGGGCACTTTTGGATTATGAGGTTTTGGCATCAAACTTCATTGGTGAGGATAGGGTTGAAGGATTAGATGCTTTATTAGAGTTGGTCATCGATGCAGATGGTAGGTCATTGTGTAAAGAGACTTTCGTGGAAGGGGCTTGTAAATTTTTATGTTCAGCATCGTAGAAATACAATAGGGTTGGATCCTCTTCCTTGCATTATGGTACTGTCAACTTTTTTCCATTGACCATCATGATGACCCTATCACTGGCAAAGCACAGTGGTGCTTGGGTAGCAATAGTCCATTTATGCCCCAAGATCAAATCTACTTCCAATACATACTCAAACACAAAAAACTTACAACAAGTAAGGGGGCTAGTTTCAATATACATTTTATGTTCAAAGTACCCCAAACATGTTGGATAAAGATGTACTTGAGCTGTAGTGATTTTTTTATTGGAAAGCCGCAATCCAACCACAATCCTAGCGATCTTTTCAGTAAGATATGTTGGAAGTTCCAGCTCATCCAAGGTCTCTTCCTCTTATAATAGCAACTGTATAGCGTTCAAGGTGACTGTTTGCATGGATTCATCAATTGAATACAACGAGTCACATATCCAAGTTCCACCAAGGATAACATCATACTCAAGGGGATCTATGGTAACATGGAATCTAAATTCCATATCTCCACTAATTGTTTGAGTAGCATAGCTAAGGTAATAGGAAACCTCAATGTTTTGTCCATTGGCTCCTCTTGCAAGACCATTGTCTATAGGGATGAGTTTAGGTTGTCCCAATGACTCCCAAGTGTCTTGACTAGCTCGAGGGTTAATCAACATGTGTTTACGCTTAACACCATTTCCTATACGAAAATCTAACCAAACCATGATAGAATCTTCAAGAGGAACCAGGGATGTTTCAGTTTGTGTTTTAGCTTCAGATCCCATTTCTGTTTCATACTCCCATTCACTTTCGTCCTCTTTTTGGCTCTCACCTTTTTCAAGAGTACCTAATGTGTACAATGGCACACTTGGTCCTCTGAAAATTCTAACTAAGTTCTATTTGGAAACTTGTGAATCCTCGCAATCTTCTTCTATGGAGCTCTTTATGTCTTGGTATAACTCATGTTGAGCCCTTAAAGGATCAAGTGATGATGCTATGTTGGCTTCACCATGAGAGAAGAGCATTCCTCATAATGAGGTTTTGAGAGACTGCTTTAATTTGATAAGGGATTCATCGAATTCCTCACGTGATTTTTTAACCACATAATTCATGTAATTTCACTGATGACTCTTTTGTAGAGAGTATGTATTCCTCTTGAAAGGGGAAGCGGAACTCCTCCAGGTTTTATATTTTGATTGCTTTTTTAAAATTGGCATTATGAGGTTCAATCACAACTGGTGATCCTGTAAGACACTCAACCATGCTAAGCATGCTCTTCTTAGCTTGCTTTTGCATTCTGCATATGTTATATGATCATGATTTTCAATTTGGGATGGTTGGGTGGATTCTAGTTTCTTGATTGGTCTATTAAGTGCATTGAGTGACGAATCAGAACTTGTTTCATCCTCACTAAGTGACATACTAGAACTTGTCTTATCCTTTAACTTTCTTTGGATCGCCAAGTTTTCATTATGTTTGCCCATGCAACGAGATTGAATTTTCTTGTGGGATTTTTTATCGTGTGTCGCACATATGGATCTTGTGGGTTGTGTGGTAGCCCTTGAGGTGGATGTTTCTACATCATGTGTAGGATTTAGCTCTTTTGGAGTTATGTCCTCCACAGGCTCTTTATCCATGTCTTTTATTTCAGCTTTAATTTTGATAGTTTATTGTCCCTTTTTTTTCTTGGTTTTAGAAGGTTTTGTTTTCTCTTATGCTTTTTGCTTTAAGGCATGTTCTTCTACCCATTTTGAAGTGTTATCTTTTGCATTTTTTTGACTGTTTCTTGTGCCTTGGATTACAATCGCGTAAGCACATTCAAGGGTACCATGGACAATTGTCCATTTTGTACACTTAAGATGTTTAGAGTTGTATTCTATGAGACAAACTACAGTGAAGCAACTCGCCTTGGGCAATCTTGAAACATGTGGTCGATGCCACAGCGTTCACATAGGGGTTGTGGCATGGAAGTACTCCAAACTATGCAAACAGCCACCTTGTGTGGTCCATGACAATAGAAACACTGAAGTGTTTGATTAACGGCTTCTTAAGAAGTTTCTACCCTTTCGATTGTTTCTACTTGGTGTACGACGAGAGATGGAAGTTTTGAGTCAATTGTTAATGAATTGGGACACATTGTAGTATCATGACCAAAAGATTTACAATATATGCAGTATAGAAAAACAGGTGCCTTGTATACACAATAGGAATTGGGATGGTCGTATAGTGATTGGATTGAACATAAGGCATTTCACTCCTCGCTTGTAGAGGCATTAAAAGGATGTTTGGATTTGAAGGATTTCATCCTCTCTTAGAGATGTTGATTGAAAGCTTTAAGCAAGGTTGCATAGAAATCAAGGAATGACAATTTCGAGATCAATCTTTGTTTTGCCATTGCTTCACTTGGTTTAGATAAGGAACATTTCATAGCATGATCATCTTCCATCATGTTGGCATCTAAATGTATTGCTTCATTACAACATTGATCAAATGTTTTTGGATTGGATACAATGATCAAGTTGTGTAAGCTGTTTTTCTTTAAGCCCATCATGACACATCTCTTTAATTGAGAATCGTTTAATTGAGAATCGTGTAAGCTGTTTTTCTTTAAGCCCATCATGACACATCTCTTTAATTGAGAATCGTTTAATTTTTCCCATGACTCACATCGTGAGTCCAAGAGTTTTATCCAAAGGATAAAATCTCTAATGGTTTCATTTGGTTGACGCTCAATTGAATAGATGTGTTTTGCTGCACTCCACCAATCACCTTATCTTGAAAAGCCATGGATAAAGGCTGACTTCAAGGTTCTAAAGTTTGTCTTGATCGCCGGCATCAATGTGATGAACCATCGATCCGCCTTTCCCACTAAGCATATTTCAACGCATGTACCTTGGTGGGGCAGTTGGGATTTCCAAAGGCTTTGCATCGTTGTTCAAACATTTGTATGAATTGAACATGATCAGTTGTTCCATCATAATTGCCCATAATTTTAGAAATCTGTACGATCGTATTTTTGTATGAGTCATTGAGACCGTATGTGAGTGCTAATGTGGGTAGGGACTCACTTAGTCCTTGAGAAACCCCCCTTCCTTCTAGACTAGTTAATATGTTCAAAGGTGTTAGCATCCCAGGGTTGGAAAGGGTTGGTACCCATAGGATTTGTGGAAATGTTAGGTAAAGGACCAAAGCCCAGTGGAATTGAAGTGACGGGGGGTGCAAAACCCGATGACACTCTTGTTGTTGGCATGGAAAATGGTATTGGAAGCTGCAGGCAGCTGGGACATATGTCTCAATGGCTCGAAGCTATCAACCATTGGGTTTTGTGAGAGTGTTGGCCCACGTAGTCCCTCTATCATTGCCATGTCTGATGCTGTCAATTGCTCTTTGCTTATGTGCCACACGCACGTGAACGACCTCTTAGAGATAATTTTCCAAAAAAGGTACATGCTAGTAGCTTCCCAAATGGAAGATGTCTCAAAACCTATTTTCCATCACTGTCTCAAGATGAAATTTTTTCCCTGTTTCGCAGCATGTTTTTGGTTTTCCAAAAGAAATTTGGAAAAACTCTGTATGAAAGAGTTGTAGTATTTTTGGAGTACTACAACTTTGTCTCTCTGAGTCGTTCATGATTTTGTTGTTTAGACCCTAAAAAACGTAGTCTGAATATGGTCTGCAATCGCTTTCGCGCTGTTTTTTGTGATTTTAGTGCTGTTAGGACCATTCTTTGCCTTGATTTCCCGGTTGAATTTTGAGGCTGCTAGTCGGAGGCCAAAACGATCAATTTTGCCTTCAGACTGTCAAGACCAAATTCAAAGAGCTCGATGTCAGATTTTTGATAGCACTAGAGCGTGTTCATTGAAATCACGATTTAGGATATACAGGACTCTAAAAAGAGATTTTTTCTTTGGCAACAAACCCCTTTTCATAGCGTGAAAAGAACTAGAAGGGTGCAGTTTAAGGCATGAAGCGGACTTCACAGATTTTATAAAATTTATTTATTTTTTCACATGAGGTCTTAAGGCATGAGACCCTTAGGCCTTGAGATGCTTAGGCCGTGAGACACTTAGGCCATGAGACGATTAGGCCGTGAGATGCTTAGGGTGTGAGATGCTTAAGCCGTGAGATGCTTACGCCATGAGATGCTTAGGCCGTGAACCGTGAGACACATGTCTCATGCGGTTATTTTTTTGCATGGTACCCTAGGACATGAGACCTTAAGGCGTGAGAGTGCAAAAATTGTTCACGACGTGAGCCACATGGCTCACGCAATTTTGTTTTTGTGCGGTACCCTAGGACGTGAGACCTTAAGGCATGAGAGTGCAGAAATGATTCACGATGTGAGCTACGTGTGGCGCGGACTCCTAGGACGTGAACCCTTAAGGAGTGAGAGTGCAAAAATGATTCACACATGAAACGATTTTATTTTTTTTTGGGCACGAACTCCTAGGACGTGAACCCTTAAGGCGTAAGAGTGCAAAAATGGTTCACGTGTGAACTGATTTTTGATTTTGTTTTTTAGTCTAGTGGGAAATTTGAATTTCCTTGTTTGGCGGGAGATATTTTTTAAATTTTAAATTAAAGAGATATGGGTATTATCCCAAAAAGGCAAGTGGGAATCAAAAAAGTCAACCTTTTTATGACACCCACTTACACCCCTCATAAATGACCCCCAAAATGGACAATTTGACAACTCATGGACATCTACTCATTGAATACTCATTAGCCTAAATGAGTTATGTAAAAAAGTGATTAAGAATTAATCAAGGATTAATCCTTTTACACTTAATGAATTCACACAATTGAGTACATCATTGGATAGAGCAAGAAATTGCTAAGTTATGTGCATCAACTAATGTGTAAATTACTATATAATTACAGATTAATCAAACTTTTAATTTTGATCTCTTCTTTTAAGGCAAAATCAAGCAAAAGAGAGTCAAATTCCTCCAATTGATAAAGAAATTGATGTAATCAGGTGTTTTGAAGCATCTAGATGCTCTCTGAAAAACACTAATGTCGACTACTTTTTATATGATCAATTTGGACCCCAAATAACACATTTTCTAAATGTTTGTCTCTTAAAGTGGATTCATCACCCTTAATGACAAAAACCAATTAATTAAGAGAAATTAGTCATTTTCAAGAGTTTTTTATGTCTTTGAGAAATCTTTTCAATGATTAAGCTACTCCTAATGGTTGCTAACAATCTATTGCATACAATTCCAACATAAAACACACAAATTAGGCTAAAATTAATGATTCTAGTTCTATGTTTAACACTAAAAAGAGCTAACATTCACTAAACATTGCATTCTATTGCATTGTTTGATGTAATGGATGCAAACTAAGCCTAATACACTCAGAACATTAAAAACAACATTATCAACAAAATAAACAACAAATTAAGCTAAACATTAAGCAAACACATTCTTTACAAAATTAAAAAAGAGAGCTATTCTACATTAAATCACACACAAATCACCATCAAATCCACATCTTTTTCATGGGAAACCATTAATCAAGGAAATAGAAAATGGGTAATGTGTAGATTAGAGAAAAACGATGGAAAAAGCCAAGGGATGGCCCCCCGAGAGCGGTGCCAAAAATGTTATGACTCACCCTGACCCCTCTTGAAACACATCCAACAAGACATCATCTAGTGAACCGCACTATTCTGAGGATATTTCCAATGGCTGAGCTCCTAACCCTTAAGGTTTCCAAGCTCTAGAACTCCTTGAGAAGAAATTCAACCACACCCTATGAGCATTGTCACACCGCCACGTTGCACTACGGGTACTCGTCCCTCTCACCTCACATCACTCACATCACTCACATCACTCACACACACTCACTAGCATGCATTTGAGAGAGAGATTAGCAAGAGGAATAGCAAGAGTAAGACTCAGTTGTTGCAAAATGGGAGAGTATGTTGTATTATGAGAGAAATTCACTTATATACATAGCCATAACTGTTCACACTCACTTAAACTATGGTCGACCGGGCACTTTAGTCTCATAAGAGGCCTAATGCTATTACAATGACTGCTCTCATGGTATCCATAAAATACATCACTTGGGACTACATCCTAACTTGCTACTACATGCTCTTGAAGCGGGAATCACCATAAGTATTCCATCACACCATTACGAGCGTCTATCCAAGTTGCATCTTTGAACACCGTTGCTTCTTATCTTGAATGTATGACTTTTAGTGTATCTACCTTGATTAATTGATGTAAGATAATGGTGAGACAACCCTTGTTAACCCTAGGAATGGGTTAACACAGAGGTAGGCTTTGTTGACGACGTGCCATCCCCTACCATGTAGATGTTCAAAGGCATCAATCGTCCTCTGGGAGGGGTAGGGGTATGGACACACAACTTCTGAAAGAGATAGTTATATAACATCAGCTAGGTCAGATGGAAAGCCGAAGCAAAGGAGATGACTACAGCTAATCAATATGGCTTGGAGAGGGTGGGGTGGGAGCTCGTAGAAGTTGTGAGGGTGGTTGAATGCTATGAGGCTCTAGAAGTAGAAGTGGGGGATAAGGGGGACAATGGCATGATAGGGAGCTTGGTGAGGAGAAAGGTGTAATTATGGCAGGAGAGTGACTCATCCACAAAGAGGTTGTGTTTGGGTAGGTTTAGCCTGATGCTCCGGTAATGGAGGTCAATGAGTTGGAAGGGGCTCTGTGGGGGGAGGGCCACTACAACAAAATGAGGGTCTAGCAATGAAAATAGCAATGTTTTTATAACTAGAAGCATAGCTAGGTGTCAGACCATTTTTTGCTGTGCTAAAAACACTGCTATTTTTACTGCAATGGGTTCGCTGCTCAACGACGAAAATATCACTACTCGACAGTGATATTTTGATGTTCTGTAGGCAAAATATCATTGCTATTTTTGCTGTTCAACAATGACTAATATTTTTGCTGCTCTGCTGAGCCGCGAGTTCTCTGCACAAGGAAAAAAGAACTGGGGGCAGACCAGGGAGTCTGCACAAGACTCCCCAATCTACCCCAACTCTTTTTAAAAAAAATTTAAAACAGAGTCACAGATTCAGGTTGTGGAGTACACAAATACAAATACAAGAAACACAAACAGAAATACAAGAAACACATACATTGTGGAGAGTGCAATTGAGTGCGAAAAGTTATTATATTTCAAAAATTGTTGGACTTTGTCCATATATACATAAAGTTTTTATAAAAGAGGTATGAAGAGGTGGGTGTCTAACTTGAATCCTCATCGGATTCTGAGTGATCTTCATTATCCGCCGATTCCTCATCCTCTTCACTTGCTTCATATAATGCTGATAATCTGGATCCTCCTCTTCTTCTTCCCCTTCATCCTACACACATGCCATCAAGCATAAGGTAAGGAAAGCATGGAGATACAATTAGATGTAGAAAATAGAATGGTTTAGGCAACACATTACCTCATCAACTTGAGTCCCCAAATGGACTCATCCAAGCGTACACCTCGCGTACGCATCCATGACCACAATTGTGGATGGGAGGCTCTGTACCCATAGTCATATTCCTCCTTTGTTGGGTCACCACCTCCAACCTCCCTCTACAAAAAACAATTAAGAAAATATACAATTATTTCAAGAAAACAATATAGTACAAAATGAAATGAAAAGAGAGAAGAAATGATACTTTTTACGAAATGAGCAAGAAAGGAGGATTTCCCGTCAAAGCCGAAGTGCAAAACCCCTCACTTTCGTAGTTGGGCAGCACTCGCTGCCTCTTGTTGTTGAAAAGCACCTGGGTGCTTTCTCACAAAACTGTGTGCGTACCTCCACTCCTCGACCGTACACATGCTAGGCTTCTCCAAAAAAAATTCGTTAATCTTTAGATATTCTCTCTCCTATGAGAGAGCAAAAGCTTGATGTGCCGATTCATCCACTCCTCGGAGAAGCATAGACCCACGTGTGGCACAAGGAACTCTGAGCACATCGATAACATATTTCTTAGAAAGTTCATCTTGTGCTTTCCATTTTTTGAAGGAGTTCACGAACTCCAGGTTCACAAGTACATGCATACGATTCATGACTTGCTTACCTCGTGCATCCATCACACAAGGGCACCATATGTATCCACAATGTATGGTAGGAGGCGTGGATCAAATGGTGGAATGGTCTCCTGGAGGATGGCTCATATTGTGTAGATGATGAGCCCCCCTATTGGGGAGGAAGACGCATCAGGAGACCTAGTGCTGCTTTTACCAAAGAAAACGCAATCGGCTCCTCCGCCCCCGATAGCATGTCTACTACCCTCCTAGACTCCCTGCTTACGTCATGGTGGTGGTGGTGAATACAGACATGAGGGATCAGGGGTGGCTCTAGTAGAGGAAGGTGCCCCTTTCCACACGCTCCCCACTATTAAAGCCAAAGGAAACTCCTCTTTTGCAAGAGAAGGATAGTGAGAAGATCGAGGGCTCCCCCTCCACTATAACCACCTACTCGTGGCAGTGGATAACCACTCCTAACCTGACATAAGAAACATTCTAGATGGCATATAACAATGCTCCATATTTCTATGCATAAGTCCATTTCCTAAACCCGTCACCCAAGGGTGCAATACACATGAGGTTGAATGAATAAGGCCACTTACCTCGAATATGTCAAGTCAACCAAGAGAAAACAACAACACAAGCTTAGACAAAAAATACAACCTATGATATTAGGGCATTGTTACCACCTTCTACAATACTCCTTAGAAAAGCAGGGTGGATAGTGCCCCTTTCGAATGATAGCTTCTGAGGATGTTCCAAACGCTCCCCACTATTAAAGACAAAGGCAACTCCTCTTTTAAGAGAGAAGGATAGTGAGAAGAGTGAGGGCTCCCCCTCCACTATAACCACCCACTTGTGGATAACCACTCCTAACCTAACATAAGCAGTATTCTAGATGGCATATAACAACGCCCCATATCTCTATGCATAGGTTGTATGCATAAGCCGTATGCGTAGGCCGTTATGCATAAGCCATATGTCGTATGCATAAGTCCTATGCATATGGCCTATGCAAAGGCCATATGCATAAGCCGTATGCTGCATAGGCCGTATGCATATGGCATACGGCCTATGCATAAGGCCTATGCATAGGCCATATGCCAAATGCATAAGACCTATGCATACGCCCTATACATAAGCCTATGTATATGCCCTATGCATAAGCCGTATGTCGTATGCATAAGGCCTATGTGTAAGCCCTATGCATATGGCATACGGCCTATGCATACGGCATACGGCCTATGCATAAGGCATATGCATACGGCCTATGCATAAGCTGCATGCATAGGTCGTATGCATAAGCCATAGACATAGCCCGTATGCATACGGCATACGGCCTGTGCATAAAGAGAGCTTATGGCATACGGCCTATGCATAAGGCCTACGCATACCTAAACCCTAAACCTAATCCCCAAAAACCAAGGGTGCAAAAACACAAGTAGAAGAAGCAAAAAAGAGGGATTACCTCTACTAGCTGAATCTGAAAGAAGGGATGTGTGGCCTATGCCCTTGGAGGTCATTCGCTTGAGTAGACCTACAAAATATTATCATATAAAATCAAACATTAGTTCATTATGCATAAGAGGGTTATGCATAAGGCCTATGCATACGGCCTAGGCATAAGCTGTATGCACGGCATACGGCCTATGTAGAAGCCATATGCATAGGCCCTATGCATAAGCCGTATGTAATATATGCATACGGCCTATGCATACGCCGTATGTATAAGTCGTATGCATACGGCATACGGCCTATGCTTAGGCCA
This sequence comes from Cibotium barometz, assembly GCF_041138505.1. Classification (NCBI taxonomy): domain Eukaryota; kingdom Viridiplantae; phylum Streptophyta; class Polypodiopsida; order Cyatheales; family Cibotiaceae; genus Cibotium; species Cibotium barometz. Next base: position 47,745,062 of record NC_141084.1, read on the forward strand.
TATGCATACGGCCTATGCATATGAAATATGGCCTATGCATAAGCCATATGCATAGGCTGTATGCCATATGCATAAGGCGGTATGCATATGGCCTATGCATACCTAAACCCTAAACCTAATCCCCAGCACCCAAGGGTGTAAAAACACAAATAGAAGAAGCATAAACAAAGAGGGCTTACCTCTACTAGCCGTATGCATAAGGCGGTATGCATATGGCCTATGCATACCTAAACCCTAAACCTAATCCTCGGCACCCAAGGGTGCAAAAACACAAATAGAAGAAGCATAAACAAAGAGGGCTTACCTCTACTAGCCGAATCCGTATATGAAAGGGATGTGTGGCCTATGCCTTTGGAGGTCGTTCACTTGAATAGACCTACAAAATATTATGATATAAAATCAAAACATTAGTTCATTCAATAAGATGGCTATGCATTAGCCCTTATGCATAAGCCCTGTGCATAGAGCCATGCATAAGAGAGCCATGCATAAGAGGGCCATGCATAAGAGGGCTATGCATAAGAGGGCTATGATATAAAATCAAAACATTAGTTCATTCAATAAGATGGCTATGCATTAGCCCTTATGCATAAGCCCTGTGCATAGAGCCATGCATAAGAGGGCTATGCATAAGCCCTTATGCATAAGGGAAGTGCATAAGCCCTTATGCATAAAGAGAGCTATGCATAAAGAGGGCTATGCATAAGCCCTATGCATAAAGAGGACTATGCATAAGACCTTATGCATAAAGAGGGCTATGTATAGCCCTAGTCTATTGACCTAACCCTAATCCCCATCACCCAAGGGTGCAAAAAACACAAAGACAACGTCGTATAACAATTGAGCATGTCCGAACAATGGTCTTCATGAGGCACTAGTACGACCAAGTGCAGATGATGACATAGAGGAGAATCATAGGAGAGTTCTAGGTAACATGCCACACCATTCGGTGATGTCAAGTAGAGTGCAGAAGGTGGCAAGGCTTCATATGGAAAGCATGGCTAAGACTCATCTTCCCCAACCAATGAATGAGGTGCCTCCACCATTTCCACATGAAGAGGAAGAGAATCTCATCATGGACGATATGGTGAATGACTTCTTTGAACGGGAGGCTATAGATGATAGTGAGCAAGATCCAATGTCACAAGAAGAGGAAACCTTACATAGAGAGGCAGGCACATCTTTGTATGAGGGATCTTTGTACTCCACACTACTGCAAGAAAACTTAGAGATATTGAACTTGCAAACAACTTATCGATGGAGTGATGCAAGTGTCACACTGCAAGAAAACTTAGAGATATTGAACTTGCAAACAACTTATGGATGGAGTGATGCAAGTGTCACAAGTCTTCCTTGGTAAGACCACCTCATTCTATATTGAAAATATTGATAGTGAGCAAGATCCAATGTCTCAAGAAGAGGAAACCTTACATAGAGAGGCAAGCACACCTTTGTATGAGGGATGTTCGTACTCCACACTGCAAGAAAACTTAGAGATATTGAACTTGCAAACAACTTATGGATGGAGTGACGCAAGTGTCACATTGCAAAAAAACTTAGAGATATTGAACTTGTAAACAACTTATGGTGGATGGAGTGATGCAAGTGTCACAAGTCTTCCTTGGTAAGACCACCTCATTCTATATTAAAAATATTTCATGTTCTATATACTCTCCTTGTGCTAATATTTTGACATATGATTTCTTACCCTATGTTGTAGGCTTCTCAAGAAGATTCTTCCCCTTAAAATCTATTATCAAACTCACAAGATGGGTGTTGTAAAATGCTCTCTATGCTAGGTATGGATTACACAAAAATACATGCATGTCTCAATGATTGCATGCTAGTTAGAGGGGTTAATAAAGATGCAACACAATGTCTACAATGTGGGGAGAGCCACTATAGGGATGATTTACAAGGAGAAGCACTCCCAATCCACCACCAAATGGGATGTCTAGACACTCAATCTTCTTTTGACTTCCATATTGGTGTGACATGAAGATCAATCATCTCTTAGATCCCATGCATATCTTCACGAATGTGGCAACAAATATTTGGGACCATTTAATTGGTAAAAGAGATACAAAGGGTGTGAGGGATGACTTACAAAACATTGGATGCCTTCAAAGTGCATGGCTAATTGAAAGTGAGAGTGGTAAAATAGTCCTACCAAAGGAACCATGGGTATTAACCAAGAGGGAGCACAATAAAAAGGGTGTGAGGGATGACTTACAAAACATTGGACGCCTTCAAAGTGCATGGCTAATTGAAAGTGAGAGTGGTAAAATAGTCCTACCAAAGGAACCAGGGTATTAACCAAGAGGGAGCACAATAAGGTGAAAAGTGTGATTGCCTCTTTTTGTACCCAACGGGAGTAATGCAGTCATTGAAGGGTGCCTTCATAAAGACCAAAAAGAAAGAAGAGGAACAATTATATGGCCTCAAGACACATGATTGGCACAAGATATTACAGGTATATAAATATTCGCTTTTTCATTTTCTCTTTGTGGTACTTCTCTTCAATTCACTAAGTTATATTATTTGGAATTCTTATGCACTCACAAGTTATGCATTGGTAAATAGTACATGTAATTGCTATGTATGTAGGTACATATCCTTAAAAGATATAGATCCTACATCCATTGTGATGGCTCATCTCAATTCTATTGCAGTAGTGTGTATGATCGAGGGGATAACTTCCCTAGAACAATTCTCACTAGCCAATTGCATCTTGTGGTGCATTTGGTTGATGAAGTGGCATTGTGTAGCATTGTTCATGTTCGATGAATGTTTTTCCTTGAAAGGTTGATGAAAACCTTAAAGGAATTTGTGATACAAAGAGCAAGGCTAGAAGCAAGCATGGCAAAGGGATGGTTGATGCAAGAGTCTCTTGTGTATATCTCAAAACATCTATCTCACATAGATCCTTCCATGCCACGATTATGAAGCAACGAGGAGGATGACCGAATAATCACCAATGTGCCTTAGGAAAAAGGAAGGCAACAAAGACTAGATGAAGCATTACGCCACAAGGTGAATACATTTTGCATTCTAAATAGTCACATCATGGAGAAGTGGATTGGGAGATACAAGGAAGCAATCAATAGACAAAAGGATGAGAGAAGAGCTTTCAGAGGAGCAAATAGACGCCTGCCATTCTTGCCTAGCTTGGAACCTCTACCAAATGTGATCAATATAGAATGGCTTTGTATGGCAATATATCGATGGCATCGCAAAAATGGAGAGATGGTCATAAGAGAAGAGTACGAGTATGCAAGAGGATGTGACCCTCAAGTAAGTACATTCTTCATCTCTCTCTCTCACATGTATACCTTGTTTAATGCACTATATATACTAAATGTCATGCTTTTGTTTAATGTTAGTACAAACTATATAATGCAATATGGTCAGAGGGAAGGCACTTTCGCACAGAGCGTGTGGATTCTAAAAGAAACACATTCGATTGTGGTTTGATGTCAACTTTTGAGCAAGAAAGTCGAGCCAGTAGACATGATACCAATGTCATAGAAGACAATCTTGAGTATTGTGGAACTATTCAAGATATTCTTGAGGTTGGATTTAGAGCATTTAGTCTATTCATCTTTGATGTCAAATGGTTCAAGGTGATATATAGAGGTGCTCAAGCAACCGTGAAGAAACATCCAAATGGGTTCTTCCAAATTGATTCCACTAAGTTTTGGAATGATGAGAAAGATATCTTCGTACTACCTCAACACTACCAATAGGTTAGTAACCCAACCAATCCCAAATTAATCTTGATGCAGTATAATAAAAGTGTAACCCCTTTGCTTTGTGATATTAGGTTGTGTTTCATGCCGATCGAATTGATCCAAAGTGGTGGTATGTTATACAAGTTTCCCCTCGTTCAAAACATATCTTTCAAGATCAAGATGTGGAGGCCGAATCTCTAGATGAGGTGCAAGGTGAATACATTCTGCATTATAGTCACATCATGGAGAAATGGATTGAGAGATACAAGGAAGCAATCAATAGACGAAAGGATGAGAGAAGAGCTTTCAAAAGAGCAAATAGATGCTTGCCATTCTTGCCTAGCTTGGAACCTCTACCAAATGTGATCAATATAGAATGGCTTCGTATGGCAATATCAATGGCATCACAAAATGGAGAGATGGTCACAAGAGAAGAGCACGAGTATGCAAGAGGATGTGACCCACAAGTAAGTACATTCTTCATCTCTCTCTCACATATATACCTTGTTTAATGCACTATATATACTAAATGTCATGCTTTTGTTTAATGTTAGTACAAACTATATAATGCAATATGGTCAGAGGGAAGGCACTTTCGCATGGAGCATGTGGATTCTAAAAGAAACACATTTGATTGTGGTTTGATGTCAATTTTTGAGCAAGAAAGTCGAGCTAGTAGACATGATACCAATGTCATAGAGGACAATCTTGAGTATTGTGGAACTATTCAGGATATTCTTGAGGTTGGATTTAGAGTATTTAGTCTATTCATCTTTGATGTCAAATGGTTCAAGGTGATATATAGAGGTGCTCAAGCAACAGTGAAGAAACATCCAAATGGGTTCTTCCAAATTGATTCCACCAAGTTTTGGAATGATGAGAAAGATACCTTAGTACTACCTCAACAGTGTCAACAACAGGTTGATGTAGTATAATAAAAGTATAACCCCTTTGCTTTGTGATATTAGGTTGTGTTTCACACCGATCGAATTGATCCAAATTGGTGGTATGCTATACTAGTTTCCCCTCATTGAAAACATATCTTTCAAGATCAAGATGTGGAGGCCGAATCTCTCGATGAGGTGCAAGTACTACCTCAAATCGGCTCATTACAAGAAGATGATGAAGAAAACATTTTGTACAGGACCGATGAAGAGCATGTAAAACATCAATCGAAAGAAGATGATGAGTCACCTATCAATCATGACAATGCTTCATTGGATCATGATAGTGATATTGATATTAATATTGATATTGATATAGAACCCTGTCTTTTCATTGAGCTTCCATTAGATATAGACATTGATGAAGTAACACATATGGATTTATTACAAGATGGGATAGATTCATGATCTTGACATTGTTTCGCTTCTCAAAAGTTTTCAACTATCTTTTTTTTTTGCTCAAAACATGGCTCCAAGGGTTTTAATGGATGATTTTTTAAAACTATATATCATTTTCTGTGTGCATGTCACATGTATTTTATAGATTCAGCATCCAATAACTCTCTGGAATTTCTTACAGTGAAAATAACAACATAATTTTACTGATATCCTCTCTATTTAACAGAAGCAAAATCATACTATAGCAGCAAAATTTTGCTGCCCTACAAATGTTACTCAGTGAAATTTCACACTGAAGCGCTGCTGAGCAGTGAGATTTTACTACCGAGTAGCCAATATAATCCCCTGACATCCGAAAAATGTTGTCTTGAAAAGCTATTGTGCCCTCGACGTGTTGCCGACTCTCTCACTGTATCCATAAGGACATCAACCTTTCGATCCATGGCGCAGGAGGAGGGAGCAGAGGGAGTGGATGGTGGCTGTGTAGCTCTGGCTTTGGCTTCTCCTAGGTGCTCCTCCATCTCGTGGATGGTATCTTCCAAAATCCCCCTATATCTTTGGAAATCCATCTTTTTCTGTGCAAGGGCCTTCTCCACAACTTTTTCTCTATCCTGGGATTCTTGCACAAGGGTCTCTACGAAAGAGAGTTCGTGGTGGGCCCTCTAAGCAACGTCATGGGCCTGCTGGAGCTGCTGCTAGAGTTTTGTGATCCTTGCAATGGAATGCCCGAGATGCTACTCCTTTTCATCGATCTTGTTATGCAGATTGACCTGGTAGAGATCTTCAGAGATTTGCCTCTTCTATGCTTTGGGTAGCAAGATATCCCTTTGTGAAACTGCGGCCACCTCCTGTTGATGATGGTAGATACAATCCGTCATTTGAGTCATCAACTCCCTAGCCATGTGTGAAAAGCCTAGTGAGTGCAAAATTGGACACATCACCATGGGTAGTGTAAGATTCCTCCCCCAACCCCTCAAGATGTCTAGTTTCTCCCCCTGTAATCAATCCCCTTTTGAGAATAATAACAAATCTTGTTTCTATCTGTTTTGGCCTAGAGAGAGAAAATGTTCTAGAGAGAGATAATTCAGTTTTTAGATATCATTGGATGTTCTAGAGAGAGGTAATTCAGTTTCTAGATATCTTTGGATGAAAAAAATATCCCTTCTTATTAAAATGATTTTTCCTAAAATAGAAATTCAAAAAGAACTTTCCAGTGTAAATTGAAAATAGGTAAAAAGGACCTTAGCCGCCTGAGGGTCTAGATTTTCTGAAAATTTTGGATTAGGGTTCCTATGGACCAATAAGATTAATCCAAATGTAGGGAGGAGATAAATTGAAGAATAAAAGAAAAATCCCCCAAAAATGAGTAAATACTCACATAAGATGAAGAGTTGACTAAGGACAAGGTTATTAGTTAAAAAAGAAGAGATATTTAGAGGAAATGATGCATTTTTGATACCTCAGTGTGGGGAATTTCCCTCATGAAGGAGACGCCTATTTCACATGTATGGATGAGTTTTAGACTCACAAATAATGAGATATTTTCATCTCTCCTCTCTCCTATTTCAACTAAAACCAAAAAGTAAGCTAAACTGACCTAAAAATGGTTAAAAAGTGACCAAACTGATCTGGAAAATTCTAGAATCAGTCTGCTTGGTCAGAGGCTCACTTTTTCCTATAAATACAAGCGCCCCCCTTTGTAAAGGTTAATAGTGTTTTATGCACTGTTACTCTACTCCTCCCCAGAGCTAAAAACATTGAATTCATTGATAATTCACTTGTTTTTGACTATTTTCTCTACAAAACGAATTGGTGGCCACTCTTGATCCAAGCAAGAGTAGAACCCTCAATGCCTCAAGCCAAAGGATAGCTCACAAAACTCCATGTAAGTTAGAAATTCTACTTTTTTCTAATTCTATTCTATGGTTTTATGATTTCTTGCTTCTTTTAAATTGAAATTGGATGTTATGCCTTGATGGAAAGGTTTCCCCCTTCTCTTAATTAAAGTCAGCCCTTCTTTATCCAAGATGTGTAATAAAATAAATAGAGTTAAACTTTTCGCATTGTTTTCTCTTAAAAATGAGAATTAATTAAATTAGAGTGCTAAATTCATCTTGGGGTAAATTCTAAGTAGATTTAGAGTGTAAAAATTGAAAAATGGTCAGCCATATAAAGGAGGTTATGGCAAAATTTTCTTAAATTTTGTGGAAATAAGTTTTAACTTTATGTTATTCAAAAAGAGTAATCCCCTCTGTTTGTGTATTCTAAAAGTGTTATTTTCATTCTATGCATAGAAAGATACATATTGGAATTATTTTTATTGTAAAAGTGTTATTTTCATTAGAATTAATTTCTATGCATATAGAAAGATGCATATTGGAAATATTTTTATTGTAAAAGCATTATTTTCATTAGAATTAATTTCTATGCATAGAAAGATGCATATTAAAAATTCTTTTTATTATAAAAGTGTTGTTTTCATTTAATTTTGATTTTATGCATGGAAAGATGCATAAAGGAATTTATTTTTATTTCAAAAGAGTTATTCTCATTAACTTTGATTTTATGCATAGAAAGATGCATAAAGGAATTTATTTTTATTTCAAAAGAGTTATTCTCATTAATTTTGATTTTATGCATAGAAAGATGCATAAAGGAATTTAATTTTTATTTCAAAAGAGTTATTCTCATTAATTTTGATTTTATGCATAGAAATATGCATAAAGAAATTTATTTTTAATTTAAAAGAGTTACTCTCATTAAATTTTATTTTATGCATAGAAAGATGCATAAAGGATTTATTTTTGATTTAAAAGTGTTATTTTTCTTAAAATTGAATTTATTCATAAATAGATGTCATGTGAATGAATGGATGGATAGATGTGATGTGAATAGAAGTGATGAGATGTAGGATGTAAATGAATGATATGGGATCGATGTGGATGTATGTGAAAGGATGGATGTGGAAGTATGTGAAGAATGGATGTGGATGTATGTATGTGAAAGGATGGATGCAGATCTAGGTGAAAGGATAGATGTGGATGTGGATGTGTATGTGATAAGAATGGATGTGGATGTATGTGGAAGAATATATGTGGATGTGAATGCGATGAATATAAACGAGAATAGAGGCGATGAGATGTGATGTAAATTGGATAGATATGAATGATAAGGGATGTGAATGAATGTGATAGCCTGTGAATGAATGTGATAGCCTGTGAATTGGGATGTGAATGAATGTGATGGCATGTGAGTCAGGATGTGAATGAATGATAAGGGATGTGAATGAATGATAAGGGGTGTGAATGAATGTGATGGCATGTGAATCGGGATGAGAATGAATGGTATGGGATGTGAATGGATGTGATGTCATGTGAATCAGGATGTGAATGAATGATATGGGATGTGAATGGATGTGATGGGATGTGAATCGGGATAGATGTGAATGAATGTGATGTGGTCTAAATGAGATGTGTTGTGAATGAATGTGATGTGGTCTGAATGAGATGTGTTGTGAATGAATGTGATGTGGTCTGAAATAGATGTGATGTGAGTGAAAGTGATGTGGTCTGAATAAGATGTGATGTGAGTGAATGTGATGTGGTCTGAATAAGATGTGATGTGAGTGAATGTGATGTGGTCAGTGAATGTGATGTGGTCTGAATGAGATGTGACGTGAGTGAATGTGATGTGGTCTGAATGAGATGTGATGTGAGTAAATATGATGTGGTCTGTGAATGGATGAGATGTGAATGAATGTGATGTGATGAGATGTGGATATGGGTAAATGCGAGTGGATATGGGTAAATGCGAGTGGATGAAATGTGATGAGATGTGGATATGGGTAAATGCGAGTGGATGAAATCTGATGAGATGTGGATATGGGTAAATGCAAGTGGATATGGGTAAATGCGAGTGGATGAAATCTGATGAGATGTGGATATGGGTAAATGCGAGTGGATGAAATCTGATGAGGATATTTGAGGAAAGAAGTGATGAGATGAAAAATGATGTGATTGGAAGAGAATGGGAATTTATATGAAATGAATGTGGATTAAGTAATGTTGATTAATGTGGAAAGACGAGAGTTCATTATAGAAATTGTATTCATGACCTGTTTTTAAATGACTGTTGATTAAGTAATGTTGATTAATGTGGAAAGACGAGAGTTCATTATAGAAATTGTATTCATGACCTGTTTTTAAATGACTGTTTTATGTCAAGAATGCTGGGGGAAGCATTTTGATCGTCTTGTGAATGAGGTTGTGGAGACCTAGCTGATAAAGTTGCAATAGCTAACGGAGAGTCAACAAAGGACATCTCGCGTAGCAAGGTCAGCCGAGGTCTTGACCAGCCTCGGTTCGATTTAAATGGTGAGCTTCCGGTACGGTGGATGAGGGACCAAGGAAGCAGCCTATGAGTGAAGCGCTAGGTGACCTACGAAGGATCCTAGAGGGTGCTGACCATACGGTGCTCAGGCTCTTGGTCACCAAAGATACCCACAAGTACGTCGGGGAAGATATTGAATAAGGAGTAAGAGTTGTTTTCTGAATTCGGGCATGGATCTGGTTGATTGACCTTGCTGTCCTCAACGGATGAGTCCATGGCTCTTTTATATGGATCCGTTGGTTGATCTTGCTGATCTTCAACGGAGATTCCATTTTGATTTGTGAATATATTGCCGGTTACTCTATGAGCTAGGAACTATCGAACATGCCCCTGAGTGGATAGGTGGTGAGCGTTCTGGTTACCAATGATGCCATAGGTACATCCATGAAGGAATGATTGGAAATAAGGATTTAACCAGAGATTTTGAGGATTATGATAAGTGACACCATGGTTTCATTAAATGATTGTTTTTAAAGATAGCCGATTCTGTGAAAAAGGTAATTTCATATTGGGTGTGTAAGTGGTGTGACTAGTTTAAGTTTGCATGAATATCCGGCTAGGGGGCCTGGGAACTCTTTTCCCTGGTACCCAGGACAAAACCTAACCAAATTCCTAATTGGATTATCCTATCACCACAGTGGTTGGGCGATTGGCTAACCCATGGGACTGGATGGGGTAAGCCTGGACTGATGGATCCCTAAAATAAGACTCAATTCTATTATGATACGATAGATGAAATAAATCTCAGGTAAAAATTATTCTATAGAAAAGAATCAACGGTGTGCCTCTCAATGAGGAAAAAAGCATTGGTCTCTATGATCCAAGTGCAATCTTTTCCTTGATCTGACTTTGATACTACGGGTTCGGTCAGATCAGTTCAGTTAGTTAAGGCTTTTGACTACGTTAGAGAAAAGTTATCCTTGAGGAATCGCCCGTGCTTTCCGGGCAAGGGAAGTTTTTTCAGGTTCGGTTTTGGAAGAACCGATGGATTAGTCTCTTGTCCGGATATCCGTGTGGGTGAGGCCCTGAGTGTGGGACCCTACCCCGCGCAAGAAGTGCTACTTCCACTGCTAGCACTCCTAAATTCGTTGCGCGATGGAGACAAGGATCTTATAGGTAGTGTGGATGTACCAGATGGGGGTGGGGGTGGTACTTGGGTGGTGGTTCTTGGGTGAGAGGAACTAGGTGGTGGAGGGGGAGGTGGGGGATATGAGAATGGTGGGGGTGTAGGTGGGAGGTTGGCATGGCCATCTTGTCACATCTGTAATGGTGGCCGTCGTGGGCATGAGCATCTTCTGTTGAGTCAATTGGTCCATGGGATCAAAAAAATGCTTCAATTGCTTCTACTTTCTCAAAGGTGAATCCATTTGGAATCCGACGCGTGGGAGTTGTCAAACTGGCAAATTCCTATGGCTGCCATGATCTCCATTTGCTCATGACATAAGTGGTACAAGACAAGGAGGCCAACCCACTAAATAAGGGGGAAGGGCATCAGTGCTGAGGGAGAGGTTGTTATGACTCACCCAGAGAGTTCATGGTGGGCCCTCTAAGCAGCATCATGGTCTTGTTGGAGCTGCTGCTAGAGTTCTAGGATCCTAGCAATGGCATGCCCGAGCTTCTACTCCTTTTCATAGATCTTGTTCTGGCAGCAGCAGCTGGAGGTTATGCAGAATTACCTAGTAGAGATCTTCGGAGATTTTCCTCTCTTGCGCCTTAGCTAGCAACATCTCCCTTTGTGAAACTGCGGCTACCGCTTAACAGTAGATACAATCCATCATTTGAGTGATCAACTCCCTAGCCATGTGTGAAAAGCCTAGTGCAAAATTGGGCACATCGCTATGGGCTGCATGCATGCTCTCTACGTATGCTTGACTGGATCTGAAATTTCCTAACTGCACCTAGCAGAGGGTGTTTAGTGTATTTTGATGAGATGCATCAGGGGAGAAGGGTCTAGTCTCTGTGAAAGGGGGGAAATCTGTAAAGTGCTTTGGGGGCGGTGTTTCAAAGAGGTTCGGTTGGAAGAAATCCTATTTTTGTTTCTCCTCCTCTTGGCCTTTCTTCTTGCTTCCTCGGCTACCAGGTTCTCCTGTGTAGTGCCTGGATTGGGCGATGGGGGTATTTGCACTTTGCCCTTGGGTTTCGGGTGGTGCCTCTTAGCTATGGGGAGTAGGGAGAGGACTGTGGCGAAGGCATAGATATCGGTACCGTGTTAGGGCCACTTACGTGGGTGGCACATAGCAACTCCTCACACACCTGGCCGCATGATAAAGCACCTTGGTCAATAAAGTGGTTGTGCTGCCAGCTTCCCTTATGGCTTAGAACACATATGTTTGTCAAATGTGTCATCATGAGAAGAAACTGTAGGGCTCGGTCTGGCATAATCAAACCTTCTTGGGTCATGTTCACCCACTCCACCCCATCTTTGTTTGTGTTTCCCCCATATGTGTCCCTCGTGCTTGGTGGCATCCATGAGCCTAACATAGGGCTAGTCCAGGTGGGCGAGCTGTAAGGCATCTCGAATAAGTTCCACGTTGAGCTATACCCTTTGTGGATGGCCCTCATTGTCCAATACTTCCCGGATGTGCATTTTAGCATCATATGTCTCAATAAAATATAGACTATTGTATAAGTCTAGCCCCCATGACTCCATATTGGGCAAGCCTCCCAGGCCCACCAGCTGCTCTAACTTTGTTATTACGACCGCAAGGTCAACTACTACTGCCCTATAGCACAACCCTATGAAGTAAAGTATCTTGTGCTCCACCTTGTGGTTGTTCTTCATCAATGAGTGGATAGTGTGGCCATTCACCTGCTTCATGAGAGCCTCCCCTAGGTGTGATAGCTGTGTGGGATGGCGGGCAGGAGAGAGCTAAAAATGAGGAAATAAGGGGGTAGAACCCATATTTATACTTTTCAGAAGGACACGGCCATGGCACTTGGGATGGTATGGGTGTCACATCTTTAGCGAACGACCGCAACTTCTTGAGCGAACGGCGTGGCATATTGAGCAAATGGCAACGGCATCTTTGGATTGGATTTGGCATGGGCACAGTAGGGATTGGAAAGGGCGTACCAAGCTTGGCTGAGAAGGGAACAGTCGTGGCATTTTGAACAACATTTGGTGCAATCGTGTGGTAAAGTCGGAATGGCTGTGGAAGATGGGTTGATGATCGAATGGCCGAGAACTTCACTTTGTGGGTTGGTACGACTGTGGCATTTTCAAACACCCGCGGCAAATCTAAAGTCCTAAAGGGTGCAGCCATGGTATTCAGGGAATTCTAAGGGTTTGGTTATGGTATTGGTATGGCCATGGCACTTCTTCTTTTTTGGGCACCTTGAGTTAGGTTTTGTACCCATGGGCTATGTTGTCAGCACCCCTTTGCAGGTTTTGTGACGACGTGCCCAATTTGCCAGAGTTTAGGAGTCCGCTCCAATTTGGCGATGGAAAGGTGGTGGGGACATTCGATTCCTGTGGCAATGCAGAGGAGGCTGACGACAAGGGAGTACTTGAAATTGAAGAGGTTGAAAGTGGCTTTGGAGTACTCCGAGGTACCCTTACCATAATGGGTGGAGGAGGTGCTGATGTTGAGGGTATGTCATTGTTAAGGTCTATCAAGCGAGATGCTAGAATGGGTTTTAGAGTGTCTATGTGAAGCTTCTAGTTTCCTTTGTCCTTTGCGGAGGCCACCATTGAAAGGTCGTTGGTGACTGCTGAGTGACACGAGGTGGGAGTTGGGATTGGGGTGATTTGGGGATCCAAATACGTCAATTGCCCTCATATAAGTGTTGGGCTTGCAGAGTAGAGGTTTGGGGATTCATTCGAAGGTTGGTTATGGGCATGGCAAAGGGTTTGATTGAGGATAGGGATGTTGTTTAGAGCATTTGGATCGGCGTCTTCCTATATCCTCTAGTCTTGTGCTTTGCGAATTGGTTGCCTGTGAGGGGGATGAGAAGCTTTGTGTGCTAGTGGATGAAGGTGGGCTTTGGATCATTGGGGGATCCACAATGTAGATGTGCCCTCATAAAAACCTTATGTGGTTTAGGAGCTTCTTAGGCACCCAAGTCGGAGAAGGTGAGCCTGTGCGTATGTTAGTACAGTTAGAAGTGTTAATGCAGTTAGTTTTTGGTGGTGGATTTGTTAGAAAATATGGGATGGATTGCACATGATTAGAGCAAGGATTAAGAACTAGGAAGCAAGACTATGCTTAAACATGGCTAGATTAGCTAAAGACAAATCATATGAGCATAATGACAAAAGGCAAAAGCTTAGTGTCATCTTCATTATAGATGAGGAGCCTTTAAATAGGCTGAAGTACAAAAGGATTAAGGAGGATATTAGGATCTAATCCTAATCAAGATGCTTATCACTTGCCTAGAAGTGAGCACCCAAAGCCTAGAGTAGAGTGCAAGATGTAGGGATTCTCCACTAAGGTATATAAAAACTGAAAATAGGACCATCCAAAAAGGAGCTACTAACCCTTAGAGAAATAATCTACTAAGGTCCACTACTAAAGCCATGCTACTAACCCTTAGAGAAATAATCTACTAAGGTCCACTACTAAAGCCATGTAGAGGGGCCATAAATTCCAATACCCTCCCTGGACCTCAACATGACCAAGAAGTGTGAAGGAATACCAAAATACCCTCCCATGTTCCAAACACTAACTATGGGACTATCCAAGAAGATTTGCCCTCCCAGGAGGCAAATGTCTAAAACGTTACATGAGCTATATCATGTGGTGCTCAGAGGTAACTACAAAAGTCCCACTACTACTACTAAAAAAGTTACATGAGCTACATCATGTGCTCAGAGCCAAAAGTCCCACTACTACTACTAAAAGTTACATGTAGTTGCGGAGTGCTGGAGGAGCTACAAGCAGTCGTTTTCAGCCAAATCTGATGCTACAAGCGTGTTTGCCATGCCCAAAAACCCCCGGGGCTAAGGGGAATTAGATCAATTTGTAGTGGTTGACTCAATTTTTGCAAAAAATCAGATTTTTCCCTTCATGATGGCGATGGCGATTTCGCCTGTTGTGAGCTGTGTTTTGCTTCGTGCCTTCACGTAGAGGGTCGCCTAGGAGTTAGCTTGAAGCCCCTAAGAGGGCTTGATCATTGGTGAAGTGGTTTGTGCACAGCAAGGCAAAGTTCAGCTGTGGGTGCAGATGGGCTATGGTGAGAAGAGGTAAAAGTGACTTAATTAATGAGGGATGATTAGCAAATGAGATTAGGGACTACTCATAGCTTGAGGGTGACTAACTTGGCTTTGATACCATGTTAGAAAATATGGGAGATCAAGGATGGATTGAGCACATGATTAGAGCAAGGATTAAGAACTAGGAAGCAAGACTATGCTTAAACATGGCTAGATTAGCTAAAGACAAATCATATGAGCATAATGACAATGTGAATAAGGCAAAAGCTTAGTGTCATCTTCATTATAGATGAGGAGCCTTTAAATAGACTGAAGTACAAAAGGATTAAGGAGGAGATTAGGATCTAATCCGAATCAAGATGCTTATCACTTGCCTAGAAGTGAGCACCCAAAGCCTAGAGTAGAGTGCAAGATGTAGAGATTCTCCACTAAGGCATATAAAAAGCTGAAAATAGGACCATCCAAAAAGGAGCTACTAACCCTTAGAGAAATAATCTACTAAGGTCCACTACTAAAGCCATGCTACTAACCCTTAGAGAAATAATCTACTAAGGTCCACTACTAAAGCCATGTAGAGGGGCCATAAATTCCAATAGGATTGACAGCGTGTGAGTGGGGGGATGTTGGAGTGGGTTGCTACCGAGTGTGGTGGTGGGGAGGACGAGAGAAGAAGTTATGTGGTTGGAAGTGTGAGCGGCCTCATCTTGAGTGGGATGAATTTGTAGGGGTGTGAAGGTGGAATGGTAGTGGGGCGTGTAGGAGGGACAACTTCTTAGAATGTGGGAGCAGCGAGTAGGGGCTCTTCATGAGAGGATAGTAACTTGGCTCCTCATCTTGAGTGGGATGAATTTGTGGGGGTGTGAAGATGGAATGGTGGTGGGGTGTGTAGGAGGGACAACTTCTTGGAATGTGGGAGCAGCGGGTAGGGGCTCTTCATGAGAGGACAGTAACTTGGCTGCTCTATAGGGTTTTCGTCCTTGCATCCCAATCGATGTTGCACCTATTACGGCCCATCCAACCCCATCCGAGGAGTATTTCCTCTTGCATCATTCCTATAGGAATCACATAGAACCTCCCTTCCAAGGGATTATTTCCAATGTGGAATAAAAGTGTGACTATGCCTAAATAGTGAACATGTTGTGATGCCACTATGGTGGTGATTGTGGCATGGGTATCTTTTAGTACATGTTTCCCGAGGGAACACCATGTTTCGCGAGAAATTGAATTTTAATTAGCCTCTATGTCTACAAGAGCTAATTTTTGGACGAAGCTTGTCGGGCTGGTCATCCTAACCAACACAACCGAGCAGGCTTCACTCCCATTCCTCTTCTTTGAGGTCGACACTTGGGCCATGTTAACCATGATTTATCTTTGCCAAAGCTTGGATTTTCTTGCTTTGGCCTCTTGTTTTGGGAGGCTTGTTTCATATTCTCATGGTCTTTTTTTAGTTGTTTTTTATCGTGGATGGCTCATAAGGTGGTCTCGGTGAGAGGGCCATAGTAGCATTTTAGTTTGCTACCATTGAAATAACCAGCCATTTCGACGCCATCAAGTGTCTCGATGTGCACAACACCATGTGGCATAATCTTAGTGACCAAGAAGGGTCCTAAGCCTCTGAGCTTGAGCTTCTTTTTGTGTGTCTTTGTACTGAGGACCATGTCACCCTCGTTCATTTGTTTGTCTTTAAGCTAGTCATCAAACCATTGTTTGCACCTTAGCTTCTCAATGATCATGCTGTATACCACTAAAAGCCGTGTTTCATAGAGCTTTTCAAGCTCAAAAAGGTGACATCCTAAGACATTTACCGTGAGCTTCTCTTGTACGGTGATGCATAAGCTGGGGACCAAGAACTCCATTGGCATGACCACTTTTGTACCATAGGTTAACATGAAGAGGTGGCATTGGTTGTTGCCTTGTAGGAAGTTCTATAAGCCCAAAGTGTGACCTCAACAACTTGTGTTCCCAAATGTTGCAGTTGGCCTCCACAGTTTTGGTCAGAATGGCACACAAAACTTTGTTCTCGTGCTTTCTGCTTGGCCATTTTCTTGTGGGTAATAGGGGGAGGACTTTCTGTGAGTGACAAGGAACTCTTGCAAGAGGAATTGGATTACCTCATTAATGAAATGTGCCTAATTGTCACTGACGATCTCAAGGGAGCAACCAAAGGATGTGATCACTGATTCATCATCTTTTATTGTAAACAATATAGATACTTATTGGATTTATTTATTTTTTTGGCTTGGCTGGAAATTTGAAAGTACACTACTCACATACACTAGATGCCATCGCTTGCACAATGCAAGATTTAAACCCATCACCTATGGACTCTCAAACTCTTTCATTACCACTGCACTGACGCGCAATTCGCTTGTTGGAAATTTCTTAACTCCTCGTCATAAGGTTTAAGAAATATAGTTTTCCAAGCATGTGTACCCACCAGCTCTGTGTCAAAGTTGCCTCAATATTATTCATAGTTTGAACTTTCGATCCTTGGAAGTTGGTCATTGGACTTCCGGCCAGTTTCTAGTGGTTCATGTTCATTTTGGAGTTGCAACATTGTTCACGTAACCTGGTTCGTAGTGTAATTTTCCTGGCTGAAATTTAGAAATCCGGTTGAAATTCGACGTTGCCTTTAATTTGCACATTTTAGTCATAAATCGCAGGGTTCGTATGATTTCTAATGATTTTCAAGTCTAAATCCCGATTAACCCTCTAGTACGCATTGCCTTTAATTTTAAGGGTTGAAAAAGGCATTTTTTCCGAGCAGGGTGCAACACTTCAATGTGTACCCACAAAATTCAACGGCGCAAGCCTTTAGGACAAAAGAAAACTTTTTGAAATTTGGAGAGCTTGCCTTTTCCTGAACGCATCGAATACACCACGTCGCCAGCTCACGCCCTTTTCCCACACTCAAAATCACATGGCGATGACACTCCCAAGTGGACGGCTGAGAACGATGCTTGCTCTGCATTGTCAAGTGTGGTTCGATAGCGACTCGCCACGATGCTTCTGTTAGAAGTACTTCACACTGTCAGTACTTCACGATCGATGGATTGCCGACTTTAAAAACTCTCGTCAACCTGCTACTGTACCTAAAGCCTGCATCACGTAGACTACAAAGAACACAATGTATTATATACAGCTGCAGCGGCGGGGTGTCCACTGTCAATGGCTCACTCGCTTGTCACGGAAACGCAAAAGCTTTGGTAAAGTCTGTACGGGCGGCACTGAAACTCATACACCGCGTGACCCTGGAAGTCCAAGCCCTAGGCCTTTGAACTCTCCGAATGATAGAAAGAAGGCAGTACACAATAGGCACAACTTATGGAAATGCTACGTAGTAAGAAAAAGCACACAATATAGATTAAGTGCCACGTCAAACTATAATGTATAGTACATGATTATAAAGTGCCAAATCGTCAACCTTGAGAGTCCCTTTGATATTTTGCAAATGCATTTTACTACAAAAATAAGATCATCATGACCAAGATTCTATTGGATATCAATAGTCCATCCTCACATTATATTGGCTAGCACCCGCTAGTTCATGTTTGTATGGCCCGGATTGTGAGGAGTATCCATGGTTGAGTAGCCCGAGCGCCTCACATTACCTTATTCAAACGGAAAGGTGGCCTAAGAGGCCAAATAGTTTAGAGATTATATTTAGCACATTGTAAAATAGACTACATACTACACTGGACCTTTATCTCATAATGGTCCACACATGGAGTAGGTAGACTTTACTCTTGGATATCCTTTCCTGACATTATGAAACGTCTAAATGGGGGCCAAGATGAGTCCAAATGGCCATGGAAAGTGGAGAATGCGTGGTAGATTCTAGTTCATCTTGATAGGCCAAGTCTACACACCATAAAGATAGTGGCACCGACTATGATTGTAGACCTACGTGGAGATAGTTGCACTGACTATGACCACATACCTATGCAGAGATAGGCACCGACTAAGACTATACACCTACGTGGAGATAGTGGCCCTAACTATGACCAGAGGTTTTCGATGTAGAATCTTCCGATGAGGAAGTTACCAATGGAGGTATGGTATTTTTTTCCAATGCAAAATCTTCTAATTAGTAGGTTACCAACGGAGGTATGGTATTTTCATTTAAAAAACATCACAGAGCATCTCTAACACAAGGCCCAAACCATATCTTGTAATCACAGGTACTAGTATTGAAAAAACATTAGTGGTAATCCCTAAGTTCTCGTTAGCGTCAACGTGATTTTCCACATCGACTAGCATAGCTTCAGTCTGAGTCTCCACATTAACTTCTAACCCCTTGAAGAGAATGCAAAGGGTCGGTCATGATACATCACCTCATTGACCACTTCCTCGCGTTTTACTCCGTCTATAGTAGAAATAGATTCCCCTCTCATTGCGCAATCAATTACCCAGTGCATGCTTAGAGACCTACGCGGTCATGTCATGGTTGTCTCGTGTATACAATCCTATATATAGATACATGGCCAGTCCCTTCACATAGTTGATCAGTCATCATCACTATAAATTTACCCTCTGGCTCCTAGTAGTATACAACCTCCTTCTCTTGATAGTTCTAGCTCAGCCGTTGAAGCCCCCTTTACAAAAGCACAAGGGTGTGGGGCTTTGCCATCTATTATATCACTTCAATAATACATTATTTTTGTATATATGTATTATTGCTTGATTTGAGTTTCACAATTGTGTTGCAAAAGATCCTACTTCTTGTGAGTGTTCACTTGTATACACCACACTTTGTATTCTCTTACATGGTATCAAAGCAACGATTTCAATACAAAATATCTAGCAGTCCCTTAAATGGCATTTTTGCAAGACCTCACCACCACCATTTGGTGCTCATGGAAAGCTTATCCTCTCAGAAAATTAAAGCTTAAGGCTATTCTTTCCTTCTATTATCAGCTTTAGGATATCCCCCACCAACAAGGGATGCAGATGATAACCCTCCACCAAGCTTGGAGATGAAGGGATGTAGATGCTTTTGTGTCATCATCACTAGCATGGAAGATAGAATACTGATGATGGTTCATGTCTCCACACCTAAAGAAGCATGGGCTTTATTATTACGAATATTTACAAAGCTAGTACTTACAAGATCACAAATCCCTTAAGAATTAAAAATCTTGAAATTTAGCTTAACCAAGAGAAGATGAATGAAGGCAAATCCATGGAGTTGTTTCTCACCACAAATTGACTAACAAATGGCTCCACATGAGTGTGCTCTCCTCGCTCATCACACTATTGAGACGGAAGGTTGTGTTGTCATCTAAATATGATAGTTCTATTACAGCTTTGAATGCTAACTACCTCAAATCAAGGAGGAAACACATGCACTTGCATATTCACATCTTCCTAAGTAGATGCATATACTCCAATTTCATTTTGGTGATCAAACTTTTAGCATGACTATCTCAAGATATTCATAGCCCCATGAAAGGCCACTGCTTTTTCACACTAAGGTAAAAGTCTCAGAAAATAGTTAAATATCATATATTTCATCTTCTCTAACCTCATATAGCACCACTTTGCACCATAATAATAATGTTTCAGAAGTCACGTGTGAATAAACACTATGGTTTTCATGCCTCAAAAATGCTAAAAATGTATGATATGTAACTTTACTTCATCATTTGGGTGGTATACGCTACTAACATTTATGCAAATGATCAAAACAAGATAATTTTTTGACGTAAAATCTCTTGATATTCTCACAGTAAATAATTAATATGGTTTTTCACACTAGAAAAATGTTCAATAGAAGATCTTTGCACATTGATCTAATATTCTTTTGCATCAGTGATAGCATATTTGTGCCTCATGATGATGACAGTTTTTTAACATGAATATCTTAAGATACACTCATTGTATATATGCTTATAAAACACAAGAATCAAGCTATGGCTATGGAAGCTTGTAGGCTAAAAAAAGGTGATGCAAAACCCTAAACTAAGGTAGATATCTTTCAAGTACACAAATAATGATGAGAAATTAAACTAATTAAGCTTTAGACTCAAGTTCAGTTAGGTTATAAGATTGAGACTTGAACTTATAGAAAGACTTGAGAGCTTGCTTGATTTGATTGCTTAAGGTGGATACATCTTGGCTTTATTAGCTCATGTGGAATGATTCTAGCTTGCTCAAATCGTAACTTGCTCTTACACTCCCTACCTTCCTTGTGCTCCATGGAACCATATCTCTCAACACCCCCCCTTAATGGTGCCATATTCAAAGTAGTTCAAGGATGTGAGGATTACAACTCTAATACCCCCCCTTTGATACTATTAGGTAGTAAGGTTTGGTTACAAAATATCATCAACCCCCCCCTAAGTGCCAACATAGCTACTTAAGGTGGTAAGGTGTGATGGCAAACACCACAAATGAAATGATATGGGTGTCTACTTATATGGTAACAAGAAAAAAAAGTTTTATTTTGTGTTGTTGAAAATGCTAATGCTTAGTAGATAGATCTAATCCGAAACTTCCGGGAGATATGAGATTTTATTTTTTTGCTTTGGACCTTTCCAACATGCCCAAGGTGCAATGTGATATGCTTTGATCTTAGCATATCAAAAATACACCCTCATATTTTTAATTTTTGGCATTAATTAGGCTTGATTTTTACTAATTTTAGTTTAATGAGTTTAATTATTTTCTTAATATAAAGGATTGAGGCCAAAATTGAGCTTACCAATGAAGTTTTTGAAGAACCATTTTGCTTAGCAATGTTGTTCTTGATGAGGAGAGGTGTCCTATGTAGAAAAAATCAGCTCAAAACCTCAAAAACAGGCATAATTTATCAATTTATATTGCCTAGTTTTTCTATTATCTTAGCTCACTTACTGAACCAAAAGCTTCAAGATCTGGTTTTTGGGTAGTTAATATCATTGCTAGCGCACACCTAAAAGGTATTGAGTTAATTGTGAGAGCAAGGAGGAGTAATGGTTAAAGGAAACACTCGGCACTATAGTATGAAAATTGCAAGTTGGCGAGCAAATTTGACAACTTCCCTTGGTGAGCTTGGTCACCTAGAGATTCAAAGCAAGTGGTTAAGAGATCTTGCCTATTAAATGAAGAGAATAAGAATGGAGTTTACAAATTCTGGGCCACAAGGGGAATAAGAAGATAAGGTTGGATTAATATGAGATTAGTAACCTTAATGAAATGGTTGTTACTAATGAAGTTGAAATAATTAACCTAATCTTAACATAGAGGGAATCATGAGAAGAGGGGAGGCTTTTATACCATGTTGAAAAACACATCCCATCAAGTTATAGCTATGGAAGCTATGGCTAAAGAGGTGATGGAAAACCCTAAATTAAGGTTAATGCTTCCTAAGTACGCACATAATGATGAGAAACTAAACTAATTAAGCTTTACACTCAAGTTCAGTTAGGTTATAAGATTGATACTTGTACTCATAGAAAGACTTTAGAGCTTTCTTGATTTGATTTCTTAAAAGTGACCCCTTTTACATGCGGAGCTAACTTTGGGAAGGTGTGGATGACATGTTGGCCTTTCACAAGTAGGTAGTAGAAAGCCCATAGCGTTGCTTATTTGTTGGATCCGGAGTATTGGAACATGGACCAGGAGGAAGTTGTTCAAGGCTTTTATAAGGTGGTCAATGATTTCTACCATGATTCTGAATCACACGTAAAAATGCATCTTAGAAATGTCAAAATTTAGACTGAAAGAGGATTCATTTACAAACCCTTTCATGTAAGAATTATCAAAGAAATAGCCTGCTTAGAAGTGGTGGATGATGAATGGTAGTGAACATTGTTTACATCTACGACCACTTTCCATGAGAGTTCTTACCCAATGTGCTACCAATTCAAGTTCAGAAAGAAATTGGAGCACATACAAATATGTTCACGGTACCATTTGTAATCGACTCCTAGCAAATAGAGCATAAAACTTAGTTTACATGTATCATAATGAGAAAATTCTATAGTAACTTGAAAGAGAGAACTACAAAGAGGATATGTGACATCCGATGGATGTATGATTGCAAAGACAAGAGGATAATATGTTCTTTGATGTTGGTCAAACTTTCACTACAGAAGAAGAGGTAGAAAATAATCTTCAAGTTGAGATGACCAAAATTGAAGCACATCTCTCATGTAGGCTTGCAAGTTCACAAAGCACTTGTCGACAGTGATGAGGAACTTGAAACACCAAAAAATTAATGACAATTCAATATACATTCATTGAAAATTTGAACATAGTATGAACATTTCTTGGTGATGTTTTTCAAATGATTGATTGAAGTCTCATTGCATAGTTGCTAAAGAAGATATTCTCATTACAAAATAGTCATTACAAAAATATATTTGAATCACATCAATAAATTTATAGTAAAGTGTATGAAGTACACTTGTTAATAACTTACTATGGAGTTGGTTCCTATGTCATTGATCTTAAGTCACGCTATCATCGGGTTAGAATGGTTGAAGAAGATTTTTATATGGCTTTTTGCATGCAAATGGGTCATTATGAGTTTTTAGGAATGCCTTTTTTGGACTTACTAATACACCGACTACATGTAGTTGCTTGATGAAGTGTATATTCCTGAAGCACCAAATTTTTTTAGTTGTTTTCTTTGATGACATCTCGGTTTTTAACAAAGACGAAGATGAGAACAAGAAACATCTAGAGATAGTATTCAATCTTTTGAAAGAAAATCAACTCTATGCCAACCCAGAGAAGAGTGAATTCTTTCAAAACAAATGAATACCTTGGATATATTATGTCTATAGAAGAAATTAGTGTCGATCCTAAAAAGATAGAGACCATTAGAACATGGCCTAGACCCAAGCACATTCATAAGTTGAGATCTTTTATTATTTTATGTTCTTATTATAGAAGATTTGTAAAAACATTTGCTTACAAAGTACATCACTTGACTAAATTATTGAAAAAGACTAAAGTTTTTCTTTGGACTAACATGCATCAAAAATATTTTAATATACTTAAGTACACACTTACCTATGTACCTATATTAACGCTACCTGATTTCCTTGCACCATTCTTTGTGGTAGTAAAACTGATGCTAGTGAACATTGTATTGGTGTTGTGCTTATGAAAGAAAATCATTTGATTACTTTTACAAGTAGAAAATTGAAGCCATCTAAGCTTAAGTATAGTACTTATGATAAAGAATTGATTGTTATTGTTCATGCATTGAAACTTTGGAAACATTCTCTTATGGGCTTTGAGTTTATCATTAAACTTAATCAACAAAGTATTAAACATTAACTTTCTTTCATAACCTTTAATGTCAGATAGATATTTTAAGTGGGTATCTTTTATTCAACGTTTTCAGCCAGCTATTCAATATACACCTAGACATGAAAATGTTACCGATGATGCTTTGAGTAAGAGACCTACCATTAATACTATATCTACTATTAAAGGCATTTCTTTTGATAATATGAAGGAAACATATAAAAATGATTATGATTTTTCTCATGCATACAATAAGATGAAAGATAATTATTGGTTACTTCATTCTGATTATTCCTATAATGATGGTTTTATTTTCTTGCAAAAGAGATTATGCATTACTAAACCATTGAGGCAAGCTATTATCAAAGAATCTCATCAACCACCTTTCGTTCGTCATAGAGGAGCATTATCTACTTTGCAAATAGTTGCCTGAGATTTCTTTTGGCCTACTATGCATAAAGATGTTGCTAAGTTTGTTTCTAAATGTGTTATTTACCAAAAGATTAAGAGTCATAAAGGATACAAATTTGGTTTGATTATGCTTTTACCTATTCCTAATGAACCATGGGAACAAATAAGTATAGATTTTATAACTAATTTTTCTTTGACTTCTAATAAGAATGATATGATTTGAACTATAGGTGATAGATTTAGCAAACATGCTTACTTTTTTGCTTGTAAAAAAACATTGACTGCTTAGGGCCCATGCACATATGTTCATTAAACAAGTGTTTGTACATCATGGTTTACCAAAGATTATTATTTCTAATAGACATAGAAAGTTTTATAGTGATTTCTAAACTACTTTGTTTGATAATCTTAGAACAAATTTAAACTTGATTTACCTACTGCTTTTCATCCTAAACCTAATGGACAAAATAAAGTAACAAATAGCATAATTCTTGATTTTCTTAGATCCTATATCTCATCTCAACCTAATCAGTGGGATAAGTACTTGCATATTTTATAATTTACATATAATAATTGTCCATATACTGCTACAAAGAAAGCACCATTTGAGATAGTATATGGTAAGGCTTTGCCTACTCCAATGACTAGGCTCTCACATTCTATAGAGGCTCATGCAGACTATTTTGTTAGAGACTTTGACCAAATCCATGAGCTAGTAAAACTTAATATTCAAAACGCTCAAGAGAAATACATTAAGTATGCAAATCATAAGTGTAAACATGTCATTCACTATGTGCTTCTTCGTATTGAGAAAAGGAGAGTTATATCTATAGAGACCAATCCTGTAGTAGTACAGTAAGCTCCTAGAATTTATGGACCTTTTAATATAATTGCAAAGATAAATAACAATCATATAAGTGGATGCTAATTGGCATATTCATAAGTCTTTTCATATTAATCTTTTTTGAAACCTTTTAGAGGATGTTTATCTTCTCATCCTACATTAGAATAACCTCATAAATTAGTAGATGAAGAAGAATATCTTGTGCCTGAGTCTATTATTCACCATGAGACCATCACTACATGCATAGATAACACTTATATTACGTATCTTGTGACTTTTGAGAACCATCTTATTAAAGATGCTAAATGGATGCCATAAAAGTTTTTTCGTTTCTTAGCAAAATCTCATCCTCTTACCATCCATGCAATTGAGGTCAATTGCAACCCAAGCAAGAGGGAATGTTAGTAATAACCTCTATGGGGATGCCCATTATTTTATTTCGGGATATTTTATTTGGATACACCTTTTAATTATATCAATTATCAGGACTAATGTGTTTAATCAGTTATGTGCATTTAATATGGTCAAAATTAACATGTTAAAATTAACACCTTTTAATTATATCAATTATCAGGACTAATGTATTTAATCAGTTATGTGCATTTAATATGGTCAAAATTAACATGTTATTTTGGATGTAGGTAATGAATGAGTGGCAAATTATGTGTTAATCATGGGTGGAATATGTGTTGGACTACTATGGGATATTTTAGAAGACATGTGAACACCTTTTATGGTTTCGTATTTAGGCATCAATATTTTTGTAAGGCGAATTAAGGCTTTGTACATACTAAATAGTACTTTATACTTTTGCTAGGCCCAAGACTTTATATTAATGCTTGCTATATTTTTGTAGGGCTTTTACGCTCATAAACTCAAAAGCACTTGTGCTTTGTTTTTGAAAGTCGTCTCTTTGAAAAGCAAGCTTTTTTTAATACATATAAATATGGGCGAGTGGCACAAGGGCCACACTCATCATTCAACCCACTCTTATGTCGAAGGTGACCTCTACTCTATTCTCCATCTCATGACTTTGTTTATTTAATTTTTTATTAAAGTTTATACTTTTAATTTTTGTAAGTATATATTATGCTCTAATTTTTGTGATTGAGAATTAGAGTTCCTTCTTCAAGTGTCATAAAGGTCCTGACAATCACTATTTATATGAGATAGTTCACTATTTATAGGAGATAGTTTAATATATTAGATATTAATACTTATCATGAGAGTCTCTCTGTGTTTATCTTTATTTGGAAAATGGTTTATACTTCTACAAGGATTCCATTACATGCTACTTTGGAATGGCCTTAGTCCCTTGGGACTTTTTGTAGCTTGAGTGAATAAAAACCGCCTAACGTTCGATTGAGAGGTGAGGTCTCACGAATGCCTAACCTCCACATGCAAAGAAAAGGTTATACTCTCAAAATTGATTCAAAAAATAAATTTGATTAGAAACTAATTCCTACTACATGCATTGCCCAATGTGAAAGTATCTCCTCGTGTCTGTGTGTGCGCACACTCATATGCGTGTGTTTGAGAGAGAGAGAGAGAGAGAGAGATATGGAGATGGACGTTAGCCAAATCAAAAGAAACTACTACGATCATTCTTCTTTTATGTTGAAGTTTATGTCTAGGATGTAATTTTCCGTACATGTTTGTGTATTGGCAAATGTTGCATACAACTTATACCGTTCAAACTTCAACATCGACGAGCTTTAGCACGTTGGCCCAGTAGCCCTGACTGTCATCACATGGATGGGTCGCATCGGATGAGACTCCATTGACGGGACTGAGCAGTTCGGGAAGGAAAGGCAAGTCGCTGCTCTCGGGAGTAGCAGTGCTGTGGCCGGAGCTACTCACATGGTTAGGCTCCGAGAAACTGATGAAGCTATGGTTGCTATAATCACATGCAGGCATCCCTACAGCGATGTTGGACATAGTGAGCCTGTAATCCGGCTGGCTGACTAGCTGGTCTCTGCCTTGGAAAGTTTGAAAGAGCTCGTGGCTACTTAGAGAGCAGGGAATCATGTCGTCTAGATTCAGATCCGAAGCTGCTTGATGATCTGCTCCGTCCATGGGTGCTTGCGAGCTCCAATATAAAGCAGCAGCTTGATTACGCAGGGCATCCTTCCAGTCTTGAAATGTGCTGTAGCCGCCGTGAGGCGCAGCTCTTCGTGGCGCGCTAATCTGCCTCCTAATTAGATAGTCGATGAGCGTCCCCCCAGGTGAGGTGCTGTAGCTTGCATCCGGCCACCCTGTTGTAGCCAACCTGGAATCAGCAGCCATCCTGGCCAGCTCCCATTGGGCCACGTGGCTGAAGATGGAGGGGTCCGTGACCAGCCCCCTCCATTCACTATCATAATTATTATTATGATTGTTAATTATAGGCAGATGCGTGGTGGGATCCATCCCCATCTTATACAGCAGCTTCTTCAAGTGCGTGTTCCAGTGGTTCTTGACCTCGTTGTCCGTCCTCCCAGGAAGGTGAGAGGCGATATTCGCCCATCTGCACGTGCACACCATCAAGACATTCTTGTAATTATACATAATCGACGGCGGTGGATCAAGAAATGTTTATAACAATATCATCGAACGAATTAATAGTAGTGCGCCATGCGTACCTGTTCCCGACGAAAGCGTGGAGGCGGGTGATTATCTGGTCCTCCTCCGGCGAGAAGCTGCCACGCTTGATGTTGGGATTAAGGTAGTTCTTCCACCTCAGGCGGCAGCTCTTCCCACACCTCTGAAGCCCTGCAAATTAACAACAAACTTCAGTCCGGATTTCTGTTTGAGCTCAGCGCATGGCGTCTTAGGCATGTGAGGGGGATAATTCAGTATTCTTGGTCTACCGGCTAGTGGGGGAAGGGTTCGCCAGCTGCCATGGCCATTGTTTCTTTGTATGAAGGAAACGAGCTTCTCGTCCTCTTCGGCCGTCCAGGCACCCTTCTTGAGGCCAGGCTTGCGGTCAGAGCAGCAAGGCGCACGACCCATGGCTGAATCGTGTGTAAAAGAAAGCTAGCATGATGCCAGTTTAAATAGATCAAGCCTTCAAGGCCTAGCGCTTTTCACGCTCGCGTCATCCCTTCACACACGTTACTTAAGAACTTGACGTTTGAACTACGACATATCAAATGTCAAGAAATAATTATATTTGAATAAAGGTATGAAGAAAAACCACCATCTCCTCTTGAACCTTATTGTTGGGATATTTCGGAGCTCACATGTGTAACCATATGTGTCCACCTGTGTGTCCATGTGTGTATTTGTCCATCCTATATATTATTCATGAATGAGTGTGTGTGAACACCTATATAGGTGTGAACACACCCTTATAAGTGGATAAGATAAGTCTTGCCATGTGTCATCAGTGTGTTAGATTGTGTGATTGTGTTGATAAGGTTGTAAGCCTACAAAAAGCATTGTACTTGTGAGTTTCCATATCAATACAATCGTTGTCTTATACATGCAAATTATCTCTCTATAGTCTCTCTCTCCATAATGGACACCTTCCATCTACCTTAGCTCTATTGTAGATTCCTTGTCCCTGTCCCTGTCCCGTGAGCGGCCCTCTCCTTTGTCCTATCGGCGATCTTCTATTTTTGGCAAGCCCCATCCTTTAAGCCCTGCCTGTGACTCCATCATCAAGTGCTGGCCTTGGTTCAACAACTGAGCACCATAGCAACCACCAACAGTCTGCTTTTTAAGCCGACACACCAACGACGCGCTAAATGGTAGAAGTAGCACTTCTCACGTCATAACATTGTCCAGACGACCATTACGCACGACTCGCCCATGTAAGTGTCTGTTGTTGCCCACTAGCTAGACTTCCTCAATGACCAGCTTTCAAACATTTCATCAATGGCTCCACGTGTGGCCTCGTCTCTTATCCTTGCAGCCAAACCCTAATTTTTGAACTAGTATTTTTCAAAATCAAGTGCAAAGTCATTTACTTAAAGCTTCTGTACTCAATAAAATTGGGGGTTTCTCTTAAATCTATAAAAATCAATCAAATTGACCCTCTTACACTTGTTAAAATCTGGGGTTTTTCCCTTATTTGCTCGAAATTAGAAAAATTGGAGCCATCTCCGTCGCATTGAAGACTCCATAAGGCCATGAATAGGGTGGTAGCCTCGAAAGACAACGAAAAAAGTGACATCACCCCGACAGTGAGGGGGGATTTCACCCTGATTTCCCTTGGAAATTGTAATTTCCTATTTTTAAAGTGATCTTTGCCCAAGATGTCCCCCAAAATTTGAAAAAGAATCTTGTGTGTGTGATGTGTTTTCTCACCTAAATGTTTGTACTGCCTTAATGTTATAAAAGGCTCTTTAATTTCCATGTTTATCCCTATTCAGTGTAGGGGGGTTTGTTTAGGGAAGTCTTGCATGTAGTTACTATGGGTGGAGCTCCTATGAATTAGGCGTGGAAGGGGAATTCTAGGATTTAGGTGCCTTAGTCCCCTATACCTTTGAGTTGTCATGCATCCATGCTCAGACTTGGAGCCTCTAGTCATGCTTGAACATAAAGCCGTGTGCTTAGTTCAGCCTCTGAACCATGCTCAGACTTAAGCATCAGAGTCGGCATACGAGACATGTCTAGTTCTCGACATGGTATAGTCCGAAGGCCATCATAGGACTAGTTGAAGTTTTTCTAAGTCACACCACCTTCACTTTGAAGGGGGGATTGTTAGGATATTTCGGAGCTCACATGTGGAACCATATATGTCCATGTGTGTATGTGTCCATCCTATATGTGTGTGTACACTTATTCATGAATGAGTGTGTGTAAACACATGTCTAGGTGTGAACACACCCTTATAAGTGGATAAGATAAGTGTTGCCATGTGTCATCAATGTGTTAGACTGTGTGATTATGTTTGAAAAAATAGATAAGACTGCAAGCCTACAAAAAGCATTGTACTTGTAGTGAGTTTCCATATCAATACAATCATTATCTTGTACGTGCAAATTATCTCTCTACAATACTTCTCTCTCTCTCTCTCTCTCTCTCTCTCTCTCTCTCTCTCTACACCCACGATGGACACCTTCCATCCACCTTAACTCTACTATGTCAATCCCTAGGTCTATAATGGCGAGAAGGATTGTGGTAAGGTTCATTAAGCTAGTGCTCTCAGGAGTAATTTGCGAGTGAACCTAACACGAATCCTTCTCACCCTGCTTTTGGAAGTCATTTTTCCTTCTCTTCTCAAGGTGAGGCAAAACATTTTCAGAAGTTGAGCAAGCTCGAGGATGAAGCAAGCCCATCTTTTCCAGAACCTTGGGTTAAGCTTGAGGCATAGATGCCAAAGTGCAGGTTCAAAACTCAACCCCAACATACTCCCCACCCATAAGTTGCAAAAATAAAGTAGGGGTTACGTTCACAAGCCTAAGGGTTAGTTTCCACACACAAAGAAATATTTAAGTCGTTGCTAATTATATGGAATGAAACCAGCCCTAAGATTACCCTCGTACATTTGTCTTTTATTGTAAACAATCTATACTTATTGGATTTATTTATTTTTTTGGCTTGGCTAAAAATTTGAAAGTACACTACTCACATACACTAGATGCCATCACTTGGATAGGGCGAGATTTAAACCCATCACCTATGGACTCTCAAACTCTTTCATTACCACTGCACTAACATGCGATTGGCTTGTTAGAAATTTCTCAACTCGTCATTAGGTTTAAGAAATATAATTTCCCAAGCACGTGTACCCACCAACTTTAAGTCAAAGTTGCCTCAACATTATTAGTAGTTTGAACTTTCGACCCTTGGAAGTTGATCATTGGACTTTTTGGCCAATTTCTAGTGGTTCGAGTTCACTTTGGAGTTGCTACATTGCTCACATATTTGGTTCGTAGTGTAATTTTCTCGACTGAAATTTAGAAAACCCGGTTGAAATTCGACGTTGCCTTTAATTTCAAGAGTTGAAATTTGCACATTTTAATTTTAAATCCCGGCATCCGTACGATTACTAATGATTTTCAAGTCTAAATCCCGAGTAACCATATGTAGTACTATGCATTGCCTTTAATTTTTTAATTTTAAGGGTTGAAAAAACATTTTTCCGGTACAGGGTGCAACACTTCAATGTGTAGCTAGAAGATTTAACGGCGCAAGCCTTTAGGACAAAAGAAAACTTTTTGAAATTTCGAGAGCGTGCCTTTGCATCGAATACGCCAGCTCACGCCCTTTTCCCACACTCAAAATCACACGGCGATGACACTCCCAAGTGGACGGCTGAGAACGATGCCTGCTCCGCATTGTCAAATGTGATTCGATACTCTCACCAATAGCGACTCGCCACGGTGACTCTCTTAGAAATACTTCAAAGTCTTGCGTGGCTCTCAAACATCACATGATAGAAGCTCTCAAAGGGAAACCCTTGACGATCGATGGATTGCCGACTTTAAAAACTCTCGTCAACCTGTAGGGAGGCTGGCCGCTGTAGCTAAAGCCTGCATCACGTAGACTACAAAGACATGTACCATGCATACACAATGTTTTGTATACAGCTTCAGAGGCGAGGGTCGCGGGTACACTGGCTTGTCCTGTGACAATCACGGACACGTAAAAGCTTTGGTAAAGTCTGTAGGGGCCGCATTGTAACTCACACACCGCGTGACCATGGAAGTCCAAGCCTTAGGTCTTTGAACTCTAGTGCCTTTGAGGTACACAATAGGCACAACTTATAGAAATGCTACGCAGTAAGAAAAAGCAAACAATAGATTAAGTGCCACGTCAAACTATAATGTACAGAAACGATTATAAAGTGCCAATCGTCAACCTTGAGCGTCCTTTTGATATTTTGCAAATGCATTTTACTACAAAAACAAGATCATCATCACCAAGGTTGTATTGGATATCAATAGTCCATCCTCATATTATATTGTCTACGCACCCGCTAGCTCATGTTTGTATGTCCCTGATTGTGAGGAGTAGCCATGGTTGAGTAGCTTGAGCGCCCCGCATTACTGTATTCACACGGGAAGGTGGCCTAAGAGGCCAAATAGTTTAGAGATTATATTTAGCACATTGTCAAATAGACTGCATACTACACTGGACCGTTATTTCAAGTCCACACAAGGAGTAGGTAGACTTTACTCTTGGATATCCTGTCTTGACATTGTGGAACGTCCAAATGGGGCCCAAGATGAGCCCGTATGGCCATGGAAGGTGGAGAATGCGTGGCAGGTTCTAGTTCATCTTGATAGGCGAAGTCTACACACTCTAGAGATAGTGGCACCGATTATGACTGTAGACTAGCTACGTCGAGATAGTAGCACCGACTATGACCACAGACATACGCGGTCATGTCATGGTTGTCTCGTGTATACAATCCTATATATAGATACACGGACAGTCCCTTCTTCCCATAGTTCATCAGTCATCACTATGAATTTACCCCCGAGCTCCTACTAGCATACAACCTCCTTCTTAATAGGTCTAGCTCAACCTTTGAAACTCCCTTTACAAGAGCACAAGGGTGTGGGGCTTTGCCATCTACCATATCACTTCAATAATACATTATTTTTGTCTATATGTATTATTGTTCAATTTGAGTTTCAAAATTGTGTTGCAAAAGATCCTACTTCTTGTGAGTGTTCACTTCTATACACCACACTTTGTATCCTCTTACATGGTATCAAAGCAACGTTTTCACTACAAAATATCTAGCAATCCCTTAAATGGCATTTTCTACAAGACCTCACCACCACCATTTGATGCTAATGGAAAGTTCAATAATACCAATTATCCTCTCTAAAAATTAAAGCTTAAGGCTATTCTTTCCTTCTATTATCAACTTTAGGATATCCCCTGCCAACAAGGGATGTAGATGATAACCCTACACACCAAGCTTGGAGATGCACTAAAATCCAGTGCACCTTAATCCCATTAGTGACCCCTGCAATGCAAAATTTTCTATCTTGGCCTAAAGAAATTAGTACATTTTGTGCCCTATGTATAGCGATCCCCATCTCCTTATCAAAGTTGTACATGGCATCACCTTAATGTAGGCTCAGTACACTCACTCCCTACTTCCTTGTGCTCCATGGAACCATATCTCTCAACACCCCCCCTTGGTGCCATATTCAAGGTAGTTTGATGTGAGGATTAGAACTCCAATACCTCCCCTGATACTCTCGAGTAGTAAGTTTTGGTTACAAAATATCATCACCCCCCCTTATAAATGCCAACATAGCTACTTAAGGTGGTAAGGTGTGATGGGAAACAACATAAATGAAATAATATGGGTGTTTACTCATATGGTGACCCCTTTTACAACATGTAGGCTTGGGTAGTGAGGTTTTCTTGATTACTTGCTTAGAGAAGTGAGGTTCTTATAGTCTCTTTTTCTTTGCTTGATGAAGACCTTATGATATTACCTTTATGCTTCTTTGTGTAGCTTTGTTGAGATGGGTGTGATGCAAAACAATAGAAATGAAATGAGATGGGTGTCTACTCATATGACCCCTTTTACAACACGTAGGCTAAAATGTAGGCTTGGGTAGTGAGGTTTTATTGATTTCTTGCTTAGAGAAGTGAGGTTCTTATAGTCTCTTCTACTTTGCTTGATAAAGACCTTGTGATATTACCTTTATGTTTCTTCATATAGCTTCATCCTTGTTGAGATGGATGTGATAGGAGACAATAGAAATGAAATGAGATGGGTGTCTACTCATATAGTAACCCCTTTTCTCAGGGGGTGTACTACTAAGAAACCCTATGTATCACATGCGTTCAAGGGGTATTTAAAAAACCCCTTACCTGTGAGTTTCATGAATAAAATGGCCACTTTTTCTTTATAGAATTATGCCTTTTTTTCCAAAATTGATGTTAAAAATACCCTTATGTAGATGTATTTCTATAAATTTACCTTTAAATTTTGATTTAAAAACCCCTTCGTTTGAACTCATGTGGTATGCTTACATATTTTTAGGTGAACCCCCCGAGCCCCTTTTATAACATGTAGGCTGAAATGTAGGCTTGGGTAGTGAGGTTTTGTTGATTTCTTGCTTAGAGAAGTGAGGTTCTTATAGTCTCTTCTACTTTGCTTAATGAAGACCTTGTTATACTACCTTTATGCTTCTTTGTGTAGCTTCATCCGTGTTGTCCTAGCCCTTTTTTCTTGTTCATCTTTTTGTTGACTACTTCTTGGCTCTTGGTCTTTGCTCCTTAGCTTGACTTCTGGCTCTTTGACTTCTTTGTTGATGTGAACTTGATGCTCTTTGACTAATTGATGCTTGGTGATTGAGTTCTACTTCCTTAAGTGTCATGCGTTGCGTGTGGATGTCATGGTTTTCAATGTAGTCATCGCATACACTAATGCTTTTGGCATTTTTAGGATAATGATTTGTGCATTTTCTTTAAAGATATTTCGCAACTTTTTGTGCATTAAGAGGTATGCCATTTGTGTAAACCAAGTGCGGAACCCTTCCCTAATGAATCTCTCAATATAGCTCATTGTGTTTGTTGCCATTTGAGGTGGTCTTAGCAGAGTACTACTCTGGGGCAGTGCCTATGCCTCTTACAAGATTTGGAGTGTAAAATAGGCTTTGATTTGCAATGATCTTCTTCAAACTTTATGCAATAAGAGAAGTATGCAATGCCAGGGTAACAAGAAATAAAGTTTTATTTTGTGGTGTTGAAAATGCTAATGCTTAGTAGATAGATCTAATCTGAAAATAAAGTTTTATTTTTGTGGTGTTGAAAATGCTAATGCTTAGTAGATAGATCTAATCTGAAACTTCTTGAAGATATAAGATTTTATTTCATTTTATTTTAGTTTAGTTTTTCTTCTCAAACCTTTCCAACACGCCCAAGGTACAATGTGATATGCTTTGGTCTTAGCACGCCAAAATACACACGTTTTCAATTTCGGCCTTAAGCTTGATTTTTACTAATTTTAATTTAATGAGATTAATTACCTTCTTAATATTGTGATTAAGAGGATTGATAGATGGAGGCCAAAATTGAGCTTACCACAATGAAGTTTTTGAAGGACCATTTTGCTTAGCAATGTTGTTCTTAATGAGAACAAGTGTCCTGTGTAGAAAAAATCAGCTCAAAACCTCAAAAACTCACAATTCGTCCATTTCTCCTGCCTAGCTTTTCTATTCTCTCAACTCGCTTACTGGACAACCAAAAGCTTCAAGATCTTGTTTATGGATAGCTAATAGCATTGCTAAACCACACCTAAAATGGCTTGGTTTAATTGTGAGCAAGGAGGCGGAATGGTTAAAGTAACCAATCAACACTACAATGTGAAAATTGCAAGTTGGAGGGGATGGCCAAAAAACAAACACAATTGAGTGAGTAGATTTCCTTTTTTTTAATGGTTTGGATATGTGAGCATATTTGAGTTTTGTGATTTATTACACTCTTTCTTGAAGTTCCTAGAAGAGACAATGCCAATAGAAGTATTATGCAACATTCCAAAGTTAATAGTGAATTCAACAAATTAATTCACAAACCATATACCACTTTTTCTCATCAATGTGAAAAATGTATGGCATAACATTAAAATTAAATGAAATTATAAAATGTAATAATATTGATAATACCTTTACAAATAAGCAATGTTTAAGATCATAAATTTACTTAAATCATAACAAATGTCCACAATGGCAAAATTGAGATAATGTACATAATGTTTGAACCTGTAATAGTAAAAGGAATTTCTTACTCATAATAAACAAAGGCAAGAAACCTAGATTGATCATAACAAATGTCTACAATAGTGAAACTGAGATAATGTCCATAATGTTCGAATCTCTAAGTGTAAGAGGATCTTCTGAATCTATATAAACAAACACAAGAATAAAAACATGGAATTAAGTTCCAAACAAGAAGGCATCAATGGTATTCTAGGTTGTTTAGCTTTGTTCTAAATCTACAAAATAAATATGGAAATTATATTTCAATGCACATTAGTGGGAATAACTTTACTTAAGCTTGGAAATACTTATGACCTTAGCAGAGTAGGGTTCTAGTAGGTGCTTGTAAATATGCTCATCCTTCTCTAACAATATCATATTACGATTCATATATGCTGCAAGACCAAGTGTCCCAATTCTAGAGAACAAATCCACAATACTTGTAAAACTTTTGGCCTCTCTGGCAACCACATCTTCAAGAAGAGCCCTTTCTTTTAACCAAATCTTCAGGAGGAACTCTTGCGATTCACTAAATTATCATTCAAAATCAAACTACATGACGAACATAAAGATAATTATAACTAAGTACATACATGTTGAAACGAATTCAAAATTAAATAAATTCTTGAGAGAAACAAAGATAATTGAAATTAAATACATTCATATCATGAATGAGTTCATGATCCACATCAAGTTCCTCTCCAAGGTTCAAGTCTTTAACTTGATCTCACTATGAATTGAGAATACATTTTTTGGTGAAGAAGAACGTACAAATGCAGATAAGATAAGGCATGTCACATGAGTTACACATTTATTAAGATAATAAAAATAAATTATGATATGAAATTAGCTTCTACTTTGATGCAAAAGTTACCTTTGTTGCCATTAGTCCCTTTTTTCTTCCCATTGGTGGTGTACACTTCACAACCTGGTGATGCACCACCACAAAACCTGGAATTGAGGCATAATGCTCCACCTTTGTAACCTCCTCCATTGTGTATAGGCATGCAAAGAAGCCGCATTAGAGAGACAAAAGCCAAAAAATTTAAAGGCCAAGATATATAGATTATCATCAACCCTATTCCAAGATGGAATCTTATTTATGGAACAACCCTCTACAACAATGTCAGATGGGAAGTCACCAAATATTGGCTCAGATGGGAAGTCAGGTGGGAAGTCACCAAATATTAGCTCAACACAATGATCCACCATTTTCCCTTTCACCTTACCTTTAGTACAAATTATATTCAATGCTTCCATAATTCCATTCATGATGGTGGAGGGTTGCTTCCAATTCTGAATATCCAAAGCAAGATCTACAATGCTTGCATTAAAGGCAAATATAATTCTTGTCACAATTTTAAATGTTAGCATGGCTAGGGCAAGTAGGTATCTTCGTTGTGATATGTATGGAGAGTCAACTCACCTTTGCATTTCAAAATGTCTATTGGTGGATCTCCAATGTTCTCAGTTTCTTCTCCACCAATGCTACTACTCCCTAATTGTGTTACTTGCCTCTTCCTTGCCTGCAAGGCTTGTTCTACAAGTTGTCTTCCTAGGTTCATAGGTGGCATGAGTAATGTGGCTGTCGATGCAGTAGATTGGGCATGGGATGTACTGGGAGTATTCTAAACATATGACACACATGAAAAACACATGTTACATCATGTAATTATATTATAACACATGAAAGACAAATGATTATCACTTATGTCATCTGTAATCTCATGCTATGCTCATAGAGGTAATACAAACTTATGTTATTGATATAGATCCATCTCTTCACCTACTTATTACATAAGCTAATTTCAATAGGTGGCATTAATGTGATTAATTTAAGAGGTTAAGAAGTATATAGGAAGTAGTTCACCTGTAAATAACACGTTGTGTGGGCTGATGCTCGATGTCATTGTTGGATCTAATGCTTCCTTGATGATCCTTGAAAACCTTTTTAAAGTACTTTCTTTGATTTGTCATGTCATTCTCTATGTACACATTGTCAGGAAGCCTCACTCTATCTGCATTGCATATGTCATACAATAAAGAGACCCCCAATTTAGAAATTTGAAGCCAATAAAAAACATTTGCAACCAATCTCTTATCTTCCTCTTGCCATTAGGTAAGTACTCCAAGGTGCATATAAGAGATTGGGAATTGTCAGGCATCCTCCCCACAAGAAAGGATTTTTCTTCATCTTTAATGCACGTAGCAACAATCATGTTCAATTTCTCCTTTGTGGCAATGTGTTTTCTTGTCTCATGCTAGTAATACTCACACCATTGTGAGGATCTGGAAGTCTCACATACTTCCATGCTTTTCCTCTATACAACACCTCCACCTCTCTTATGACCTTTTCTCTGGCCTAATCATCCTTGCCCTTTGTCATCCACTTTTTATTGCATTTCATCCTTTGATACAAAACGTAATATAATAAAACAAGAACAATTAAAGTAAGTTCATGTTTTCACTTTGCAAATGGAAGACAAATATGTAATCTAACATTTTTAGAAATGCAACTTAGGAGTAGGACATTACCTTGAAGACAAGTTGTGTGAGTATTTGAATTGGGATCTTGTACCAACCCTTTTTCCCTCTTGCATCAACTATCTTGCTTAACTCCACTTCAATCCATTTCTTATATTATCGTCTTCATCAAATTCAGCAATAAGAGTAGTAAGGTCTGATTCCCCAAGTTTCCTAATCTGAAAAAGTTCATCTTAAAATGTGTTGGAAACATACCCAAAGTCACTGATCCTACAACAACACAAGACAACATTTCAATCAACAACCCAAAATGCACATTCGTCAATCAGATGAGAGAATAAATAAGTTCAATCGGGAGAGATAAATTTCTTACTTGTTCAATCGGATGAGAGAAAACAAGAGTTCCCCAACATCATTGTTTTCAAGTGAAACAAAATCACAAACAACACTGAAGTGCATCGACAAATCATTTTGGTGTTCTACAACATCAAGAACATAATTATAAATAAGTAAAAGAAAATATTTGACCATCAACATAAACAACTATAATATAATACTCACCTCTTTTGATGCAATCCATGAATGCTTTGTGGCAATTGTTTCAATCAAGTATGAGGATCATTTTGCCTCTAAGGGATGGAACCCACTCTACATTTGTGTTCAAGAGTTGCTCAAACCTGTCATTCATATTCTTCCATGCATCACTCCAAGACTCCCTCCTCTCATCTATCAGGGGTGTCTCCTCCCCATCTAAATTAAGGATGGAAACGATGAAGGACCCATTACTTTCCAAGTAATAAGCACCCATCTTAATAAAAGACCTTGATAGATTTTTCTTTGTTTGATAGACTTAATTTTCTAATTTTTTCTCTCAAAACCAGCCTACATGGATGAATTTTTGGAGGTGGTGTCATAAAATTCACCCTAATTCTCTCTAGGAAACCTTGAGGTGTACTAGTTTTCAAGAGCTTACCAAATATCTCTATCCTCCTCTTACCTGTAGTTTTTGGCACATTTGTCTCCTATGAACTTTCTTGTTGAGTACTTGATTCTTCAACAGATTCCCCTCCTTCCTGATTTTCCCTTTCAAAACCTTCTACAGTAAAAAATTGTTTTTCTAAAACTTTCAGGATGGGGAACTCATTTTTACATTATGAGTACCAATGTCGTGGATGCAATTTTGAGATTCCTGTATGATAACAAATATCCACACGTATCTCAAAATTGCACCCACGACCCTTGGTACTCATAATGTGACATGCACCCATGACATTAGTACTCATAACAAATACATATTTTGAATACCATGCATTCAAGAAGATGCTCAAAATGTATAAACAAAGACGTGTAGAATACGAGAAAAAATTACTCAATTCGCATTGCTAATCAAACACTAGCTACCATGTAAGTTTCTCTCCACTATCTATGTGAAGCCCCTGTATCCATCTGTAAGTTACTCAGTAATATGTTTTTAAATTAATTATTCGTCTATCTATGTGAAGTCTTTGTCTCTAGTTGATTTCAAAAAACCTATGTGAATCAAACAATCTTTGTGTTTTTGAAGTCCTTGTGTCGTACTTAAATTTCATGTCATTAGGCCTCTAGTTTGATTGTGACATTAGGAAATTTTTGAGGTCATTTTGGGGCCCTGTAAGGAAGTTTGACCGGAATATTCCCTCCAAAAAGGGGCACCGGATAAAATTTTTGCAAACGAACTCCAAATTTGTCGGACCTCACATATTTAGATTCTACTCTTCAAAAGCTATCCATTGATATATAACACGATAGGGTTCGGAGAAGGGACAAGATAGATACCTAGAAGATTCCTTTTCGCCTGGGAAAGATTCACGTGATCACAAAATTTTTGCGTGATCACAAAATTTTATATTCACGTGATCACAAAATTTTTTTTGTTAATAACATGTGTGAACATGTTATTAACATGTTCACATGTTAACATGTTCACAAAAAAGCCGGTGGCAAGCGACCTGGTAACCGGGAAAAATCCCGCCGGGCTTTTGCTGTACCCCGGCGGGCCCGCCGAGCTTTTGCGTACCCCGGCGGGTCCCGGAGGGGTCGTCACATATCCCGGCGGGGTACATTTTTCTATATATATGGGCCCGGGGGGCCCTTTGGGATTTCATTGCTGACAGCATACGCAGGTAATAAAAACTTGTGTGTGTGTGTGTGTGTGTGTGTGTGTGTATGTGGGTGTGTTCGTGTGGGCAGCCGCCCACTGTCGCAATGCGCGGCAGGATGTGGGTGGTCCGCCACACGAGGGATGTGTGTGTGGGTGAGTTCGTGCGGGCAGCCGCCCATTGTCGCAATGCGCGGCAGGATTTGGGTGGCCCGCCACACGACTGGTGTGTGTGTGTAAGGCCATTCTTCGGAATGGTGCTTACCCTGGGGCACTTAGTCGGTAACGCGGCTAGTCTGTGTCCTATGGTAAGTATGGCACGCCGTAGCGGTACTAGTCGGTAACGCGGCAAGCATAGTATCGTTATGGCGATGTCACCTTCCCTTCCCTTCCCTTTGTCAAATGCGGACATATGGTCGGTAACGCGGCCAGTGTATGTTCGTATCTTATTGAAATTCCCATAGAATCGGGCGGCATTTTGTCGTTAACACGGCAAGTTGGTGTCGTCCGCTAGTGCATAAAATGTTTTTTGCATATTGCGGCATTTGATCGTTAACGCGGTCGAAAAAGTGTCGTGAATTTGCTTGCGTATTTCGGCATATGATCGTTAACGCGATCGAATAAATGTCGTAAATTTGTTTGATTTGACTTGTATTGTTTTTATTGTGTTTGATCCATGCGATACTTGGTTGCTAACGCGGCATTAGTATTTCAAGGATCAAAGTTTACATCATATTGTCTAAACGTTTTATTTTATAATATCGTGATTCGTAACTCGAAAAATATGATTCTCTCTCTTCTTACCCCCCTCTCTCTCTCATGATACACTTCACAACTCTTTCTCTATCTCTCTCATGATTCACTTCACAACACGATAGATGTGTAGATAATGATTTTTTTTTATTTTTCTTAAAATCCACATAATTTTTAATAATTTCTTTTTTCTCCCTCTATTTACTTAAAAATTAAAACAATACATTATTTTTCTCTTTAGGAACTCACAAAAACATTAAAAATGACATTTAATGTTTCTTTTCTCTATCTGTCACAACTCTCTCTTCCTCTCCTCTCTCTCTCTCTCTCATGATACGCTTCACAATTCTCTCTCTCTCTCTCTCTCGCAATGATACACTTCACAACTCTTTCTCTCTCTCTCTCTCTCATGATACACTTCACATCTCTCTCTATCACGATAGGTATGTAGATGAGGAGTGCTTTAGGATTACAAAACATTATTTTTCTCTCTTTAGGAACTCACAAAACTATAAAAAATGTCATTTAATTTTTCCTCTCTCTATCTGTCACACCTCTCTCTTCCTTCCCCTCTCTCTCTCTCTCTCATTCGATAATGTATACACTTCGTAAGTAATAATGCGCTTGTTGCGGTTGTCCCACGTTCGATAATGTATTGCATGATGTTGAGTTCAGTAATATTGTTTGATATATTCTGTTTTTGATTGATCATTGATAAGTAATGATACACTTATTGTTGTTTTCTCACGTTTGATGATGTATTGGATGATGTTGAGTTCATTAAAATTATTTGATATTCCGTTTTTGTATGAACATTGACGATATTGATATACTTGTTGCTGTTCTCTCACGTTTGCTTGATGTTTATTTCAGTAATGTTTGATATTCTGTTTTTTTGTGTTTAGTGACATTTGCTAGATTTACGAAGACGATCAACATGCTTTCTCCCGAAGAGCGCAAAATTGTTCTGCGAGCAATTCGCGTTGAAGCGGTCATCACGGTATCACAATGTACTGATGATGTCGTCAAAAAGATCAACGAGTCTGAGATACTCATGCGAGATCTCATAGACCAAATATGGGAAAATGCACAGCGTCGGCTTCGAAGCGGAGGCAACGCTGAGCTGCTAGATAGATAGAAGATAGCAGATTTCAACCATCAGCACATAACACGAACCATTTTGGGGAGCATGCGAGTAGCGTGCAGTGATCTTAGAGATGCTGCCCCGCCTGAAGCCAACATGCAACGTCTACAGTTATGGGACGTTGTATGGAGCGAGCAAAGGGCCAAGAGCAAGCGCATGAAGGCGTTGGATGCAGAGTCCCTCCCCAAAAGAGTGCGAATTGCCCAGGACGTTGCTGCAACGTCCAGTCAGGCAGATGCAAGTGGTACAGGTGTCATTAATCGTACCATCTACAATTCTATGTGCACACATCTTATTGGCATCCCGCACGAAGCTCTTCACGAAGGACGAACAATTGGCTCCGGTGTGTTTGGAACAGTAAAAGAGTATGCAATTAAAGGTATATCATTTTTACCGGAGCACATCACTTTTTGCGGAAAGCACTACAAAGGAGAAGGCAGCGCGAAGTTCGAGAGCTTCCAAGCAGAGCAGGGTATGCAAGTGCTACATCCATCGATTGTCCGATGCATTGCCTTTACAAAAGAGGCTCCTTGGATCACAATTTTCCCGTACTATAATGGCAGCGCTCTTGGTGATACTCTTCTGAAGGTTCCCTTCAGATTCAGTGAGTTCACCAGAGCCATTTTTCGTTTGGATCGAGGATGGAGACAACCCCCGCCTGATAATATCCCTTTAGGTCATCTAGAACTTTCAAAAATAAAAGAGGTAGTAATAAATATGCCACATATTATGCATGCCCTGGTGGAAGGGGTAGCGGTAGCACATATGGCAGGTATTGTACATACCGACCTACATCCTTTTAATGTAGTGTTGGATTATACAAAAGAGCTAAAGCCACGCATAGGTATTATCGATTGGGGGTTGCTGCTGAGAGCGCCCAAAAAACGGGTGTCTCTCAATTTTGTTTTTGAAGCAGACAAGAACCCGGAGAAGGTGGCACAGGCAGTCTCCTACGTAGACAGAGAGCGAAATAAACGGCCGTGGATAGCCCCAGAGCTTTATGACCCATTTTTGGCAGATGCATACACTCCTGCATCTGACGTTTTTGCCTTGGGATATTTATTACAAACTTTATATGACTTCTGGAAGAAAGTGCAAGAGTTGTGGATGGATAATAGTTCCCATGACAAAGTTACCATGGATACTATTATTCATAGAGTCAAAAATTGGATGTTCCTGCCTAATCGCGATGAGCGAAAATCAATTTTGCAAGTAGTTGAATTTTTTAGATCACTAAATACTGACCCTACGAGGGCACAACGTCCTCTTGTAGAGCTATCGATGGCATTCACCCCAACTTTGTAATAATACAGTACCAAGGGATTAAGTTTCAGGAATGGCATTTTGTTTCTCTCTTCAAAATTTGATGTGTCCAATGTTTCAAAATTTTGTTTCTCTCTTCATTGAGTCTTTGCAACATCTCTCTCCTCCTGTGGTGTTTAAGTTTATGTTTCCTCTTCAAAATTCGATGTGCGAGCATTGTTTGAAGTGTTTTTGGAGTCAAGTGGATACACTTCATCGAGTCTTTGCAATACATATCTCCTCTCGTGGTGTTTGACTTTAAGATTTTGAGATTATGGTCAATTTATCTTACGTTGATCTTTACAGTTCATTAAAATCCTAAAGTCATTTACGTTCATGCAGATATGGAGCAGGCGCAAGCGAACGAGCATCAGGAGTTAGCCAAGAAGGCTTACGAGCGAATGAAGGCCCTATCACATGGCCTGACAGCC
Organism: Cibotium barometz; assembly: GCF_041138505.1. NCBI lineage: Eukaryota > Viridiplantae > Streptophyta > Polypodiopsida > Cyatheales > Cibotiaceae > Cibotium > Cibotium barometz. The sequence goes on from NC_141084.1 coordinate 47,789,084, forward strand.
CGCGAAGCGACACGAACAGCATGCAGGTTATCGAAATGGACAAATCCAACTTATGCCCAGTGGAAAGACATAAACAAACGCGTGACTACAGAGATGATAAAGGAAATATGGCCATGTCCAGATGGCGAAATTAAGAAGGGAAGATGGAAGATTTCTCGGTGCACCCACAACGATATCAAAACTAATGCTGAGCGCATTTTCTTGGAGGTGTACGGACGTCCTCTCCATAACGCCGACGCTCCACTGTATTTTGCTAAAATGTTATATGCTCAATTTATCTTGCAAACTCCAGTGGACTTCGCCTCCAGAGAGGCCACTGTCAACACCCACGACATTCGTGAAGAGACAGTGACATTTACACGAGAAGAGCTTGCACTCATGGTGGAGGGCGCTGGACTGGAGTTAAACCAGGTTAAAGAAAGCTTAGGGGCCCAGTTAGCAGAGAAGGAGAAAGAAGCTGACCGATTAACTCAAGCGTCAACTCCTCCCCCGGCCAATAGAGGGATTCAAGAGCAGCTAACAAAGATCAGCCAAGATGTACAGAGCATCTCTTCACGTATTGCTCCTGTGCGCCAAGGAAACCACATCTCTCATTTTTTGATACATCCTGATCTTGTGGGAGTTTCTGCTGAGGCTACAAGTTCCTCCACCCCCCAATGTCCTGTATGTTACAAAGTATTCGATGGGTGGAGCGGCCAGTATATACTACCATGTGGACACTACTACCACTTAATATGTTTAGTGAGACAAATGCAAAATACTTCTACATGTGCATTGTGCAGTGTCCCAATAAATCAAGGTATTTATACAGTGTTCGGCATGGCTAGCGAATATAAACCACCAGGACCTTTAGATGCAACTCCGAGTGCAATTCGTAATTTATTTCAAGATGAGAGTTAAGAAAAACAAATCCTACTTTTGTATTGATAATTTCTTCAAATATGATCATTTGTACAAGTACTTTTTATTAAATTAATGAAGTGACTTCTTCCTCTATGTCAATATCTTGCTCCAAAATTCTTTCACCGTTTACTCTCTCGTCTGCTAAATTAAGCTCATCTAAGTCAATGTCTAAATTGTCTTCTATCTCAAGGGTGGTGCACAACGTACGTCCAACATCAAAGTTCTCGTCTACTACATCATCACAATTGTACATCCATCTGGGCATATCTTCTTCATACTCTTCGCTTTCAATGTCTCGCAAGATCTTTTCATTGCAGTACATGTAAACAAGTTTATCTGCTCGATCTGCAAGAAGTCGATTGCGAATAGTACTATGAATATATTTATACATGCTCCAGTTCCTTTCTGAGGCTGAGTTTGAAGAGCACTGACTTAGAACCTTCATCGCAAGGTTGCGCAATAAAGCATAATGCTCACCACCATTCATCATCCACCACTTCCATGCAGGTTGCTCTTTGGCCATTTGTTGAACAAGGGAGTTGGAAAATAAACCTTCTTTCAACCGAAATGAGGTCATCTCCTTAATGCACTGTACACGATCATCATCATTATTATAGAAAGTGTTTACCACTTTATAAAAATCTTGCACCACCTCAACGTTGGACATCAAATCCATATTCCAATATTCAGGATCTAACATGTAAGCAGCACTGTGCAGTGGCGAGTGCGCTCCAATCCATCTAGCATGAAAGTACTTCAACAGAACTTTTCTTTGTCTACTAGAGAATGGTACACGCCATTGCTTTTCCACCACTGAATGCTCTAATTTCTCAGGACACTCCAAACTCCGCTGTGGACAGTCCACCATTGCATCCATGCTTTTCCGAGATTAGGCGCTCTTTGATCAAGACTTCGTACAGCATACATAACAGGCATCATTACATGGTATGCATCCATCACACTGTTCCACCAACTTCTTCTCGTAAGCGCTCCCTTCAAGACTTTGATTTTCTCTTTCACTTTTTCAAGTTGAGTGTTCTCCCAGTCATGAAATGCCATGCATGTAAATGTTTCACAAACTGCATCTTTATTTCTAAGAAGAGACTCAAAAGTGTAAAAGTGAGTGCAAAACCTAGTCTCCGCTGGAAGCTTTAACATAACTGACATGCGAGGTCGAAACATATCTAAAACTCTCTGTCTCTTGAGCATGAATTTCACAAGCTGGCGAGCAGTGTCGACGATCGAGGCAAACCATTTGGTATCATCAGATTTATACCAATCTTTTAATACAAGATTCAAACTATGAGTATTACATCCTACCGGAAAAATATGTGGATATTGTCGCTGTAGGATTCTGGATGCATTTTTACAATTTTTTGCATTGTCCATGACGACTTGGACTACATTCTTGGCACCCACTTCCTCTATCACAGAGCTAATGACTTGAGCAATGTAAGCCCCAGTTTTGATTGAACCAGCTGAATCCACGGCACGGATGAAAGTCTCACCTCTAGGTGAAATAACCATTACATTAATTAATGGTTTTCTTTGCACATTAGACCATCCATCACTTACTATACTACATCCAGAAAGCTCTATATTGCTAAGAATTATTCTTTGTATACGTTCTTTTACTGACGCATAACATTTCTCTAATAGATCATTTCGCATAGCATGGTACGTAGGCGGTGAAAACCCTGGTCCAAACTCACCAATTTTCTTCCATGCTCTCTTCCAATGGTCACTGTCCACCATCATCATAGCACTCCCAGAAAAGTAAATCGCTTCAGCGAGGACGAGTTGTGCATCATCGAGTCGACCTTGACGTAGGCTTTCTTGCAATGAAGTTTGACGCATGGGTATATTTCCTACGTCAAAGTTTCGCTTGCAAGAAGATGCACTGGGTAGATTACTTTCTGGTTGCACATTGCTGTTCGGGGTACAAGTAGGCGATGTAGCGGGAGTTTGATGATTAGAACAACAGTGTTCTTGCTGCCTTGATACATTAACGGTAGGAGTGTCATGTTTTCTTGAATCTTTCTTTTGCATTTCTTCTCTTATGCGTTTGGCCACTATAGGTGCAGAGGGGTGGGTACATGACTTTTTCTTCGGTCCGCCTAAAAAGTGTTCTCTTAGTCAAGGAGCCCCACCTGATTTTACTGCATGGCATAGCTTGCACTCCCAATCTATGAATCGATCACCAACGTTAATTGCATATTGCCACTCTATCCCAGGTGCCTTTTTTTTCCTGCTATTTGAAATTTGGACTCTATTGGAGGTACCACTGGATCCAACATTGTCCTCCATCTCAACAGATAACCTATTCAACCAAGCGTATAACAATGAATACACAAATGAAAAAATAACAAATCACTCACGTATAACAAAACATACATTAGCAAACAAATTACTTCGAAACTATCTTGACAAATACAAAAGATCATCACATAACACAAAACTACTTCAAACTATCTTGCAAGGTCTTACTACAAAACTACTTCGAAACTATCATGCACATTGCACTCCCAATGAAGGATGCCCTTTGTACCCAATTAAGGATACTTTACACAATCAAAGATCTATACTTGCCCAATACTCTAGTATAGGACAATAGACCTTCTTTAACATTCACAAAAAAAATCAAAGATCTATGCTTGCCCAATACTCTAGTATAGGACAATAGACCCTTGTCTACTCTAAACTATATCAAGTATCAAGAACCAATACAAGCCCCTAAGCAGGACTCTTGGCTCCATCAAACCATTCATAAAGCAGAATGAGGTAGATTACGTACGTGGCTCAAATGCAAAGCTGAATGACTCCAAATTTGTCCCTAAATCTCCGCAAGTATTAGCTACGAACCACACCCTGCCCCCAGTTCAAAGAACTAAGGACGAGTGGCTCAATAGCCTTAGGAGTGCCTACAAGGAAAGACGACAGCCCCTAAAATAAGGACGTTCTTCCCAAGAGGACACTTCTAGCAACTCGAGAGCTCTACAAGTACTTTGAGGAGAGATATCACGCCCCCAAAACAAGGACTATCTTCCCAAAAGTTGTACGATGGGTGTCGGGCAGTGTTTATATACAGAATAGTACCCCGCCGGCTTTTCTTCTTTTTCCCGGCGGGCCCGCCGGTCTTTTATTTTTCCCGACGGGCCCGCCGGGTTTTTCTCTTTCCCGGCGGGCCCGCCGGGAAAGAGACATATCCCGGCGGGCCCGCCGGGAAAGGTGAAAGCCCGGAGGTGTTACTGGAGTAGTGGGTTCCGGCAGGTCATTTCTCAGGTCATGTGAATATACATTGTGATCACAAGTTTTAATATGTTAACACTAGGTTTTGTTAACGTGATCACGAAATTGTGAAGACGTTAATGAAATCCCTGCTTAATCTCCTTCATGGCTTGGCAACAAGAACTAGTTTTATCGATGATGATTTCTCACCGTCAAGACGCAAGAGAGTCTGTGAAGAAAGACTTTATAGAACAGTATGAGCGCTCACTTTTTCCTCACCTAGGAACTTCTGTAGCGCAGACCAAATGGCGGACCTATCAAAACATAACTAGGGTAACACCCTAGGGTTAGCAGCACTTTCGTAACAATGTCTGCTTGGCCATGGTTATTGAAGCTTTGGGTTTGGGTCCCCGATACTACTGCGTCATGAGATCAAGACATCTTGGGTTTTCTGAGCGGGTCTTCTTACTGGCGTGTTTTCTTCCTCATGAGAAGATATGCCTTTATCCCGTTTTTGGCTTGCCTCTCAGAGGTCCTTTTGTTAGATCACCTCATACCACTGAGATAGGTGCGGCAATAACCAGCAGAATCATTCCCATAGATGAGTTACCCTATACTTGTGCAGCTTGTGAGTGCTGCTTTTGTGACCATCTGATGGACGGGCTTATGGAAGTGTAAAGAGTTCTTCTATCTTTACTGTATAAGTTCCGAGAATGAATAAAGTTTAAATCTTGTTCTTATCGTGCTTTCTTTAAGACTTTTCTTGGTGGTTAATCTTGATTAAAATTTTTCTCTAAGTCTCATATTCATGCATCTTGCGAAATTATCCCAGTTTGCGAGATGAGGACATCTCGCATTTTTTAAGTGGGGTAGAATGTAAGATTCCTCCCCCAACCCTTTTTTGATGCCTAGTATCTTCCCCTGTAATCAATCTCTCTTTAGAAATATAAAGACCTTGTTTCTAACTGTTTTAGCCTAGAGAGAGAGAATTATTCTAGAGAGAAAATATTCAGATTATGAATATTTTTGGATAGAAAAATAACTCATCTTATTAAAATAAGTTCCCCTGAAACAGAAATTCAAAAAGGATTTTCCAATGTGCAATTGGAATTAATTGGAAATAGGTATAAAGAACCTTAGTCTAAGGGTCTAGATTTTCAGAAATTTTTGGATTATGGTCCAATTAAGGTTCCTATGGGCCAATAGCATCAATCCATGTGTAGGGAGGAGATAAATCCAAATTGTAAAAGAAGATACCCAAAAATGAGTAAATGCTCACATAAGATGAAGAGTTGAAAATGTACAAGGTTTATTAGTAAAAAACTATGAACAATAAAATTTTGACACATATGTAAGGAAGGAGAGTTCTTTAAAGAAGGTGCATATTTCACATAAGATGAAGAGTTGAAAATGTACAAGGTTTATTAGAAAAAAACTATGAGCAATAAAATTTTGACACATATGTAAGGAAGGAGAGTTCTTTAAAGAAGGTACATATTTCACTTAAGATGAAGAGTTGAAAATGTACATGGTTTATTAGTAAAAAAAACTATGAGCAATAAAATTTTGACACCTATGTAAAGAAGGGGAGTTCTTTAAAGGAGGTGCATATTTCACATGCTTGAATGAGTTTTAAACTCAAAAATAATGTGATATTTTTATCTCTCATCTCTCTTGAACCAAACCAAATCAAAATGAAACCAAATCGAATCAAAAAGTAACCAAACTAGGTCCAAATCTAGTCCAAATTCAACCAAACTGACTTGGAAAATTCTAGAATCAGTTTGTTTGGTTAGGAGCTCAATTTTTCCTATAAATAGAAGCCTTTCCTTGTTGAAAAAAATATAGTGTCTTATGCATTGTTACTCTACTCCACCTAAGCCAAGAACTATGAATTCTTTAATAATTCACTAGTTTTTGACACTTCTCTCTTTCTTAAATCCCCATTGGTGGCTCCATCAACATACTAAACCAATTGATTGGTTGGGGGCCTCTACCGTGATCAAAGAATCAAGCAAATTATAAGATAAGTATAGTGAATTTTGATCTTTTCTATAATTTCTCAATGATTCTCTCTTCTCAACCCCTCTCAAGCTTGAGAAGCTTAATTGATATGGTTTTTGAAATGCTATTGAAGTTAATTAATTAATGATAGTAAAGAATTACATCAGATTCTATTTATATTTAATTCTAATGGTTTTTCTCTCTCTCACTTAAGAAATGGTCATACTCATGACCCTTTTCAATCCAAATGAAGCTTTTCATAAGGCTTTTCCTTAATCCAAGATTAAGCTATGCTTGAGACCAAATTAATGGCTTTTTTCTATACTTTTAGTTTATGTTTATCGATGATTCAATCCATTATGAATTGATGATCCAATTAGAGACCATTCTAATTATTTTCTTAATGATAAACCTTATCCCTTAGAAAAAATTGAGACTTATCAGTCATAGTAGCGGAGCTATGGCAAAATTTTTATAGAAATTACGCATAAAATAATTCCATTCAAAGCATAAAAAGAGGACTTCCTACCATATTCTAGGAACTATCATCCTAGATTAATTAAAAGAATATTATTATGCATGGAGATATGGATGTTTGCATGTAGATGTAGAGGTATGGATGTGAGTGTGAATGTGGAGGTGGATGTATGCATGGAGATGTGGATGTATAGATGTAGATGTGGATGTGGAGGTGGATGGATGCATGTAGATGTAGATGTATAGATGTAGATGTGAATGGAGATGTGGATGTATACATGTAGATGTAGATGTATAGATGTAGATGTGGATGTGGAGGTGGATGGATGCATGTAGATGTAGATGTATAGAGGTAGATGGGAATGGAGATATGGATGTATGCATGTAGATGTAGATGTATAGATGTATATGTGAATGGAGATGTGGATGTATACATGTAGATGTAGATGTATAGATGTAGATGTGGATGTGGAGGTGGATGGATACATGTAGATGTAGATGTATAGATGTAGATGTAGATGTAGATGTAGATGTATAGATGTAGATGGGAATGGAGATATGGATGTATGCATGTAGATGTAGATGTATAGATGTAGATGTGAATGGAGATGTGGATGTATACATGTAGATGTAGATGTATAGATGTAGACGTGGATGTGGAGGTGGATGGATGCATGTAGATGTAGATGTATAGATGTAGATGGGAATGGAGATATGGATGTATGCATGTAGATGTAGATGTATAGATGTAGATGTGGATGTGGAGGTGGATGGATGTATGTAGATGTAGATGTGAATGGAGATGTGGATGTATGCATGTAGATGTAGGTGTATAGATGTAGATGTGGATGTAGAGGTGGATGTATGCATGTAGATGTAGATGTATAGATGTGGATGTGAATGTGGAGGTGGATGTATGCATATAGATGTAGATGTATGGAGGTGAATGTGAATGTGGATGTGGATGTATGCATAGAGATGTAGATGTATGCATGTAGATGTGAATGTACGCATATAGATGTGGATGTATGGATGTGAATATACGATATGTGATGTGAGGGAATCTGAAGTGATGAGATGGAAATGATGTGATGGGATGAGTATACATATAAATGGAATATGGAATAAGTAATGTAGATTGATGAGGGATAATGTGGAAAAATGAAAGTTAAAATAGAAATTGTATTGTAAACTGTTTGTAAATGCTGTTTGTAAATGCTATTTGTAAATGATTGTTTTATGTCAAGAATGCTGGGGGGAGCATTTTGACCGTCTTGTGATTAAGGTCGTGATGGTAAAGTTGCAACTGCTGACGGGGAGTCAATGAAGGACGTCTCGCGTAGCAAGGTCGGCCGAGGTCTTGACCAGCTCCGGTACGGTGGATGAGGGGCCAAGGAAGCGGCCTATGAGTGAAGCACTAGGTCACCTACGAAGGATCCTAGAGGGTGCTGACCATACGGTGCTCGGGCTCTGGGTCGCCTAGGATACCCACGCGTGCGTCGAGGAAGATATTGGAACAGAGTTGGAGTTGTTTTCTGAAATCGGGCATGGATCTGGTTGATTGACCTTGCTGGTCTTCAATGGATGAGTCCATGGCTCTTTATATGGATCTGTTGGTTGATCTTGCTGATCTTCAACGAGAGTCCATCTTGATAAGTAATTATATTGCCGAGTATTAAGGGCTAGGAACTATCGAAACGGCCCCTGAGCGTTCTAGTTGCCAATGATGCCATAGATACTCTGATGAAGGAATGATGGGAAATTAAGAATCAATTGGATAAATTGGAAGATTGTGATCAGTGATACTATGGTTTTATTAAAGGATTGTTTTAAACTGGTTGAATCTGTGAAAAAGGCAATTTCATATTGGGTGTGTGAGTGGTGTGACTAGTTTTATTTTGCATGAACATCCAGCTAGGGGGCCTTGGAACTCTTTTCCTTGGTACCCGGGACAAAACCTAACCAAATTCTTAATTGGATCCCATCACTACAGTGGTTGGGTGGTTGGATAACCCATGGGATTGGATGGGGTTAGGCTGGACTGATGGATCCGTAAATCGAGACTCAAACTTTTGTTTTTACGATAGATAAAATAAATCCCGGACAGTAACTGTTCTATGGATAGGAATCAACGGCTGTGCCTCTTGAATGGGAAAAAAAGCGTTGATCCCAATGATCCAAGTGCAAGTTTCTTCCTTAATCTGACCATGTATCTTATAGATGCAATTGGATCAGCTCGATCAGAAATGTTCTTGACTACGTTAGAGTAAAAAGTTATCCAGGTGGAATCGCCCGTGCTTTCCGGTAAAGGAAGTTTTTCCGGGTTCGGCTTTGGAACAACCGACGGATTAGTCTCTTATCCGGATATCCGTGGGTGAGGCCCCGAATGTGGGACCCCTGTCCCGTGCGAGAAGTGCTACTTCCGCTGCCAGTATCCTGAATCCATTGCTCCGTGGGAACAGGGATCTTATAGATTATTTCCCGAGGAGTAAATCTCTCATCATTTTGAGAGAGAATGAGAGAGAGAGAGAGAGAGAGAGAGAGCCACCCTCCCCCTTACATCCCCGCCGCACTGAAGCATATAGGTGATACTTGAACTTTGATCTTGCTAGGAGATTCATCAATATACAAGAAATCTAGATGGAGAGACAGTTGTAGTCCACATGGCCACCTTGCCTTCGAAGAAAATAAAACCTTATGAGTCTCAAACCTGATAAGCTTGAGTGATGGTGGGAGAGAGAGAGAGGCACATGCCTACCACATATACCTAACCTTGGTGAAATTCAAGTCTTCTTAAGTATAGAAATAACCCAAATAAACTCTTTCCTCCTATGGTTCACAAGGCCAAAGTAATTAATTAATGAGAAAAAAACCATTATGGGTTCTTATTGTTAGTTTAATTTGAGTATTTGAAGAGCTAAAATATAGGTCCCCATGTGTGTGTGTGTGTGTGTGTGTGTGTGTGTGTGTGTGTAATATACACATATATATATATATATATACTATACTATACTATACTATACTATACTATACTATACTATACTATACTATACTATATAATATACATACTATAATATTATAATATATAACATAAAAAATATACCAGTGTTGTCGGAGCGTTTGCTGGCTCTTTGCTTCAAATCAAGGATTCCTTCTATCATCTCGCTCCGAAAAACTCCTCACATTGGTGCTTCTTCGTTTGAATTAGGTAGGTGTGATGACCTCTTGATGTCTACAATCACCTTTGCCTCCCTTCATTTAATGCACCATGTCACTTAGTGCTAAGGCTTCGCCTCCCTTAAATACTAGATCATACCTCCCCTTTGGTGGCTCTACCACCTTCTCCAAAGGCCGGCTTTTGTACAGGGTTGTCCTTGCATCCTGCAGGCGATTGCTACTATCTTTCCAGTAGAAGTGGACACGGATCCACCACCAGTGCAAGGGTAAGCTCATCAACTCCACAATAAGATCAACAAGCCAGGGCACTTTTCTCCCACTGGGTTTTTTCCCTTGGCTATATTCGGTGATTGGCACCAATAACAAATTTTATTCTTTTCTTGCTTGTTTAATAAGACATTTTGCAGAGATCTTAGCTAAACAAGAGCATATAAACACGCCCCAATAGTCCACCTACCGTGCACACAAATTAGGAAGGGGGGAGACATGCAATGCCTACAAAGAGCAAAAGAAGCAATCTGCACATCAGCAATGCATCAAGACAAACGCGCCACATCAACGAGCACTACAACAGGTGTATTCAAATCATAATCTTTTGTTCTTTATGTGCTTTTTACTTTTGCATATATTGTTTGCATGTTCACACACAGTTGGCTGGTTTAAGTTTTACATTAGTTGTTACTATGTGGTGAGTGATTTCTAGATTCTTAGAGGACTTAGTAGAAGGTATTTCTATTTGAAGACGGTGTAAGATATATGACAACAGAGTATGCCAAGTTCTTATGCTCTCGAAGTATATTAGTTATCCCTAGTGGTAGCTACCTCTTAGGTATGGGCTAGGTATGGGCTAGGTGCTACGATTAATAAAAAATTTACGAAACTCATGTCCTAAAAAATATATACAAGTGATTCGAGACATGTATGGATGTAGATACGGATGTGGATGTATGTATGTGAATGTGGATGTATGAATGAGGATATGAAAATGGATGTATGCATGTGAATGTGGATGTATGAATATGAATGTGGATGTGTGGGATGTGGAAATGGAGGTATGGATGTATGAATGTGGATGTGGATGTATGCATATAGATGCGTATGTATGAATGTGAAATTGGATGTATGATATGGACGTACGAACATGGATATGTATGTAGAATAATGAATATGAAGATGTATGTGAGATAATGTGTAGTCTATATGAGTGAATGGATGAGAACGAGTACACACTGAAAATGTGGAATAAGTAATGTGGTCCGAGAGTGGATAATATGGAAAGATAATGAGAAAGAGCACATGCCAAAATAAGAGAATAAAGTATGACTCTATTGTTACTACATGTCGGTGATGTTGGTAAACTTCACAGCTTAGGTTTCATTCCATGTGTGAGGCTTGGGTAGGCCCAAACCTTATATATGCATGCCACTTTATGTCCACGTGAGCATCGAGAGGATCCACATAAGCAGCTTGCCACCTCAGCTTGCCACCTCCACCCTCCATGTCAACATGGTCAACCTAGTTGACTCCCCACCTCATCATCCTAGTCATCATTAATGCCACATCATCTTGCCACCTTTGCATGCCACCTCGCACATGGTGACATGGCATGCCACATCATGGAATTGCCACATCAACCATAATAGTGCCACATGTCAAGAGAATGCCACGTGTCATGCACGCTTGTGACACGTGGCATCTCCTTCCCACCTCCCCTCTTTTTTCAAAAACATATTTTTGGAAAAGTTAATTTAGTAATTTAGAGAAATAGAATATAGAAATTTAAATAATAAAATATATGTAACTTATTAAATAAAAGAATTTAAAATCACTAATTTTAAAGGATTATATTTTGGGATTAGATCAATAAAAATATTATTAAAGATCATATTATTAATTTTTTAAAAAAAATTAATTTTATATTTCTTGAAAATTTTTTATGTAGAATAAACCTTTGAATAAAATTTTAAAAAAATACTTTATTTAAAAAAAGCAGTTATATAATTATAAAATAAAAGATATCTTTAAAGATATATTTATATATCTAGTAATGATAAATATTTAGACTTGTTAATAAATATTATAAATAATATTAATTTTTAAGTGGATAATAGTTTATCTTTAATTATCTTTATGTTTATCTTAGTTATCCAATCAATCTTAGATAGGAAATCCAATGAGATTTGAAGTGGATAACCTATTTTTCCTATATAATCACACATCTCTAGTACTATCCCACACTTATCTCTAGTACTATCCCATCATTGAGCCTTTATAATATTTTCTCTCTTAGCTTCCTTGAGAATGGGTTCTCAAAGTCGTAGGAGTCGGAAACGTGATAGGACTAGACTCCCCCCCATCCACCAAGTTCAAGAGGAGGAGAGGAGAAGGGTAGCTCGTGAGAGAAAGAGAGAGTGGAGAGCACGTCAACGAGCAACACCTTCCGTGGGCAATGATCCAAGCCTTGCTCCTCCTCTTCCACTTCCTCTCCCTTCGCCCTCTTCCCCCCCACTACCCCTTAGTTTAGATAATCCACATGAACCCGCCCTTCTTGAGTCCTCTCTTCTACAAGAACCCACCCCCCCTCCTTTGGGCGCCCTTCGTGTGGATAGGAAAGAACTATCAAAGTCAGGGGCACATCGTCGTGCCCATGCAATCTTTCATCCCTATTTCAAAGACCTCACGTCTTCATCACAGGCATGTGTGCTTGATGCTTTGATTGATCTGCCCAACATGGCCAACTGCAGGGCGCTTTCCGACATTGGAGGTCGAAGAGAGAGGAGAGCTGGCATGGCGGTGCTACAAAGTGTTCGTCATTCCTATATAGTTAACAAGAAGAGGAACTCTGCGGCGGACGCTTTGGCTGCTCGACGGGCTATTGTGGCAGCCATAAGTAGCTCCCAAATGAAGGGTAAGGTTAGTGCCACATCTCGCATCCTTTTCATAGCACCGCACGCACTTAGAGTTGGGTCTATTAGGCGACAAAGTTTAGATGCCAATGAGGTTGGTGCTATGTGGGCGAGTAGTGGTCGTGTAGCTAGGCATGATCGCCTACTAGATGAAACCACTAGAACCTTGATAGAAAGTTTTTGGGAGGAGAATTGTCGTGCATCGCCAGTTTTCAAGAAAGCTTTGCGTAAGAGAGTGATAAGAGGAGTGTTCATTGAGCACGGTGCTTGCTTTCTTGAAATGTCCCAAACTGAGTTGTATTCTCAGTTTGTGGCTTCGTATCCAGAGCTTAAAATTGGGCAAAGGTCATTTGAGGGGTGTAAGCCTTGGTTTGTGAGGTACTCACGTCAGCGTGACACATGTTGTTGTCGCTACAATGTTGAGTTCAAACTTTTTTATGATGTGTTCCATTCTCTTAGTGGGCATAGAGAGTTGCCTCGTAGTCCACGTGATTTCATCCACTCTCTTTTGTGTGCACGCACGGAGGATGCCCAGTTCCATAGGATGCCTTGTGTGGAGAGCAATTGCACATCATATGGTTCACTTGCACATCTACAGATGGTAGATCTTGATGCAAGTGACCAAGAGATAGTGGCATGGCAACGTTATGAGTATGTGACACACCAGCTCCAGAGTGGTGGACAGTCCAGGAAGTTGCAGCTCGTGGACAAACATACACCACGTTGTCACTTCACAACCACATTTAGGGAGCAGATCTACCCCTACATACGGCACAGTCATTGTGCCAAGTGGCAGGATCGTCAGTTCCGAGCATGCCTAGCAGAGTTTCCTATTGGTGTGGTCGTCTCTGTGATTGATTTTGCAGAGAACTACACTTTCACACCTTTTCAGGAGATACAATCTGAGTATTACTTCTCAGAGCAGGTAATGGTTATATTTTGTAATATTTGTTTTATGTTTGAGCTACATTACTTAATTGATTTTTTGTGTCCTAAACGTATGTATTGCTTACCTCACCAGGTTGCTATTTTGGTCCACATTAGCTATCGACATGCAGAGGCTCATGTAGATGGGATAGCGAGTACCCCCGAGACCCGTGTCATTATTCGAGAGTATCATTTCTATATCAGTGATGATCGTTCACATGATGCACATTTTGTGCAACACTGTTTTCGTCTCCATGACGATTTTTTAGGAGATTGTGGGATCAGACATGTCCAGCGATGGGTTTGGTCGGATGGTTGTGGCGCACAGTTCAAGTCATCACGTCAATTCTATTGGCTCTACAGGTAGTACTTATGGCTTTCTTACATTTACAATTAAACTAAATTCACTAGAACATCTTAAAGAAAACAATAACTAAGACTATCTTTTATGGATTTATAGGTGGCATGTGCAGTCTAGTATCCCAGTGATTTGGTCATTCTTTGAGACTGGTCACGGGAAGGGTGAGCATGATGGTGCGGGCGCGTGTGTGAAACGTGCCTTGAGGCGTCATCAGCTGCGACAGGATGCTCAGCGGTTCAGAGATGCGGGCCATGTAGTCGAGTGGTGCTCCCAACATTTGTGTGGGAGTGCAGCATCATCGTACCCCAAACGTGATGCTCGGATTGTCAGGAGATTTTTTTGGCATGTGGATGTTGGCATGATTGACCGTAGAGCCTCCCATGATTGTGACCCAGACCCTGGCACCTTGGGCTTACATTCCATCAGGAGCACGTGCATGGCGGCCCCCACGATTTACACACGACGGTTTGCATGCTTCTGTGGAGCATGTATGGATGGCGATTGGTCACATTGTGCCTCGAGAGGATGGGCAGATGCATGGATACAGACATTCCTCTCCCCTGAGCATCCTTCACATCCCAGTGGTGTTTGATGAGCACACAGGTCCTGCGTTCATGGTCAGTTATGATGACCTGACAGATTTGCTACAGGAGGGTGATGTATTTGCTGTTATTGCCAGTGAGGGAAATAGCGAGGGAGTAGACTACTATCTGATGAGTTGCACTAGGCCAAAGTGCATGCTTGACCAGGATACAGTGGATGATCATGGGTTTTCTTATGACGCCCATAGCATGATTGTGGCAGGCCTGTTCTACCAGCAGATTCGACTTCATCAGGGGAGTCTTGAGTTCCAGCAGTGGAAGTGGGAGTTAGAGGCATTTCAGTTCTCTCATCTAGTGGTTGCTACCAGGCTCACTCTTGTTCGAGTACAGAGCCGAAAACACAGTTCTCACCCTTGTTTTCGGCTTTGAGTGGATGACCATGAGAGCATTCTAGAGCAGTTGAGAGCTAGAGAGGGTGCTGCTGACTAGATCTCTATCTTGATAATGACTAAACTCAGACTAGCTGGGTTAGCTCACTTACATTGTACTTAGATTTTTGGGCAGTGACTAACCTCAGACTAGCTGGGGTAGCTCATTTTCATTCTGATGTACTTATTTGATGTTTATATCATTATGAGTTTTCTCATTATTGAGTATCATTACATTTTAGTTGATGTTCTTGATTTTATTATATTTTTTAACACTTTGGCTATCATATTGTTTGTTGAAAATCTCCATACCATCGTACCCAAACATGCTCTGATGGGGACCAAACTTTGCAAGCATGGGGAGGGGACCCACCCCCACATGCTTGCAAAGTTTGGTCACAATCAGAGCATGTTTGGATTGGTAATTAGTGCCCAGTGCGGGTTTTTGAAGTCTCTTGGTGCTTAAGAGGCCATGGAAAATCCGGGCCTTCCCCATACCATCGTACCCAAACAAGCTCCGATGGGGACCAAACTTTGCAAGCATGTGGGGGTGGGTCCCCCCCACATGCTTGCAAAGTTTGGTCACAATCAGAGCATGTTTGGATTGGTAATTAGCGCCCAGTGCGGAGTTTTCAAGTCTCTTGGTGCTTAAGAGGCCATGGAAAATCCGGGCCTTCCCCATACCATCGTACCCAAACATGCTCCGATGGGGACCAAACTTTGCAAGCATGTGGGGGTGGGTCCCCCCCACATGCTTGCAAAGTTTGGTCACAATCAAAGCATGTTTGGATTGGCAATTAGGGCCCAGTCCGAATTTTTCAAGTCTTTTGGTGCTTAAGAGGCCATGGAAAATCCGGGCCTTCCCCATACCATCGTACCCAAACATGCTCCGATAGGGACCAAACTTTGCAAGCATGTGGGGGTGGGTCCCCCCCACATGCTTGCAAAGTTTGGTCACAATCAGAGCATGTTTGGATTGGCAATTAGCGCCCAGTCCGGATTTTTCAAGTCTCTTGGTGCTTAAGAGGCCATGGAAAATCCGGGCCTTCCCCATACCATCGTACTCAAACATGCTCCGATAGGGACCAAACTTTGCAAGGATGTGGGGGTGACCCCACCCCCACATGCTTGCAAAGTTTGGTCCCTATCGGAGCATGTTTGGGTACGATGGTATGGGGAAGGCCCGGATTTTCCATGGCCTCTTAAGCACCAAGAGACTTGAAAAACCTGCACTGGGCGCCAATTACCAATCCAAACATGCTCTGATTGTGACCAAACTTTGCAAGCATGTGGGGGGGACCCACCCCCACATGCTTGCAAAGTTTGGTCCCCATCGGAGCATGTTTGGGTACGATGGTATGGGGAAGGCCCGGATTTGCCATGGCCTCTTAAGCACCAAGAGACTTGAAAAACCCGCACTGGGCGCTAATTACCAATCCAAACATGCTCTAATTGTGACCAAACTTTGCAAGCATGTGGAGGGACCCACCCCCACATGCTTGCAAAGTTTGGTCCCCATCGGAGCATGTTTGGGTACGATGGTATGGGGAAGGCCCAGATTTTCCATGGCCTCTTAAGCACCAAGAGACTTGAAAAACCCGCACTGGGCACTAATTACCAATCCAAACATGCTCTGATTGTGACCAAACTTTGCAAGCATGTGGGGGGGACCCACCCCCACATGCTTGCAAAGTTTGGTCCCTATCGGAGCATGTTTGGGTACGATTGTATGGGGAAGGCCCGGATTTTCCATGGCCTCTTAAGCACCAAGAGACTTGAAAAACCCGCACTGGGCGCTAATTACCAATCCAAACATGCTTTGATTGTGACCAAACTTTGCAAGCATGTGGGGGGGACCCACCCCACATGCTTGCAAAGTTTGGTCCCCATCGGAGCATGTTTGGGTACGATGGTATGGGGAAGGCCCGGATTTTCCATGGCCTCTTAAGCACCAAGAGACTTAAACCCGCACTGGGCGCCAATTACCAATCCAAACATGCTCTGATTGTGACCAAACTTTGCAAGCATGTGGGGGGGACCCACCCCCACATGCTTGCAAAGTTTGGTCCCCATCAGAGCATGTTTGGGTACGATGGTATGGGGAAGGCCCGGATTTTCCATGGCCTCTTAAGCACCAAGAGACTTGAAAAACCTGCACTGGGCGCCAATTACCAATCCAAACATGCTCTAATTGTGACCAAACTTTGCAAGCATGTGGGGGGGACCCACCCCCACATGCTTGCAAAGTTTGGTCCCCATCGAAGCATGTTTGGGTACGATGGTTGGGGAAGGCCCGGATTTTCCATGGCCTCTTAAGCACTAAGAGACTTGAAAAACCCGCACTGGGCGCTAATTACCAATCCAAACATGCTCTAATTGTGACCAAACTTTGCAAGCATGTGGGGGGGACCCACCCCCACATGCTTGCAAAGTTTGGTCCCCATCGGAGCATGTTTGGGTACGATGGTATGGGGAAGGCCCAGATTTTCCATGGCCTCTTAAGCACCAAGACACTTGAAAAACCCGCACTGGGCACTAATTACCAATCCAAACATGCTCTGATTGTGACCAAACTTTGCAAGCATGTGGGGGGGACCCACCCCCACATGCTTGCAAAGTTTGGTCCCCATCGGAGCATGTTTGGGAACGATGGTATGGGGAAGGCCCGGATTTTCCATGGCCTCTTAAGCACCAAGAGACTTGAAAAACCCGCACTGGGCGCCAATTACCAATCCAAACATGCTCTGATTGTGACCAAACTTTGCAAGCATGTGGGGGGGACCCACATGCTTGTTTGCAAGCATGTGGGGAGGACCCACCCCCACATGCTTGCAAAGTTTGGTCCCCATCGGAGCATGTTTGGGTACGATTGTATGGGGAAGGCCCGGATTTTCCATGGCCTCCTAAGCACCAAGAGACTTGAAAAACCTGCACTGGGCGCCAATTACCAATCCAAACATGCTCTGATTGTGACCAAACTTTGCAAGCATGTGGGGGGGGACCCACCCCCACATGCTTGCAAAGTTTGGTCCCCATCGGAGCATGTTTGGGTACGATGGTATGGGGAAGGCCCGGATTTTCCATGGCCTCTTAAGCACCAAGAGACTTCAAAAACCCGCACTGGGCGCTAATTACCAATCCAAACATGCTCTGATTGTGACCAAACTTTGCAAGCATGTGGGGGTGGGTGCCCCCCTATGCTTGCAAAGTTTGGTCCCCATCAGAGCATGTTTGGGTACGATGGCATGGAGATTTTCAACAAACAATATGATAGCCAAAGTGTTAAAAAATATAATAAAATCAAGAACATCAACTAAAATGTAATGATACTCAATAATGAAAAAACTCATAATGATATAAACATCAAATAAGTACATCGGAATGAAAATGAGCTACCCCAGCTAGTCTGAGGTTAGTCACTGCCCAAAAATCTAAGTACAATGTAAGTGAGCTAACCCAGCTAGTCTGAGTTTAGTCACTATCAACAGCAACCCAATCAAAATCGTCATCTCTAACTGTCGGTCGACGTGCGCGTCGAGGCTGCTGTGCACGTCGAGGAGGCTGTGTCTGCTGCGGGGGTCGTCGCGAATGTCTGCGGGCGGGGAGGTCTGCCTCAAAGGCAGGATCATGAGCTGGTGCCGGTGTACTCGGGAGCTCACGAGTCCCAAAAGCTGCTATGGCCCTCTCTCTCTCTCTACGTTGTGCTAATGCAAGACGCCTCTGTCTGTAAACCCAAAATCTATAATCTGCAATGGTACGTGTCTGCCACTCTGCTCGTGTAAGCTCCTCTGCTGTAAGGACACGCTCCTCATGAGAAGCAGCACTGCTGCTAGCACCATCACCCGATGTTAGGGCCAGCACCACCCACGCGCTCATATGCTGTGACCTGGCTCTCATGTAGGACTCTCTGGTAAGCGTCGAACTCATGTGAGCTCCACTCTATCTCAGGAGGCACCTCGGGCCCCTGGGCTCTATCGGTCGACGAAGGCGTCGAGTCCCAAGTCCATAGCTGATGTAAAGTCGACAGGCCTGCCAGTCCTGGCATCTACTCGAACGAGGCCTGGGTGAAGATCATCGATGCCCAATACCCTGTACGTCGCTAGGTCGACGCGTGCACGGCAGGAGGGGCATGCTGAGAACCGGACTAGCTCCTGGGTGATGCAAGACAAGTGGAAAATATGTCCACATCCCAGGGCATATCCACCTGTACTATCAATGTCCTCGATACATAAAGAGCAGCACGCATCACGTAGGAAGGGTGGTGCATCCTGTGGGAGAGGTCGTCGAAAAACCTCTGGTGTGACAGGCCGTGGATATAAAGGTAGGTAAGGCACTGTCACGTCCGAGGATCTACGATACTCTCGAACATGCAGCATTAGCTGCTCTGCCCTGTGCTGGGCAATCTGCTCCATAATCTTATGATGCTGTGCCTCAGCTCTGGAGCTCTCTACCTCGGTCCGAGCCTACGCAAAAAAGTAAAGCATTAAAATAATTGATTAGTCTCTCATTAGGTATTACTTAAAGAAATTTATAACTTCGGACCTTAATTATAACTCTTTTACGTGCAAGAGAAACCTACCTGCTGGATGTCGGACTCTCTCAGATGTTGTGCCTCTGCAGTAGCTGCCTCTGCCATCTGTAATGCAGCTCTGAGGCGGTCAATCTCCGCTCTCGCCTCTACCAACTCCTGAGTGAGCCTCTCAGTGGTAGGTGTGGGAACCTACGTGACACAATCAACCATGCTGCTCATGTAAAAATATAGAAAAGTATATATAAACATGAAGATAAATGACCAAAAAAACTTAAGACGTAATATATATGTAAATACCTCCACATCTGTCGTCGGTATAGATCGTGAGAATAGGCGCACCACGTGCTGGATGCTCTCCGTGGTACTCCGTACGTCAATGCCGACCTGGGTGCCAAGAGCCTCTAATGTCGACAATGGCACAAATGAAGGATCTGTGGTAGGTGCTACACGAAGGGCTGGTGGAGGCCGCCTACCCTGGTGTCCTGGAGACGGCCTCGGCCAGCACCACCACCCGGACGATGGCTGGTGTAATCCACCTCCTCCCCTAAGACAAACTCCGCACATAACTGCTTTGCGAAGTATATGGGAATCTGGCGGTTGTTCGGCATCCTCCCATATGCGGCAACATATCGACTATAGATATGTGCCGCCATACGAGGATGCGAACACCGCGAAATAGTGAGGGGCTTGCCCGCCCCCCCAGGCCTCATCCCACGACTATCGAGGAAAAGATCTAGGTAGGCTCCATCCCTAATAAGAGCAAGATCACAGACCTGACGATATGTCAGGCCATGTGACACAGGAGCAGCGCGATGGTGGGCTATCCACTCATCTACATAAACAATATCGTGAAGGCTACGAAGGGACGCAAGCATCGCCTCCAAGTCTGCCACACGATATATAATGTAGACGGAGTGTCTCTAGCACTCCTACGGATAGCCGCTAACTCGCGGTTTATCTCTGCGATGAGGTCCGCAATAGATGAGCGGCCCTCCTCGTGTGACTCCATGCTAAAACCTAAGCCAAATGTGAAGGGTCCAATGTGAAGGGTCTAATGTGAAGGGTCTAATGCTTAGTGCTAAGTAGCACTAATGAAGCTAAAAAACAAAGCTAATGGGCTCACTAATGCTAATCCAAATCAATAGAGCAAGGAAAGTGAAAACGACTTGTGACAATGAGGCAAAAAAAAAAGTTTTCCGGTTTTATAACCTCGATCGAGGTTCGGTAACATCATGCAATTTAGGGTTTGCAAGATTAACGCTCTGGATATTAGGGTTAGTGCAACATACGGCCAAGATACACACCTAATTTTAGGGTTGGGGAAGGATCGACGGCTGAGATTTGATATTACTATCTCATTTGAGGTACATGGACGGCCACGATTTAAAGGCATTACCACGACAAGGTATCTCGACGGTCAAGATTCATTATATACCTCGATCGAGATATTTAAACGGCCGAGATCGCATCTTCCAACGTACGTGAATGGACGGTATAGGTTGCGTTTACGTATCTCGATCGAGATAATTGGACGGTGGATATTGCATCTACGTATCTCGATCGAGATATTTGGACGGTGCAGATTGTATCTCTGTATCTCGATCGAGATATTTGGACGGCTGAGATTTGATCTCAGTATCTCGATCGAGATATGGGGACGGTGGAGATTGTATCCCATTACCTCGAACAATGAATGGTCGCAATTTGATGTAAATTTCTCGTTCGAGATACGTGGACGATGGAGATGTGCTAGTCAAATATGCCTAGGGGGATACAGCGTGGCCCTGATGTGGATCCGAGTGGCATAGATATCTCGATCGAGATAATGTGGTGGTGGCCCGGGGGGTTCACCTAAAAGTATGTAAGTGTAGCACGTCAGTTCATCTAAGAGGGGTATTTAAATTCCAAAAAGTTACAGGTTTACATATACAGGAGGGGCTTTTTTATCCAATTTTGAAAAAAAGTTGTAAGTTTCTTAAGAAAGAGGGGTCATTTTATTAGCCTGTGACATGTAAGTAGAGGGGGTTTTTTATTACCTCTTGAACGCACGTGATATGCAACATTTTTTAAAGGTGAACCCCCCGAGGGTGGTGGTGACATGTATTGGTGACATGGATGACGCATGGAAACCCGAACCTGCTAGCGTGGCATTAGTTGGCATCTCGATCGAGATATGTCGATTTAGGCTCGGGAGGCACATGTCGTCTTTTAATTCGCGGCACTATCACGATCGAGGTACTCCGCCCGAGATGCATGGATGTCCCAATTTTAGAGAGAGTGAACGAAAGTGAGTACCCTCATCTTGCAACCACCCATCCTATCATCCACATCCATGCTTAAAAGCTCCCCACAACCATACATGCCCTACATCAATCAATCAATTAGCTCCATTCATAAGAAATCCTCTCAAGCATCATCTCATTCTGCTGACTTAAAGTCATCATTGAAATACCAAAGCAATGGCAGTGAGGTCCAAAGTCTTGATCACCCACCAAATGCCATCAAAGAATTACTCAAGGTTGGATAGGAATCATCAATGACCTTATTAAGTATGGTTTGTAGTGTCAAGATATTGAAATCACGTCAAACTATAGAAAATATAATCTCACCATTTCTACTTGGGTATATACACAGTGACAAGCCTTAAGTAGGATTTCGATGTTACATATACACAACGACAAGCCTTAAGTAGGCTTTCCATGTTATCACAAATAAGCACGTAGATGTTTTGACGTTACTCATCTCTGACTTCAACCCTAATCATGAGATCTGAGAGAGAGAGGAGAGAGTCATGGAGTCTACCTTTTTCTTAGCTGATGCCAAACTTGAAAGGGGATTATGTAAGATTCCTCCCCCAACCCTTTTTTGATGCCTAGTATCTTCCCCTGTAATCAATCTCTCTTTAGAAATATAAAGACCTTGTTTCTAACTGTTTTAGCCTAGAGAGAGAAAATTATTCTAGAGAGAGAATATTCAGATTATGAATATTTTTGGATAGAAAAATAACTCATCTTATTAAAATAAGTTCCCCTGAAACAGAAATTCAAAAAGGATTTTCCAATGTGCAATTGGAATTAATTGGAAATAGGTATAAAGAACCTTAGTCTAAGGGTCTAGATTTTCAGAAATTTTTGGATTATGGTCCAATTAAGGTTCCTATGGGCCAATAGCATCAATCCATGTGTAGGGAGGAGATAAATCCAAATTGTAAAAGAAGATACCCAAAAATGAGTAAATGCTCACATAAGATGAAGAGTTGAAAATGTACAAGGTTTATTAGTAAAAAACTATGAACAATAAAATTTTGACACATATGTAAGGAAGGAGAGTTCTTTAAAGAAGGTGCATATTTCACATAAGATGAAGAGTTGAAAATGTACAAGGTTTATTAGAGAAACACTATGAGCAATAAAATTTTGACACATATGTAAGGAAGGAGAGTTCTTTAAAGAAGGTACATATTTCACATAAGATGAACAGTTGAAAATGTACATGGTTTATTAGTAAAAAAACTATGAGCAATAAAATTTTGACACCTATGTAAGGAAGGGGAGTTCTTTAAAGGAGGTGCATATTTCACATGCTTGAATGAGTTTTAAACTCAAAAATAATGTGATATTTTTATCTCTCATCTCTCTTGAACCAAACCAAATCAAAATGAAACCAAATCGAATCAAAAAGTAACCAAACTAGGTCCAAATCTAGTCCAAATTCAACCAAACTAACTTGGAAAATTCTAGAATCAGTTTGTTTGGTTAGGAGCTCAATTTTTCCTATAAATAGAAGCCTTTCCTTGTTGAAAAAAATATAGTGTCTTATGCATTGTTACTCTACTCCACCTAAGCCAAGAACTATGAATTCTTTAATAATTCACTAGTTTTTGACACTTCTCTCTTTCTTAAATCCCCATTGGTGGCTCCATCAACATACTAAACCAATTGATTGGTTGGGGGCCTCTACCGTGATCAAAGAATCAAGCAAATTATAAGATAAGTATAGTGAATTTTGATCTTTTCTATAATTTCTCAATGATTCTCTCTTCTCAACCCCTCTCAAGCTTGAGAAGCTTAATTGATATGGTTTTTGAAATGCTATTGAAGTTAATTAATTAATGATAGTAAAGAATTACATAAGATTCTATTTATATTTAATTCTAATGGTTTTTCTCTCTCTCACTTAAGAAATGGTCATACTCATGACCCTTTTCAATCCAAATGAAGCTTTTCATAAGGCTTTTCCTTAATCCAAGATTAAGCTATGCTTGAGGCCAAATTAATGGCTTTTTTCTATACTTTTAGTTTATGTTTATCGATGATTCAATCCATTATGGATTGATGATCCAATTAGAGACCATTCTAATTATTTCCTTGATGATAAACCTTATCCCTTGGAAAAAATTGAGACTTATCAGTCATAGTAGCGGAGCTATGGCAAAATTTTTATAGAAATTACGCATAAAATAATTCCATTCAAAGCATAAAAAGAGGACTTCCTACCATATTCTAGGAACTATCATCCTAGATTAATTAAAAGAATATTATTATGCATGGAGATATGGATGTTTGCATGTAGATGTAGAGGTATGGATGTGAGTGTGAATGTGAATGTGGAGGTGGATGTATGCATGGAGATGTGGATGTATAGATGTAGATGTGGATGTGGAGGTGGATGGATGCATGTAGATGTAGATGTATAGATGTAGATGGAGATGGAGATATGGATGTATGCATGTAGATGTAGATGTATAGATGTATATGTGAATGGAGATGTGGATGTATACATGTAGATGTAGATGTATAGATGTATAGATGTAGATGTGGATGTGGAGGTGGATGGATGCATGTAGATGTAGATGTATAGATGTAGATGGGAATGGAGATATGGATGTATGCATGTAGATGTAGATGTATAGATGTAGATGTGAATGGAGATGTGGATGTATACATGTAGATGTAGATGTATAGATGTAGACGTGGATGTGGAGGTGGATGGATGCATGTAGATGTAGATGTATAGATGTAGATGGGAATGGAGATATGGATGTATGCATGTAGATGTAGATGTATAGATGTAGATGTGGATGTGGAGGTGGATGGATGTATGTAGATGTAGATGTATAGATGTAGATGTGAATGGAGATGTGGATGTATGCATGTAGATGTAGGTGTATAGATGTAGATGTGGATGTAGAGGTGGATGTATGCATGTAGATGTAGATGTATAGATGTGGATGTGGAGGTGGAGGTGGATGTATGCATATAGATGTAGATGTATGGAGGTGAATGTGAATGTGGATGTGGATGTATGCATAGAGATGTAGATGTATGCATGTAGATGTGAATGTACGCATATAGATGTGGATGTATGGATGTGAATATACGATATGTGATGTGAGGGAATCTGAAGTGATGAGATGGAAATGATGTGATGGGATGAGTATACATATAAATGGAATATGGAATAAGTAATGTAGATTGATGAGGGATAATGTGGAAAAATAAAAGTTAAAATAGAAATTGTATTGTAAACTGTTTGTAAATGCTATTTGTAAATGATTGTTTTATGTCAAGAATGCTGGGGGGAGCATTTTGACCGTCTTGTGATTAAGGTCGTGATGGTAAAGTTACAACTGCTGACGGGGAGTCAATGAAGGACGTCTCGCGTAGCAAGGTCGGCCGAGGTCTTGACTAGCCTCGATGCGATTAAAATGGTGAGCTTCCGGTACGGTGGATGAGGGGCCAAGGAAGCGGGCTATGAGTGAAGCGCTAGGTCACCTGCGAAGGATCCTAGAGGGTGCTGACCATACGGTGCCCGGGCTCTGGGTCGCCTAGGATACCCACGCGTGCGTCGAAAAAAATATTGGAACAGAGTTGGAGTTGTTTTCTGAAATCGGGCATGGATCTGGTTGATTGACCTTGCTGGTCTTCAATGGATGAGTCCATGGCTCTTTATATGGATTGTTGGTTGATCTTGCTGATCTTCAACGAGAGTCCATCTTGATAAGTGATTATATTGCCGAGTATTAAGGGCTAGGAACTATCGCAACGGCCCCTGAGCGTTCTAGTTGCCAATGATGCCATAGATACTCTGATGAAGGAATGATGGGAAATTAAGAATCAATTGGATAAATTGGAAGATTGTGATCAGTGATACTATGGTTTTATTAAAGGATTGTTTTAAACTGGTTGAATCTGTGAAAAAGGCAATTTCATATTGGGTGTGTGAGTGGTGTGACTAGTTTTATTTTGCATGAACATCCAGCTAGGGGGCCTTGGAACTCTTTTCCTTGGTACCCGGGACAAAACCTAACCAAATTCTTAATTGGATCCCATCACTACAGTGGTTGGGTGGTTGGCTAACCCATGGGATTGGATGGGGTTAGGCTGGACTGATGGATCCGTAAATCGAGACTCAAACTTTTGTTTTTACGATAGATAAAATAAATCCCAGACAGTAACTGTTCTATGGATAGGAATCAACGGCTGTGCCTCTTGAATGGGGAAAAAAGCGTTGATCCCAATGATCCAAGTGCAAGTTTCTTCCTTAATCTGACCATGTATCTTATAGATGCAATTGGATCAGCTCGATCAGAAATGTTCTTGACTACGTTAGAGTAAAAAGTTATCCAGGTGGAATCGCCCGTGCTTTCCGGTAAAGGAAGTTTTTCCGGGTTCGGCTTTGGAACAACCGACGGATTAGTCTCCTATCCGGATATCCGTGGGTGAGGCCCCGAATGTGGGACCCCTGTCCCGTGCGAGAAGTGCTACTTCCGCTGCCAGTATCCTGAATCCATTGCTCGGTGGGAACAGGGATCTTACAGATTATTTCCCGAGGAGTAAATCTCTCTTCATTTTGAGAGAGAATGAGAGAGAGAGAGAGAGAGAGAGAGAGAGAGTCACCCTCCCCCTTACATCCCCGCCGCACTGAAGCATATAGGTGATACTTGAACTTTGATCTTGTTAGGAGATTCATCAATATACAAGAAATCTAGATGGAGAGACAGTTGTAGTCCACATGGCCACCTTGCCTTCGAAGAAAATAAAACCTTATGAGTCTCAAACCTGATAAGCTTGAGTGATGGTGGGAGAGAGAGAGAGAGGCACATGCCTACCACATATACCTAACCTTGGTGAAATTCAAGTCTTCTTAAGTATAGAAATAACCCAAATAAACTCTTTTCTCTTATGGTTCACAAGGCCAAAGTAATTAATTAATGAGAAAAAAACCATTATGGGTTCTTATTGTTAGTTTAATTTGAGTATTTGAAGAGCTAAAATATAGGTCCCCATGTGTGTGTGTGTGTGTGTGTGTGTGTGTGTGTGTGTGTGTGTGTGTGTGTGTGTGTGTGTGTGTAATATACACACATGTATATATATATACTATACTATACTATACTATACTATACTATACTATACTATATAATATACATACTATAATATTATAATATATAACATAAAAAATATACCAGTGTCGGAGCGTTTGCTGGCTCTTTGCTTCAAATCAAGGATTCCTTCTATCATCTCGCTCCGAAAAACTCCTCACATTGGTGCTTCTTCGTTTGAATTAGGTAGGTGTGATGACCTCTTGATGTCTACAATCACCTTTGCCTCCCTTCATTTAATGCACCATGTCACTTAGTGCTAAGGCTTCGCCTCCCTTAAATACTAGATCATACCTCCCCTTTGGTGGCTCTACCACCTTCTCCAAAGGCCGGCTTTTGTACAAGGTTGTCCTTGCATCCTGCAGGCGATTGCTACTATCTTTCCAGTAGAAGTGGACACGGATCCACCACCAGTGCAAGGGTAAGCTCATCAACTCCACAATAAGATCAACAAGCCAGGGCACTTTTCTCCCACTGGGTTTTTTCCCTTGGCTATATTCGGTGATTGGCACCAATAACAAATTTTATTCTTTTCTTGCTTGTTTAATAAGACATTTTGCAGAGATCTTAGCTAAACAAGAGCATATAAACACGCCCCAATAGTCCACCTACCGTGCACACAAATTAGGAAGGGGGGAGACATGCAATGCCTACAAAGAGCAAAAGAAGCAATCTGCACATCAGCAATGCATCAAGACAAACGCGCCACATCAACGAGCACTACAACAGGTGTATTCAAATCATAATCTTTTGTTCTTTATGTGCTTTTTACTTTTGCATATATTGTTTGCATGTTCACACACAGTTGGCTGGTTTAAGTTTTACATTAGTTGTTACTATGTGGTGAGTGATTTCTAGATTCTTAGAGGACTTAGTAGAAGGTATTTCTATTTGAAGACGGTGTAAGATATATGACAACGGAGTATGCCAAGTTCTTATGCTCTCGAAGTATATTAGTTATCCCTAGTGGTAGCTACCTCTTAGGTATGGGCTAGGTGCTACGATTAATAAAAAATTTACGAAACTCATGTCCTAAAAAATATATACAAGTGATTCGAGACATGACGTGTCTACGGCCATGTGGAATGCTTGTGGTAGGACCTTGGGTTATCTTAGCACCTTGGGGCCGATGCCTTGGTTTCCATGGGGTGAACACTAACATCTAGAAGATTAAGAAGAAGATCTTCAAGGACTCTATCGCCTTGATAGATGCTGGTAAGACTCTGGGGTACATTAGGGGCCCTCGAGACACCGATGCCCTCATCTTCATGGGGTACTCCTTATGTCAAAAAGAAAGAAAAGGGTCTATCGCCCTTGAGATACTTAGCGGCCTTTAGATTCTCTTGGCGGAGGTCTCTTGGCCATTGCTTGGGTCTCATTGGGATGGAACCTTCCTCTTTATCAAGCTAAAAATAATAAATCTCTTTAATCTTTTACTCTTTACACAAAAAAAAAGACAGGTCCAATCACCATAACTTATATTTAGGAGTAGGGTTGCCACTTAGGAATAACTTAAACACTTGTAGGACATTGAGACTGCGGTCATAACCTGCGGTGTACAAGCACACTTGCCTTTGCATAGTAGTATCTACCACTTAGTCTCACTTTGACTAGTCTTTACTCGCTTCTTTTAGCACTCTTTAAAACTCTAATCGGCCTTTCACTTGCATGCTCACGTGTGAGATTGTCATTGCTGGTTTTTTTTTAATAAAAGGCTTTACTTGTCTTCCATTGTTTTTTGCAGCTTTTGTTTCTATCGCGCCCGAGGACGTGCTTGATTTAGGAAGGGGGGAATGTTCCACGGGAACACTAACAGGAACACGGATTATGGAAGGAGGCCGAAAGCAATTGATGCGAGAGAGCGGGATTGTAGCCATGGGATCATAAAGACGCACATAATTTTTCCATATTTTTGTGCCGAAGTGCAATGTAAATCATTTTAGGCCAATGTGGGTTCTAAATGAGAGTTCTAAGTGTATTATTTTAAGTGGCTCGACGCATTTAATGTGTGTAGGCCCAAGGCAACATTCTGGAAATACTCTTTTCTGGAAGGTAAATGTAAATCGTAAATCGTAAATCAAAAACATAATTTTTTTTAAAGTAAAAAATAAAATTCAAAGTTTTAAAAATAGAAAAAGTAAAAGGGAAAAGGTAAAAGGTACATGGGCAATATATATAAAAGGGAAAAGGTAAAAGGTACATGGGCAATATATATAAATATATAGAAAAGTGCACACACCCAAGGTATTACTACCTCAAGTCCATACACCATCTTAAATGGCATGTAACCAATTGCAAATGTGTATGATGTACGATAGGCCCATAAAGCTACTATGAGCTTAGAATCCCAATCATTACATCGAGCCTCAACAATATTTTGTCAATATCAAAATAAGAACCTTGTTGGTGCTCTCTCCTTGGGCATTTGCTTGTGGGTAATATGGCATTGAATTATGGTGTACGATCATGAATATGTTAATGAGATTTTTGATAACATCATTAATGAAATTCTTACCTTGATCACTCACTAGCTCAAATGGACATCCAAAACAAGTACCTAATGGTGAAGCACCAATCAAAGTATTTAACGGGGAAGCAACAATCGGAGTTGGTGAGATGAGTTATTGGATGCTACACTATTCAAGGTTGAGGCTATTTCAAAGTGGAGCAAGAAAATCATGAACATTTTAGCTAATGGTTTTCCAAAAGGAAAGGAACTGAGGAAAGATTTAGCAAGAAAGTTTCTAAAAGAAAGTGCACCTTACCAACTTTTACTACCGAAACTCTTTATAGTCCTACTACACGTGGCACACAAGCATGCTTCATCATTTTTGTCACAGATTATGTAACAAAATGGGTTGAAGCAAGAGCTTCAAAAAATTGGATGCCTGACTGCTAAGTTTATCTATGAGAACATCATTACCCGCTTTAGATGTCCATTTAAGTTAGTTAGTGATCAAGGCAAGCATTTCATCAACGATGTTATCAAAAATCTCACTAACACATTCATGATCGCACACCATAATTCAACGCCATATTACCCACATGAAAATGGCCAAACAAAGAGAACCAACAAGGTTTTTATTTCAATATTAACAAAGACTGTTGAGGCTTGATGCACTGACTAAGAGTCTAAGCTCACTGTAGCTTTATGGGTCTATCACAACACGTCATACAAAGTTGCAATTGGTTGCACACCGTTTATGGACTTGAGGTAGTAATGTCTTGGGATTTTGTGAACCCTAGCTTAAGGGTAACTATAAATGAAAAGCTTAATGGTAATGAAGCTGATCGGTTTTTTTGTTTTAGAACAATTGTGCAAAACATGCTGACAGAAAAGGACCAAAGTAAGAAGTGGTTTGACCAAAATCTCAAGGACAAGGAGATCAAGGTAGAAGATCTTGTACTTATGTATGGGGTCCATGGTGAAACGAAAAAGCTTAAATATACTGAAAAGGACCATTTAGGGTTTGTGAAGTTACTCCACAAGGTATGATACGTGTTGAGACTCTTGACAGAGTTGAAATTGTTAGTTTCCTTAATGGTAGTAAGTTTAAAAAATACTATGGACCCCCTATCGAAGAATCCTTACGTGGACAAGAAAGATGCAATGGAAAGAGCCTCTCAAAACAAGAACCAGGCCCAATATGATGCAAGGGAAAGATGGGCAAAACTTCAACAATGTCAGGAAGAAAAACTTGGACCTACTGCACAAGCTTATGTTGGAGAGGTAATTGGGACAACATGGAGGATCACATCCCAACTCTCATAACACTCATTAAATTTCCTAGCCCCTATGATAAAATCTTCTATAACGCTATGCTTGACATGAGTGCTAGTCACAATCTATCAGTTGGGTAAACCTAAACTTGAAAATTCAAACATGAGAGTAAAGGGTATAAGTGCAAAAAATACTTGAAAGTACTTGGGTTTCTTAGAGCTACCATCTATGGTGATATTGGGCACTTGGTTGGTAGCTTTTTGGTCATGCCCACAGGAACTTTAAAGGACATGTCATTCTTAGATGGACTTGGATGTAGAATCAACTAGGCCACAAGGAGTGTCTTAATGGGGTAAAAAAATTCTAATCCTACACTTTTACACTCCATGAACATTGCCTCCACATCAAATGCACTAAACTAGCAATAAGCATTTGAATGCTGCCAATAACAAAGCCTCAACATCGACACAATCCAATGTCATTCCCTCCCCATCACATCCACTTCAAACAACCATAAGGCTCCTTGTCTTCAAGCTCCACATCTGCATCTACCTCTATACCGAACCAACTACTAGTAAAGCATCAGCAAAGAAAGCCTCAACCTGCCCTTCAACAGGTCCCTAAAGCCTCTCCACTACATCTAAATTACCAACCCACTATCAAAAAACCCAGAAGGCCCCATCGGCAGCAAAAATCAATGCAAACCACATGTTGCCTTCTCGATGGATTCCAAATCCTCTCTTCTTGAAGCTCAAGGCTATTAAGAGGGTAACACATGGATTTAGGTGCTGAAGAGGATGAAGATGTCTATAACCTCATCATTCATAGACACATTTGTTAGCCAATGACCAATCTTTGCCAACCCTAATGCCACAAAAGATAAGGGAAAACAAATTGATATACCTTCATTGCCAACATCCCACAAGCTTTGGATTTCGAAATTTGTTCAAAAGATGGCTTGCCCCTTAAGAAAAGAAGAATTTGATAAAAGCTTGCAGCTCCCATGTGACCTTTACAAGTTCCTCAATGCCTACTCAGCCTCTAGTTTCAAAAGTACTTCAAGCTTATGAAAGCACACAGGATGCCTACATAAAGCTGACATAAGTCTCAGTAAGTCCAGGAATGACCTACAGAGTAGGAAGGGGGTGTTTCCATAAAGTCTAAATATTTACCCCCCCCCCCCGTTTCTCTCCCCGCGATAACTTTCATGTCCATATCAAGAGGGAGCATGTTGGAAAAATCTAACCCATGTGACAATATATCTTGCACCAACATGTACAGCGATATAGCACCTATACATATAATAAAAATCTGGCTAACCGTAAAAGTTAAGAAAAAGATAATGAGAAAGAGCACATGCCAAAATAAGAGAATAAAGTATGACTCTATTGTTACTACATGTCGGTGATGAGCATGGATTTTTTGTGGATTGATATGAGTGGCCCTATGGTGGACCCAGATTGCATGGATTGGTGTTTGGGACATCATAGCATAGCGGAGGCTACACTCCAACCCACACACTTTGTCAATCCATGAATGCAACCCGGTTAGCGCATAGAGGCTATCCCGAATGGGAGAAGATTAGTTAACCACACACTAATGACTTCTAGTCCTACTCAATCCTTCTTCAACAATCAAGCAATCAATCTAACATAATCAAAGCATCAAGATTAGGCTACACTTAAGCATAAAAATGCAACTTATGCAAAGAATCTAACATGCAAAGAGCTATCACACAAGCCTCAACTACACATCATTTCATGCACAAGCTTCATCACATGCACTCTACAATTCACAAATCAGATTTTAGCATCAAAACATCATTACAAAATCTAGATTAGCAAGTGTGTAGACCGTAACCTTAAATCATTGAATACGTAGAGAATAGAGAGTACAAGATTGAAGCAAGAATGGAGATGGAGAGCCTTGGGAGAGCACATGAGAAGGAGCTATGGAGCAAGCTCTCTCTATGAGCCTCTCAACCAAATGACCAAAGAGTCTCCTTTAGCTCTCAAATGGGCCACTTTTTATACAAAAACTCTAAAACTCCCAAAAGTTCCCATGTGGGATTATTGTCAAGCCCACTCCCACATTCATCTACAACTTGGAACTCTTTACAAGAGCCCTAAGTGTCTTTTTTGTTGCATCCTTGCATTGATCTTCATTCGTCATGCAACACTCCCCCCTTCCTATTTTGCGCACGTCCTCGAGCGCGGTAGGAGCACGAGCTGCAAAAAAACAATGGATACAAGTAAAGCCTTTTATTGAAAAAAAGAAAATAAAAGAAGAAAAGAAAAAACAGCAATGACAATTCCACATGTGAGCATACAAGTGAAAGGCTGATTAGAGTTTTAAAGAGTACTAAAATAGGTGAGTACAGACTAGTCAAATTGAGACTAAGTGGTAGATAGTGCTATGCAAAGGCAAGTGTGCTTGTACACTGCCGGTTATGACCGCAATCTCAATGTCCTACAAGTATTTAAGTTATTCCTAAGTGGCAAACCTACTCCTAAATATGAGCAAAGGTGATTGGAACTCTTTTTTTTTTTTGATGTGTGTGTAGAAGGTGATAAAGATTAAGGTTCCATCCCAATGAGACCCAAGCAATGGCCAAGAGACCTCCGCCAAGAGAATCTAAAAACCGCTAAGTATCTCAAGGGCGATAGACCCTTTTTCTTTCTTTTATGACATAAGGAGTACCCCATGAAGATGAGGGCATCAGTCTTGAGGGCCCATAATGTACCCCAGAGTCCTACCAACATCTACCAAGGCGATAGATTCCTTGAAGGTCTTTTTCTGAAGTTTTTAGACGTCAGTGTTCACCCCATGGAAACCAAGGCATCGGCCCCAAGGTGCTAAGACAACCCCACGTCCTACCAAGCATTCCACATGGCTGTAGACACGTCATGTCTCAATTCACTTTGTATATATTTTTTTAGGGTATATTTTCATAAATTTTTTATTAATCCTAGCACCTAGCTCATTAAGAGGTAGCTACCACTAGGGATAACTAATATACCTTGAAAGCATATGAACTTGTCATACTCCATTGGTATATATCCTACACTATCTTTAAATAGAAATATCTTCTACTAAGTTCACTAAGAATCTAAAATTCACTCACCATATTTTAACAACTAATCAAAAACTTAAACCAGCCAATATTGTGTGAACATGCAAACCATATATCCAAAAGATAAAAGCACATAAAGAACAAAAGATTATGATTTGAATACACCTGTTGTAGTGCCCGTTGATGTTGTTGGTTTGCATTGATGCATTGCTGATTTTGTGCAGATTGCTCCTCCTTGGTCTTTGTAGGCGTAGCATGTCTCCCCCCTTCCTAATTTGTGGGCACGATAGGTGGACTGTTGGGGCATGTTAGATGCTCTTGTTTAGCTGAGATCTCTGCAAAATTTTTATTAACAAACAAGAAAAGAAAATAAAGGAATAAAATTTGTTATTGGTGCCATTCACCGAATATAGCCTAGGGAAAAAACCCAATGGGAGAAAAGTGCCATGGCTTGTCGATCTTATTGTGGAGTCGCTGAGCTTACCCTTGCGCTGGTGGTGGATCCGTGTCCACGTCTGCTGGAAAGATGGTATCAATTTCCTCAGGATGCAGAGACAACCCTTCACAAAAACCGGCCTCTGGAGAAGGTGGTAGAGGAAGAAGTGCTTCCTCACTAAAATATGGCATTGGTTCTATGGGAAGGTTAAGCAGACAATTTTGATTTTGGAACTGCGCAATATAGGTACTCATATTGATCCAATATTGACATGTTGAGGCTTGGGGAAGGAGGCCTTGCAAGATAGGTGGTTGCAAGTCATTTAAGCATGTATCCCTCCATTGTTGTGCTTGAACCTCCTCAGGTAATCTACGTTGATTTGGTCCTCTCTCTGGTATTCTCACATTAAGAAGATTATGGCGTTGGGGTGTAATTCCCACAATTTGTTTCATTAAGCCCGTGCCATATCGTCTAAAGTAAGAGCGGCATATCCAACAAATATGTGAAGCTTCTCCTAATATGAGTCGTGCACACTCTTGACAATGTGGAAATGGGTGATGCTGTTGATAGAATAACGTGACAAAGTGATGCCCACAGCAATTTTTACCTAAGGGAGCATAGAAGTACCTATAATGAGTTTGAAATAGAGGAGCACTATAACCCCCGTGATGATCAGGTCGAGTACTATCAGGGTCAATGCATGGTGGACATGTATCTCGCCAAATATCCATCAGGAGTTATCTGGACGTAGAACAATGAAATTTAGAACACTCATATCCATCATTACAATTCCAATCAAAAACAAGATTATCTCAAAAAGAGCACAATCCTCTAAAAGCATAAGGAACCACATTATTCAAACATTGATCTACCAAAGAGCTTCAATTGTAGTGTTAATGCCTTATCTTTGGTTTTAGGTATATCCTTTTTAAGAGGTGGGAATTTTAGCAATTGTCTTGGAATTTGAGCAAGATAAGAGGATTTAGGTATTGAAATGCTAGAATCTATGCTCAAATGATACTCATTTGGACTTGTCTTAGGTACACAAGTTGATGGTTGAATTGTGTAACAAGGAGGAATCGGGACAACCGGTGTTTCAATACATGTTTTAGGAAGATGTTGCATGACGAATGAAGATCAATGCAAGGATGCAACAAAAAAGACACTTAGGGCTCTTGTAAAGAATTCCAAGTTGTAGATGAATGTGGGAGAGGACTTGACAATAATCCCACATGGGAACTTTTGGGAGTTTTAGAGTTTTTGTATAAAAAGTGGCCCATTTGAGAGCTAAGGGGGGACTCTTTGGTCATTTGGTTGAGAGGCTCATAGAGAGAGCTTGCTCCATAGCTCCTTCTCATGTACTCTCCCAAGGCTCTCCATCTCCATTCTTGCTTCAATCTTGTACTCTCTATTCTCTACATATTCAATGATTTGAGGTTGCGGTCTACACACTTGCTAATCTAGATTTCTTAATGATGTTTTGATGCTAAAATCTGATTTGTGAATTGTAGAGTGCATGTGATGAAGCTTGTGCATGAAATGATGTGTAGTTGAGGCTTGTGTGATAGCTCTTTGCATGTTAGATTCCTTGCATAAGTTGCATTTTTGTGCTTAAGTGTAGCCTAATCTTGATGCGTTGATTATGTTAAATTGATTGCTTGATTGTTGAAGAAGGATTGAGTAGGACTAGAAGTCATTAGTGTGTGGTTAACTAATCTTCTCCCATTCGGGATAGCCTCTATGCGCTAACCGGGTTGCATTCACGGATTGACAAAGTGTGTGGGTTGGAGTGTAGCCTCCGCTATGCTATGATGTCCCAAACAATGGCGCCGCTGCTGCCGGGGAACGCACACCTAAGTTAGTGAAGGGTGTTAACCATTACTAAGTGCTCCATTGATTACTTCACACCTAAGTTAGTGAAGGGTGCTAACCATTACTTCATACTAAGTGCTCCATTGATTGCAAAATCATGGATTAGGGTAGATTAGAGTAGAGTTTGCAAGGGCATTGAGTGTGTGATCTCAAAAGGGCGCCTTGTGTGTTTTCTGTTTTTTGATTAGAAGCAAAAAAAAAATTAAAACCCTATTGCAGTTGAGTAATCCCGCCATTAATTAGGATTAAGAGTTCTGTTTTTGTATTTTTTGGCATATCTTTTTTTTCACTAATCAACTAACCCACTGCGACCAAGAGGCAGGCAGTGGAGGCGAGCTGTGGGCGGGCTGTAGCAAAAAACGTTGAAAGCAGCTGAATATATATATATATATATATATAGTTATATATATATATATATATATGCGCTGCATCGTGGAGTAGAAGAGCAAAAGATATGGTCGTCGCTGCAGCTGACGTGGCGGCTGACAGAAGAAAACTGGTGGAGAGCTGCAGCAGTGTGGAGTAGGCGCAAGCAAAGCCGGCGAAGGGCTGTGGGAAGCATTGGAGGCGGCTGAAGCGCCAGTAGCTGCAAGAGAAGCAGTGCAACAGCGTGGAGTGAGGCCGTATAGGCGGCAAAAGCCGGCCAAGTTAAAAAATATATATATATTTAAAAAAAACAGCAGCAGCAGCCGGCGAAGGGCTGTGGGAAGCATTGTAGGTCGTCGAACAGAAGCAACGACGGCGAGACGGGCTGTGTGACGTCGAGCTGTGAAGAGAGAAGGAGTAGGTGGTTGACTGGTGGAGTGGAAGGCGTCGAAGTGCAGGCTGTAGGCAGCATGGAGTGAAGGTGTCGAAGCGTTGCGTGGAGAGGGCGTCTGCATCGAACGAGCGCGCAGCCTGCAGAGGCGATGTGGGTAGCTACAAGAGAAGCTACGCAGCAGCATAAGAGGAGCGGACGGCTGGCAGAAGCGACTGAGGGAGAGTGAGGCACATTGAAGTTGAGTGGGTGCGCGCCGACGAAGAATCCGACGAGGCGGCGAGGGATAAGGTTGGTACATTTCTTTTTTTTAAAATTTTTTTTATTTTTTTATTAATTTTTCATGTTTTTGTATTTTTTAAAATAAATAATAATAATAAATAAATAAATAACAACAAAACAATAAAAAATATATAATTTTTTAAAAAAAAAGAAAGAAGAAAAAAAGAAGAAAAAAAAAAGAGAGAGAAAAGCGAAAAAAGAGAGAAAAGCGAAAAAAAGAGAGAATAAAAAAAGAGAGAATAAAAAAGAAATAGAAAATAAAATAATTAAAAAAATCTATAAATTATGTGTTTTTTTAGGAATCCATATTCTTTGCATATTTTGTAATTTTTCATTTTTTTGCATAATTAAAGCAGCTTGCATTTTTTTTAAATTTCTGTAATTGTGTGCATAATTAGTATTTTGTTTAGCGTGATTCATATTTTTTTGTAATTAGGAAAAAAAAGTAAAAAAATAAAATCGTTCAAAAAAATCAAAAAAATCAAAAAAAAAGAGGATAGATAGTTACACACATACTCATTTTAGTTGCATTTAGAGATCAGTAGGGTAAAAAATATATATATATACATATACATATATATATTTATTTATTTATTTATTTATTTTAAAAAAAACAACCAAAAAAAACAACAAAACAAACAAACAAAACAAAACAAAAAAGAAAAAAAACACATAAAAAACCAAAAAAAATTTGACCTTATGCACTTGCGGTCGGGACGTCTTATAGATTCTGCCACATAGGACCTAGGGCACCTTCTAGAGTACCTACGCAGGAAAGTGGGACCCAATCAGTAGGAAATTTGGCAGATATTGCTGAAACCTTTTCCGAATCCCAATCGGATACCTTTTCCAGAACAACTAGCTCATTGTCCATGGACAATCTAGGGCCGACAAATAGTCATCCCTTAGCCCCAAAAAGGACACCCACAAGATCTTTTAATCCTTTTGAAGCTAACACTATGGGGTTAACACTCAATGTGAGACTCCAATATGTCTACACGAATGCTCAAGGAGCTGAGATCTTTAGGGATCCACAACAACGGTATCTTGTTAAGATCGCAGACATTTTCTCAGAACTTGATAGAGCACCTCTAGTCAATGACCAGGGTAACATGTACATGGGTGGAGATGGTGTTCGCTACGAAGTCACCTACCATCCAGAAAATGTAGACAAATTAGGGGAGCTCTATAAAAACGAGTTCTTAGACTTATCGAAGCTTTCCAATGCAAGGGAGTCTAGAGATGACTGGTTCATTGAGCCGGACGTGCCTGGACCCTCCAATGCCCAGTCCTCAAAGCCATCCATGGATGATTTACTTCTTGTAGATCTAAATTTGGAAAGGGAT
Source organism: Cibotium barometz (assembly GCF_041138505.1). Classification (NCBI taxonomy): domain Eukaryota; kingdom Viridiplantae; phylum Streptophyta; class Polypodiopsida; order Cyatheales; family Cibotiaceae; genus Cibotium; species Cibotium barometz. The sequence goes on from NC_141084.1 coordinate 47,827,436, forward strand.
AGGAAAGGCAAGAACAAAATGGATCAGGGGGCTGAGAACCAATGGGAGTTTGTACGACAAATTCCAGTGACAAAGGTCTTACAGGATGACCCACTTCAAGAGGTCTATAAAGACTCGTTAGAGGGATATTATGCCACAACTAGATTGCCACATCTCGATCTTCCTCTAGCACTTGTGGTGGTAGTTGAGAAGCTTGCAGGACACATGAACCGAATAATTGATAAATGGGCCAATGAATACTGAACCTTAGATTGGAAGGAGATTCGGGAGCTCACGTAGAAAGGACAACCATTATTCATGGAAGTGTTCTCAACAAACACAGCCAAACCAGGAGAGACAGCCTTTCTTGGAGAAACTGTTGCTCCTCCCCTACGAGAGTTCACTAGAGAGGGACCTTCAACATCAAAGTGGACCACTGTTAGTAGCCCAACTCTAGCACCAAGATATAGTCCTACACCAAATGTGCGACCACAGGTCACACCACAACATCTTTCTCACTATGTCAATCGGAGGGTAGGGGAGCCAACTCGGCCTCCCATAACTGCACCCCCTGAAATGCGGGTGACAAGATCTTTGGAGGGGTTTGGTGAGGCTGGTAATAGGGGACCTACACCAATTTTGGATGCATGTGGACCATCTTACCAAAGAGAGGAACAATTCCCACTGAGAGTGAGAGGCCGTAGGCCCTATGATGAGTATTCAAGACAAGTAAGGCCATCAACTCTTCAGAAACTGGTAAAGAAGTATGAAGGGTCTGGAGATCCATACGACCATATAGCAGCATTTAGGCAAGCAGTTCGAGCTGAGCAAGTGGCTGACAAGCATACTCAAATTGAAGGATTTGGGCTTACTCTTGAGGGAAAGGCCCTTGCGTGGTTTCAGGCATTAGAGGCTTCAGACAAATCTTCTTTACGAGTTTTGGAAGAGAGATTCATTGCTGCTTTTTCCTTGATGGGAATTCAACATGACACGGTAGCACACATCTACTCTTTCAAGCAAGGCGAGAATGAGAGTGTTAGAGACTGTGTAAATAGAATGAAGCAGTACATTAATCGTTGCCCAGAAGATGAGAAGCCCGCCCAAAGTCGATAAATTTCTCTCTTCTTAAAAGGACTCAAAAATTCAACACTGCATACCCATCTCTATGAAAAGAAGCATATAAATTTCAATGAGTGTTGCCATGATGCTATGGATTTCACCGATAACTTCAAATTCCAAGATGGTTCTGGCCCTGAGGTGAAACCTAGAGATCAATGGGGTGATGACCAAAGTTCAGGGTCTAGCGCGCTAGTAAATCCAGACCAGATAGCTAACCTAGTACTAAGGAGATTGGGACAGACCTATCGTCCACCCATGCAGCCACAATAATAGCAGCAACGAATGAGGAGTGTACTACCTACAGGTCCACATCTTTGTGGAGCATGTGGTGGTAACCATAAAATAGAGGAATATAATACCTTTTCTCCTCTAGTCACAAACCAACCCACAAAAAAGTGGTGCCAAGCCTGTGCTTGGAACTTTACCCATACCACACAGGAATGTACTCGCATTGCAAGAATGAGACAGGAGCGTGAGCAGCCAAGGGGTGGAGTGGCTCCACAAATGTATCAACAGTATACTAATTTTGAACGTAAGCCACCGATGGCACAAGAGCATGGTTGTGGACTACGACATTTCAAATATGTGTAGAGAATTGGTAAACCCAGGCTATGTGGAGGAGGAATACGCATCATATTCATCCAAAGAAAATCTCTTTGAAAGTCCCGCATACCCAAGCCAAGCACTGGAGACTCAACCAGGGGAACAAAACTCTTTAATGTTGCTAGGCGGCTACCAACCTAGGACTCCAGGCCCCTCAGGTCAATGGCAGCCAAGGAAAGTAGAGGCCAAACTAATGGGCCCCTGTTATGAGTGCGGAGAACCCCATTGGGCTCGCGATTGTCCACATTGCTCAAGGCAAGCATCTCGATCCAATACAACAGTACAACAGTTTCCACCAATTGAAAGATATTGTCTAGGGTGTTGTGTAGAACACTTCCCAAAGGATTGTCTACTAAAACCACATGAGGAAGGCACCTCTCAACCAAAGGTCTCACTCAACCTTGTAGGGGCAGTTCCATCTCCACCTTCATCTGAGAATGAGGATGCCGTGCCACTTAGAGTCATGACTAGATCACAGACACGAAATGCCGAAATACAGACTGATGAGACACCTCGAACTAGGGATGCAAAGACAAATCTAGTGGACAAGACCCTACAGTCCAATAGAAAAAAGACCACTAGGAGGAAGAAGAACCGAAACAAGCAAACTAAAAGTGCATCCACTAGTTCTCAAGAAGCCTCTAAACAAAACATGAGGGATAAAACTTTTACATCCCAAGAAGTGCATGAGGAACATCAACCTCAACCTGGGCCTAGTGCTAAACAAAATGAGACTAGTACGACCGAGGATAGTTCTGGGGGTTCAGTTTTTGTGGATAAAGTGAATGAGACTCTAGATGCCATCATTGATGCTCATAGAAGTCGCATTGCAGCTTTATCTGAGCTACCCAAGAAGCTTCAAGAATACCCGAACCCTTGTGAGGAGAAGATCAATCTAGCTGTACATCAGCAACTCATTAGGGAAGCTCAGTCAATACTTGAGGGACCACCACCACCTATTCCTCGGGGCCCAACCTCTCTTAAGCCAACATTAGAAACCATACCAGAAGTGTCATCAAGTCGGGAAATGAAAAATGAGCTCATTTCACAAGCTCATAGCGAAAGGTCTGCACCAATCACCCAAATGAAAGGAGGTATTCTGCCACCACCTAGCCTTGTCTTCCCATGCAATGTTGAAGTTATTGATGCTAATGAGGACATGGCAAATGAGATGTGGGCCGCAGTTCATGAGAAAGTTAATGAGAACATGTCCTCTATTAGTTCGCCTCCATTCTCTGAGGTGGATTTTACCAGGGGCACGGAAAACAACTTTGGACGCCCAAGCATCCAGGAGGAAGTTCAAACAATAGTTTCTCCTAGAAGTAAGCATACAATGAAAACCTTACCATCATATCTGGGAGAATATGAGAACTGTTCCCAAACCTTGAGGATACCGTCCATGTATAAAAGGTTGACAAAGGAGAAGGATATGAGTATCGTGCAAGCTATTTTGTCAGCACCAGTGGCTTGTACCTTACCTTTGCTAGACTTGATAAAAATTTGACCTAAGTTGTGGAATGATATTGCCACATGTTTGTCAGAGCAGGTATTGCTACAAAAGGGTCACCATGAGTGTACTATACACCCTGAGACAAAGCATGTTATGCCAGTTCCTATCAACAAAGTAGGAAAATTTTGTGAGGACGATCAGGGAAATGCTACCCTCCCATTAGAAGTGCGAAAAGTAGCTTCAACTGCAATACTTGATAGTGGTGTAGGGGTGGGCATTGTGACAAGGTCCATTTGGGAAAAGTGGGGCAAACCAGCTATTAGGAGTACCAGGATGCACTTGCAGCTAGCAGATGGAAGCTTAGAACATCCCCTTGGGCTGCTTGAGAACATATTGGTCACCACATGTGGGATTGAATATGAGCACACCTTTGCAGTAGTGGATTTTGGAAAACATCTAAACTATGAAGTGATATTGGGTAGACCATTCATGCGACAATTTCAAATGATTCAAGATTGGGGATACAATTATTTGCACCTCCGACATGATTCTGTCATCACAAGAGTCAACCTAAGGAATCACTCATATCGTGATGTAACAAGGTCTCCAATAGATGAGTTTGATTCTGCTTCATCTGAGGGCTCAAGAGTTACATTGTCAGATGGGCGAGAAGATCTATGGATGTGTGGAGCCTCATGTAGGGATTTCAACACTGAGAGACTTAAGGGTAATCGAAGTGTATCAGACGAGGCATACATTCCACAACCCTTCCCTGAGCATTTAATTGATCCACTAGAATGGAGTCATGTCCTTGCAACATTATCGACATGTGCTTTACCTAAGCCAATTCAATTTTGTGACTCAGATGGATATGATATTATTCCTATATGAATGGTACAACCACTTGACCTTCTAGATGATTTGTACTATAGGAATGCATCCACAACAGCATTGCATGTCGAGGAAGTCTCAGTAGAGGATTTAACACTCGAATCTGCTAATGATGCTGATAAGGAAGATGGATGGGACTCTGATTTTGATAATAATGTGATAATCCCTGAGGATGAGTTAGGAAAGGCACGCTTACTCTTGAGAGGAAGGGAGGTTCAAGTAGAGATCCCTCGAAGCCGTCCTAAACGTAAATGCTGTAAGAGCCATAAAAGAATCCGTAAACAAGATGAGCGGGAACAACGTGAGAGACTACAAAAAGAAAAGGAGGAGTCTAAGAGTGAAAACTCTCGACCACCACCTCACTTCTCAGGAAAGAACGGATATCTATACTATGTCCAAGCACAAGATAGTATCAAAGACCAAGTAAAACGATCAGATGGATTCCAAGCAGGAGAAAAGCTAACAACTGTTAGCAAAAATCGTAAAAAAACGAAGAAACAAAAACAAAAACTCAAGTCTAAAACCTATTCAAAAGAGAGTGTCGGAAGTGCAAAGACAACGGTTGAACAAAAAAATCCGATGCAAGATGGCAAAGGAGAGGTCAAAACCGCATGGTCTTCAATGAGTGAAGACTCAAGTGGACAAGAACAAGGTCTCAATGTTCCTCCCAATTTCACACAGTACACTCTTCAAGATCGGAAGATTGTTCTTCAACAGCCCATGCAACAAAAACCAAGCATGCCAGGGGTTTCATACGATGGTCCAGAAGATGCAAAAAAGATTGATATTGCTAAGCCAGAAGAAGAGCCTCGCTATGTGTGGATTGCCACAGACTTGTCCTTAGATGAGGAGAAGTTATTAATTCAAACAATAAAGGAGTATCGCAATGTTTTTGCTTGGAGTTATAAGGACCTCAAAGGAGTTGATCCAAGCATATGTCAGCATACAATTCCATTGCGAGAGGATGCAAAGCCCTCCAAGCAACGTCCTTATACTTACAATGAAAATTTCACACAGAAGATAAAGGAAGAAATAGACAAGCTCTTAGAGGCAGAATTTATCTATGAGATTGAACACACTGAATGGGTCTCCCCTATTGTAGTGGTGCCCAAGAAAAATGGAAAACTTCGAGTATGTGTAAACCTCAAGAAGGTAAATGCAGCTACTGTGCGTGATCATTACCCACTTCCAATCACGGATCATGTTCTAGAACGAGTTGCAGGGAAAAAGGCATATAGTTTCTTGGATGGATTCTCCGGTTACAATCAAGTGTCAATTGATCCAAAGGATCAACACAAGACAGCCTTTGCTACTAAAGATGGCATCTTTGCCTATCGTGTTATGCCATTTGGTCTAACAAATGCACCAGCAACCTTTCAGCGGTTAATGAGTCATGTATTCAAGGAGTACCTTAGGCAATTTCTTGAGATCTTCATGGATGATTTATGTGTTCACTCACAAGAGCGTGATGATCATATAGAACACCTCAGACTTGTGTTTCAAAAGTGTCAACTTTATCGTATATGCTTGAATCCTGACAAGTGCAAATTCATGGTAAGACAAGGGAAAATTTTGGGCCATATTGTTTCTCGCAATGGGATTTCAACAGATATGGATAAAATTGATGTCATTGTCTCATTACCTCGGCCTATCAACCCTAAAGGGGTACAAACATTCATGGGACATTGTGGCTATTACCGTAGATTCATCTACATGTACGCTGTCCTAGCCAGACCATTATATGCTCTTCTTGTAAAGTTTAATTGGACTGATGAGTGTGAGGAATCCTTTGAAAAGTTGAAGCAAGCATTAGTAACTGCACCCATCTTACGAGCACCAGATTGGAACCAAATCTTTCATGTCCATATTGATGCTTCAAACTTTGCAATTGGATGTATTTTGGCTCAATCGCGAGAACATAATAAGGATTTCCCAATCTCATATGCTAGTCGACAGTTGAACAATGCTGAGAAGAATTATACCACAACAGAAAGAGAAGGATTGTCCATGATATATGCAGTGAAAAAGTTTTGCCATTACCTTTTGGCAAACAAATTCATATTTTTTGTGGACCATCAAGCACTGCTATATTTGGTAAATAAGCCTTGTGCAACTGGAAGGATTGTGAGGTGGTTTATCATCCTTCTTGAGTTTGATTTTGAAGTGGCAGTTCGAAAAGGAACAACTCATCTTAGGGCAGATCATTTATCTCGAATCACCTGTGGCGAAGCTCCTGTGGGTGTGGATGATGATATGTTAGATTCAACACTTTTCCTTGTAGAGACAGCTCCTAGATGGTCTGAATCCATTTTAGAAATTTTGACAAGTGGGCAGATACAACTAGCGGGTCCTAATGTGGACCTATGGCGACCGTTCAAGTTAATCTCAGGAAGATTATAACGTCAGGATAATGATGGAGTGTTGCGGCTTATACCTAACCCTGACCAATATGAGGAAATCTTGGAATGGGCACATGCAGGTATCGGTGGAATCCATGCATCAGCTACTACTTGTGTGCGATGTATATCTCAGGATGGGCAATGGTGGCCTACCATGCATGCGGATGCTGAAAAATTTGTTCGTAAAACTGTGCTTCATGTCAAATTCAACAGCCAATTCATAATGTCAAATTCAACAGCCAATTCATAATGTCACATTATTCCAAATTTCAACTACACCAAGTTGGAGTAAGTATATTGTGGACTATCTTCAGCATGGTCATACGGATCAAAAAATTCCTAAACATCGAAAGCATGCTATTAAAGTTGAAGCGGCAAACTATATGCTGATAGAGGGCCAACTCTACAAGAGGGGCAAGGATGGCAACTTACGCATGTGTGTATGTGAAGCTGACTATTTAAAAATCTTAACTCATGCACATGCAGGTGTCGGGGGTGGACACTTTTCGGGCAATACCACAGCTAAGTTGATTAGGTGGTCTGGGCTTTGGTGGCCAACCTTACAAATGGATGCCGAAGAATATGTGAAACGTTGTGACGATTGTCAAAGGACCAAACCTCCCATTACATTTAAGGACAATATGCCATTGCGGCCTATGTTAAGCACACGTGCTTTTGCAAAATGGGGTATTGATTTTGTCGGTCCCATTAAACCTCCAGCTCGTCACACGCATGCTGAATATATTATAGTCGCAACCGACTATTTGACCAAATGGATAGAGGCAAAAGCTACAGTCAAAAATGATGCCAGAACCACAGCCAAGTTCTTGTATGAGTACGTGTTTACACGCTATGGCTTACCCATTGAAATCGTTAGTGATCAAGGTGTGCACTTTGTGAATGAGGTCATAGAGTTTTTGCTTCAAGAATTTATGGTAATTCACAAGCGTTCTGCACCCTATCATCCCCAGACCAATGGACAAGCTGAGAGTACTAACAAGATTCTCTGCACAGCACTCACAAAGATTGTTGAGGGACATAGGACTGATTGGGAGCGAAAGTTACACTCAGTTCTTTGGGCATATAGGACAGCCTATAAAACATCCGTGGGCACAACCCCATTTGAGCTTGCTTTTGGGCTAGATGCAATTCTTCCCATTGAATTTCTTGTACCTACTCTACGAGTAGCTAAACAATTGGATTGGACTGGTCATGAGCTTTCACAACGCATTGATGAATTGGAAAAGCTTGATGAGACCTGCTTATTGGCGGTAATGGGGATGTATGCCAAGAAGAGGAGACAGAAGCAATGGTATGATAGAAATGTAACAACTGGTCAATTCAAAAAAGGAGACCTGGTGCTCTTGTACACACTTAAGAAGCATAAGAGAAAGCTCAAGAAACGTGGCCTAGGACCGTTTGTGATTAATGAGCTTACTCCAAGTGGTGCAATGCATTTAGAGACACTAGAAGGTGAGCAAATGTCTAACTTCATTAATGGAAGTCATCTCCAGAAATACAATGAACCATTAACTGAAGCCATGCTTCAACAGAGGCATGCTGCACAAACACGGAAAGAAGCACTTGACCTACTTAAACGTCAGGCTCAAGTGGTGTAGTGCGTTTAGAGACACTAGAAGGTGAGCAAATGCCTAACTTCATTAATGGAAGTCGTCTCCAGAAATACAATGAACCATTAACTGAAGCCATGCTTCAACACATGCATGCTGCACAAACACGGAAAGAAGCACTTGACCTACTTAAACGTCAGGCTCAAGAGGAGGCTAAAGCTAGAGTTGCAAAAGCCAAGGAGCGTCGCAAAGCTTCTATGTTGGCCATACAGTTGGCTACTGATGAACCATATGTCGATCCATTCAATATTCAAGTGTGCCTTCATCTTTATGAGAAAACCTACTTTGTCTCTGCCTTAATTGACTCTGGTGGTGCAGATTATAATGTTCTCTTGTTTGACACATGGAAAGCCTTGGGGCAACCAACACTTGTGCAAATTCCTATTGACTTACGAAGCTTCTCCGGTGAAGATAACCCTATAGAGGGAAAATGTGTCATTATGATGTCCATTCAGGATCACCAGATGTCAGTGCCCTTTTATATGGCAAGTAAGTCCAAGGCAGTAGTAGAGGCTGTTCTCGGTAGATCGTGGTTAAGTGCTACCAATTGCTCATTAGATTGGAAGAATAGACAATACAAGTTGCAAATTGATTCTGATTGCATCTTGGGATCTGCTACTCCACGAGCTGTATCGTGTCAAAAGGGTAATGTTTCTACCTTACACAACCCACTCTCAAAATCTACTCTTGAAGCTCCAAAACAAATGATGTGGATAAATGATGAGTACTCAAGTGAGGGCCATGGGCTGGCATGTTTCAACTACTCTAGTTGCTGCTCAAAGAAGGCCAGGCAAGAAGGAATTATCAATTTGGCTACCCAAAGATGCGTACAAACTTGTACCATCTAGTCCAGTTGCTAAGCCTCTTAAGAAGCACATCTTTTCCAAGCCTAAACCTCAGATTGTTACTCGTTGGGTCCCAAAACATGTTCTTAAAGCACAAGGCTATTATGAGGGGCCAAGAGCAATTTGGCTTCCAAAATGCCATGGTTTGCTAGGGGTAAAAGAGTGTTTCAGAAAGATTCCAAAAGCCACCCTTGATTTTCCATATCAGTGGGTGCAAAAGAAATCAACACAAACTCTTCAAGATAGGATAGGTGGCTGTGATAGCACCTACAAATCTACTTGTGTTGATCTTCCTAAAACATGTATTGAAACACCGGTTGTCCCAATTTCTCCTTGTTACACAATTCCACCATTAACTTGTGTACCTAAGACAAGTCCAAATGAGTATCATTTGAGCATAGATTCTAGTAATTCAATGCCTAAATCCTCTTATCTTGCTCAAATTCCAAGACAATTGCTAAAATTCCCACCTCTTAAAAAGGATATACCTAAAACCAAAGATAAGGCATTAACACTACAATTGAAGCTCTTTGGTAGATCAATGTTTGAATAATGTAGTTCCTTATGCCTTTAGAAGATGTGTTCTTTTTGAGATAATCTTGTTTTTGATTGGAATTGTAATGATGGATATGAGTGTTCTAAATTTCATTGTTCTACGTCCAGATAACTCCTGATGGATATTTGGCGAGATACATGTCCACCATGCATTGACCCTGATAGTACTCGACCTGATCATCGCGGGGGTTATAGTGCTCCTCTGTTTCAAACTCATTCTAGGTACTTCTACGCTCCCTTAGGTGAAAATTGCTGTGGGCATCACTTTGTCACGTTATTCTATCAACAGCATCACCCATTTCCACATTGTCAAGAGTGTGCACGACTCGTATTAGGAGAAGCTTCACATATTTGTTGGATATGCCGCTCTTACTTTAGACGATATGGCACGGGCTTAATGAAGAAAATTGTGGGAATTACACCCCAACGCCATAATCTTCTTAATGTGAGAATACCAGAGAGAGGACCAAATCAACGTAGATTACCTGAGGAGGTTCAAGCACAACAATGGAGGGATACAAGCTTAAATGACTTGCAACAACCGATCTTGCAAGCCCTCCTTCCCCAAGCCTCAACATGTCAATATTGGATCAATATGAGTACCTATATTGCGCAGTTCCAAAATCGAAATTGTCTGCTTAACCTTCCCATAGAACCAATGCCATATTTAAGTGAGGAAGCACTCCTTCCTCTACCACCTTCTCCAGAGGCCGGTTTTTGTGAGGGGTTGTCCCTGCATCCTGAGGAAATTGATACCATCTTTCCAGTAGAAGTGGACACGGATCCACCACCAGCGCAAGGGTAAGCTCAGTGACTCCACAATAAGATCGACAAGCCAGGGCACTTTTCTCCCATTGGGTTTTTCCCCTCGGCTATATTCGGTGATTGGCACCAATAGCAAATTTTATTCTTTTCTTTTCTTTTCTTGTTTGTTAATAACCATTTTGCAGAGATCTCAGCTAAACAAGAGCATCAAACATACCCCAATAGTTTACCTACCGTGCACACAAATTAGGAAGGGGGGAGACATACTACGCCGACAAAGACCAAGGAGGAGCAATCTGCACAAAATCAGCAATGCATCAATGCAAACGAACAACATCCAACGGGCACTACAACAGGTGTATTCAAATCTTAATCTTTTATTCTTTATGTACTTTTATCTTTTGGATATATGGTTTGCATGTTCACACAATGTTGGCTGGGTTAAGTTTTTGATTAGTTGTTAAAATATGGTGAGTGAATTCTAGATTCTTAGTGAACTTAGTAGAAGATATTTCTATCTAAAGACAGTGTAGGATATATACCAATGGAGTATGCCAAGTTCTTATGCTTTCAAGGTATATTAGTTATCCCTAGTGGTAGCTACCTCTTAGGTATGAGCTAGGTGCTAGGAGTTTTAAAAAAAATTTATACCCTAAAAAAATATATACAAAGTGAATTGAGACATGACGTGTCTACAGCCATGAGGAATGCTTGGTAGGACCTGGGGTTGTCTTAGCACCTTAGCGCCGATGCCTTGGTTTCCATGGGGTGAACACTGACGTCTAAAAACTTCAGAAAAAGACCTTCAAGGAATCTATCGCCTTGATAGATGTTGGTAGGACTCTGGGGTACATTATGGGCCCTCGAGACCGATGCCCTCATCTTCATGGGGTACTCCTTATGTCATAAAAGAAAGAAAAAGGGTCTGTCGCCCTTGAGATACTTAGCGGCTTTTAGATTCTCTTGGCGAAGGTCTCTTGGCCATTACTTGGGTCTCATTGGGATGGAACCTTAATCTTTATCACCTTCTACACACACATCAAAAATATTTATTAAAAAAAAAAGAGAGAGTTCCAATCACCTTTGCTCATATTTAGGAGTAGGTTTGCCACTTAGGAATAACTTAAATACTTGTAGGACATTGAGACTGCGGTCATAACCGGCGGTGTACAAGCACACTTGCCTTTGCATAGCAATATCTACCACTTAGTCTCACTTTGACTAGTCTTTACTCACCTATTTTAGTACTCTTTAAAACTCTAATCAGCCTTTCACTTGTATGCTCACATGTGAAATTGTCATTACTGTTTTTTTTTCTTTTCTTCTTTTCTTTTTTTTTTCAGTAAAAGGCTTTACGTGTATCCATTGTTTTTTTCCAGCTCGTGCTCCTACCGCGCTCGAGGACGTGCGCAAAATAGGAAGGGGGGAGTGTTGCATGACGAATGAAGATCAATGCAAGGATGCAACAAAAAAGACACTTAGGGCTCTTGTAAAGAATTCCAAGTTGTAGATGAATGTGGGAGAGGGCTTGACAATAATCCCACATAGGAACTTTTGGGAGTTTTAGAGTTTTTGTATAAAAAGTGGCCCATTTGAGAGCTAAGGGGGGACTCTTTGGTCATTTGGTTGAGAGCTAAGGGGAGACTCTTTGGTCATTTGGTTGAGAGGCTCATAGAGAGAGCTTGCTCCATAGCTCCTTCTCATGTGCTCTCCCAAGGCTCTCCATCTCCATTCTTGCTTCAATCTTATACTCTCTATTCTCTACATATTCAATGATTTGAGGTTGCGGTCTACACACTTGCTAATCTAGATTTCTTAATGATGTTTTGATGCTAAAATCTGATTTGTGAATTGTAGAGTGCATGTGATGAAGCTTGTGCATGAAATGATGTGTAGTTAAGGCTTGTGTGATAGCTCTTTGCATGTTAGATTCCTTACATAAGTTGCATTTTTGTGCTTAAGTGTAGCCTAATCTTGATGCGTTGATTATGTTAGATTGATTGCTTGATTGTTGAAGAAGGACTGAGTAGGACTAGAAGCCATTAGTGTGTGCTTAACTAATCTTCTCCTATTCGGGATAGCCTCTATGCACTAATCGGGTTGCATTCACGGATTGACAAAGTGTGTGGGTTGGAGTGTAGCCTCCGCTATGCTATGATGTCCCAAACAGAAGATCAACACAAGTAGATTTATAGGTGCTATCACAGCCACCTATCCTATCTTGAAGAGTTTGTGTTGATTTCTTTTGCACCCACTGATATGGAAAATCAAGGGTGGCTTTTGGAATCTTTGTGAAACACTCTTTTACCCCTAGCAAACCATGGCATTTTGAAAGCCAAATTGCTGTTGCCCCCTCATAATAGCCTTGTGCTTTAAGAACATGTTTTGGGACCCATCGAGTAACAATCCGAGGTTTAGGCTTGGAAATGATGTGCTTTTTAGGAGGCTTAGCAACTGGACTAGATGGTACAAGTTTGTACGCATCTTTGGGTAGCCAAATTGATAATTCCTTCTTGCTTGGCCTTCTTTGAGCAGCAACTAGAGTAGTTGGAACATGCCATCCATGGCCCTCACTTGAGTACTTAATCCACATCATTTGTTTTGGAGCTTCAAGAGCAGATTTTGAGAGTGGGTTGTGTAAGGTAGAAACATTACCCTTTTGACACGATAAAGCTCGTGGAGTAGCAGATCCCAAGATGCAATCCCAATCAATTTGAAACTTGTATTGTCTATTCTTCCAATCTAATGAGCAATTGGTAGCATTTAACCACGATCGACCGAGAACAGCCTCTACTACTGCCTTGGACTTACGTGCCACATAAAAGGACACTGACATCTGGTGATCCTGAATGGACATCATAATGACACATTTTCCCTCGATAGGGTTATCTTCACCTGAGAAGCTTCGTAAGTCAACAGGAATTTGCAAAAGTTTTGGTTGTCCCAAGGCTTTCCATGTGTCAAACGAGACAACATTATAATCTGCACACCAGAGTCAATTAAGGCAGAGACAAAGTAGGTAGTCTCATGAAGATGAAGGCACACTTGAATATTGAATGGATCGACATATGGTTCATCAGTAGCCAACTGTAAGGCCATCATAGAAGCTTTGCGACGCTCCTTGGCTTTTGCAACTCTAGCTTTAGCCTCCTCTTGAGCCTGACGTTTAAGTAGGTCAAGTGCTTCTTTCCATGTTTGTGCAGCATGCATGTGTTGAAGCATGGCTTCAGTTAATGGTTCATTGTATTTCTTGAGACGACTTCCATTAATGAAGTTAGGCATTTGCTCACCTTCTAGTGTCTCTAAATGCACTGCACCACTTGGAGTAAGCTCATTAATCACAAACGGTCCTAGGCCACGTTTCTTGAGCTTTCTCTTATGCTTCTTAAGTGTGTACAAGAGCACGAGGTCCCCTTTTTTGAATCGGCCAGTTGTTACATTTCTATCATACCATTGCTTCTGTCTCCTCTTCTCAGCATACATCCCCATTACCGCCAATAAGCGGGTCTCATCAAGCTTTTCCAATTCGTCAACGCGTTGTGAAAGCTCATGACCAGTCCAATCCAATTGTTTAGCTACTCATAGAGTGGGTACAAGAAATTCAATGGGAAGAATTGCATCTAGCCCAAAAGCAAGCTCAAATGGGGTTGTGCCCACGGATGTTTTATAGGCTGTCCTATATGCCCAAAGAACTGAGTGCAACTTTTGCTCCCAATCAGTCCTATGTCCCTCAACAATCTTTGTGAGTGCTGTGCAGAGAATCTTGTTAGTACTCTCAGCTTGTCCATTGGTCTGGGGATGATAGGGTGCAGAACGCTTGTGAATTACCATAAATTCTTGAAGCAAAAACTCTATGACCTCATTTACAAAGTGCACACCTTGATCACTAACGATCTCAATAAGCCATAGCATGTAAACACGTACTCATACAGGAACTTGGCTGTGGTTCTGGCATCATTTTTTACTGTAGCCTTTGCCTCTACCCATTTGGTCAAATAGTCAGTTGCGACTATAATATATTCTGCATGCGTGTGATGAGCTGGAGGTTTAATGGGACCGACAAAATCAATACCCCATTTTGCAAAAGCACGTGTGCTTAACATAGGTCGCAATGGCATATTGTCCTTTGTGATGGGAGGTTTGGTCCTTTGACAATCGTCACAACGTTTTACATATTCTTCGGCATCCATTTGTAAGGTTGGCCACCAAAGCCCAGACCACCTAATCAACTTAGCTGTGGTATTGCCCGAAAAGTGTCCACCCCCAACACCTGCATGTGCATGAGTTAAGATTTTCAAATAGTCAGCTTCACATACACACATGCGTAGGTTGCCATCCTTGCCCCTCTTGTAGAGTTGGCCCTCTATCAGCATATAGTTTGCTGCTTCAACTTTAATAGCACGCTTTCGATGTTTAGGAATTTTTTGATCCGTATGACCATGCTGAAGATAGTCCACAATATACTTACTCCAACTTGGTGTAGTTGAAATTTGGAATAATGTGACATTATGAATTGGCTGTTGAATTTGACATGAAACACAGTTACGAACAAATTTTTCAGCATCCGCATGCATGGTAGGCCACCATTGCCCATCCTAAGATATACGTCACACACAAGTAGTAGCTGATGCATGGATTCCACCGATACCCGCATGTGCCCATTCCAAGATTTCCTCATATTGGTCAGGGTTAGGTATAAGTCGCAACACTCCATCATTACCCTGATGATATAATCTCCCTGAGATTAACTTGAATGGTTGCCATAAGTCCACATTAGGACCCGCTAGTTGTATCTGCCCACTTGTCAAAATTTCTAAAATGGATTCAGACCATCTAGGAGCTGTCTCTACAAGGAAAAGTGTTGAATCTAACATATCATCATCCACACCCACAGGAGCTTTGCCAGAGGTGATTCGAGACAAATGATCTGCCCTAAGATGAGTTGTTCCTTTTCGAAAAATCAAACTCAATAAGAATGATAAACCACCTCACAATCCTTCCAGTTGCACAAGGCTTATTTACCAAATATGGCAGTGCTTGATGGTCCACAAAAAATATGAATTTGTTTGCCAAAAGGTAATGGCGAAACTTTTTCACTGCATATATCATGGACAACCCTTCTCTTTCTGTTGTGGTGTAATTCTTCTCAGCATTGTTCAATTGTCGACTAGCATATGAGATTGGAAAATCCTTATTATGTTCTCCCGATTGAGCCAAAATACATCCAATTGCAAAGTTTGAAGCATCAATATGGACATGAAAGATTTGGTTCCAATCTGGTGCCCGTAAGATGGGTCCAGTCACTAATGCTTGCTTCAACTTTACAAAGGATTCCTCACACTCATCAGTCCAATTAAACTTTACAAGAAGAGCATATAATGGTCTGGCTAGGACAGCGTACATGTAGATGAATCTACGGTAATAGCCACAATGTCCCATGAATGTTTGTACCCCTTTAGGGTTGATAGGCCGAGGTAATGAGACAATGACATCAATTTTATCCATATCTGTTGAAATCCCATTGCGAGAAACAATATGGCCCAAAATTTTCCCTTGTCTTACCATGAATTTGCACTTGTCAGGATTCAAGCATATACGATAAAGTTGACACTTTTGAAACACAAGTCTGAGGTGTTCTATATGATCATCACGCTCTTGTGAGTGAACACATAAATCATCCATGAAGATCTCAAGAAATTGCCTAAGGTACTCCTTGAATACATGACTCATTAACCCGTTGAAAGGTTGCTGGTGCATTTGTTAGACCAAATGGCATAACACGATAGGCAAAGATGCCATCTTCAGTAGCAAAGGCTGTCTTGTGTTGATCCTTTGGATCAATTGACACTTGATTGTAACCGGAGAATCCATCCAAGAAACTATATGCCTTTTTCCCTGCAACTCGTTCCAGAACATGATCCGTGATTGGAAGTGGGTAATGATCACGCACAGTTGCTGCATTTACCTTCTTGAGGTTTACACATACTCGAAGTTTTCCATTTTTCTTGGGCACCACTACAATAGGGGAGACCCATTCAGTGTTCAATCTCATAGATAAATTCTGCCTCTAAGAGCTTGTCTATTTCTTCCTTTATATTCCGTGCAAAATTTTCATTGTAAGTATAAGGACGTTGCTTGGAGGGCTTTGCATCCTCTCGCAATGGAATTGTATGCTGACATATGCTTGGATCAACTCCTTTGAGGTCTTTATAACTCCAAGCAAAAACATCGCAATACTCCTTTATTGTTTGATTTAATGACAAGTCTGTGGCAATCCACACATAGCGAGGTTCTTCTCTTGGCTTAGCAATATCAATCTTTTTTGCATCTTCTGGACCATCATATGAAACCCCTGGCACGCTTGGTTTTTGTCGCATGGACTGTTGAAGAACAATCTTCTGATCTTGAAGAGTGTACTGTGTGAAATTGGGAGGAACATTGAGACCTTGTTCTTGTCCACTTGAGTCTTCACTCATTGAAGACCATGCGGTTTTGAGCTCTCCTTTGCCATCTTGCATCGGATTTTTTTGTTCAACCGTTGTCTTTGCACTTCCGACACTCTCTTTTGAATCGGTTTTAGACTTGAGTTTTGGTTTTTGTTTCTTCGTTTTTTTACGATTTTTGCTAACAGTTGTTAGCTTTTTCCCTGCTTGGAATCCATCTGATCGTTTTACTTGGTCTTTGATACTATCTTGTGCTTGGACATAGTATAGATATCCGTTCTTTCCTGAGAAGTGAGGTGATGGTCGAGAGTTTTCACTCTTAGACTCCTCCTTTTCTTTTTGTAGTCTCTCACGTTGTTCCCTCTCATCTTGTTTACGGATTCTTTTATGGCTCTTACAGCATTTATGTTTAGGTCGGCTTCGAGGGATCTCTACTTGAACCTCCCTTCCTCTCAAGAGTGGGCGTGCCTGTCCTAACTCTTCCTCAGGGATTATCACATTATTATCAAAATCAGAGTCCCAGCCATCTTCCTTATCAGCATCATTAGCAGATTCGAGTGTTAAATCCTCCCACTGAGACTTCCTCGACATGCAGAGCTGTTGTGGATGTATCCCTATAGTACAAATCATCTAGAAGGTCACGTGGTTGTACCATTCGTATAGGAATAATATCATATCCATCTGAGTCACAAAATTGAATTGGCTTCGGTAGAGCACATGTCGATAATGTTGCAAGGACATGACTCCATTCTAGTGGATCAATTAAATGCTCAGGGAAGGGTTGTGGAATGTATGCCTCATCTGATACACTTCGATTACCCTTAAGTCTCTCAGTGTTGAAATCCCTACATGAGGCTCCACACATCCACAGATCTTCTCGCCCATCTGACAATGTAACCCTTGAACCCTCAGATGAAGCAGAATCAAACTCATCTATTGGAGACCTTGTTACATCACGATATGAGTGATTCCTTAGGTTGACTCTTGTGATGACAGAATCATGTCGGAGGTACAAATAATTGTATCCCCAATCTTGAATCATTTGAAATTGTCGCATGAATGGTCTACCCAATATCACTTCATAGTTTGGATGTTTTCCAAAATCCACTACTGCAAAGGTGTGCTCATATTCAATCCCACATGTGGTGACCAATATGTTCTCAAGCAGCCCAAGGGGATGTTCTAAGCTTCCATCTACTAGCTGCAAGCGCATCCTGGTACTCCTAATAGCTGGTTTGCCCCACTTTTCCCAAATGGACCTTGTCACAATGCCCACTCCTGCACCACTATCAAGTATTGCAGTTGAAGCTACTTTTCGCATATCTAATGGGAGGGTAGCATTTCCCTGATCATCCTCACAAAATTTTCCTACTTTGTTGATAGGAACTGGCATAACATGCTTTGTTTCGGGGTGTATAGTACACTCATGGTGACCCTTTTGTAGCAATACCTGCTCTGACAAACATGTGGCAATATCATTCCACAACTCAGGTCGAATTTTTATCAAATCAAGAAAAGGTAAGGTACAAGCCACTGGTGCTGACAAAATAGCTTGCACGATACTCATATCCTTCTCCTTTGTCAACATTTTATACATGGAGAGTATCCTCAAGGTTTGAGAACAGTTCTCATATTCTCCCAGATATGATGGTAAGGTTTTCATTGTATGCTTACTTTTAGGAGAAACAATTGTTTGAACTTCCTCCTGGATGCTTGGGCGTCCAAAGTTGTTTTCCTTGCCCCTGGTAAAATTCACCTCAGAGAATGGAGGCGAACTAATAGAGGACATGTTCTCATTAACTTTCTCATGAACTCCGGCCCACATCTCATTTGCCATGTCCTCATTAGCATCAATAACTTCATCATTGCATGGGAAGACAAGGCTAGGTCGTGGCAGAATACCTCCTTTCAATTGGGTGTCAATTGGTGCAGACCTTTCGCTATGAGCTTGTGAAATGAGCTCACTTTTCATTTCCCGACTTGATGACACTTCTGGTATGGTTTCTAATGTTGGCTTAAGAGAGGTTGGGCCCCAAGGAATAGTTGGTGGTGGTCCCTCAAGTATTAACTGAGCTTCCCTAATGAGTTGCTGATGTACAGCTAGATTGATCTTCTCCTCACGAGGGTTTGGGTATTCTTGAAGCTTCTTGGGTAGCTCAGATAAAGCTGCAATAGAGGTGTCTCATCAGTTTGTATTTCTGCATTTCGTGTCTGTGATCTAGTCATGACTCTAAGTGGCACGACATCCTCATTCTCAGATGAAGGTGGTGATGGAACTGCTCCTACAAGGTTGAGTGAGACCTTTGGTTGACAGGTGCCTTCCTCATGTGGTTTCAGCAGACAATCCTTTGGGAAGTGTTCTACACAACACCCTAGACAATATCTTTCAATTGGTGGAAACTGTTGTACTGTTGTATTGGATCGAGATGCTTGCCTTGAGCGATGTGGACAATCACGAGCCCAATGGGGTTCTCCGCACTCATAACAGGGGCCCATTAGTTTGGCTTCTACTTTCCTTTGCTGCCATTGACCTGAGGGGCCTGGAGTCCTAGGTTGGTAGCCGCCTAGCAACATTAAAGAGTTTTGTTCCCCTGGTTGAGTCTCCAGTGCTGGGCTTGGGTATGCGGGACTTTCAAAGAGATTTTCCTTGGATGAATATGATGCATATTCCTCCTCCACATAGCCTGGGTTTACCAAGTCTCTACACATATTTGAATTGTCGTAGTCAACAACCCTCACAGGAGTAGTCCCAGGAGCATGAGGTTGAGCACCAAGAACAGGTCGTGCTTGCTCTTGTGTCATCGGTGGCTTACGTTCAAAATTAGTATACTGTTGATACATTTGTGGAGCCACTCCACCCCTTGGCTACTCACGCTCCTGTCTCATTCTTGCAATGCGAGTACATTCCTGTGTGGTATGGGTAAAGTTCCAAGCACAGGCTTGGCACCACTTCTTTGTGGGTTGGTTTGTTACTAGAGGAGAAAAGGTATTACATTCCTCTGTTTTATGGTTACCGCCACATGCTCCACAAAGATGAGGACCTGTAGGAAGTACACTCCTCATTCTCTGCTGCTGTTGTTGTGGCTGCATGGGTGGACGATAGGTCTGTCCCAATCTCCTTAGTACTAGGTTAGCTATCTGGTCTGGGTTTACTAGCGCGCTAGACCCTGAACTTTGGTCATCACCCCACTGATCTCTAGGTTTCACCTCAGAGCCAATACCATCTTGGAATTTGAAGTTATTTGTGAAATCCATAGCATCATGGCAACACTCATTGAAATTTATATGCTTCTTTGCATAGAGATGTGTATGTAGTGTTGAATTTTTGAGTCCTTTTAAGAAGAGAGAAATTAATCAACTTTGGGCTGTTGGGCTTCTCATCTTCTGGGCAACGATTAATGTACTGCTTCATTCTATTTACACAATCTCTAACACTCTCATTCTCGTCTTGCTTGAAAGAGTAGATGTGTGCTACCATGTCATGTTGAATTCTCATCAAGGAAAAAGCAGCAATGAATCTCTCTTCCAAAACTCGTAAAGAAGATTTGTCTGAAGCCTCTAGTGCCTGAAACCAAGCAAGGGCTTTTCCCTCAAGAGTGAGTCCAAATCCTTCAATTTGAGTATGCTTGTCAGCCACTTGCTCAGCTCGAACTGCTTGCCTAAATGCTACTACATGGTCGTATGGATCTCCCGACCCTTCATACTTCTTTACC
Organism: Cibotium barometz; assembly: GCF_041138505.1. Lineage (NCBI taxonomy): Eukaryota > Viridiplantae > Streptophyta > Polypodiopsida > Cyatheales > Cibotiaceae > Cibotium > Cibotium barometz. The sequence continues at coordinate 47,847,829 of NC_141084.1, forward strand.
AGTTTCTGAAGAGTTGATGGCCTTACTTGTCTTGAATACTCATCATAAGGCCTACGGCCTCTCACTCTCAGTGGGAATTGTTCCTCTCTTTGGTAAGATGGTCCACATGCATCCCAAATTGGTGTGGGTACCCTATTACCAGCCTCACCAAACCCCTCCAAAGATCTTGTCACCCACATTTCAGGAGGTGCATTTATGGGAGGCCGAGTTGGCTCCCCTACCCTCCAACTGTTATAGTGAGAAAAATGTTGTTGTGGTGTGATCTGTGGTCACACTTTTGGTGTCGGATAATGTCTTGGTGCTAGAGTTGGGCTGCTAGCAGTGGTCCACTTTGATGTTGAGGGTCCCTCTCTAGTGAATTCTCGTAGGGGAGGTGCAACAGTTTCTCCAAGAAAGGCTGTCTCTCTTGGTTTGGCTGTATTTGTTGAGAACACTTCCATGAATAATGGTTGTCCTTTCCACGTGAGCTCCCGAATCTCTTTCCAATCTAAGGTTCGGTATTCATTGGCCCATTTATCAATTATTCGGTTCATGTGTCCTGCAAGCTTCTCAACTACCACCACAAGTGCTAGAGGAAGATCTAGCTCTGGCATTCTAGTTGTGGCATAATATCCCTCTAAAGAGTCCTTATAGACCTCTTGAAGTGGGTCATCCTGTAAGACCTTTGTCACTGGAATTTGTCGTACAAACTCCCATTGGTTCTCAGCCCCCTGATCCATTTTGCTCTTGCCTTTCCTATCCCTTTCCAAATTTAGATCTACAAGAAGTAAATCATCTATGGATGGCTTTGAGGACTGGGCATTGGAGGGTCCAGGCATGTCCGGCTCAATGAGCCAGTCATCTCTAGACTCCCTTGCTTTGGAAAGCTTTGATAAGTCTAAGAACTCAGTTTTAGAGAGCTCCCCTAATTTGTCTACATTTTCAGGATGGTAGGTGACTTCGTAGCGAACACCATCTCCACCCATGTACATGTTACCTTGGTCATTGACTAGAGGTGCTCTATCAAGTTCTGAGAAAATGTCTGCGATCTTAACAAGATACCGTTGTTGTGGATCCCTAAAGATCTCAGCTCCTTGAGCATTCGTGTAGACATATTGGAGTCTCACATTGAGTGTTAACCCCATAGTGTCGGCTTCAAAAGGATTAAAAGATCTTGTGGGTGTTCTATTTGGGACTAAGGGATGACTATTTGACGGCCCTAGATTGTCCATGGACAATGAACTAGTTGTTCTGGAGGAAAGGGTGTCGGATTGGGATTCGGAAAGGGTTTCAGCAATATCTGCCAAATTTCCTACTGATTGGGTCCCACTTTCCTACGTAGGTACTCTAGAAGGTGCCCTAGGCCCTATGGTAGAATCTATAAGACGTCCCGGCCGCAAGTGCATAAGGTCAAATTTTTTTGGTTTTTTTTTTTGTTTTATTTTTTTTAATAAATAAATATATATATATATATATTTTTTACCCTACCTAACCACTAAAGGCAACTAAAATGAGTATGTGTGGTGTAACTATCTATCTTATTTTTTATTATTATTTTTTAATGATTTTTTTTTAACTTTCTTTTTTTTTTAATTACAAAAATTATGAATCACGCTAAAAAAATACTAATTATGCACAAAATTACAAAAATTTTTAAACCATGCAAGTTACCCTAATTATGCAAAAAATTAAAAAAATAAAAAATTACAAAATATGCAAAGACTATGGACTCCTAAAAAAACACATAATTTATAGAATTTTTTATTTTCTTTTTTTTTAATTTCTATTTCTTTTCTTTTGTTTTCATCCTTTTTCTTTCTTTTGTTTTTTTTTAACTAATAAATTTCGTACCAATTACAAAAAATATGAATTACGCTAAAAAAAATACTAATTATGCACACAATTTACAAAAATTCTAAAAAAATGCAAGCTACTTTAATTATGCAAAATTTTATAGAAATTTAAAAAATGAAAAATGGACTCAAAATACAAACACTATAATTGTTTTCTTGTTTTTTTTAAAAAAAATATTTTTTTTTATTTTTTTTCTCTCTTTTTTTTCTTTTTTTTTCTTTTTTTCAATAATTATATATATATATATATATATATTATTGTTTTGTTGTTTTTTTATATAAAAAATATAAAAAATTAATTTAAAAAATAAAAAACAAAAAAAATAAAAAAAATAAAAACGAACCAACCTTATCCGCTCGTCGCCTCGCCGGATTCTTCGCCGGCGCGCACGTGCTTCTCTTCGCTTCCGCCGCTTTCCCTCAGCTACCTTCCACTCCACTGCTGCGCTCTTTCCACGCTGCTTCTCTTGCTCTGTTTTTTTTTTACTTGGCCAACTCCTTCGCTTTGCACGCTTCCACCCAGTTAGCTTCGCCCTGCAGCCTCTGCTCCTCTTATGCTGTTGCGCCACTTCTCTTGCAGCTACCCACACGGACTCTCAACTAACTATCACCAGTCACCAGTCAACCACCGCTTCGACCACGTCAGCTGCTGCAGCCGCAGCTTCGCCTTCGCTTCCGCCGCTCTCCCTCAGTCGCTCTCCCTCAGCCTGACGCCTTCCACGCTTCTGCCAACCGTGCCTGCTTCTCTTGCAGCTACCCACACGGACTCTTCTGCAACTGCGCCTAATGCAGACGCCCTCCCCCACAGCGCTTCGCCTTCGTATTCACCCGGCCGCCCAACAGCTGCAACGTATATATATATGTATATATATATGTATATATATATATATATCTATTTATTTTTCTTTGCTGCGCCTCCAACGACACACCTCTTACAGCCCGTCTCGTCGGAAAATACAAAAACAGAAACCACTTGAACCTACTTAATGGCGGGATTACTCTACCGCAATGGGGTTTTAATTTTATTTTTTTATTTTTTTTTGCTTCTAATCAAAAACAGAAAACACACAAGGCGCCCTTGAGATCACACACTCAATGCCCTTGCAAACTCTACTCTAATCTACCCTAATCCACGATTCAATGGAGCACTTAGTAAGAAGTAATGGTTAACACCCTTCACTAACTTAGGTGTTTGTTCCCCGGCAGCAGCAGCGGCGCCATTGTTTGGGACATCATAGCATAGCGGAGGCTACACTCCAACCCACACACTTATCAATCCGTGAATGCAACCCAGTTAGTGCATAGAGGCTATCCCGAATGGGAGAAGATTAGTTAACCACACACTAATGACTTCTAGTCCTACTCAATCCTTCTTCAACAATCAAGCAATCAATCTAACATAATCAAAGCATCAAGATTAGGCTACACTTAAGCATAAAAATGCAACTTATGCAAAGAGCTATCACACAAGCCTCAACTACACATCATTTCATGCACAAGCTTCATCACATGCACTCTACAATTCACAAATCAGATTTTAGCATCAAAACATCATTACAAAATCTAGATTAGCAAGTGTGTAGACCGCAACCTCAAATCATTGAATACGTAGAGAATAGAGAGTACAAGATTGAAGCAAGAATGGAGATGGAGCCTCTCAACCAAATGACCAAAGAGTCCCCTTTAGCTCTCAAATGGGCCACTTTTTATACAAAAACTCTAAAACTCCCAAAAGTTCCCATGTGGGATTATTGTCAAGCCCACTCCCACATTCATCTACAACTTGGAACTCTTTACAAGAGCCCTAAGTGTCTTTTTTGTTGCATCCTTGCATTGATCTTCATTCGTCATGCAACAATTGGTACTATCAAGGGAAGCTAACCTTTCCAAACCCATTCACACTTTTTTTATGCACCACTAGGGGAGCAATGTTGTGGAGCCACCTTTGTGGACCTATTATACCTACACTTTCATCCCCTTGCACCATAATTTGGCTATAAGTGTCACATGTTGTACACAGCATCCTACTTATGCTACCAGAGTAGAACTTATTTTAAGCGCTATGGGACAAGACTCTTGCAGCCCATGGTTGGAGAGACACCATGACATGGTGACGTAAGTGTACTTTACCCAGTGGTGGGAGGACCTTATAAGTAAGAAATGCACATGAAGAGCTTTTAGAGAACAAGGGAGAGGGACAAGAGCTTATACACTTATACAGTTATTCTATGAAATAATGTTATCGACTCCTTGTCCCTTTTGGAGCATGGTGGGTCATTTCCTAGATAGCTTAGCTAGTAGCTACTTAGCTCACTTACCTATAGTACCCATGCCATATCACAGTGAGGATGCACTCAAATCGCTGCCTAGTACACTAGAGGAGATATATATTAGAAGACAACTGTGAGGATAATGAGCTTAGTGACACTAAGTTTGACCCAGCATATGAGTTATAGCTATCTGATGACAATATGTTTTGCATTGATTTTTGAAGATTTTTTAAGGTTCACAAGAAGAACATAAGAAGTTCTCAACAATGGTCTCTACAGGGTGGTGTCCTACTTTTACATTTTTTATCTTCTTATTAAATTTTAAAAAAAATAACACAAAAGCATGTAATAATCAGCAGTTTCATTTATGAGGCTAGATAATAGCTAGAGATGGTTTCACCAAAGTGATAATGTGTAGAGACTAGGGTCATAACCCAAGGAGAACCCAAGGCATACTCTTTGCTCCATCGTAGTATAGAACAAATTTGGACCAACCTTGATGTTACCCTTGTCTTAACTAGAAAAAATTGACCGACACAAAAATATTTCCTCACTTCTTTTAAGTGTTTGCATTGGGCTTTGATTTTATTTATTTTCCATAATAACACCTTAATGGTACTATGTTGCCTTCTTGTAGACCTTACAAGACCTCTGATATTTGCAGTGCCACCATGCATCTAGCATACGGCGATGCATCTTCATAGACATATTCCGAGGACAAAATATGTATTAGTAATGTTAACCCTCATTGGACACTTCTCTAGCATCAATACCATCCATTAGAAACCGTCACTTCACTGGGCCATTGGCATTAGAAATGCTAATATTATATATTTTACGTGTGAGATCATTGATTATCTATGCAAGGTATGCCACAAGATTAATTATTGAGATTGTATGCTTAGTTTAAGTGCTTACACAAGCCTAGGTGGCCTTGGATAGCCATGGACCTATTTTTTAGGTATGGTCGGCCAAGGTGTGAATGCTTGGGGCCAAGATAAGGGTCAATTTGTATTCTCACCATTCATTCTCTTATGCATAATCAATATAGTGTTCTTCTTCTCTACTCTCTTGTGTCTTGCTTACCGATTTTGATTTAAGAACTTGTGTAATCATTGCATGTGTGTGTGAGAGTGAGTATGTAAGATTGAGTGTTGTGAGGAGGGTCGAGCTACATTTGGAGTACATAGGTAGTGGTGGAGTGGAGCTCTCGAGTGCTCTTGTAGTGGCAGTGCAACCTCTACGAGGATCTCAAGCACAAGTATTTGCAAATTGCGAGGTGAGTGACACACCCTACCCCTACATTTGTGAGCTAGGTCATGGAACATTGGCTTCTTGGTTGAGCTGTTTAATGCTCCCAAGTGTGGTTGGGAACAGAGCCCCATGACAATGATTTTTTCCTGCGTCTTTTCCATGGCACAAGAGCCTTCCAGTCATGTCTTTTCTCTTAAACATAATTGTTAAGCTAATCATTGGCTTAATTCTTATGTTTTTCCTCTTAAATCATAGTTGTTAGGATACTTCTTAGCTTAATGCAACGAGATCGAAGATTTAAATGCTTTAAAATCATGCCAAAAGCCAATGAAATTAGGATTTTACCTTTTCAAAAATGAAAATATAATTCCTTTAATGCAATAAGCTTCAAATCAAAATAAAAACAACAAACTATCCAAGTTTCCAAAATCATGACTATAAAATTAGATGTTTTTTAGAGTGTGACCTCCTAAGGTAATATTGGGTAATCCCAACAATGGCTTGGAATCAACAAATAAACGGAGCAACAGACCTAGGATAGTCTCTATTTTGGCAGCACCAAATTGTTCAAGTCAAGAGCTTACCTTAGCCCCTTATTGAATAATGTGTTGTTGGGTCTTGCCTTATAGACACAACTACAACTTCCTAATGTGGGTGCGTCCTCTCTCTCTTGTCACACCAAAATTCTCCTTTTACAATGGGGTGAAGATAGAGCCCTCTATGCCTAGATGGAGGCAAAAAGAGATAGACTTCGCGATGGTTCTCTCTCACAAAAGGTGGGGAGATTCCTAATGTGGGTGCGCTAGTGCATATATCACGTCCTCACTCTTTTGTCACACCAAAATGCTCCTTTTACAATGGGGTTAAGGTAGAGCCCTCCATGCCTAGATGGAGGCAAAAAGAGATAGGATTCATGATGGTTATCTCTCACAAAGAGGGGGGGGAAGATAATGTAAGAGGGAAACCTACAAACAAACCAATCTAGCATGCCTCCATCCATCAATCTAGCAAGATCCAATAGCATACAAGCAAAAATATAGAAGATCTCACATAAGTATATTTGCAAGGGATTGATTGGGTACTACTTAGTGTCAAAATCAAGCGACTAGTTTTTACACTAGGCCAACCAAACTTAAAAATGACTCGGTTATTATTTCTAGTCTTAAGTATGTATAGAGACTCGATTATTATTTCTAGGCTTAAGTAAGCATGTACAAGGACTCCGTAAACTTTCCCTATTTAACATTAAACACAAGGTAAGGTTGCTGCATATGTTCATGCATTGTCTTACAAAAGCTAAGTACCCATCTCAACGAGTAACATGGCAAAGTGCATTATGGTAAGTTAGGTGGACAATTTCATATTGGGTGTGTAAGTGTCTACCTTGAATTTTGCTTGAAGCGTCGGCTAGGGAGCCTGGGAACTCTTTTCCTCGGTACCTAGGACAAAACATAACCAAAATTTTTATATAAAGGAATCCCACCAATTCAGTGGTTGGGCGATTGGTTAACCCATGGGCCAGTTAGGGGATTCTTGCGATACAGATAGATACGATTAAGTTACATTAGTTAGATTAAGTCCTAGGAAGACCCTTGTTCTATGGGAAGGAATCAGCGAGACGACTGTGCCTTGCTTAAGGGGGGAAAAAGCAGTGATTCTATGACAAAGTGCAAGTCTCTTCCTTGATCTGACCATGTGACTTACGGGTTCGGCGCATCAGTTGGTTAGTTAGGACCTTGACCCGTTAGATGATTTTCCTGGTGGAATCACCCGTGCCTTTCGGGCAAGGGAAGTTTTTTCGGGTTCAGTTCCGGAAGAACTGTCAGGCTAGTCTCTTTTCTGGACATCCGTGGGGGCGACGAGGCCTCGAGTGTGGATCCCTACCCCATGCGTGCTTCCGTTGTGCCGGTGCCCTGGATGGGGCATCACTGAGGGCGGGTGGGGATCCCACATTCAATAAGTGGAAAGCACAAGATGAACTTTCAAAGCAATACATCATTGATGTGCTTAAGTCAGATTTCCCTGTTCCACATACCGGTCTTTGCTTCTCCTAAAGAGAAAAATCAAGCTTTTTCTCTCTAATAGGAGAGAAAATATCAAGAGAGCAGCAAAGAATAATTTGGAGAAGCCCAATGTTTGTACGGTCGAGGAGTGTAGGCACACACACAGCTTCGTGAGAAACCACCCACACGCTTTTCAACAACAAGTGGTGGGCGAGTGCTTCCCGACTACGAAAGCAAGGGGCTTCACACTTCGGCTTGGGAGGAAAGTCCTCCTTCATTGTTCATTTTATAAGTACCATATTTAGTAATAATTTCTTCTCCTCATTCATTTTGTTTTATTCTATATTATTTTCTTTAACTAATTGTATTATTTTTATAAGTACCATTTTTAGTAATAATTTCTTCTCCTCTTTCATTTTGATTTATACTATATTGTTTTCTTTAATTAATTGTATTGTTTTTTGTAGAGGGAGGTTGTTGGGTGTGACTCAACAAAAAGAAGGAGTATGACTATGGGTACAAAGCCCCCCATCCACAATTATGGGCGTGGATGTGTGCGCAAGGCGTACACTTGGATGAGTCCGTTTTGGGGACTCAAGCAAATGAGGTAAGTGAACCTAAACCCTTATCTTTTGTACATCTAATTGTATTTTATTGCCCTTGCTTATCTTGGGCTTGATGGCATGTATGTAGAATGAAGAGGAAGAGGAGGATCTTGAATATGAGCATGTATGTAGAATGAAGAGGAAGAGGAAGAGGAGGATCCTGAATATGAGCATGAAGTTGTAGGAAGTGAAGAGGATGATGATGATCACTCAAAATCTGATGAGGATTCCATTTAGCCACCTCTTCATTGTAGACATTTTTTGTATATATGGCCAAAGGCCAAACACTTCGTGAAATAAAATAAATTTTGTACTCAATTGCGTTCTTGAACAGTTCAAGTGTTTCTTGTGTTTGTGTTTGTATCATAAAACTGAAACTATGAGTCTGTTTAATTTTAAAAAAAGAGCTAGGGTATACTGTGGGGGAGTCTTGTGCAGACTGCCCAGTCTTCCGGAGCTCTTTTTTACTGCACAAAGCTGTCACTACTGAGTAGCGCAAATAGGAGCGAAATATCGTTGGCTAAGCAGTGAACCCGTTGCAACAAAAATAGCAACATTTCTAGTAGCAAAAGTAGCCCGATAGATGCTTACCCTTATAGTTATAAAAACGCTACTATTTTTATTGTGCTACACCCTCATTCTGTTGTAGTGAATGTAACACAACAAAGTCGGGGTTTCAACTCTCCAATGTGAGTAGTACTCCCTTGTTATTTCTGTAATAAAGTGAAAGTTTTGACTTTTTGTGCCATAAAATTTTTGATAGAGTGATATTCTTTCATAAAGTAATTGATGAGAAAGTTAGACAAGAAGGCTCATGTAATGAAAACATTGTCATGGATATTGAAGCAAAGACTATATTTCAAGAATGAGTGTCAGTATTCCAAATAATTCAGACTGATCTCCTCAGAAAGTTGGTGGAATAATGTGAATACAAGGATAAAGTGACTAGTCTACCCAAGATTTGTGTTGAGAACTCTATTTATGAATTGATAAATGGAAAAGGGATGGAGGGAATGGAACACAAGTATGATGTAAATTAATGGACAAAACCACAAACACAAACCATATCTAACAAAACATTTATTCTAAGAAAAAGCTTTTGTGGTGGAACTTACTAGTGTATGAATGAAAGATGTTTTTTCCTTGCCCGTTCAAAGGTTCTAAATAGAATTTATTAGAAAGGGAAATTATTGAAGTCTTCTCCAAAGGGATCTTTGGAAATGGGTAGTTTTGGGAACTTGGAGTGCTTCTTTTGTAAACATGTTCCTATGTGTGTGGGGATATGCTTAGTGTGTGTATGCTACTTTATGCCCAAGGACTCTTCCCATAGCAAACTATTTATACAACGGGGGATCCATACACATGAGGTACCAAAAGGGAAAATGTAGAGTAGCTTTGAGAAACAAAAAAGACCTTGTTCCTTGGTTAGTTAGCATGGACCACAATGCAGGTTCGAGAAAGATTCAGATGGTTATTGCTAGGGAATTAATTTTGAAAGCATTTATAGATGACGATAGAAAGGTGGGAGAACATATGTCTGAGAAAGAATTTTCTGAGATGACACAAGATCTCCAAGGATTGTTGAAGCTTAGCAAGTAAGTGATTCCTAGTACTTTTATGTATTGTAGTTGGAAATTTCAAAACACGGTGTTTATGGATATATTTGTTGTGTAGGCTAAAGTAAATGGTCATGCAAAGTCGAAGGGCTAATCGACCACAAGGTTAAGGAATAGAATAAATCGTGGAACTGAAGATAAAAAGACATTTTGCATTATTCCACAGTAGTCATTTCCCCTTACAAGCTCAAAATTTGGATGAGAGATGTTTTATATTTAAGACGTTAACACAACAAGACCCAGCTCAAGGGTGTACATTGTGGATCGAATGGATGCTGATGGTGATGGTGATTTGCAACACTCTTGGGTTTGCTTCAATCACATTCAAAGATGTTAACACAACAAGACCCAACTCAAGGGTGTACATTGTGGATCGAATGGATGCTGATGGTGATGGTGATTTGCAACACTCTTGGGTTTGCTTCAATCACATTCATAGAATTGAGGGATGACATACGATGGCTGCACATGTATATGACCCCTTGTGAGTAGTTTCATTTTTAGCAGCCTTCACTGATCAGTAGTTTCCTTGCACACTTCTCTCATATTTTAATTTTGTTTTTAGTGTCCAAATAGTTCCCTTGCACACTTCTCTCATATTTTAATTTTATTTTCAGTGTTAACAATTGCCACATGTGAGTTCAAGGAAGAAGATGAAGAGCCATAGGTCTTACTATGGGAGAATCTAAATTTAGTTATGATTTAGCAATGAGGAAAGCCAGCAAATTTTTGTGGATTAATAGCTGGTGAGGCAAGAGCTAATGGGAATGCTATTTTTAGGGTTTACAACAATGGAAAAAAGATGACTAGAAAAGAATGCTCATGCCTTTTTCATTAGAGAGAGAGCCTTAATGTTCATACCAATAAACATATTTTCTCGTAGTATAGAGAGGTGCACATTGAGATGTGTGGAAAGTGGAGGACATGCAAGGTAAAAGATGATGCTCTTGTACAGTTCAGAAAAATTCATGCTTGGTGGGCAATAGGTAAAGCTGCAAATAAGAGCATTGTAAAACTTTATAGCTAGCTCAGTTGGTGGCATTTTAGAGTAGGACATTGGGGACACTTTCTTGTACATGTGTATAAAAGATCTTTGTTATTTGTAAGATATATGTTTTCTTCTTTTAAAATGAGATTGTGTCAAGACCTAAGAATCTTGCAGGGTGGGGATCCCACAATCAATGCATTGGTTTCCATGACTAATCTATCGGAATCAAAACATGGGAGTTGGCTGGCAGGAGAGGGTTATAAGCACAATATTAGCCTCTATGATGCTTGTGTCACAAATCTGATAAATGAAATCTTGCAATGTGCTCGACAACTAGATTTTATGGAGGGAAAAAACATTGGTAGTGGACCTCATCTTTAAATGCTAATAGATAGAACTTTTTCAAGGAAAAAGACTAGCCCATCTCCTAGAGACACTTCACAAATAGTTGGTGATGTAGTGATGGGAACTCCAATATTTACAGACATGATAAAATTCAAGGGGGAGAAGAATACTATTCGAGCAAAGAGGCCTCTTCACCAAGGAGAAGAGGAAAATGCTACTAATTGTAGTTATAGACCTGAATTTATCTCTGCGAATAGATCGGGTGGACTCTGTAAAGGCAAAGGATGCAAAGATAGACTTGGAGCATGATACAGACAAACAACTAGTAGAAATGGAAAAATGAATTCATGATACAAAGTGGGCTATTAGAAGAGTTCCAAAGACAAGTAGGGTAAAGTGCCATCATTGGGCAAAGGGTTGTAAATGTGATGTGCAGTTTGCGAGGTGGGGGATGTCTCTCCTTGTTTTTCAAGTGACTGTCAGTTGTCACATGGACAAAAGATAAGATTTACTATTTCTGCAATACTGATGTGTGAGACATACATGGAAGATTAAAACACTAGTTTTACATCCACCCCCTAGTGTTTCTGATGTATGGCCCATTGCAAATAACACCTCCTTGAAAATTGGGGAAGCGCACAAAAGCTTATTTGTACAGGTTTTGATATTGCTATTTCACTTGAGAATCTCCCAACATCCACAACTTCACACGGTGACAGTGACCTTCCTTGGGAAAAAGGCCAGAAGTTTCCCCAAGCATTGGATAGATTTAGGAAGCATTGGACAAGAAATCAGAGATTTTTGGCAATGTCGTATACAACGCTCGTGTGTCAAAGAAATGTTCTATGTGAAAACAAAGGATGCTGATGAGTAGGGGATGCCACCATTTGAAGTGATAGTACATAAGCAACCCTCTTGTTCATGTGGTGCATTTATGGTGCACAAGCAACCCTCTTGTTCATGTGGTGCATTTATGGAAAGGGTAAACAACAAGAAGACATATCTTGCTTGCAAGCATATATATTTTGTGGTTTTTATGGTGCTTGGGCAAGATGTGAATAACAATATGCACATCCATCAATCAAAAATAGCTCAACATGTTTTGAAGGACGTGCTCTCAAAAGCTGTAAGAAGCTACCCTTCCACTTCACATTAGGCCAGAGTTCCTTTTCCTCCTGTTATACTCCTTTTTGGTAGACCAGGAATACCTAGTATAGCACTATTTTGTGATGGTAGAAATACCAACATAGGCATCTCCATGTGGTAGAAATTTTAACTTTTTGAAGTTATCATGAAATGCCATGTGTTTTAGATTCTCCTAAAAACTAGCACTATAATGTTCTTCTTGCCTCAGTATACCACTGGTATATTTTTTATGTTGTATTATTTGTAAATTGCTTGTCAATTCATGATCAAGATGTTATTTGATGTTAGTAAATATAGGTAGTTTAGTATTCCTTTATGATTAATTACTACATTTGTACATATCCATACATCTTTTACCTCACTCTTGCTCGCTCATGCACTGGTAAGTTATCAATAACCCAATCTGCTCGCTAACTCGTGCTCGCTCCACAAACGCACCCCAAGTTGGAGAGAAAATTTGATAACTTTTGAGCTTGGTCACCTAGAGATGTTAAGCAAGTGGTTAACAAAGCTTGGCCAATAATGAAGAGAATGAGGAGAATGGAGTTTACCAATTTTGGGCCACAAGGGGAATAAGAAGATAAGGTTGGATTAAATTGAAATTAGTGACCTTAATTAAATGGTTGTTTACTAATGAAGTTAAAATAAATGACCTAATCTTAACATGGAGGGACTCATGAGAAGAGGGGAGGCTTTTATACCATGTTAAAAAACACAACACATCAAGCTATGGGTGTGGAAGGTTGTTGCTAAAGAGGTGATACAAAACCCTAAATTAAGGTGGATGCTTCCTAAGTATGCACATAATGATGAGAAACTAAACTAATTAAGCTTTATAGACTTCAGTTAGGTTACAAGATTGAGACTTGTACTCATATAAAGACTTTAGAGCTTTCTTGATTTGATTTCTTATTAAAAGTGACCCCTTTTATATGAGGCGGGTACATCTTGGATTTGTTAGCACATGTGGGATAGTTCTAGCTTGCTCATGTGGTAGCTTACTCTCACACTTACTTCCTACATTCCTTGTGCTCCATGGCACTATATCTCTCAACAACCACACAAAACAATTATACATAAAAATATAAAAAATCACATGGGATAAAGAATACAAGGACAAGTCCACTTCCAAATCATTTGACAAAGTCTTGAAACAATAGGGAAAGTAACAACCAAAGCAGCTACATTTGCATCACTTCAATGTATCAAATGAGGAATTGAGATTCACTCTCTCATTCAGATGATTGTGTCGATGTTCCTCTAGACCCCCATCCCTTTTTCTCCATTTCTAACAAGCCTTAAAACCATTGCTAACTTGACATAATCAATATAAACCTACTTGTGATTGCCCAAAAAACAATCAATTGCAGAAATCCCCATCCTATTTATTATTAACTTTGTCATGTACTAACTAGCCGTCCCCATTCCTTCTAGAGGAACAATGACCATTCAATATTCATGCAACATTATAAGCATCAAAAAAACAATTTCTTAATTCTCCCCAAAACAAATTTTCTACTCGATCTCATGAAGATGAAATTGACATCAAGAAGTAGGAAATGTTAACCCGTTTTAGGGTTACAAGGGTTTCCACTATAATTCACAAGCATGTATGATCAAACTATGAATCAATAGTGTGCAAATATACAACTGGGATGGGTGCTAAAAAATGATCTGATGGAACACTTACGACGATTCTTCCTACTCCAAAAGCATGTGACAACAAGCTAGAATGGGTTCCCTAGAATATACATCATGTATGTATTATGAGATTAATCATCGGAGAGTAGTGCTTGGCCCCCCACAAGCATAAGAGTTATGAAGCTAAAGATCCGAGAGAAACTCGGAAGAAGAGAAGAAAACCAAGAAGAAAAAGAAAGGGAAACAGCATAGAAAACAAGGAGTCAAAAAGTGAAATAGCGAATAGAAAAAATAAAAGATCAAAGACTAATTTGGAGAAAAGGCTAGAAGAAAACACTAAACAGCTCAAGGAGCTCACACAACACAAAAGAACGAGTCCACCTCACAGGTGTGGTGCACTAAGTGTGAAAGGCTAGGACATTCAACAAAAGACTGCACATTAGAGGTGGTGGCAGTTATTGTGACAAGCCATGCTACCTAGCAAAAGTCTACTAGAGCTAAATTTGGGATGAAGACAAAAGGTAGTGGATCTTAGAAATATCACAAGAAAAGCAGCAACAGGTCAAAAGAGGGGTAGGAAGAGGTGGAAAAAGAGTCATCAGAGCCATAATGAATTGTTATGCTTGTGGCCGAGAAGGACATTTTTCAGGGACTACCCAATGAAGGGTAAAACAAATGATAAAGGACCAGGAGGAGAGCACACCTAGAGATCTAAGAAATTCAAGAGTCAGAGGACAAATTAATCACTTGGGAAAGAGAAAAACAAACTACGCAAGTCGAGGCATCCCAAAGAGGGAAACAAAGAGCAAACAGAGAGACAATGAAATTTCTAGAATGTATTGTGTGATGAAAAAAGGGCAATGGCAAAAATCAGTAAAGGATTGTAGAAAGAAGCGAAAAAAATAAGGCTAACAACATAAAAAGCCACTGAGGAACCAAGAGCAGGGGAAGTACCTTACAACTTTTGGAGGAGGGAATATTCAGGGACTCCTAGGAGTAAGAAGTCAATTATTCCCAAATAGGGGAGTAAGTACAACTAAAGAAAAATCCAAAGGAAGAGAAGCAGAACAGCCAAGGAAGGAAAACAAACACTAGAGGAAAGAGAAGGGTCACTAGATGCCTATTAAAATAGAAGAGGGATACGAAGAGAAGTTACTAGCAAAGATAGAGAACAAGAAAGGGATCTCAACAAGAGGAAGGTTGATAAAGCTTTCAGGAACAAGTAAGTAGCCTATGAAAGCAAAAGAATTGGGGAAGAGGAGAAGAATTGGGGAAGAGGAGAAGAATCCCAAAACAGAAATCTAGACCCCAAGAAATTAGTCATGAAGCCCCAAAAGGCTAAAAGGAATGGTACGAGGACATCAAATACAAGGGGGCCACCAATGGTCCATCGAAAATGAAGAAGTAGAAGAAAGAAAAAGGATGATCAGGCTCGGGAAACAAAAAGTGGGAGAAATAGATCAAGAAAGAAATATAACAAGAAGTGGGCAAAGTCTCAAAATTAACAAAAGAAGCCTAACAACCAACTTGAAGGAGTTGAGAGGTTAACACAATATCCAAAAGAACTAAATTGGAAAGGAAAGAAAGAGGAACCAAGGGAGCTCCGAGTAGAAAACACAAAGAAGGGAAATAAGGAGCTTTGAGAAGAAAGCACAAGGAAAGAGGGAGGACCCAAAGAAGGGATGTAAGATTCCTCCCTCCAGCTTTTGAGGTGTGCAGATGTAAGAACCTCCCCTTCTGATCTTATAATTATTCCCCTCTTTGAAATAAAAGAAAGATCTTGTTTTACCCTGTTTTGGCATGGAGAGAGAAAATTTCTAGAGGGAGGTAATTCAAAATTGAGATGTTTTTGGATATAGAAATCCTCCTAGTGTCTAAAATGGTTTCCCTTGAAACAGAAATTCAAAAAGAACTTTCCAATGTGCAATTGGAATTAATTGAAAGTAGGTATAAAGGACCTTAGCCTAAGGGTCCAGATTTTCAAAAAAATTTAGATTATGGTCCAATTAAGGTTTCTATGGACCAATAAGATTAATCCAAATGTAGGGAGGAGATAAATTGAAGAATAAAAGAAAAAAACTCCCCAAAAATAAGTAAATGCTCACATAAGATGAAGAGTGGAGTAAGGACCAAAGAAAAGAATTAAAAAGCTAAATTCGGACACCTCAATGTGGGGATCTCCCGTTATGAAGTAGGCACCTTTTTCTCATCATTACCCCCAATTTTTAATCAATAAAATGAGATATTTTCATCTCTCCTCTCTCCTTTTTCAAAACTAGATCCAAAAAGTAAGCTGAACTAACCCAAAAATGGTCAAAATTGACCAAACTGATCTGGAAATTTCTAGAATCAGTTTGCTTGGTTAGAGGCTCACTTTTTCTTATAAATAGAAGCCTCCCCCTTTGTAAAAGCTTAATGGTGTTTATGCTCTGTTACTCTACTCCTATCCTGAGCCATCTACATTGAATTTTTTTAATAATTCAATTGTTTTTGGCCTAATCCTCTCCAAAGTGAATTGGTGGCCACTATTGCTTTAAACAATAGTAGAACCCTCAATCCCTCTAGCTGTTGCACTGGAGGAAGGGGCAGATGGTGTTGGTGGGGGTTGTGTTGCTTTGGCCTTAACTGCGTCGAGTGTAGCCTCCATCTCATGGAGTGTCTCCTCCGATATTTCCCTATATCGTTGGAAATAAAGCTGGGTCTTTGTGAGTGCCTCTTCTACAGTAGTAGCTCGGTGCTAGGAGTCTTTGGCAATAGCTAGAGCTAATGAGAGGTTGTTATGGGCCCTTTGTGTAGCTTCCTAAGCGTGCTGGAGCTATTACTGGAATTCTGTGATAAAGGAGATGGCCTGCCAAAGTTGCTACTCCTTCTCATCGATCATGTTTTGGAGCTGGAGGTTGTTGTTGAGACTGATTGTGTACAAATCTTTGGAGATCTGTCTCTCCTAAGCTTTGGCCAAATAACATCTCTCATTGGGCCATGACTACCACCTCCTGTTTGCTGCTATAGCGGTATATACAATCTATCATTTATGTAATTAGCTCCCTAGCCATACGAGAAAATCTAGTGCAAAGTTTGGTACTGGTCCACCCGGCAGCATGGTAGAGAACTTTGGTTAAGAGTGTGGTTGCAAGCTTCCCCTGAGGGTTGGAGCAAACTGCATGGAGCTCCTTGTGCAGATATTTCGCCCAATTCACAGGCTTCCCTTGGTGCAGCCAAAGTAGACATGCTGCAGGCGGCAACTAAATCTGTCTGTCCATCTGGCTCTATCAAAAAAATTTTGAGGGCCCTTGTTGGCATGACTCTCTCCTCCTATGTGACGTTGGCCCATTCGACTCCGTCTTTGTTTGTTGTGCCTCTGTAAGTGCCTTAGTCAACTTAGGGGAATTGGTTAGCCACATGTAAAGATGGTCCAGGTGGAGGAGTTGTAGGGCATCTCTGATCAAATCCATGCTCAAGTGCACTCTTTGTGGCTTCCCCTCAAGCACTTCTCCTATGTCAAGGTTGGCATCATAAGTTTCTGTAAAATATAAGCAGGTGTATAGGTCTGGTCTCCATGGCTCCATAGTCAGTAGGCCTTTTAGCCCCAGGTGCTCGAGACATGTGATGACTGCTGGGTCAACAACAACTTCCCTATAGCATGGCCCTGTAAAGTATATGATCTTGTGCTTGACTTGATGGTTGTTCATCATCAGTGAGTGTACAATATGGCCACTGACTTTCTTCATGAGCGGCTCCCCCTAGATGTAAAAGCTGTGTGAGGTTGTGAGCATATTCCTCAAAGTATCCCCTTGTCGGGCTTCTTCCTGAGGGTAGGGTGGTGGAGGACCTCCATGGAGGACCTCCATGGAGGAGTCTGAGGTGTCGGCCTGGGTGATCGAGGATGGGAGCACAGGAAATCTTGAGAGAAAATTTGGCAAGAGTTTGGTTACATTGAAAGCTAAAAGTGAAGAAATGAGGGGGTGGTGCCCATAAATATGGGGGTGGTGCCCATAAATATAGTTTTCTAGAAGGACATGGCCATGGCAACCTAAATGGTACGGGTGTGGCATCCCCATCAAACGGGCATGGCAGTTGGGTTTTTATTTGGTATGAGTGTGGCACTTGTAACAACTGTTGTTGAGGATGGAACGGGTGTGGCAGATTGGGTTTGTCTTTGGTACGGTCATGGGGCAACATAGAAAGGGAATGGTACAGCCATGGCACTTTTGGAATGGCTGTGGGGGGGCAACTAGGTTTCATGATGGAATGGCCATGGCATTTCTTTTGTGGGTTGGTATGACGGTCGTGTGGCAAGTTGAACAAAATTTGGAATGGCCATGGCACATTTAGAACAGCGGGGGGAGTTTAAGTGAATGTTAGTGTGATCGTGGCATATTTGGAATGGCCGTAGAAAATTGGAAGTTCTTAATTGTCCAACCATGGCAAAGAAGAATGTAAATGGTATGGCCGTATGGCAAATCTGGTACAGCCATGGATTTCTCTTTTTTCTTTTTTGTGGGGCACCCTGAGTCAGGTTTTGTACCCTTGGGCTATGCAGCCAACACCCTATTTTGGGTTTTGTACTGACTGTGTGGCCAATTCGCCAAAGTGAGGAGTTGATCCCAATTAGGTGTTGGCAAGGTGGGGACGTCCGATTCCTAGGGAGATGCAAAGGCTGATGACAAGGGAGTACCTGAAACTAGAGAGGTTGATGGTGGCGTTGGAGTACTCCGAGACAGCCTAAGAAGAACAGGTGGAGGAGTGGCCGATGTCGAGGGTATGTCATTGATAAGGGCTATTTGTGATAAAATGGGGGGGTCGGAGTGTCGATGTGAAGGTTTTGTTTCCCTTTTTCTTGGGCAGCCATTGTTTGACGAAGGCCACCTTGGGTTTTCATTTGAAAGGTGGGTGATTGCGGAGTGACACGAGGTGGGAGTTGGTGTCGTGGGGGTGGTGATTTGGGGATCCAAATTTTGTGATTGCCCTCATAGAAATGTTAGGCTTGTAGTAGAGGTTTGGGGATCCACTTGGAGGTTGGTTTTGGGCTCGATTGAGGGTGTGATTGAGGATAGGTGGGCCATGGAGAGCATTTGGGCTGGCATTTGTGTGCCCTATGGGTTTATGGTTGGTGAATTAGTTACCTACAAGGGGGACAAGGAGCTCAGGATGCCTGTGTATGAGGATGAGAGTTGGATCGTTGGGGGATCCACAACGTTGATGTGCCCTCATAATAGCCCTGTGCAGTTAGGAGCTTCTTAGACACCGAGTGGGGAGAAGGCATGCCCTGTGTGCATGTGTTAGTGTGGTTAGAAGTATTAAAGTGGTTAGTTTTGTGTGGTGGGTAAGAAGCTTGTGTGGTTTTTGAGATGTGGGAGTGGGCTGCTTTTGAGTGTGGTGGTGGGGAGGGTGTGAGAGGTAGTGGTGTGTTGGGAAGGGTGAGCGGCCTCTTTTTGAGTGGGAAGGGTGAGCGGCCTCTTTTTGAGTGGGATGGGTTTGTGGGAATTTGAGGATGGAATGATGATGGGGAATGGAGTGACTTCTTGGCAGGCGGGAGCAGGTACAGGTTCTTTATCCATCATGAGGACAATAACTTGGCCGAAGCTATAAGGTAGTCGTCCATGCATCCCAATCAATGTTGCACTTGTTGTGTCCCATCCAACCCCTTCCAAGGAGTATTTCTTTGTGTATCATTCCTCAGACATCGCATAGAACTTCCCTTCCAAGGGATTATTTCCAATGTGTAACAAAAGTGTGACTGTGCCTAAGCAGTGAACATCCTGAGATGCCATTGTTGTGATTGTGGCAGGGGTATCTTTGATTGAAGGTTCCCCAAGGGAACACCATTTTTTATAAGAAATCAAATTGAAATTAGCCCTTGTATCTACGAGAGATAAATTTTGGGTGAAGCTCATCGGGATAGTCATTCCTAGCCACCACAACCGAGCAAGCTTCACTCCCATTCTTCCTCTTCGAGGCCAACCACTTCGGCCATGTTGAGCATGATTTGTTTCTCCCCAATGTTGTCTTGCCTCACTTTAGCTTCTTGTTAAGGGGCTTGTTTCATATCTTCATGGTCCTTCTTTCATTGTTTCTTGTCACATGAATGGCTTTTAGGGTGGCTTCAGTGAGTGGGCCATAGTAGGGTTTTAATTTGCTACCGTTAAAATAGCCTGCCATTTTGATGTCATCAAGTCTCTCTATGCGCACATCGCCTTGCAGGGTCTATGGTTGGCATACTTGTAAAAGGACCCATATCATGCCTTTCAAACATACACCTGATCTAATGCCCAATCATGCACCAATTTGAAATTAATCGCCGATAGTAGCCGACATGTCCCATAAACACTCGACTCCCTTAAAGTTCATGGGTGGATGTAGCTCAAGGATGAGCCACACTTTGCTATCATCTGTGGAGATTTCCTATCCGGAGACAATGTGTCCCAAGATAACTCCATGTCTAACCCAAAATTGACATTTGAGTGGGTTCAATGAGATGCAATACAGTCTGTATCTTTCTAACACCTTACGTAAATAGTTAAGGTGTGCCTTCCCCATGAGGAGTTGACACAAAGGTCATCCATAAAGACCTCAAGGAATTTCCTAAGATATTCCTTATAGGTTGTGCACATTAGATGCTGGAAGGTTTCGGGGGCATTGGCACGGTATAAGTAGGTGCCCCATTCAGTGGCGGTGAAGGCTATTTTGTGCTGATCCTTAGGATCGATCAACACCTGATTGTAGCCGGAGAATCCATCAAGGAATCTTTAGGCTTCCTTTCCTGCTACTCATTCTAGCACATGTTTAGTGAAGGGTAAGGGGTAATGATCCCTTATGGTGGAGGCATTGACCTTTTTGAGGTCCACGCACACTCTTACCTTCCCGTTCCTTTTGGACACTATCACAATGTGTGATACCGATTCCGTAAGGTCTATTTCATAGATGAATCCGGCGTCAATGAGTCTATCAATCTCTTCTCGAACCATTTTGGAACATTTTGAGTTCACAGGATAATCCCTTTGTTTGACTAGACTTGCTCCATCAACCATCAGGATGGTATACTTGACTACTTTGGGAGGTACACCTTTCATATCCATGTACTTCTAGGCAAAGCAATCCTAGATTTCAATAAAGCAGAGTGATGAGCTCGGTCTCTTCCTCTATAGAGAGGTCTTCTCCAATGTATACTGGCCTCGGGTCTTCGCCCGGGCCTACTAGGTTAATTTCTTTTACCTTGGCTAGACCATCATATGAGGTCCCTGGTTGTCCATTGTGGGACCTTTAGACTGAGTCATATTGCATGAATCTATCAGCTATCTGAAAGGTCTTGAAGTGTTTGGGAACTGAGCCATCTGAAAGGTCTGACTAGCGCTTTCTTCTGCCCTAGCGCTAGCGCTTTCTTCTTTACTAACCTTTTGTCTTCTTTTTCCACCAGCGCTAACTTCTTATTGCGTGCAAAGTGGCAAAGCTTTTCTGGTTCAACTTTGGGATCTATGGGTTCCATTGGCTTTGAGGTGGTCATGTGGACTAGAAGGGAGATCAAGTATATTCTAGAGAGCTCACTCCTGCTCCCCTATTAACCCATTCCTAGGGTTAACAAGAGCTACTACCATTATCTTATATCAAAGAGTCAAGATAGATACACCAAAAGGTCATACATTCAAGATATGAAGCAATGGCGTCTAAATCTACAACTTGGACGGGCGCCCGTATAATGGTGTAATGGAGTTTTTATCATGATTCCCACTTCAAGAGCATGTGGTGGTATGTAGAATGAAGTCCCAAGTGATTTACCTCTTGGATATATTATGAGAGTAGTCATTGTAATAGCATTAGGCCTCTTATGAGCCTAAAGTGCCCGGTCGGCCACAGTGTAAGTGAGTGTAAACACTATGTAAGTGAATATCTCTCATAATACAACATACTCTCCCATTGTGCAATCGATTCTTGCTCTTGCTAATCTCTCTCTAATGCATGTTAGTGAGTGTGTGTGAGTGATGTGAGGTGAGAGGAGGGACAAGTACACGTAGTGCAATGCGGCAGTGTGACAACGCTCGTGGTGGTGGGAGGTGCAGTGGAATTGGTTCTAAAGGATTTGTGGAGCTTGGAGACCTCAAGGGTTGTGAGCTCGGCCATTGGAAAGATCCTCATGACAGTTACGATTCACCAGGTAATCTCTTGTTGAATGTGTTTCAAGGGGGGTTAGGGTGAGCCATAACATTTTTTGCACCGTTGCTTGGGAGCCATCCCTTGGCTTTTTCTATCATTTTTCTCTAATCTATGCATTACCCATTTCCCATTATCTTGATTAATGGTTTCTAATGAAAAATATGTGGATTTGATGGAGATTTGTGTGTGATTTTGGGAGAAATAGCTCTCTTTTTTATTTTGTAAAGAAAGGTTTTTTGCTTAATTTTTAGCTTATTTTGTTGTTTTTGTTTTTGTTACTGAGGTTTTTAATGTTCTTAGGGCTTGCACGTAGAGTGTATTAGGCTTTATTTGCATCCATTGTATTAAACAATGCCATAGAATGTAATTTTTAGTGAATTTTAGCTCTCTTTAGAGTTAAACATAGATCTAGAATCATTAGGCTTTATTTGCATCCATTGCATCAAACAATGCCATAGAATGTAATTTTTAGTGAATGTTAGCTCTCTTAAAGTTAAACATAGAACTAGAATCATTAATTTTAGCTTAAATTGTGTGTTTTTTGTTGGAATTGTATGCATTAGAGTACTAGCAAGCATTAGAGGTAACATAATAATCGAAAATTTTTATCAAAAACATCAAAAAAACTCTTGAAAATGACTAATCTTTCTTAATCGAATGGTTTTTATCATTAAGGGTGATTAATCTACTTAAGAGATAATTTTTTTAGAAAATGTGTTATTTGGGGTCTAAATTGATCATGCAAGTAGTCAAAATTAGTGTTTTGAGAGCATCTAGATGCATCAAAACACCTAATTACATCAATTAGAGAAATTTGACTCTCTTTTGCTTACTTTTGCCTTAAAAGAAGAGACTAAAATTAAGAGTTTAATTAATCTTTAATTATACATTAATTTACACATTAGTTCATGCACATAGCTTAGCAATTCCTTGCTTTATCCAATGATATGCCCAATTGTGTGAATTAATTTGTGATTAGGGGTTAATTAGAGCCTTTGATTAGATAAAAAGTGAAAAAGATTAGTGAAAGGATTAATCTTTGATTAATTTCTAATCACTTTTTTACATAACTCATTAACGCTAATGAGCATTGAATGAGTAGATGCTCATGAGTTGTCAAATTGTCTATTTTGGGGGTCATTTATGAAATGTGTAAGGGGGTGTCATAAAAGGGTTGAATTCTTTTATTTCCACTTACCTTTTTGGGAAAATGCCCGTATCTTCCCATTTTAAAATTCAAAAGATATTCCCCCCAAACAAGGAAATTCAAATTTCCCACTAGACTCGAAAAAAAATCAAAAATTGGTTCATGTCCTAAGCGTTTCACGGCGTGAACCCTTAAGTGTTGTTACCATATTATAGTAGTGATGTGTGTGAACACACTTAGGACCGCCGGGGCACTTTTTCCCTCACTAGGAGGTTTTTTCCCCCGTGCATTGTATATACGCCCATTATCTTCTAGGGCTTGTTATCTTTCATTTTTGGCACTCATAATACACTACTGTGTTGTGCTCAAGCTTCCTCATCTTCTTGAAGTTGTGTGTGCATTCCTGCAACCCTAATTCCAACAATTGGTATCAGAGCAGGCTTCCTCCTCCCGGGCAGCATCACCGGCACCTGTCGCTTCATCTCCTCCGATTGCGACGAGGTTTCACGAGCGTCTGCAGGTTAGAATATGCCGTGGGAAAGCCCGTAGGGCTTGTTCGTTTCAGAATTTTGATCTGAAGTCATTTCGCCCTCCGTTTTTGCATTCCAAGTACTGCGCAGGCAAAATCGTCCTACTGTGCAGATTTTCTGTCAAGATTAAAATCTGCAGGACAGGTGCCCATTCGTTTGTTTTGGGCTGTGCTACATAGCACAGGTCGATTTTATACAGGTTTACCTCTTACAGACAACATTTACATCTAGTAGTACAGTCATTGGCCATGGCTGACAACAATGATGTATTCCGCATGTTGGCTGCTGAGGATAAGTTGGATGGCACCAACTATCCATTGTGGGCATATATGATGCGACATGTATTGGTAGCAAAGGGGTTATGGAACATTGTGCAGGGTATTGATGCACGTCCTATTGTGGCTGGGAATGCTGCAAACACATCAGAAACAGGTACTGTTGATGATGGTGCAGGCACAAGTGCTGTAGCAGCTGTTCGAGAACCACCACTTTCAGCAGAGCAGATTCGTTGGGATGGTAGAGATGCGCAGGCTCATGCCTTGATTGCGCTGTCTGTCAAACGTACCATTATCCCACATATTCGCTCCTGCAGGACTTCTAAGGATGCTTGGGATGTACTTGCCACATTGTATCAGGCAAGAAATGAGGCTCGTGTTGCTTACCTCCGAAAACAGTTGGAGAGTGAGCATATGAACGAAGGTGATTCTATGGATAGCTTTTTGACAAAGATCAAGGATTTCAAAGAGCAGCTCATTTCTGCAGATGAAATCCTGTCAGACAGTTCACTTGTGCAGACTGTTTTGAATGGTCTACCAGATTCTTATCAGGGTTTTGCTTCCACTCTTCGCTTGATGATGAAAGGCAATCCCAATGCCTTATCATTTGAGGAGTTAGTTTCTGTTTTGCTGCAAGAAGACCAGTCAAGGCAAAACAGGAATATTATGCGTGTCGCAGATCAAGCTTTCGTTGCTAGTCAGAGAAGCGGGAAAGGTAAAGCTGGCTTTTCTTCTAGTAAGCAGAAATCTGCAAATGCTGCGCAACCAAAGAAGGAAGACAAAGATGAGAAGAAGGGTGACAAACAGAAGACATTTTGCAAGTACTGTAAGGGAAATGATCATGTCATCAAAGCGTGTCCTAAGCTGGCTGCGAAAGAGGCTAAGAAGAAAGAGGCTGGTATGGCTGTTGCAGATGCCTCTCCTTCTAACAATGAATCTGCTAATGTTGTTCAAGATACAGAATGGGCATTCAATGCGCAGTGCAGTTATGACCCATCTTTGCATGACACATGTATGTCTGCAGTAGATTCAGATGTATGGTACTTTGACAGTGGTGCCACTAAGCATATCACCTCGCAGCGCAGTTTATTCACTTTCCTTGAGTCTGCTCCCACAGGGAATACTGTCACTTGTGCCAATAACTCCTCTTATCCCGTTAAAGGAGTTGGACAGATTGTGCTGAATGTTGCAAATTGCAACACCTTTACACTTTTTGATGCATTGTATGTGCCAGGGATCAAAAAGAATCTGCTGTCAGTCTCCGCATTTGCCAAAACAGGTTTGGTTGTAAAATTTGTGGATGACAGATGTACTGTTCATGATCTCTCTTGTGGTGACATCATTGTAGCATCTGGTTCACTATGTCGAGGGCTGTATAAGCTCAATATGGATGGCAAATGTGTAGAGGATTCAGCATGTGCTATTATGGATACGCAGGCTATTTCAAATGCAAAACTGTGGCATGCACGTTTTGGTCATCTGAATTTTGCAAGTTTGCTGCGCCTGCAGAAATCTGAAATGGTGTCTTCTTTGCCTAAGCTTGAGGCACCTGTCAAGCATGTTTGTGAGGGCTGCATATTGGGTAAAATGCAGCGTGCTTCCTTTCCCAAAGATGGATCAGTGAGAGCTGAACGCAGATTGCAGCTTGTTCACAGTGATGTTTGTGGTCCCATGCAAACTCCATCATTTGGAAACTACCTTTACTTCGTGACTTTCATTGATGATTTTACCAGGCATGCATGGGTATATCCTTTGAAGGCAAAGTCCGAAGTGTTTTTGTGCTTCAAACAGTTTTTGGTTATGGCTGAAAATGTGTCAGAAAGTAAGATGGGCACCCTCCGTTCAGATCGAGGGGGGGAGTATATGTCTTCAGAATTTAATGCATTTCTGGCTGAGCGTGGGATAAAACACCAATGTACAGTGCCGTATACACCACAGCAAAATGGTGTGGCTGAGAGAAAAAACAGGTCTCTCATGGAAATGGCAAGATGTATGGTTAAGAGTCAAAGTCTACCACATGGTTTTTGGCTTGAGGCTGTCATGTGTGCCACTTATGTACTAAACAGGTGTCCCACCAAAGCATTACAGGTTGTCACTCCATATGAGGCTTGGCATAGCCGCAAGCCATCTGTTGGCCATTTACGTGTTTTTGGTTGCCTGACATATGCATTAGTGCCTGTGCAACATCGCAGAAAATTGGATGACAAAGCTGTCAAATGTATTTTTGTTGGATATAGTGCTGAGAGCAAAGGCTATCGTTTGTATCATCCACAAACAAAGCGCATTTTGGTTAGCCGTGATGTTGTATTTGTGGAAGATGCAGTTCAGCCCTTGGTTTCATGTACTAAGGAGACAGATATCAGCTCACGTGATGTCTATGATACATTGTTGCCTCTTTTCAGTGGTGCACAGTCAAGTGCAATACCTCATGAGGCAGTTTTTCAGCCTATGCAGGTTTTAAATGATGGCACAGATCAGCCTATATCTGATGCAGATGTGCATGATGCACTTGAGGATGAGAGACAAGAGATTGAGGGCTCTAGGAACATGCCTAGATGGCTGGTGCAGACTTTGCGTGACAGCAAGTTGGATGCCCCTTTGTCTAGTCGCACTCGTTCTGGCTCTCATGGTGCCTCTTATGCGTCAGATTGTTATGCATTGGCTGTTTCTAGTATGTGCGATGAAAGTGAGCCTGTTTCATTTGATGAGGCACAAAGTTCAGAAAATTGGATGGCTGCTATGCAAGCAGAATACGATGCTATTATGAAGAATAGTACATGGTCTTTATGTGACTTGCCCCCTGGCAAGAAGGCCATTGGCACTAAGTGGGTATACAAATTGAAGCGTAAGCCTGATGGCACAGTGGATCGCCATAAGGCTAGGCTTGTTGCAAAAGGTTATGCTCAAGAGAAGGGCATTGATTTTGATGAGACTTTTGCTCCCACATGTCGTATGACCACTGTTCGTAGCATCTGTGCATTAGCAGCTCATAATGGTTGGAATGTACATCAGCTGGACATAAAGACTGCGTTCTTAAATGGAGATTTGCATGAGGAGGTGTATGTATCGCAGCCTCGTGGTTTTGTTCAAAGAGGGCAGGAAAACAAAGTGTGCAGGTTAAAAAAGGCTTTATATGGTTTAAAGCAAGCTCCACGAGCTTGGTATGAAAAAATACATGCATATTTGACTGCACATGGGTTTCAGAATAGTCCAACAGAAAGCACTTTGTATGTTAAACGTGTGGATGGTGTACATCTAATCATTGCTCTCTATGTCGATGACATGCTGCTCACAGGACCAAATGAGAGTCATATTGCTGATTTTAAGGCTGATTTGAATGCCTCTTTTGAGATGTCAGATTTGGGGCATTTGCATCATTATTTGGGGATACAATTTAAGCAGTGTGATGGAGGTATTGCTTTGTGTCAGACAAAGTATATTGAAACATTGTTGCGGAGATTTGGCCTTGAAGACTGCAAGCCTATTGCTACTCCAATGGAGACAGGTTTGAAGTTGAGTCTTCATGATGCTGGAGATCACTTTGATGTCACACTCTATCAGACAGCTGTTGGTTGCCTCATTTATGTATGCATTACGAGGCCAGACATTCAGTTTGCAGTCTCACAGGTGAGCAGATTTATGCATAGCCCAGGCATTAAGCATTGGCAGGCAGTGAAGCGTATCTTTCGCTATTTGAGTGGTACTCGGCATCTTGGGTTGTTTTATCCCAAGGGGGGATCATTGCCGCCAGATTTACATGTTTTTTCAGATTCTGACTGGGCTGGTTGTTATGACACACGCGTGTCCACGAGTGGTTTTTGCTTCATGCTTGGAAGCTCATGCATATCATGGTTGAGCAAGAAGCAGCCTACTGTGGCCACTTCTAGTTGTGAAGCTGAGTACAGGGCAGCTTTCACAGCTACGGTTGAGTGTGTGTGGCTCAGACGCCTTATGGCTGATTTGGGTGCAGCCATCTGCCACCACCATCTTCACTGACAGTCAGAGCACATTGGCAATTGCGCGGAACCCAGTGTTCCATGCTCGTACGAAGCACATTGAGGTGCACTACCATTATGTCAGGGAGAGACTCTCTGCAGGAGAGATCAGTTTGGCTTATGTGCCAACACAGGATAACCTTGCAGACCTTTTCACAAAGGCTCTGCCTTGTGAGAAGTTCGAAGCTTTTCGCAAAGCTTTGGGCTTACTCCCTTTTGTGGATTCGTCCACATAGCTAGACACTTCCCTATACATGAGTGCTAGCTCTTGTTCACCGCATCACTCCAGGGGGGATTTGTTACCATATTATAGTAGTGATGTGTGTGAACACACTTAGGACCGCCGGGGCACTTTTTCCCTCACTAGGAGGTTTTTTCCCCCGTGCATTGTATATACGCCCATTATCTTCTAGGGCTTGTTATCTTTCATTTTTGGCACTCATAATACACTACTGTGTTGTGCTCAAGCTTCCTCATCTTCTTGAAGTTGTGTGTGCATTCCTGCAACCCTAATTCCAACAAGTGTTTCACGTCATGAAACAATCCCAAAAAAAAAATCAAAAATCGGTTCACGTCCTAAGCGTTTCACAACATGAACTCTTAAGTGTTTCACGTCGTGAAATAGTTCCTTTAAAAAAATCAAATTTAATAAGTTCCATAAAGTCCAATTCATGCCTTAAGGGTTCACGGCGTGAATACTTAAGTGTCTCACGTCGTGAAACAATCCCCGTGTGAAAAAAAATCAAATTTGATAAAATCCGTGAAGTCCGTTTCACGCCGTGAACTGCACCTTGCTAGTTCACGTCATGAAAGGGGGTCCATCAACCAAAAAAAAACTATGAAAAATAGCCCTGTTTGGAGGCTTGTATCTCCTAAACCGTGAATCCGATAAAGGCGCTCTAGTTCTAATCGAAAAGCCGACATCGAGCTCTTTGAAATTGTTCTTGACCAAAAAAATCCATCATTTTGGACTCCGACCAGCAACTTCAAAATTCGATCCAAAAATCAAAGCACAAAACAGTCCTTCAAGCACTAAAAATCACCCAAAACAACACAAAAATGACTACAAACCATATTCGGACTACTTTTTGAGGGTCTAAACAGCAAAATCATGAAAGACTCAGAGAGACAAAGTTGTAGTACTCCAAAAATTATACAACTCTCTCATACAGAGTTTTTCCAAATTCCTTTTGGAACACCTTCTGCGAAACAGGTA
Organism: Cibotium barometz; assembly: GCF_041138505.1. Lineage (NCBI taxonomy): Eukaryota > Viridiplantae > Streptophyta > Polypodiopsida > Cyatheales > Cibotiaceae > Cibotium > Cibotium barometz. The sequence continues at coordinate 47,876,840 of NC_141084.1, forward strand.
AAAAATTTCATCTTCAAACAATGATGAAAAATAGGTTTTAGGACCACCTCTTCCATCTGGGAAACTACTAGCATGCATCTTTTCCAGAAAAATGTCTCTAAAAGGTCGTTCATGTACGTGTAGCATCTAAGCTAATTAGGGCAAACGGACACTTGTTTGACCTAACGAAGAGTACGCCAAGCCTCCTAAGGCTATAACGGGCTATGAGAAAATCTAATAAGCAAAAAAAAAACATGTGTGCTTTCTCATTAAGGAGCATTTGATAGCATCAGACATGGCAACGATAGAGGGACTACGTGGGTCGACACCCTCATTGAACCTAATGGACTAACATCTTTGAGCCATTGAGATCAATGCCCTAAATGCACCTCCCAATGCCATTGGCCATGCCTACAACAAGCGTTGTCGTGCCATGGCACGTCTATGATGTGAAACCGTGCATGTGAGGCCATCAAATACACATCCAGATGCATGGGGTTAAGTGCCATGACGAGTCATTATATGATGCCATGTACATATGTTCATATTGTAAATGAGGTTCAATAAGACGAGCTGAGGCTGAGCCAGATTTAGGAGTTTTTGTATATGAGTATGGAGGACGATGTTTTTGCTGTTACTCAGAGCTCATGGGCAAGTTAGAAGCATCCAGTTATATATGATGGCATGAGGGCATACCAATGCACAAAGAAATGCATTTATGAAGACATGGAGAAATACTTGAATGAACAATTGGGGATTCTATAAATCACATGGGCCGATATGATGATTTATAAACTATGAAGGCGTCAAGAGAAATGGAGATTTAATGGACATCACAGTGCCAATGGAGATTTAATGGACATCACAGTGCCGAAGAGCTTATTGAATGTGGGGAATTAAATTAGGTGAACTACTTTGCATAGAGGACCTTACCTTAATGTTAAGGTTAAGAATATTACATTAAAGGGATAAGGGGCAGCATACGTGGAAGAGTGAGTGATTCCCTTTTAATTAGAATTTTCTGGATATTAAAAAAAAAAAGGCATGCGCAGTCTTTTGGAAATGGGCAAGGCCGACTATTAAGCTGCAAAAGGCGATGAACGCCGCATCTCTTGCGGGAATCAGAGGGATATAACCAGTTCGTGGGGGCGAAAGAAAACCAGTCTGCAGAAATCATAACCAGAGGGAAAGATGACCAGTGCTCCCAATTTCTTGACGGCGGCGACTGTACATGATGTCCTGGGTCTCAAACTAAAGAGGAATTGAAGAGTGATAAGGAGATACGATTCTCAGAAAACCCTTCATGCTTCATGTTACATTGTCCTCACGCCTACAGCGAGGTGGCGAATAAAGAAAAAGAAGCGAAATTTGAAATTCGTTTCTTTTCTTTAAAAGAGATAAGCGAATGTTTTTTTTTAAAGGTTTCCCTCCAAAAAGCTTTGGAATGAGGTCTTGTATAAGTTTTTTTTTTTTTAATTACTTTGGAGAACCTTAAAGCTTGGATTTCAAATTCTATTTAGCCGGGCTTTAGAATGCAAGATAGGGAACTTTCAAAAATTACAAGATTATGTGGTACATATGCCATGCTATTTTGCTTGTGAGATGTTAGAATATTAAGGCAAGTTTTCAGGTGATAAAGAGCATCTTGAAATGAAGGTTTTGATGACACTGGATGTAAAGGATGTAACTGGTCACATGTATATTGGAAAAATTGGAAGGCCTTGTTATGCCTACATGTGAATGGTTCAAAGGATTTCGAGAGAGAAGTCAGTGAGTAAAGGAACAAACACTTGGTATGCAATTTTGTGCAATCATCAGGATAAATTCAAGGATGTATTGAGGTGAATCGACACATGTATTTGTCATTGGAAATAGTGATGTTCAATACTCCTTGGGAAATTTTGTGTGTGAGTTTCCTTGTTAGATTTGACATTCACTCTCACAGCTAGAAGTCTCGTACTTTCCTGGCTGTACCGCACACATCCCGACATCTTTTTGGTGAACCCGACGTGAAACTGCTGGGGTGAGAGTGTGGTGAAATATACAGGGAAGCTATGGCTGAGAATTCTGAGGGTCAGGGGGTTCATTTTGACCCCGGAGTTATGCAGATGTTTCAGATGTTTACCATGTACATGCAACAGCAACAAGCTGCTGAGAGGGGACAAATTTCCACGACCAAAGCATTACAATCAATTGTGAAAAAGGTGGATCAATTTGATGGGAAGGACATTACAAAGTACCTGCGCAATTATATAAAGGAGATGGAGCTAAACAGAGTGACTGAGGAGGATATGGTTCGAAGTTTCGAGTTGGTATGTGTTCCTGAAATAAGAGAGCGCATAAGAGGATTGCAGACAGCACATGGTGGCAGAAATTGGGAGGAGTTCAAGCTTGCTTTAAAGGATGAATATTTCATGGAGGATTCTGAGCGAGTGACCAAACGAACTTTCTTGGAATGGGTCACAAAACCTAAAATGGGAATTTCTGCCACAGAATTGCTAAGAGAGTTTGAGAAGCGCTATGCCCAGCTGTCAAGGATAGAGCGTGCAACTTTGGACAGAGAAAAAACAGAGCTCTTCTTACAAGCAGCTGGGAAAGATCTCCAAGAGAAATTGGAAATCCTCCTTGAGGATAAGGATACAGAGCAGGGATTAAAGAGTGATTGGAATGATGTTGAGGATGCAGTCACTATGTTAGCAAAGCGGCAGCGGAGGAGGGATAAAATGGTGATGGGCTCTGCAACCCCCATAACTGCTGTCACCCCTGAGAATCTATCCAAACCAGCTGCTACAATTCCAAAGATAGATGGGCCGATGGATGAGCTTATCAAGGGTATGCGTGACTTAAAATTGAAGATGTCCAGGATTGAAGAAAAAGGTCTACCATTGGGGCAGGCTTCTATGCAAAGGCCTCAAAGCAAAGAAGGGTTTACATATAGATGCATATGGTGTGATGACCCAGAGCATGCAAAGAAAGATTGTGCTAGCTATAAAGAAGCTCTTAAAAATCAACTTGTGTTTTTCAAAGATGGGAAAATCCATCTTACAGAGACTGGTCTTCCATTGAGTACAAACTTTGGGAAAGGAGGGATGAAAAAGCTGGTAGAGGATATGGCTGCTAGTCATGCCATTTCTATGGTTGAGGCAGCAACCTATGGATTAAAGGTTGGTCAACTAAAGCAGGGATTTGAGAATGATGAGGATTATGAGAATGAGGATTTTTGGCCATCAACAATGGAATTAATTGCGTCAAAGAAAGTGTCAAAGCAAGCTTTGCATGAGGCAGGTGATTGTATACGTCTTGAGACTGGCTGGGAGGAGCCTGTGGATTCTTTATCCATTCATGCCTATATTGCCAAATGCCAAAATAATGAGGCACAGGTAGAGGAGAAGCGTAAAAGGGAAAATGAGGAAGGAGGGCCATCAAAAAGAGTTACACGTGGAAGTGAAAAGAAGGATCCTGGGCCATCACATATGCCTCCACAGCATAGCAGACCTCCACAGGATGTTTCAATGGAAGAAGTGCCAGCAAAAATGAAGGAGAAGGGTAAAGGGAAAAGTCCACTCTACAAGCTTCAATCTGATATTGAAGTTGCAACAGATCTCAAAAAGGTACTTGAAGAAAGGATTCTAAACAGCAGGGTGGAATTCACACTAGGGGAAGTCTTGGGGATTGCAAAGAAAGAATTTCATGATGAGATAATTGATATTATACGAAGAAAAAGGCAGTCCATAATTGAATCTATTCCATCACAAGGGGAGGCAAGCACTTCCAAGACTCATGGAGTACAGGTACAGAAAAAGGAAGAGAGAGAAAATGTGGTAGAATGTAATCACTCTGCTGATGGGGCACGACAAGTGCGCTTTGTGGAAGAGGATGATGAAAAAGAAGTTCTTACAAAGAGTCATTACTCCAGGAGCCATTGGGCAAGAGCAACCACTGAAACCCTTGTCAAGATAGGTGATTTGGAAGAGCCATATGTCGCTCTAATTGATCATGGGTCTGAAATAAATCTTATGGCTAAAAATCTCTACAACAAATGTAAGTGGCCAATGGATGTGGATCATGGGTGGATGATTAAAGCAGCCAATAACTCATCTGGAGAGCTTTATGCAGCATGTCCAAATGTAAGGGTAACTATAGGGGATGTGAAGGATGATCAGAATTTCTTTGTTCAGGAGATGTCATCGTATCCCCTTATCCTTGGGCAACCCTACATTACAGCTGTAAGGATGGAAACAAAGGTTTTGGATGATGGTTCAGCATATGCAAGAATAAGGAGTAAAGATGGCAAAAAAGCTGTTCAGTTTTTGACAGTTTGCATTAATCATGAAAGGAATCGTGAGTCTCTTCGGGCACAGTCACTCCCAAAGATAAACAGAGAGTTCATGAATTACAGGGAGATGAGGGATTTTGGCCAGGTGCCATTGTAAAGCAGGATTCCAATGGTACAAGGGGAAATGAGTTCTCGCAGGACTCAATCAATGTAAATAGCTTTTCAGCAAATTTTCAGGGATTCTCCAGCTATGGGTCACTGGTTTTTGTAAAAAGCAAGGATTTGAAGTGTGGCATGCGAAAATATATACAAAATGAACAAAAAATTTTTGAGCAGTGTGGCCTTTTGGAGAAGAATGAGTTTATTTCAGGGGTGCTTGATGAGGTGTCATTTGTAGATACTATGGATGTGCTTTTTGATATGGGGAGAGCATGCTTACAGGGTGGAAATGAAATGATAGAGGTGTCATCTGTGGAGATGTATGATATAATCCAGGAATTTGAGGGGGTGGAATGTAAAAACATGAATTGTGAGATGGATGCTCATGTTGATACAAAGTACAAAACGGTTGCAAAGAAGGTGAAACCAGTTGCCTTGCCCTTGCCACCAGGAAGCAAGGAGAAGATAGATGAAGCTTCTATGCAACCAAATCTTAGAGATCCGAAGAAAATTGGGCATAAATTTACTCAAGAAACTCTAAAAGAGCTGAAGATTGGTGAGAAGGATTTTCTGTTGCCAGTTGAAAGGGAATGCTTTGAGGAGATGCTTGTAAAACATGGGAAAGCCTTTGCTTTTCAGCCGCATGAGATAGGCTGTGTTGATCCAAGTGTAACAGCACCAATGGTGATCTTTACTGTCCCACATGTGCCCTGGAACCTGCGGCCAATTCCAGTACCAAAGGCTCTCTTGCCGAAGTTGATGGAATTACTAAAGGAAAAGATCAGGATGGGAATCTTGGAGCCTTCATGTGCCCCATATTCCAACAGATGGTTTACTGTACCAAAGAAAAATGGGACATTGCGCTTTATTCAAGACATGCAACCTGTAAACAAAGTCACAATCAAGAATGTGGGAGCAGGTCCAATTGTGGATGAGTTTGCAGAAGCATTTGCAGGGAAAGCTATATACTCTATGGGTGATCTGTATTCGGGATATGATCAGTTCCAGCTGGATATACAAAGCAGGGACTTGACCACAATGAGAACTCCTTTGGGATTAGTAAGGATGTGTACCTTACCACAGGGAGCCACCAACTCAGTGGCACATATGATGAATGGAATGAATAAAGTCTTACGAGACTTCATACCACAAAAAACTATGCCATTTTTGGATGATGTGCCAATAAAGGGCTGTGATGAGAAAGACAAAGATGAGGATTTGGATTCAAAAGGGTGCCGCAAGTTTGTGGCAAATCATATAAAGGATTGTGACATGATTCTATCCAGGCTTGAAGAAGTGAATCTTACTTTATCTGGGCTGAAATCAGTGTTTGGAGTTGGTGAAGTGCTAATAGTGGGACATCTTTGTAGTACTAGTGGACGCCGTCCTTGTCCAGCTAAGATAGATGCAATACAAAGAATGAAGGAAACATGCATTAATGTTACAGAGCTGAGGAGATTTCTTGGAGCATGTGTCTTTTATGTTATTTGGATCCCACATTATGCACATGTAGCAGATCCTCTTTATCAACTTTTGAGGAAAAATCAAAAATTTCTGTGGAGTGCAGTACATATTAAAGCTATGCAGAAGCTGAAATATTTGCTCCAATCATCACCCACTTTGAGAAAGGCAGATTATGAGTGTGGCAGGCCTGTGATTGTTACAGTTGATACTAGTCCTACTGGGATAGGATGGGCAGTAGGGCAAGATGATGAGGATGATCATAGGTATGTAATTAGATTTGGAGCAAAGGTGTTAAGCTTTCGGCAGCGAAAGTATCCACAGATCAAGAGAGAGTTATGGGGGATAGTCACTGCTTTAAAATGTGAAAAAGAATATCTTATTGGGGCATCTGTACTTGTGGAAACTGATTGCTTGCCACTTCTTGGGATGATAGCAAGTTGTACCACTCCAGATATTGCTATGCTTAGGTGGATTGCTTATATCAAGTCACTAAATCCTGAGTTTGAGCATATTGCGGGAAAAGATAATCCAGTTGCAGATATGCTATCAAGAGCCAGGTATGAAGATGAGAAAGAGATGATTAGTGACATTGATGATGTGGGTACAAAGTTCTATACTACAGCATATGCAAAAGGGGATCATATTTGCCTATCAAATGCACTTGAGTCTTTTATTGAGGAAATATATGAAGGGGATTGGTTGCTTATTGGTCAATATTTGAGTACTCTGGCAAGGCAAGAAAATTGGTCAGACTCAGAATTTAAGAGGATCCGCAGAAAAGCATATGGTTATTTCCTAAAGGATGGGTATCTCTGGAAGCATCCTAAGCAGAGGAATGCTATGCCACAGAGAGTCATATGTGATAAAGAGACTCAAGGAAAGCTTGTGAAAGAATTCCATGAGAGTCTCTGGGCTGGACATAGAAGTGTGTGGGCCACCTTTACCAAAATAAAGGAAAAATATTGGTGGAAAGGAATGTACAAGGATATTTCCCAATATGTGGAAACATGCATGGTATGCCAAATGTACTCAAATGTGCGGCATCGTGATGGCTTGCAACCAACCTACCCACCTGCCATGCACTACAAATGGGTAGTGGATCTAGTTACAATGCCTTTGGGAATTTGGCAGATGCGGTATATAGCACTTGCAAGAGAAGATTTGACAAATCAAGTAGAAGGGCGTGCTCTTAGAACAAAGAGTACGGAAACAGTATGCAAATTTCTCTTGGAAGATGTGATCTGCCGGTATGGTTGTGTTGGGAAAATAACAGCTGATAGGGGTGAGCTAGATGTTGAAGAAGCAAGGGAATTCTTCTCTAGAATTGGTATCAAACTGTCCCTAACATGTGCTTACAATCCTGAGGGCAATGGAAAAAGTGAGCGAGGACATCCTCCAATCATTAAAGCCTTGGCTAAGGCATGCAGAGAAAGAATGCGAGAGTGGCCAAAGCTGCTACCATATGCCTTGTGGGCTGACCGTACAACTCATAGCTCAGTGACAGAATACATGCCTGCAGAATTGATGTATGGTCAAAAGCCAGTGATGCCAGTTGAAGAAGTAATTCTAACTTGGAATGTATTGCCCTGGGTGGAAGGATTGAGCAGAGATGACCTCCTTGCATTGCGAATAAGACAGTTGGAGAGGAGGCCTGGAGATATAGAGCTTGCTAAAGCTCGCTTGAAAGATGCAAGGTTGAAAAATAAAGAGAGATTTGATAGTAGACACAGACTCCGGCCAAAACCTATTGAAGAAGGTGATTGGGTTCTAATGTATGACAGTAGCCTTGACAACCAATTCACTGTTCAAAGAAAATTTGCAAAAAGATGGTTTGGCCCTTACATTGTCAAGCATGTGCATGGAAATGCCACGTATACTCTGTGTGAGCTTGATGGAACAGAAGTAAAGAATTTTGTGGCTGGCAAAAGAATCAAGATATTTAAAAGAAGGCATGATAGTGATCCTTTTGATTCACAAGAGATTCAGGATGAGAAGCTTGATAGTGGTAGTATGGATATGGTTGAAGAGGAAGAGGATGATCTTCCTGGAACTGCAGAAGATAAAGACGACATCCAGTTATATGTGGAGCTTGATGATGATTTGGCACATACCAGAGGATGTGCAGGTTTAGAGGGGGTGGATGTCGTGCCATGGCACGTCTATGATGTGAAACCGTGCATGTGAGGCCATCAAATACACATCTAGATGCATGGGGTTAAGTGCCATGACGAGTCATTATATGATGCCATGTACATATGTTCATATTGTAAATGAGGTTCAATAAGACGAGCTGAGGCTGAGCCAGATTTAGGAGTTTTTGTATATGAGTATGGAGGATGATGTTTTTGCTGTTACTCAGAGCTCATGGGCAAGTTAGAAGCATCCAGTTATATATGATGGCATGAGGGCATACCAATGCACAAAGAAATGCATTTATGAAGACATGGAGAAATACTTGAATGAACAATTGGGGATTCTATAAATCACATGGGCCGATATGATGATTTATAAACTATGAAGGCGTCAAGAGAAATGGAGATTTAATGGACATCACAGTGCCAATGGAGATTTAATGGACATCACAGTGCCGAAGAGCTTATTGAATGTGGGGAATTAAATTAGGTGAACTACTTTGCATAGAGGACCTTACCTTAATGTTAAGGTTAAGAATATTACATTAAAGGGATAAGGGGCAGCATACGTGGAAGAGTGAGTGATTCCCTTTTAATTAGAATTTTCTGGATATTAAAAAAAAAAGGCATGCGCAGTCTTTTGGAAATGGGCAAGGCCGACTATTAAGCTGCAAAAGGCGATGAACGCCGCATCTCTTGCGGGAATCAGAGGGATATAACCAGTTCGTGGGGGCGAAAGAAAACCAGTCTGCAGAAATCATAACCAGAGGGAAAGATGACCAGTGCTCCCAATTTCTTGACGACGGCGACTGTACATGATGTCCTGGGTCTCAAACTAAAGAGGAATTGAAGAGTGATAAGGAGATACGATTCTCAGAAAACCCTTCATGCTTCATGTTACATTGTCCTCACGCCTACAGCGAGGTGGCGAATAAAGAAAAAGAAGCGAAATTTGAAATTCGTTTCTTTTCTTTAAAAGAGATAAGCGAATGTTTTTTTTTTAAGGTTTCCCTCCAAAAAGCTTTGGAATGAGGTCTTGTATAAGTTTTTTTTTTTTTAATTACTTTGGAGAACCTTAAAGCTTGGATTTCAAATTCTATTTAGCCGGGCTTTAGAATGCAAGATAGGGAACTTTCAAAAATTACAAGATTATGTGGTACATATGCCATGCTATTTTGCTTGTGAGATGTTAGAATATTAAGGCAAGTTTTCAGGTGATAAAGAGCATCTTGAAATGAAGGTTTTGATGACACTGGATGTAAAGGATGTAACTGGTCACATGTATATTGGAAAAATTGGAAGGCCTTGTTATGCCTACATGTGAATGGTTCAAAGGATTTCGAGAGAGAAGTCAGTGAGTAAAGGAACAAACACTTGGTATGCAATTTTGTGCAATCATCAGGATAAATTCAAGGATGTATTGAGGTGAATCGACACATGTATTTGTCATTGGAAATAGTGATGTTCAATACTCCTTGGGAAATTTTGTGTGTGAGTTTCCTTGTTAGATTTGACATTCACTCTCACAGCTAGAAGTCTCGTACTTTCCTGGCTGTACCGCACACATCCCGACAGCGTGTCATCGAGTTTTGCATCCCCTATCACTTCAATCCCACTGGGCTTTGGTCCTTTACCTAACATTTCCACAAATCATATAGGTACTAACCCTTTCCAACCCCTCGATGCCCCCACCTTGGGCATATTGACTAGTCTAGGAAGGGGGGTTGCCCAAGGACTAAGTAAGTCCCTACCCACAAGAGCACTCACATACGGTCTCAGTGACTCATACAAAAACCTAGCCATACAAATTTCAAAAATCACAGGTAAATATGATGGCACAATTGATCGTGTTCAATTCATTCAAATGTTTAAACAGACATGTAAAGCCTTTGGAAATCCCAACTTTCCCACCAAGGTACATGCGTTGAACCTATGCATAGTGGGAAAGTCTACTCGATGGTTCATCACATTGATGTCGGTGAGATCAAGACAAACTTTAGAACCTTAAAGTCAACCTTTATCCATGGCTTTTCAAGACAAGGTGATCGGTGGAGTGCAGCAAGCGAACTATATTCAATTGAGCATAAACCAAGCGAAACCATTAGAGATTTTATCCTTCAGATAAAACTCTTGGAGTCACAATGTGAGTCATGGGAAAAATTAAATGATTCTCAATTGAAGAGATATTTCATGATGGGCTTAAAGAAAAACAGCTTACACAACTTGATCATTGTATCCAATCTAGAAACATTTAATCAATGTTAAAAAGAAGCAATACGTTTAGATGACAACATGATGGAAGATGATCATGCTATGAGATGTTCCTCATCTAAACCAAGTGAAGCAATGGCAAAAGAAAGATTGATCTTGGAATTGTCATTCCCGTAATTCTATGTAGCCTTGCTTAAAAGCTTTCAATCAACATCTCTAAGAGAGGATGAGATCCTTCAAAACCAAACATCCTTAATGCCTCTCCACATGATGAGTAAAATGCCTTGTGTTAAGTGTAATCACTACGACAATCCTAATCCCCATTGTGTGAACAAGATACTTGTTTTTTTGTACTACATATATTACAAAACCTTTGGTCATGATACTACCCAGGATCCCAATTCATCAACAATTGAATCAAAACCTCTATCTACCGAGCACCAAACAGAAACTGTCGCCGACGGGTAGAAAGAAGCAGTTAAGCAAACACTTCAGTGTTTCTATTATCGTGGACTGCACAAGGTGGCTAATTGCACAGTTTGGAATACTTCCATGCCCACAATCTTTGACACTTTGCGACCCCTATGTGAATGTTGTGGCATCGACCACATGTTTCAAGATTGCCCAAGGCGAGTTGCTTCACTATAACCTATCTCATAGAATACAACTCTAAACATCTTAAATGCACAAAACAGGCAATTGTCCACGGTACCCTTGAATGTTCCTATGTGACTGCAAGCCAAGGCACGAGAAATAGTAAAAACGAACGTAAAAGATAACACTTCAAAATGGGTAGAAGAACATGCCTTAAAGCAAAAACCAAAAGAGAAAACAAAACCTTCTAAACCCAAGAAAAACAAGGGACAACATAACTATCCAAACTAAAGCTGAAATAAAGGATAGAGATAAGGAGCATGTGGAGGACATAACTCCAAAAGATCCAAAAGCTACACATGATGCAGAAGCATCCACCTCAAAGGCTACCACACAAACCACAACACCCACATGTGCGATACAGAATACAAAAGCTTGAAAGAAAATTCATTCTCCCTACATAGGTAAACATAATGAAAACCTAACGATCCAACGACAGTCATAGAAGATGAAACAAGTTCTAGTATGTCGATAAGTGAGGATGAAACAAGTTCTGATTTGGCACTAGGTGCACCTCACAGACCAATCAAGAAACTAGAACCCACCCAACCACCCCAAATTGAAAATCATGATCACATGACATATGTGGAACGCAAAAAGCAGGAGAGCATGCTTAGCATTGTTGAGTGTTATACAAGATCACCAATTGTGATTAAACCTCATAATGCCAATCCTAAAAAAGCAACCAAAATACAAAACCCGGAGGAGTACCGCTTTCCCTTTCAAGAGGAAGATGTACTCTCTATGGAAGAGTCATTAGAGGCAGATTGCACGAATTATGCAGTTGAAAAAGCACGTGAGGAATTCAATGAATCCCTTTACGAAATTAAAGCAGTCTCTCAAAACCTCATTTGGAGGAATGCTCTTCTCTCATGGTGACACCAGCATAGCATCAGCCCTTGCACCTTGAAAGGTTAAACATGAGTTATACCAAGACATAAAGAGCTACATAGGGCAGGACTGTGAGAATTCACAAGTTTCTAAATAGACCTCAATCAGAATTGTCAGAGGACCAAGTGTGCCATTGTACACATTGGGTACTTTTGAAAAAACTAAGAGCCAAAAAAGAGGATGAGAGTGAATGGGAATATGAAACCGAAACAGGATCTGAAATTGAAATAAAAACTGAAACATCCATGGTTCCTCTTGAAGATTCTATCATAATATGGTTGGATTTCCCTACGGACAATGATGTTAAGCACAAACGCACATTGATTAACCCTCGAGCTAGTCATAACATCATGACAATAGACACTTGGGTGTCATTGGGGAAACCTAAACTTATCCCTCAAGATAATGGTCTTGCAAGAGGAGCCAATGGATAAAACATTGAAGTTACAGGTTAGTTTAGCTGTGCTACTCAAACAATTGGTCGAGATGTGGAATTTAGATTACATGTTACCACAGATCCCCTTGAGTATAATGTCATCCTTGGTGGAACTAGGATATGTGACTCGTTGTATTCACTTGATGATGAATCCATGCAAACAGTCAGCTTGAATACTCCTGTAAACATTGTGCAATTGCTCTTACAGAGGAAGAAACCTTGGACGAGCTGGAACTTCCAACATATCTTATTGAGAATATCCGAAGAATTATGGTTGGATTAGAATTTTCCAATAAAATCACCACAATTCAAGTATAACTTTATCGAACACAAGAGCAGAATCTCATGACCCTCGAGCTATGGGATTTGTTAGATCAACCAACACTCTCACAGCTCATCCTCAAAGAATTCCATTTACACAAGACTTGAACATGCCATGTCTAGGGGGTACTTTGAACATACAATGTATATTGAAACCAACCCCCCTTACTTGCAAGTTTTTTGTGGTTATGTGTTGGAAGCAGATTTGATCTTGGGGCATAAATGAACTATTGTTGCCCAAGCACCACTGTGCTTTGCTAGCGATAGGGTCATCTCATGACAGTCAATGACACAGAGTTAACAATACCATACTACATGGAAGAGGATCCAACCCTAATAGATTTCTATGATGGTGAATGCAAAAAGTTCAAGCCTCTTCCACGGAAGCCCCTCTCTACACAATGACCTACCATCTACATCAATGACCAAATCCGATAAATCATCTACCCCTTTAGCTCCATTCTCACCAACAAAGTCAAATACCATAACCTTGCATTCAACAGCTATTCTTGAATAATTTCCCCATGCGCATCCATCTATCCCCAACAAGGAACTCAAAGCAAAAGCCCCAGAGCAAACGCCTCTTCATCACCTAACCTCGCAAAGAGGGGGCTGCATGCTCAAAAGCCTCCACATAAGTAACCACCACTCTACAAGAGACCCAAACCTCATCATCAACAATGCCCATGAGTCTTAAACCTACAGCCTCAGTGCCAACCAATGTGAAGGAGGGCCCAAAACCTCCCACTTCCACCAAAAAAAAAATCCACCACGACAACACAAATCAAGGTATCTTAATGGTATCAAAAGGTGGGTGGAGAAGAAGCTACTTGTAGCCTAAGGCTACTACAAAGGCACCAAGCCTCGTCCTCAATGCAGCACTCAAAGGTCAAGGAAAATTAAAAGTACTTCACAACACCGTCCACAAAAGCCTATGCGAGTTCCTCTCAAAGAACTCCACCAAGTCAACAAGTGTGGGTGCCAAAAAATTTACTGCAAGCACAAGGGTACTACCAAAGTAATACCAAAGCTTGGATTCCCAAGCGCATCAAAAAGTCACCTAAGCCTGCACAAAGAAAGAAACCTCAGCACCAAAACCAAGAAACCTACTCCACAACACCATTCACAAAAGCCTATGCAAGTTCCTCAAAGAACTCCACCAAGTCAACAAGTGTGGGTACCAAAAAAATTACTGCAAGCACAAGGGTACTACTACCAAAGTAATACCAAATCTTGAATTCCCAAGCGCATCAAAAAGTCACCTAAGCCTGTACAAAGAAAGAAACCTTAGCAGCCACACCACCACATTATAATGTTCACCAAAGATGGGTGTCTGTGAACGTACTTTAACAACAAGGATACTATGATGGTAATCCCATCACATGGTTACCAAAATCAAACAAAGTGAAGAAATCCTCACCATCGACTTCAACCCCAACAACGTCACCTAAAGTTCGACAAGAATGGAAACCCAAGCAACACCAACCAGCAAGTCACTCAACACCTCTCGTGCATTTAGCACCTACAAAAGAGCTTGTGTGTTCAGTCAAACCCAATGGCAACAAAGTAGAAGCTTCCGCCTCGACAACACTTGCGCCAAAAATTCAACATTCAATTCCCACGTCTACAACGAAGACTTATGAGCACATCAAAGACAAATTCACAATGCTCTTTTTACCTCTCTGGATGTGAAGCATAAATGAAAAAGCTATGCAGCACACATAAGAACCTCTTTGTTAAAAAAGGAGAGTAGCCACAAGAACCTGTTGGTCACAAGGTGGTAACCCAAAAAAAAAAGAACACACACACACACATACAAAAACAAGGGAGTAATGCATATGGCAACTCCCACGGATCTTCAATAGCCATTATATTTTGTTAAGCTTATAGTTTACTATTCTTTTGGCTATGTTAATGTAGCAGCGGCTCCATGAGTATACCCAATAATTGTTTGTCAATGGATTGTTTTATAAATTAAAGTTTAAAAAGAAGTGTGTGAGTATCTGTATTCTAAAGCAAAAGTTAAGAAAGGTTTTTAATTATGGGTGGGTGAGTACAAGTCTGGTTCTACTATTCCAGTGGTTGGGCGGTGGCTAACCCATGGGCCGGATGGGGTTAGGCTGGAATCAGTAGAATTCAAATAGTTAAATAATAACCTGAAGACTTCTCAAATGAATAAATCAACGGCTGTGCCTAATTCAACTGGAGAACATTTGCACCAAAGCCTCACCATTGACAACTTCCAGGTACATCTCTAGATGGGGGAGCCATGGTGGACAAAAGCCTAGTCAATGGTACAACCCATCGCCTCCTGAAACTTTCTTTCAAATTGCAAACCTCTCTAAACAAAGATAGAATCTTCACAATACAATGATATCTAATCCTTCGTGAACATATCTATCTAAGTCTTGCAAGTTGACGTAATTCTTTCAAGCTTCGCCAACAAGAGGGTAAGAGTGAGATCTATGTTAAACAATCCTAAAATGGGATTGATCATGGTGATAGACATAGATTAAGCATAAGAATTAAGGTGGATTATACCACACTAAGAACTCCATGAGAGAGAGAGATTGCACACTTAACACTCAATTCTATTGCCTATTATACAAATAATCCATACAATGATATAGGCTTTCTAGCCTTATTGTTGCCATATACATAGGCAGTGATGTGTGTGAACACACTTAGGACCGCCGGGGCACTTTTTCCCTCTTTAGGAGGTTTTTTCCCCCGGCTTGTATATACGCCCATTCTTCTAGGGCTAACTTATCTTTTGTACATTGACACAATCTAATACACTTTGTGTTGTGTGCATTCTTGCTTCTTCTTCTCCAAGCTTTGTGTGCTTTACTGCAACCCTAATTCCAACAATTGGTATCAGAGCAGGCATCGGCTCCCAGGGCTACGCCGCCAGCACCCTCCGACTCACGTTCTCCGATTGAGGTGAGTTTTCACACGAGCGCTTGCAAGTCCCTATACTCCGCAAATAAGCCAATAGGGCTTTGCGTTCTCAGAATTGGCATCTGAGGTCGTTTCGGGCTCCGTTTTTGCATTTCAAGTTCTGCACAGGTGTTTTCGTCATTTTATGCAAAAATTTCGACAATGCAGTTTTCTGCAAAACAGGCATACGTACTCTATTGTGGACCGTGCTACATAGCACGAGTTGTTTCTGTTCAGTCTTTGCTTCATTACAGGCAGCTTTTGCATCAGTTTCAGTCAGTGGCCATGGCTGATAACAGCAATGATGTATTTCGCATGTCTGCTGAAGACAAACTGGATGGAGACAGCAACTACCCACTTTGGGCATACATGATGCAGCATGTTTTGGTTGCAAAAGGAGTGTGGAACATTGTGCAGGGTATGGATGTACGTCCACGTTCTGTGGATGTAGGATCTGTTGAGGATGTTGCAAGTTCTAGCAGCTCTACTGTTGCTGCTATTTTACCCACTGCTAAACAAGCTCGTTGGGATGGTAAAGATGCGTAGGCTCATGCCTTGATTGCACTTTCTATCAAACGTAACATCATCCCACATATTCGTTCAGCTAAAACAGCAAAACAGGCTTGGGATATTCTAGCTGGTTTGTATGCAGGTCGTAACGAGGCAAAAATCGCTTACCTGCGTAAAGAGCTAGAATTGAAGATTATGCAAGAAGATGATGACATGAATGTTTTTCTTGCTGAGATTAAAGATCTCAAAGAACAGTTGATTTCTGCAGGTGAGATTATTCTTGATCATTCTCTTATGCAGACTGTTCTTGATGCTTTACCTGAGACATATCAGACTTTTGCTTGCACATGGAGACTTCTTAATGAGGACAGACCTGATGCTGTCAAGTATGATACTTTAGTCAACAAGCTCTTGCAAGAAGCGCAGTCTAGGAAAAACAGGGCCAGGCAGCATGCAGTTGATCAAGCATTTATTGCTGCCAAGCAGCAGAGAAGAAGTGGTAAGGCAGCCCCTTCCACTGTTTCTTCTCCTATTAGTAGGTCTGCAACTTCTTCTCCTTCCACAGGTAGCAACAATAAGTCTGAGAAGACTCTTGATAAAGGCAAGAAAAAGACCAGATGCAACTATTGTAAGGCAAATGATCATGTCATTAAGAATTGCCCTAAGCTAAAGGCTAAAGAGGCAAAGAAGAAAGAGTCAAATGCAGCCACAATAGCGGATGCTTCTACAGATGCAGATTCTGCAAATGCTGTGCAGGATACAGAATGGGCGTTTAGCGTGTATTGCTAGTATAACCCATCTGTACATGATGCATGTTTGGCAGTTTCTGTTGACTCTCATGTTTGGTATTTTGACAGTGGTGCTACAAAGCACATTACCTCGCATCGTGATATGTTCACTTCTCTTGAGGCTGTCCCTAATGGGAATACTATCACATGTGCCAATAATTCTTCTTACCCAGTGAAGGGCATTGGTAAAATTATGCTTACGGCTGCAAATGGCAGCGCTTTCACACTTTCAGATGCTTTGTATGTGCCAGGGATAAAGAAGAATCTATTGTCTGTCTCTGCACTTGCTAGACTTGGACTTGTCGTCAAATTTGTGGATGACAGATGTACTGTTCATGATTTGACTTCTAGTGATATGATTATTGTATCTGGTACCTTATTTCGTAGGCTGTATAGGCTCAATTCTTATGACAAGTGTGTGGAATATTCAGCAAATGCAGTTTCTGATGAAAAGGCAATTTCAGATGCAAAACTATGGCATGCTCGTTTTGGTTATCTGAACTTTGCTAGTTTGCTGCGTTTGCAGAAATTTGATATGGTTGCTTCATTGCCCCCTCTTGAGGCACCATTGAAACATGTTTGTGAAGGCTGTATTTTGGGCAAAATGCAGCGTTTTGCGTTTCCAAAGGATGATTCTATGCGGGCCACTCGCAAATTGCAACTTGTACATAGTGATGTATGTGGGCCTATGCAAACTCCGTCATTTGGTAAACACTTGTACTTCGTGACTTTCATTGATGATTATTCAAGGCATGCATGGGTATATCCATTGAAGGCAAAGTCCGAAGTGTTTTTGTGCTTCAAACAATTTTTTCTTATGGTTGAAAATGTATCCAATTGTACTGTGGGCACCCTCCGTTCTGATCGAGGGGGGGAGTACATGTCTAAAGAGTTTGATGCATTTCTGGCTAGTCGTGGGATAAAACACCAATGTACAGTGCCGTATACCCCTCAGCAAAATGGTGTTGCTGAGAGGAAAAACAGGTCACTTATGGAGATGGCACGATGTATGGTCAAGAGCCAAGCTTTGCCACATGCGTTTTGGCTTGAGGCTGTCATGTGTGCTGAATATGTACTCAACAGGTGTCCCACTAAGGCCTTGCAGTCTATTACTCCATACGAAGCTTGGCATGGCAGGAAGCCTTCTATTGGTCACTTGCGTGTCTTTGGTTGCTTGGCCTATGCTTTAGTGCCTGTGCAACAACGCAAAAAATTGGATGATAAGGCTGTCAAATGCATTTTTGTTGGTTACAGTGCTGAAAGCAAGGATTACAGATTGTATCATCCACAGTCAAAGCGTATCTTGATTAGTCGAGATGTTGTTTTTGTGGAAGATGCTGTGCAGCCCTTGTTATCATGTACCAAAGAGAGGTGTGAGTTCACGGGATGTATTTGATACGTTGTTGCCTCTCTTTACAGGTGGGAATTCAAATGTAAGTCCTAATGAGGCAAATATTCAGCCTATGCAGATTTCAAACGATATCATAGATCAGCCTATTTCTGATGCAGATTTACAGGATGTAATTCATGAGGATAGGGCTAAAAATGAGCAGGCTAGAGGTATGCCTAAATGGCTGGTGCAAACCTTGCGTGATAGTAAGATTGATGCACCTATGACTAGTCGTACTCGTTCAGGTTTTCAGCATGCCTCTTATACATCAGATTGTTATGCTTTAGCTGTGTCTAGTATGTGTGAAGAGGAAGAACCTCTTTCATTTGATGAGGCACAAAATTCAGAAAATTGGTTGGCTGCAATGCAAAGTGAATATGATGCTATAATGAAGAATGGTACATGGTCTTTGTGTGATTTGCCTATTGGTAAAAAGGCCATTGGATGTAAGTGGGTTTTTAAATTGAAACGAAAGCCAGATGGCAGTGTTGATCGCTATAAGGCTAGACTTGTTGCAAAGGGTTATGCTCAAGAAAAGGGCATTGATTTTGATGAGACCTTTGCTCCCACTTGTGGTATGACTACTATTCGTAGCATTTGTGCATTGGCAGCTCATAATGGTTGGAATGTACATCAGTTGGACATAAAGACTGCGTTCTTGAATGGAGATTTGCATGAGGAGGTGTATGTATCGCAGCCTCGTGGTTTTGTTCAAAGAGGGCAGGAAAACAAAGTGTGCAGGTTGAAAAAGGCTTTATATGGTTTAAAGCAAGCTCCACGAGCTTGGTATGAAAAGATACATGCATATTTGACTGCACATGGTTTTTAGAATAGTCCAACAGAAAGCACTTTGTATGTTAAACGTGTGGATGGTGTACATCTAATCATTGCTCTCTATGTCGATGACATGCTGCTCACAGGACCAAATGAGAGTCATATTGCTGATTTTAAGGCTGATTTGAATGCCTCTTTTGAGATGTCAGATTTGGGGCATTTGCATCATTATTTGGGGATACAATTTAAGCAGTGTGATGGAGGTATTGCTTTGTGTCAGACAAAGTATATTGAGACATTGTTGCGGAGATTTGGCCTTGAAGACTGCAAGCCTATTGCTACTCCAATGGAGACAGGTTTGAAGTTGAGTCTTCATGATGCTGGAGATCACTTTGATGTCACACTCTATCAGACAGCTGTTGGTTGCCTCATTTATGTATGCATTACGAGGCCAGACATTCAGTTTGCAGTCTCACAGGTGAGCAGGTTTATGCATAGCCCAATGTCTCAGCATTGGAAGGCAATTAAACGCATCTTTCGCTACTTGAGTGGCACCATACATCTTGGGTTGTTTTATCCCAGGGGGGATCGTTGTCGCCAGATTTGCATGCTTTTTCGGACTCAGATTGGGCTGGTTGCTATGACACAAGAGTGTCCACAAGTGGTTTTTGTTTCATGCTCGGTAGCTCATGCATATCTTGGTTGAGCAAGAAGCAACCTACTGTGGCCACTTCTAGTTATGAAGCTGAGTACAGGGCAGCTTTCACAGCTACAGTTGAGTGTGTGTGGCTCAGACGGCTTATGGCTGACTTGGGTGTTGGACAGGAGTCTGCCACCTCTATTTTCACTGACAGTCAGAGTGCATTGGCAGTTGCGAGAAACCCAGTTTTTCATGCTCGCACAAAGCACATTGAGGTGCATTATCACTATGTCAGGGAGAGACTCTCAGTAGGAGAGATCAGCTTGGCCTATGTGCCAACACAGGACAACCTCGCGATCTTTTCACAAAGGCGCTTCCTCGTGAGAAGTTCGAAGCTTTCCGCAAAGCTTTGGGCTTACTCCCTTTGTGGATTGATCTACTTCGGGCATGGCACTCCCCTATACATGAGTGCCAGCTCTCATTCACACCATCACTCCCAGGGGGGATTTGTTGCCATATACATAGGCAGTGATGTGTGTGAACACACTTAGGACCGCCGGGGCACTTTTTTCCTCTTTAAGAGGTTTTTTCCCCTGGCTTGTATATACGCCCATTCTTCTAGGGCTAACTTATCTTTTGTACATTGACACAATCTAATACACTTTGTATTGTGTGCATTCTTGCTTCTTCTTCTCCAAGCTTTGTGTGCTTTACTGCAACCCTAATTCCAACACTTATCCCACTTTACATGTCATCATCCATGTGGCACTCCCTTTTCGACTTCTTTTGGTCAACACTCACACACCATTCAATATTACATGTGGCATTCTTATCTTTGCCACAATATCTTGCACCTCTAGGGTGCTTTCCCACATACACACATCACCGCGATTACATCTCTCAACACCCCCCTCGTAATCGAGGTGTTCCACAACTCACCCCCATCAATGTAGCATTGCACAACTGCAATCACTACCTCTCAACACTCCCCCTCAATAATACATTGGAGTGTCCATCAAACGAACATGTGTGCGTGTGTCTACCATCTTAGACACCAAGTCCATTTTGAGCCAACTCGCTCACAGCGGAACCACTGAGTCCAATTTGAATGTAGAAGTTCGGGTGGGAACCAACCCATGTGCATGCACCTCACACATGCATCGCTCATGCACACATCACACGATAACCATTTCGAGCTTCTTGGTGAGCTTGGGCAGGGCAACCCTCATGCTAATGTGGATGATTACAAAAATTTCTCGTTTTGAGCATGCATGCTCGGGTACAGTTACCCATCATCAAATGTGGGTGTTACAAAAATTTCTCGTTTTGAGCATGCATGCTCGGGTACAGTTACCCATCATCAATTGTGGGTGAGAATAAAAAATTACAAAGTCTTTTGGCCAAAACTGACGGGCAGTGAACCTTGTGTGTGAACAACCTATTCACAGGAGATTTTTCAAAGGATTACACTTATGTTTGTAAGGCATGTGAACAACCTCTTATATGGGGTATTTTTTCCACCAAAAAATATAAGATTTTTTAAAAAAAATATTGAGGCTTATCTCAATATTATCTATCAGCGCCGTTTCGCTACTAATCTTCTGCCCAAAAATGTGTGCTCTCTCTGAGCAATGATCCTTTAAATCTCCCAGCTAGGACTCGACCTTTTCCTTCAACTATGGCCTCGCATCTTCACACGTACTAAGCGGCCATCTCTACCAATCATTTATTGCCTAACTCTCTTCTATGGCTGCTTCCCTTCGCTCCTCTTCACAGCTTCTTTTCTACTCACAGCTTCTTTTCTACTCACAGTTCACGGTGGTGGCCACCGATCCTCTGCTAGGACAGTCCTCTCGAGCTTCCTCTCCGCAGACTATGGTGGGTAGCCCTTATCCACCCACTATCTCTTCTCTATTCTAACACTGTGTGTAGCATCCTAGCAGCACTACAACCATCATCACACTCCTAAACCTTTGGCTGTCATGCCTCATCTTCTATTTCTTGCAATTTAATTTGGTGCTGCTTGAAGGTTCCTCCTGCCCGGCAACCAAGGCAGCCGCTTACTTCTTTGCTTGTGGACCTTGATTTGACTACAACCTATGCTTCTTCACACCAACTCAAGCCATAGTGTCTTCAAACTCTCTATCGGTGTTCTGTCTATTCTCTCTGCATTGTAGAGATAATGGTGTTAATGCAGGTGAGTTCCTCCAGCTATAACGGCCAAAGGCCTCCTGCTCAATTGCACATGGAATTTGTCCCCTCCTGCTGCTTACGATGCTTGCACTAGATGTTGCCAAAGCTTCCATAATTAGGGTTCAGTGGTTAATTAGACTTCTTGATTAGTGTAAAAGAGAGAAAGATTAGTGAAAGGATTAATATTGGATTAATATTTAATCACTTTTTTACATAACTCATTAAGGCTAATGAGCATTCAATGAGTAGATGCTCATGAGTTGTCAAATTGTCCAATTTGGGGGTCATTTATGAAGGGTGTAAGGCATGTCATTTAAAAGGTTGACTTTTTTATTCCCACTTACCTTTTTGGGAAAATGCCCATATACCTTTCATTTTAAATTAAAAAATATCCCGCCCCAAAAAGAAAAATTTATATTTCCCACTAGACTCCAAAAAAAAAATGAATTTAATATTCCGTGAAGTCCAGTTTTTTACGGGGTGAACCATTTTCTACAACTTCACGGAACTAGAGTTCACGCGCAAAAGGTTCACGTCCTCGAGAACCGTGCGAAAAAAAAATAAATTTAATATTCCATGAAGTTTGATTCATAACTTGAACCATTTTCTGCAACTTCACGGAACTAGAGTTCACGCGCAAAAAGTTCAAGTCCTTCGAGAACCATGTACAAAAAAAATTGAATTTACTATTCCGTGAAGTCTAGTTCACGGCGTGAACCATTTTCTGCAACTTCATATGGAACTAGAGTTCACGCACAAAAGGTTCACGTCCTCGAGAACCATGCGCCAAAAAAAAATGAATTCAATATTCCGTCAAGTCCGGTTCACGTCGTGAACCATTTTCTGCAACTTCACAAAACTAGAGTTCATGCCCAAAAGGTTCACATCCTTGGGAACCGCACAAAAAAAATCAAAATTTATAAACCCGTGAAGTCCATCTGCGTGAAAAGGGGTCCGTTGGCAAAAACAAAACTCTCGAAAACACCCCTGTTTGGAGGCTCGTATCTCCTAAACCATGTATCCAGGTGCTCTATGGATCATCGAAAAGCTAACATCGAGCTCTTCGACTTTGAGCTTGGTCATCCGAAGTCAAAATCGACCATTTTGGCCTTCGACCAACAGCCTCAAAATTCAACTCGGAAATCGAGGCAAAAAATAGCCTTAACCACGAAAAATTGCAAAAAACAACGCGAAAACGACGACGAGCCATATTCAGGCTACTTTTTGAAGGTCTAAACGACAAAATCACGGACAACTCAGGGAAACAAAGTTGTAGTGCTCCAAAAATACTGAACTCCATCTTAGAGAGTTTTTTAAAATTCCTTTTGAACACCCTCAAAAATGTGCTACGAAACAGGGAAAAAAATCTCGAAATTTTTTTCGTCTTAAGACAATGATAGAAAATAGGTTTTAGGACCTCCTCTTCCATCTCTGGGAAGCTACTAGCATACGCTTTTTTCGGAAAATTTCTCAGAGGTCGTTCACGTGCGTATAGCGAATAAGCTAATTAGAGCTAACGGACATCCGTTTGACCCAACAAAGAGTACACCAAGCCTCTTGAGGCTGACAGGCTATGAGAGAATATAAAAAGTAAAAAAACAAAACATGTGTTTGCTCAATAAGGAGCATTTAGGCACTCCGACATGGCCATGATAGAGGGATTGCCAAGGATCACACAAGGACTGAACCCAATGGCTGACATCTTTGAGCCATTGAGTTCTATGCCACAAATGCACCTCTTGATACCATTGGCTATGCCTATAACAAGCATGTCATCAAGTTTTTTATCCCTATCACTTCGATCCCATCGGGCTTTGGTCCCTTACCTAACATCTCAAAAATCCTATAAGTACCAACCCTTTCTTGGATAACCACACCTTGGACATACTGACTAGTCTAGGAAGGGGGGTAGCCCAAGGACTCAATGGGTCTCTTCCAACAAGAGCACTCACATATGGCCTCAGTGACTCATACAGAAATACAGCCATATAAATTTTTAAAATTATGGGCAAATACGATGGAACAATAGACCCTATTCAATTCATTCAAATATTTGAACAGAGATGTGAAGCCTTTGGAAATCCCAACTGTCCCACCAAGGTACAGGGGTTGAATTTATGCTTGTAGGGAAAAGCTAGTCGATGGTTCATCACATTGATGCCTGCGATCAAGACTAACTTCAAAACCTTGAAATCATCCTTTATACATGGCTTTTCCAGACAAGGTGATCGACGGAGTGCAGCAACAATTGAACTCTATTGTTACCCAAGCACCAGTGTGCTTTGCTATAGCGATAGAGTCATCATGATGGTCAACAACAATAAGTTGACAATGCCATACTGTAAGGAAGAGGATCCAACTTTAATCGATTTCTATGATGCTGAACGTAAAAGGATACAAGCCTCTTCCACAAAAGCCCCTCTACACAATGACCTACCATCTGTGTCAACAACCGACTCCGTTAGAGCATCTACTCCTTCAACCCCATCCTCACCTACGAAGTTCGACGCCAAAACCTCACAATCAATAGCTATTCCTGAAGAAGTCCCCATAGCCCAACCATCTATCTCTAAAACAAGGAACTCAAAGGGAAGGCCCCGGAGCCTATACATCTTCATCGACAAACCTCACCATAGGAGACAAACACACATGCTCAAAGGCCTCGTCGATAGACACTCCACAAGAGACTCTAGCCTCATCATCGTTAACAATGCCCAAAGTCTCAAACCTATAGCCTCAGCACCAACCAAAGTCAAGGAGTGTCCCAAACCTTTCACATCAACCCAAAAGAAAACTCCACCCAGATAACCACAATCAAGGTATCTTAATAGTATCAAGATGTGGATGGAGAAACATCTACTTTTAGCTCAAGGCTACTATGAAGGTGCCAATCAAATTCGGGTGCCACGACAGTCAAAGCCTCTTCCTCAACACAGTACTCATAGTCTAAAGAAAAAGAAAAGTACTCCACAACACCGTCCACAAAAATCGAATGCGAGTTCCTCAAAGAACTCCACCAAGTCAACAAGGGTATAATCAAAGTAATACCAAAGCTTGGATTCCCAAGCACATCACAAAGTCCCGTAAGCTTGCACAAAGAAGGAAGCCTCAATACCAAGCACATTAGCCACCAGTTTATAATGTTCATCAAAGATGGGTGCTTGTGCATGTGCTTCAACAAGGATACTATGATGGTAATTCCATCACATGGTTGACAAAATCGAACAATGTGAAGAAAACCTCACCACCGACTTCAACCCCAACAGCTTCACCTAAAGTTCGACAAGAATGGAGGCCCAAGCAACAACAAGCAAATCACTTAACCGCTCTCGTGCATTCAACACCAACACAAAGCTTGTGTGTTCAAGCAAACAATCAGTAGTCTTTCCTACTGCCTCGATAACATTTGAGCAACAAATTCAAGAATCAATACCCACGTCTGCAAATGAAGTGCATCAAGAACAAAATAACAATGCTCTTGTCACCTTGTTGGATGTGAGAAATGAGTGCACAAGAACCTATTGCTCGCAAGTCAGGACCTAGCTGTCCCATAAAATTAATTTATAAAAAAAAACCATTGAGGTCAAAACTTGCAACTTCACGGAATTCCAGTTCACGGCCTACACTTTCCCACGGAAACATCATTTCACAGGATGAACTCTCACGGAATTAGGCCATCTCACGAGTGACGTGGAATTCCATCTCATGGCTGCACTTTCACGGGATTAAGCCATCTCACAAATTATCTCTTCACGTGGCCAAAAAACCTTCAATCTTATGAGTTCGGGTTTCTCACGAATTATAGTCTCACGGCTTAAGAACCTGCACTTCCATGATTTATGCCTCATCATGGATTAAGCCATCTCACGCATTAAACTTTTTCAAACGATCTTCAATAGCCATTGAACATTTGTTAAGCTTATTGCTTACTATTCTTTTGGCTAAATTAATGTAGCAGTTGCTCCATGAGTACATATCCATACTCATGCACTAGAGAACATTTGCACCAAATTCCTCACCATCGACAACTTCTAGGTACATCCCTGGATGGCGGGGCCATGGTGGGTGACAGCCCAGTCAATGGTACAACCCATCGCATGGAATTTTCCTTCAAATTACAAACCTCTCCATCTTCACAAATCAATGATCTATTTATATTAGCCTCGCAAGTCGACGTAATTCTTTTAATCCTCACCAACAACAAGTGGCTAATTCAACACACAGCAGTTTAAGAAGAGTCTAAACGACTCAATTTTTGTACTTCATATAAATCGTCTTCACATAAGAGCACTTAAATATACATAAAAACATAAAAATCACTTGGGCAGAAGAAAGCAGGAACAGGTCCTACTCAATGTTCAACATTTGACAAGAATCCTGCCACACAAAGAGACATCATCAAAGGCCAATTCCTTCAAATGATGAATGTCACTTCAATGAATCAAATGAGGAATTGAGAATCACCATCTCATTCTGATGATTAAGTCTACATTCCTCCGGATCCTTCCCTCTCTTCTCTCTCAATATTAACATTTCTTAGTATCCCCATTAACACAAAACACATGTAACATTTCTTATGATTGCTAAAAACAAAGTGAGCAAAAAGCCCACAAAAAAAATGCTCGCATAAATATGCAATCATTCGTATAAAAAAACCCATCCCCACCCCGTTAGGAATTCTCAATAAACCTATAACCTTTTCATTCACTAACTAGCTTTTCTTATTCCTTCCAAAGGAACAAAGACCATTGAGCATCAATCAACATCAAAGCCATCTACAAAGCTTGTCCATTCTCCCCACACAAAGATTTTCAACACGATCGCCATCAGGAAGTGGGGGATGTTAACCCAATTCTAGGCTTAAGAAGAGCTTCTGCCATTATCTTACATCAAGGAGTCACGATAGATACACCAAAGGGTCATACATTCAAGATATGAAGCAATAGTGTCCAAAGCTACAGCTTGGACGGGCGCCCGTAATGGTGTGATGAAGTATTTATGGCGATTCCTACTTCAAGAGCATGTGGTAGCAAGTTAGGATGAAGTCCTAAGTGATGTACTTCATGGATATATTATGAAAGTAGTCATTGTAATAGCATTAGGCCTCTTATGAGCCTAGAGTGCTCAGCTGGCCATAGTTTAAGTGAGTGTAGACACTTATGGCCATGTATATAAGTGAATTTCTCTCATAATACAACATACTCAATTCTCTCATCACGTCCTCTATTTCAATCTCCAGTCCCAGAGTCCTCACTTTCTCTGACTGCCTGAACAAGGGGGACTTCATTGACCTCTTCATTCCCATGGAGTTATACACATAGCTCCCCTCCACCGACATCATTAGTCGAGCAATCCAGTGGATGCACATACACGAGTGGCATGCCATAGATAAAGCATATTGTCATCTCAGATGGGGCTTGGAACCTCTCTCAAGCAGGAGATGGAAAAGAACCCAAAGATATAGTTTAACTTCCCATGGATCCCTCTGCCTCAAACACTCCTTGTCCTCCATGAGCTTGCACTCATTCAGTTTCGAAGATATATTCGAAACCACCTTTTGGATATCCTACAAAGCCTTCCATCGAACCACCCAGTACACGAAGTCCCATTTTGACTTCTACTAGAACTTCAAAATGGCTTCTACCACTAGCCTCCCATAGAGCTTCATTGTCGATTTTGAGGATGGAACCGTGATTAGGGAGGGGGGTATGTTAACCACATTAGCTAATATTACTCCACATGTGGCAACTTCTTCAAGCCATACTTTTGTACTGTGCAATGCCCTTCATGTAAAATGATTATGAAAAATCTCTAAGATTATGACTTGTGTAATGATATAAAATAGTCAAACACCAAGCTTACTCCTTGTGTAATGCTGATGATGTACAATTAGACTAGGAAATTAGCTTAGACTAGCTCATTGGACCTGCAGACATTACTTGGGTGGCTGGGCATTGTACAAATGAGTATTGCATATAAGACATTTTGAGTAATGAGAAAACACATAATCCCATTCTCACAATAGAGTTTGAGTCTTCTTGCTCTTGTGATTGAAGTTGCTTGCATGCTTGCTTTTCTCTTCTTCCTTGTTGCATGCTTAGGGATTGTGTGGGTGAGTGATGGTGTTGATGTAATGCTCTCTTCGCCCTCTCTCCTTATCTTGTCTTCTCTTTTCTTCCTTGCATGCTTAGGGATTGTGTGGGTGAGTGATGGTGTTGATGTAATTCTCTCTTTGACCTCACTCCTTCTCTTGTCTACTCTCTTATGCTTTCTCTCACCGTGGCATAATCGAAGTAGAGGTTGAGCTTTTCATAGCTGTCTCTCTCTTTTCTCCCCACCCATTTGCAAAGCTCCTTTGTGGTGACAACAAAGGAGGTAAGGTTGAGGACCCTAGCTCTCCACAAGAGAGAGTTACTTTACCAAGAGTGGCTTGAGGTACAAACTAGTATGACCCTTGCATTCTTCTCTCCTTCTCTCTATCTTGCAAGGCTTGAGTGTTCTCACCCATGAACACAATGTTCCAAATCTTATAGAAGGATAGGATAGCCTTGAGCTTGTACTTTTAAAGAGGACAATTAGTGGTGGATGAGATCTTGAGGAAGATGTCATTTCTCCTATAACAGTAACTAGAAAAGAAGTTTTGTACTCTAATATCATGTAAGAGGATATAATGTGCAGTGTATATAAGAGAACACTCATATGAAGTAGGGTCTACAAAACTTCAAATCTCAAATTATATGATATTAGAGAATAATATCATGTAAGAGGATATAATGTGTGGTGTATATAAGAGAAGATTCACATGAAGTAGGGTCTACAAAACTTCAAAACTCAAATTACACAATAATAGAGAATAGTATTATACTACTAATACAATAGATAGCAAAGCCCCATGCTCTTGTGAAGAGAGCTTTGAACCGTTAAGACAGAGATTGCATGTTAATAGGAGCTAGGGAGTAAACTCATTATCATGGTTTGACACACGGTGTGGATAAGTGGCTCACAATGTATTTATATAGGTCTATATGTTTGTATACGTGTGGGGGCGAGGGGTGGGGCATGACCTTATAGGTTTGTGGTCATAGTTGTTTCCCCTATCCACAATGCAACTTGTAAAGATGTATGCATAGGAGTCTATAGGAGTCAACCTCACCTTCCATAGTCATTTGGTCTTATCTTGGGCTACCTCGCGAAATGTCAGGACAGGGTGTCCAAGAGTAACGTCTACTTGCTCCATGTATGGATTGTTATCAAGTAATGATCCACTGTAACATGTAGCCTATTTGGTAATGTGCCATATCTAATCGAAGCCATCTCTAAACCATCTGGTCGAAATGTCAGGACAGGGTGTCCAAGAGTAACGTCTACTTGCTCCATGTATGGATTGTTATCAAGTAATGATCCACTGTAACATGTAGCCTATTTGGTAATGTGCCATATCTAATCGAAGCCATCTCTAAACCATCTGGTCTCCTAGGTCATCATCTTATGTGAATATGGGGATATCGAGCGCCCAAGCTGCTCAACCATGGTTACTCCTAAAAATAAGAGCTGCATAAACATGAGCTAGTCGGTGCCTCGACAAAGGGTGAAGCATTATATCTAACATGAAGCTGGGCTTGATTAAGCAGAACAAACACAAGTTGTTTTTGTTGCACTGCTAAGTGGCTCTACATGAAGTTAATAGGTGTAGAGAGTAGGGATGAGAGTAGAGAGAGAGAGAGAGAGAGAGAGACCTAGGCTTTACCTCATGCATCTAGATGCACTCAAAGGCCTATATTAATGTCTACAAAAGACCCCAAGGGTCTATGAGACTCAAACCATCTGATGTAAAGACAATTTTTAGTGTTGGTGATGCTTTCGTGACATTCAAAAGTTGCAAAGAATTGACAATAAAAATTCTTAATAATTTCTAATGTGTTTTTGAACATATAATATTTTTTTTGAACATATAATATTTTTTTTGCACTAATTTCTTTTAGCGAGCGTCCGCAAGGCGAGCTTACGTACAAGGACAGGATTGATTACTTTACATTTTTGGTGCTGTGGAGGCAATGTGGTCGACTTTATCGCGACACTTCCTCCCACGCTACAGTCGCTTCTCGCAACTTGTGTATCGCCGATGGAACAGTCCCACCAGAGGTCAGCATTGGGCTTTTTGAGATTAACAAAATGGTAAAGAGATGATTAATGTATGATTTGCACGCTTGGTTATGAAAGAATTGCTGGATGGTGCGACGTTCCCTCTGTTGCATGTGGATGATGGAAGGTGTTAGTTCAAAAACAACACAAGGATCTCTCTGTAAGGTCTGTCTCCTGAGCGAGAAAGACAGTTATATTATCTTCTTCATAAGACCCAGTGGGTCTTTGAGACCAAAAGCAGTACAAGGGCTGCACGTGATACTGAGAAATGGAAAAGCCTAAAAGAAACGAAAAGACTCATACAGGAGGATAGATTAGCTGTATGTCTTATCATATCATGATCATCAGCAACATCATCATAGCGAGTATCCTAGTGATGGGTACATGTGCAAATACTTATCCATATCAGGACAAAGAAGACCTCATGTGTGTGTACAATTTCGATCTAGAATATCTAGCATGGGGGAGTCTATGACTATCAAGAGTCTCGCCATGTCCATCATGAGTGGGGGTGCTTGAGAATCTCCCCACTCTGGAGATGCTGTGTGGAAGGTTGCTGACTGGTCCTCCTGGGTGGTTTTGCGGATTTAGGTACCTCTCTGGGTCACCGACTTGTGCTGCCACTCTCTACCCGGAAGAAGCTAGTAATGGTGCTTTGCTCTCATTGAGGAGTGTATCTGTTTCCCTCCGAGCTCTATCAGGTAAAGTCCGAAGGAATGCTGGTCCGAAAAATCAAGGATTTTGCACAATAGACAATCTCTCAGAAGAGGTAGTGGAATCTCCTATGCATCTCATAGTATGCTGGGCATTTGCAAATATAGTGCTCTTCCGTCTTGACCTTTATAGAGCATAGTCTACAAGTCGTGTCCTCTCGGCATGTCCCTTGGCTCTCCCTGTCCCACTGTGAGGCACTGAGATGAGACATGGATCTGTCCACTTGCGAGATGTGCATGGCAATGTGACATATGTTTGTTGTTGCATGTGTGGGAGCCTTGATGTACTGATCCATTGCCGTAAGCTTGATTAAGAACAAGATGTTGATCTAAACCATAGTTGAGGGAAATGGGAAAAAAGAAACGGAAACAGAAATGGATACGGATACGGAAATGAAAATTTTGAGGAGAGCTGAAACGGAAATGGAAATGCCATGTCAACAAGGAGGGATAAGGGAGGGGAGGGATTGAAAGTTCATGATTGTTTGTATGCACATGTGATCCCATTATGACATGAATTTTATGGTTTATAAGAATAAAAGGGGAATAAAATGGATATTAGTTGTTGTAATGTGACATTTTCTTAGTTGTTCATATTGATTTGGACGGAAAGATCTCTGAAACGTGTGGTGTTGTGGAAACCGGCAAGTTGAAACGTTTTCCTTATTAGCTGAAATGTTTTAGGCAGCCGTTTCGAGGTTACCGAAACGTTTCGGTGACCGAAACATGTTTTAGTCTCCTACCTACCCTGAAACGCGTTTCAGTCCTCAAAAACAGTCATTTCAAGCGTTTTTCGTAACTAAGATTTAAACATGATTAAGACAGAAAAGAGAGATTGGTGTTAGGATTTTTCTTGTATTTTTTCATGTCTTAGGGCTTGCACGTAGTTTGTATTATGTTTAGTTTGCATCCATTGCATCAAACAATACAATAGAATACAATTTTTAGTGAATGCTAGCTTTCTATAGTGTTAAACATAGAACTAAAATCATTAATTTTAGCTTAATTGTGTTTTTGGTGTTGAAATTGTTTGCATTAGAGTGTTAGTAAGCATTAGGAGTAGCTTAATCTTTCAAAATTTTTTTTAAAACCATTACAAAATCTTTAAATTTGACTAATTTTTTTTAATGGACTGGTTTTTGTCATTAAGAGTGATTAATCTTGTTCAAGAGGTAAAAAAATTTAAAAAATGTGTTAATTGGGGTGTCATGTGCATCACAGATGCCATGGACATTTCTAGGGCTAGATCCAGAAGAGGCAGCCAGATAAAGAGTAGAATCAGGATGCTAGAGCACAGAACATGGATGGCAGTGTAGACTTGGAGCAAAGCATGGGTCAGAGGGGCTGTCGGCTGCAGGACAAAGGGTGCTGGCTGCCAGAAGAGAGCTGTCGGCTGACGTCAGCAAGGTGTAGGCAGCATGCGCATCAAGATCAAGGAAGAACCCCCAGTCGGCTGAATTAATAGAGAATTTAATGCATTAATACTGGCCGACCAGCAGTCGGCCAGCTCCCACCTTGTCCAAGACCCTATAAAAGCCACCAAGTGCTCCTTGTTTTATTCATTCCACCCACTAGGGGTGTGAGTCAATAGGAGGTCCCATAGGGGACAGAATTTAGGGTTAGGAACCTTTTTATGAAGGCAGCCCATGGCTGCAAAGATCTGTACCTTTTTTGTACATAGTATATACTGAAATTCCAGCACTTCTCACTCTCTCTCTCTACTCTCTCTCTACCTGCGTTTTTGCATCATGGTGCGTTTTTGCATCAGGAGGTCTTCAAGAGTGTTTAGGGCTGAAAGAAGACTCCCAGAGCTTCCGCGCGTTACATTGGTATCAGAGCATCAGGCTCAGCAAAGCTAAACACTGATTCAGTCCCAGATGATGGTGTACAGGTCCAAGGTACAGGAAAGTACACGGATTCGAAGCCCAAGGCAGGAACACAGATCGGGAAGAACTCCCAGGAGGTTTGTTGGTGGTGTTCCACAGTGCCAGATGGGGATGTCAGTTCCGTGAGCCAGATGGGTTCTAAGGGAACGGTCCCAAGGGAGGTTGATCCTCCAAGGGTGATGTGAGAGTGCCAGACTCAGTTCCAGGAACGAAGACCAAGACGGTGTTCAGAGCCAGGGCAGGAATGGATTGTGGACTAGAGGAAGACCAGATGCATAGATCTTCATCAGAGACAGAGTGGTTTGGAGAACAGAACGGAGTTTCAGAGAAAAAGGTTTGCCAGGGATGGATGATGACAGAGGGACTTCGGAACAGGATTGGGATGATGACAGTCATCCAAGAGCAGGTTGGATTCCCGTCATCAAGTTTAGCAGAGGGGGATGTCATGTGCATCACAGATGCCATGGACATTTCCAGGGCTAGATCCAGAAGAGGCAAGCAGATAAAGACTAGGAACCAGATAAAGTCAGGATGATGGAGCACAGAACTCAGAGCACCTCTGCAGTGCAGACTGAAGCAAGGCTTGGAGAAAGAACCAAAGGGATGCTGTCGGCTGACATCAGCATGGTCAAAGAGCTGTCGGCAGCATACTGGAGTGGTCGGCTGAGCCAGCAGATAAGGGCAGCAAGCAGGCGCCAAAGTCAGGACCAGTCGGCTGATTTAATAAGCATTTAATGCTTTTAGAACTGGCCGACCAGCAGTCGGCCAGCTCCCACCTTGTCCAAGACCCTATAAAAGCCACCAAGTGCTCCTTGTTTTATTCATTCCACCCACTAGGGGTGTGGGTCACTTAGAGGTCCCATAGGGGACAGAAATTAGGGTTAGGAACCTTTTTATGAAGGCAGCCCATGGCTGTACAGATTTGTACCTTTTTTGTACATAGTATATACTGAAATTCCAGTACTTCTCACTCTCTCTCTACTCTCTCTCTACCTGCGTTTTTGCATCATGGTGCGTTTTTGCATCAAAAGGTTTTCAAGAGTGTTTAGGGCTGAAAGAAGACTACCCAGAGCTTCCGCGCGTTACATTGGTATCAGAGGGACTTCGGAACAGGAGTGGGATGATGATAGTCATCCAAGAGCAGATTGGATTCCCGTCATCAAGTTTAGCAGAGGGGGATGTCATGTGCACAGATGCCATGGACATTTCTAGGGCTAGATCCAGAAGAGGCAGCCAGATAAAGAGTAGAATCAGGATGCTAGAGCACAGAACATGGATGGCAGTGTAGACTTGGAGCAAAGCATGGGTCAGAGGGGCTGTCGGCTGCAGGACAAAGGGTGCTGGCTGCCAGAAGAGAGCTGTCGGCTGACGTCAGCAAGGTGTAGGCAGCATGCGTATCAAGATCAAGGAAGAACCCCCAGTCGGCTGAATTAATAGAGAATTTAATGCATTAATACTGGCCGACCAGCAGTCGGCCAGCTCCCACCTTGTCCAAGACCCTATAAAAGCCACCAAGTGCTCCTTGTTTTATTCATTCCACCCACTAGGGGTGTGAGTCAATAGGAGGTCCCATAGGGGACAGAATTTAGGGTTAGGAACCTTTTTATGAAGGCAGCCCATGGCTGCAAAGATCTGTACCTTTTTTGTACATAGTATATACTGAAATTCCAGCACTTCTCACTCTCTCTCTCTACTCTCTCTCTACCTGCGTTTTTGCATCATGGTGCGTTTTTGCATCAGGAGGTCTTCAAGAGTGTTTAGGGCTGAAAGAAGACTCCCAGAGCTTCTGCGCGTTACATGGGGTCTAAATTGATCATATGAGTAGTCGAAATTGGTGTTTTTGAATGGTTTGAAAGCATTTAGATGCATCAAAATACCTAATTACATCAATTTTTTTATTAATTAGAGAAATTTGACTCTATTTGCTTAATTTTGCTTTAAAAGAAAAAATTATAATTAAGAGTAATTAATCTTTTATTTTAGATTAATTTACACATTTATTGATGTACAAAGATTAGCATTTTCTTGTTCTATCTAATGATGTGCTCAATTGTGAATTAATTAAGAATTAGTGATTAATTGGAGTCTTTGATTAGTATAAAAGAGAAAAAGATTAGTGAAAAGATTAATTTTAGATTAATTCTTAATCATTTTTTTTATATAACTCATTAAGACTAATGTAGATGCTCATGAGTTATCAAATTGTTTATTTTGGGGGTCATTTATGAAAGGTGTAAGGGGTGTCATAAAAAGGTTGACTTTTTGATTCCTATTTATCTTTTTGGAAAAATGTCCATATCTTCTTAATTTTAAATTCAAAAAATATCCCCTCCAAAAAAGAAAATTCGTATTTTTTACTAGACTAAAAAAAATAA
Organism: Cibotium barometz; assembly: GCF_041138505.1. Lineage (NCBI taxonomy): Eukaryota > Viridiplantae > Streptophyta > Polypodiopsida > Cyatheales > Cibotiaceae > Cibotium > Cibotium barometz. The sequence continues at coordinate 47,911,714 of NC_141084.1, forward strand.
AAATTGAAAAATGGTTCACGCCGTGAACCATTTTTGAAACTTCACGATCTAAGGGTTTATGTCCTATGAGCCCGCGAAAAAAATAAAAATAAATTTAACTTTTCGTGAAGTTCGGTTCACGACATAAACTGTTAAGGGTTCACGATGTGAGACCTTTCGTTCACGCGGCTGAAAAAAATTTCGAATTTAACTCTTTCGTGAAGTCCGGTTTACGACGTGAATCGTTAAGGGTTCACGGTGTAAGACCCTTCGTTCACGCGGAAAAGAATACCGAATTTGATTTTTCCGTGAAGTTCGGTTCACGACGTGAATCGTTAAGGGTTCACGACATGAGACTCTTCATTCACGCGGCCGAAACAAAAAAAAATTCAAATTTAACTTTTCCGTGAAGTCCGATTTACGACATGAACCGTTAAGGGTTTATGGTGTGAGACCTTTCGTTCACGCGGTTAAAAAAAAAATCGAATTTAATTTTTTCGTGAAGTCCAGTTTACAACGTGAGACCCTTCGTTCACGCGACCCAAAAAAAAAAAAAATTGTGAAGTCCGCTTCACAACGTGAATTACACCCTGCTAGTTCATGACGTGAAAAGGGGTCCGATGGCCCCCAAAAAAAAAAGACTCTTGAAAACACCTCTGTTTGGAGATCAGTATCTTCTAAACCGTATATTCGATGAAGGCGTTTTAGGGCTCATCGGAAAGTTGACATCGAGCTCTTCGACTTTGGACCCGACCATCCGAAGTTAAAATCGATCATTTTGGCCTTCGACTAGCAGCCTCAAAATTCGACCTGAAAATCTAGGCAAAAAACAGTCCAAAAACCACGAAAAATCACAAAAAGCAACGCAAAAATGACGACGAACTATATTCGGGCTACTTTTTGAAGGTCTAAACGACAAAATCACGAACGACTCATGGAAACAAGCGTGTTATCGGGTTTTACACTCCCTGTCACCTCGATCTGACCAGGCTTTGGTCCCTTACCAAACATTCCCACAAATCATATAAGTACCAACCCTTTCTTGGATGCCCACATCTTGTACATACTGACTAGTCTAGGAAGAGGGGTAGTCTAAGGACTCAGTGAGTCTCTCCCACAAATCCTATAAGTACCAACCCTTTCCTGGATGCCCACATCTTGTACATACTGACTAGTCTAGGAAGAGGGGTAGCCCAAGGACTAAGTGAGTCTCTCCCAACAAGAATACTCATATATGGTCTCAGTGACTCGTACAGAAATACGGCTGTACAAATTTTCAAAATTATGGGCAAATACGACGGAACAACAGACCTTGTTTAATTCATTCAAATGTTTGAACAGAGATGTGAAGCCTTTGGAAATCCCAACAAGGTACATGTGTTGAACCTATGCTTAGAGGGAAAAGCTAGTCGATGGTTCATCACATTGATACCCGCGATCAAGACCAATGAAACCGGCCTCTAGTAGAAACCAAAGTGCGGTAGACTAGCAGTCACCTATTCAATCGTAGTCCAGACAATTAAGAAGTGAACAAGAGCTAGAATGCTCCAGAACAGAAAGGAAAAACGACACCTGTTGGCCCCAAAGCTTGGCGCTCCTTTCGGTATTTCTTTATTCAAATTCGATGGAAAAGTTTTAATGAGTACAATAAAGCCAGGCAAGGAAAGTAAACCTACATATCCAATCTAGCAGCCCTCAAGACCTCTTAGCATAGAGGATTCCCATACAGATCTGTGTCCCACGAAAGCAACACAGTGTCTGCGAGTTTGCACCAAAAGTGTTTTGCATGTTCAGAAACTGTCCAAAAGAAGGATTCTGTGGGAAGGCACCACTATTGCCCTGAGGTGGGTTCCTAGAACGCACTTTCTTCTTCTTCTCAGGCTCAGAACGGGATCTCATAAATTTAGCAAACTTCTCACTTTGAGTGAGCTGCATATACACATCCATTACCCCTGCCAAACGATTTTTAAACTGAGCATCATCTTCCTCTTTACGAGGCATGTCTTCTGGTTGTGTTACATCCTTATATTGTGCATCTTCTACAGCCTGTTCTCCTGCAAGAATATCCTCAGATTCTTTTCTCTCAAGAGAGGCCTCTTGCTCTTCCTCTTCATTATAAAAATATTCATCTTCTGTGTCTGACATGTTGCTGAATTTTTCAACAATGGCTTTCCTCGAGACAACCACGAGCTCACCCCCTTAAGAAAGTTGATGATAGGTCCCGGCAACGGAACCTTGAAACCGGCCTCTAGTAGAAACCAAACTGCGGTAGACTAGCAGTCACCTATCCAATTGTAGTCCAGACAATTAAGAAGTGAACAAGAGCTAGAATGCTCCATAACAGAAAGGAAAAACGACACTTGTTGGTCCCAAAGCTTGGCGCCCCTTTCGGTATTTCTTTATTCAAATTCAATGGAAAAGTTTAACTGAGTACAACAAAGCCAATCAAGGAAAGTAAACCTGCATGTCCAATCTGGCAGCCCTCAAGACCTCTTAGCATAGAGGATTCACATACAGATCTGTGTTCCACGAAAGCAACACACTGTGGTCTCCTCTAATCAACCAAGACAATACAACAGGGCAGCCTTGAGCACGCATCTGGCTGTTCCATGTTCATGGCTTCAAACTCAGCCAAAGTACAAATCCATTGTCCAACTCTGTTTCCACCCTTCAAACTGCCATACCCCTCCTCTCACAAAGGGCCAGAAGAAACAACTCTGAAGCAGACATAAGCTAGTGGAAAGAGAGAGAAAAAGAAGTGTTCAATGTATTCCAACTGCTCTGCACAGTTCTGCACTAGTCGACTTGACCGTACCAGACTGTACTTGCAGCTGCCACCCAGCGTCAGCAAATCTGCAGCAGCCACCTGTACTTGTCCGTACCAGTATATACCTGCAGCTGCCTACGTCAGCCAGTCTGCAGCAGCCAGACTGAACCTGTCTGTACCCGTATGCACCTGCAGCCGCCTTTGTGATGCGCCGCTTGTACCAGTTGGACTGGACTGAACTGTACTCGCATGTACCTACTGGACAGGACTGTCTGTACCTGCCTGTACCTGTCTGTACAAGTTTGTACCTGCAGCACACGTGTGTACGGCTTCTCTTCAGGCGACCTGTTCCAGCCTCCCTCCATGCTGCGCAACCAGCCAATAGTACCCTCCACGCAGCTAGCCGACCCCTCCTCCAAAAAGCGAGAGAGAGAGAGAGAGAGAGAGAGAGAGAGAGAGAGAGAGAGAGAGAGAGAGAGAGAGAGAGAGAGAGAGAGAGAGAGAGAGAGAGAGGCGTGTACTCTAAAAGTAGAATAGCTCTCCCTCCATAAATATCCTAGTGGCCCTTTAAAGTTTATTAAGCTTTCTAAGGGCCACCCAAGGTTTATAAACCTTAGAAAGTTAAATACCTTGGTCCCCCTTCACACCTGGGGTTGTCCACACATATTACTTTTTGTCCCGACACCCAAGTATGCATCTTTAAAAAAAGATTATCTTGCTCACCAACCACCATGCTCACATTTGTGCTGTTCCACTTTCACAGGGTCATGACAACCAACTTTAGAACCTTGAAATCTAGCTTTATACATGGCTTTTCCAGACAAGGTGATAGGTGGAGTGCAGTAAAAGAACTCTATTCAATTGAGCGTCAACTAAATGAATCCATTAGAGATTTTATCCTTTGGATAAAACTCTTGGACTTACGATGTGAGTCATGGGAAAAATTAAACGATTTTTAATTGAAGAGATGTTTCATGATGGGCTTAAACAATAACAGCTTACACAACTTGATCATTGTATCCAATCCGGAAACATTCGATCAATGTTGTAACAAAGCAATACGTTTAGATGACAACATGCTGGAAGATGATCATGCTATGAGATGTTCCTCATCTAAACCAAGTGAAGCAATGGCTAAAGAATGATCGGTCTGGGAATTGACATTTCCTGAATTCTATGCAGCCTTGCTTAAAAGCTTTCAATCGACATCTCTAAGAGAGGATGAGAATCTTTAAAACCAAACATCGTTAATGCCTCTACAAGTGAGGAATGAAATGCCTTGTATTAAGTGCAATCACTATGACCATCCCAATCCCCATTGTGCATACAAGGCACCTGTTTTTCTATACTGCATATATTGTAAAACCTTTTATCACGATACTAAAAAGTGTCACACTTCATCCATAATTGACTTAAAACCTCCATCTCCAGTGCACCAAACAGAAATAGTCCAAAGGGTAGAAACTGCTCAGGAAGCAGTTAATTGAACTCTTCAGTGTTTCTATTGTCGTGGACCTCACAAGGTGGTAGACTGTACAGTTTGGAATACTTCCATGCCCATAGTCATTGACACTTTGCGACCCATGTGTGAACGATGTGGCATTGATCGCATGTTCCAAGATTGCCCAAGACGAGTTGCTTCAATGCAACTTGTCTCACAAAATACGACTCTTAACATCTTAAGTGGACAAAACGGACAATTGTCCACGATACCCTTGCATGTGCTTACACGCTTACAAGCCAAGGCACGAGAGACAATAAAAAAGAACGCAAAAGACAATACCTCAACATAGGTAGAAGAATATGCTGTAAAGCAGAACCCAAAACAGACAACAAAACCTTCTAAACCCAAGAAAGACAAGGGACAACAAACTATCGAAACCAAGGTTGAATTAAAGAACAACAGGGAAAAGGAGCATGTAGAGGACATAAAACCAAAAGGGGACATAAACCCAAAAGAGTGAAGAGTCAAAAGCTATACATGGTGCACAAGCATCAATCTCAAAGACCACCTCACAAACCTCAAAACCCATATGTGCGACACATGGTACAAAAGCCCAAAAGAAAATTCGATCTCGTCGCATAATGAAAAACTGAGAATCTAAAAAAAGTCAGAAAACGAAACAAGTTTTAGTACGTCACTAAGTGAGGATGAAACAAGTTCTGACTCTTTACTTAGTGCACCACATAAACCAATCAAGAAACTAGAATCCACCCAACCACCCCAAATTGATAATAATGATCACATGATATATGCGGAACGCAAAAAGCAAGCTCAGGAGAGCATGCTTAGCTTTGTTGAGAGTGTCTTACAAGGTCACCGGTTGTGATTGAGCCTCTTAATATCAATCCTAAAAAAGCAACCAAAATACAAAGCCTAGAGAAGTACCGCTTCCTCTTTCAAGAGGAAGCCATACTCTCTACACAGAAGAGTCATTTGAGACAGATTGCACGAACTATACGCTTGAGAAAGCACGTGAGGAATTCGATAATTCAAAACCTCATTTGGAGGAATACTCTTATCTCATGGTGAAGCCAGCATAACATCAACACTTGCACCTTTAAGGGCTCAACATGAGTTATACCAAGATATAAAGAACTCCATAGAACAGGACTGTGAGGATTCACAAGCTTCCAAACAGACCTTATTTAGAATTGTCAGAGGGCCAAGTGTGCCAGTGTACACATTGGATACTCTTGAAAAAGCTGAGAGCCAAATAGAGGACGAAAGTGAATGGGAATATGAAACAGAAACAGGATCTAAAGCTGAAACAAAAACTGAAACATCCATGGTTTCTCTTGAAGATTCTATCGTGATATGGTTGGATTTTCTTACAGGTAAGGATGTTAAGTGTAAATGGACATTGATTAGCACTCGAGCTAGTCATAATATCATGACAATAGACACTTGGGTGTCATTGGGACAACCTAAACTTATCCCTATAAGCAATAGTCTTGCAAGAGGAGCCAATGGCCAAAACATTGAAGTTCTAGGTTACTTTAGCTACACTACTCAAACAATCGGTGGAGATATAAAATTTACATTCTATGTTACCCTAGATTCCCTTGAGTATGATGTCGTTCGTGGTGGAACTTGGATAGGTGAATCGTTGTATTTAATAGATGAATCCATGCAAATAGTCACCTTGAACACTCTTGCAAACATTGTACAATTGCTTTTACGAGAGAACGCGACCATAGAGGAGCTGGAACTTCCAATATATCTTACTGAAAAGATCCCTAGGATTTTGGTTGGACTGGAAATTTCAAATAAAATCACCACAGCTCAAGCACAGCTTTATCCAACATGAGAACACAATCTCATGACCCTCGAGCTATGGGATTTGTTAGGTCAACCAACACTCACGGTATATCCTTAAAGAATTCCCTTTACACAAGACTTGAACATGCCATGTTTGGGGTACTTTGAACATACAATGTATATTGGAACTAACCCTCTTACTTGCAAGTTTTTTGTAGTTGAGTATGTGTTGGAAGTAGATTCGATCTTGGGACATAAATGGACTATTGTTGCCTAAGCACCACTGTGCTTTGCTGGCGATAGAGTCTGTCATGTGCAAGCATTGCCATGAACATTCCCAGAGCTAATCCAGAAGAGGCAGCCAAGAAAAAGATCATTAGAGCTAGGATTTGGAGCCATAGTAGCAACGGAACGGGAATGGGAACGGAACGAAAGCACCACCAGGGGAACGGGAACGAGAAAAAGGGGGAACGGGAACGAGGGGGAACGGAAACAGGGAACGACCTAGATAATTCCTAGAAATGACGATAAATCTTAACATACAATGCTCATTTATATAACCAAATCAGAGACACACTAAAGTCTAGTGCACCATAATTTGCATGGCTAGATACTAACACTGAACAGATCTCACAAGTCAAAATAAATTAGCCCACATCATACATGACATAAGTGACAAAAAGCACAAAATGTGGCCTACATGGCACAGCCTAGATAAAAGAAACAATCCAAGTCCAAAGTCCAAGCCTCAAGGTGACATGCACATTGCAAATAGTAAGGAGATATCATGCATGGCTACTGCCAGTGATGCCATCAAGGAGACTATCATCTATGTCATCCAAGAAAGCCATATCATCAAGACCAACATCTGCAGCATCCAAATCTTCAATCCCATCCTGACCAGGATCTGCAAGTCCATGTGTCTCCTCATCATCCGAGGACTCCTCATCAAGCAATATAAACTTCTTTGGTTTGGGAGATGCCATATCACCAAGCAAGCGCAAATTAGCACTTACAAAAATCAAGTCATTGACTTGTTTTGTCCCAAATTTGTTCCTCTTCTTGGATGCAACATGGCCGAACACACTCCATAGCTGCTCAATCGGAGAGGAGCTTGCACCTTGAGACAAGATCCTTACTGCCAATGATTGAAGCTGTGGTGTACGAGCCCCATAATCCTCCCACCATAAAGCAGCCCTATCTTAAACCTATCTCTTTGAGCATCAGCCGATCCAAACCTTCCCAACTTGCTGCGATAAAATCCAAGTTGGTCTTTCACCAACCTTCGTTTATCTGCATCACGAACCTGCCTAGAAAGCACTGTCTCCCAACCATCCATCACCTCATCATCGGCCTCTTGTCCACATCCTTGGAACTCGGGATCCAAGACATACGCTGCAGCATGCATAGGAGAATGATAACCATTCCATCGTGCTTCACATAATTCTCGAACCTCTGCATATTTCTCATCAGACAAGCCCATTTCCCCTATTTTCTCGATCATTCGGTCAGCCCCCTCATAAACCTTGCCAATGCATGGCTCCCGTCCATCTGCAATCCGCATCAAGCGCATGATCGGCTTCATCATAGCATTGATAGTATTGACTTCATCCCAAAATGTGAAGTCTTGTATGGTTCTTGCAACCTCTATGCCGGCTCTTGAGCGAGAAAGTGCCCATCCCATCCACTCATTGCATACAACCAACTGCTTCAAAGGCAATTGCACTTTGGATAACCTCTTCATCATGAGAAAGTTATAACCAAAGCGTGTCTCTGAGTACTTCAAGAGATCCTTTTTGGCCGATCTCTTGCGGAATTCATTCAAAATAAACTGATGGTTTTGAATGAAGCTTATTATCTCCTTGCCTTTTTGAATGTGTGGATCAACCCATGGCAAGCTGCCAACATCCTTCAATAAGTTGCTCAAACAATGAGCAAAGCATGGACTGAATGTGATATGCGGATACCTGTCTTCAAGCTTAAGACCAGCTGCTCTATTTGTTGCCTCACCATCAGCTAAGAACTGAATAACATTCTCTGGTCCAACTTTCTCAATACCTTCGGCCCACTCTTCCACAAGCTGATCTGCAGTTTTTCCAGTCCCAGAAGCATCATGTGAGGAAATGAATTGCATTCTTCCTCGAGAATAAGCAACCATGCCATAAATGGACCTTTTTCGAGTGTCACTCCAACCATCTGCAATAAGTGACACACCATTCTTTGCCCAACTTTCATGCACAGACTCTAAAGCACATTCAATTGCAGCTTTCTCCTTTTGCAACAAGGTGGTGCGTATGGTCTCATATGAAGGAGGCTTGTATGTTGGGCCATACCGTGCAATCTCCTGGACCATTTCAATGAAATATGGAGACCTGGCAACATTGAATGCTACATGATCATGATAAAAGAACCTTGCAACAGCTGCATCTACCCTCTCTTTCTTGCGGGGATCCCAAGCTGCTCCCAAGGTTTGCTGCTTGCCGGAACTTGCACCCATAGACTGCAAATCTTGGGAAAATGCAAAGCTCCCAAGTCCTCCATACTGTTGTCCATCTCCCAAGTGTACATCTTCCCCTTGTCTACTGAAGTAAGATGCATCAATTGCCGGTTTCTTTCGTGCACATGCTTTCTCCTCTTCACTTGGGTACTTTGCCAAAAGCTCTCTACGCATTTCAGGTGTTGTCCCTGGGCATTTGTTCACTTGTGCTTTTTCATTGTTCACATGGCATAGATGTGCTCTCACACGGTTTGCTCCTCCTGACTTCTCTTTGTTACATTGCTTGCATTTCCATCGTGTTGCACCTCCCTTAGATGAATACCTTTCTAGCCTTTCAACCTCGTCCCACCAAGTAGCATTCGAAGCCGATCGCTTTGAACCCGAGTAAGCCATGATGTCTGCAAATTCGGGCAAAAAGTTGAATAGGCTTTCAAAGTTAACCATTTCAGAGAAATGAGTCCTTTTTTTTCTTCTGTTTAATGGGGAGAGACTGTGCACTGTGCAGTGTGCAGTCCAGATTGTGATTCACCATAGGTAATTTTTAAAACACCAAAAGTTCAAAGTTCAAACAAAAAAAGAGAGAGAGAAGAAAGAGAAAAGCTTCTTGCTGCCTTGCCTTTTAGATGAATGTAGTCTACACAGTGCAAGGGCTGGGGGCCTGGCTGCCAATGGCTGGGGCGACTGTACTATGCAGTACAGAATGTCAGAACAGCTGCTGTACGGGCAGGACAGTACGGGCGCTGCTGTACGGGCAGTCGTGGACAGCAACGGCGGGTACAGGCGTGAACTCCGAAAAGCGACGGGCGGCGAAAGGCGTACGGGACTGGTGCGAATTTCCGAAAAGCGCCTAGCGCAAGGCTTACGGGCTTCATTTTTTTTAAAAAAAATCCACGTCATCTGCACGTTCCCACGTGGGGGAACGGCAGGCTAGCATTCCCTGGCCCTTTCCACCTACCGTTCGACCAACGTTCCCTGCCGTTCCACCTTTTTTCGACCACCTCAACGTTCCACCATTCGTTTCCAGTGTTCCACTGGTCCACGCGATGGGGGAACGCGTTCCACCGTTCCCAATGGGGGGAAACGGGGTTCCCCTGCTACTATGTTTGGAGCACAAGGTGCAGAATGTGGCTAGGGTGGACTTGGAGCATGGCATGGAAGAGGCTGTCGGTTGCCAAGACTGGTGCTGTCGGCTGCATGACCAGGGTGTCGGCTGTAGCAGAAGAAACGGCTATAGGCGCTTCAGCGTTTATGGAGAACGAGCATAGTCAAGATGGCCGACTAGCATTTATGGAGAAAATAGGCCCAGTCGGCTGGCCGACTGTAGTACTCCTATGATCCAAGAGCCTATAAAAGGCATAGGGTGCTCATTGTGTTAGGCATTCACTCCCATAAGGAGTGGGTCCTTAGGGTCCCTAGACTAGGACTGTTTTGGTGATGTTCACCTTTTCAAGAAGGCAGCCAAGGGCTGTAGATTGTAGGTATCTTTTTGTACCATCAGAAATATACTGAATTTCCAGCCATATCTCTCTCTCTACTCTCCCTTTTGTCTGCGTTTTTGCATCATCATGTTCTCAATGGTGATAGGGCTGAAAGAAGACTCCTAGAGCTTCCGCGTGTTATGTTGGTATCAGAGCATTAGGCTCAGCAAAGCTAAACACTGATTCAATCCCATATGATGGTGTACAGGTCTAAAGTACGTGAAAGTACACGGGTACGAAGCTCAAGGCAAGGAACACAAGATCGGGAAGAGCTCCCAGGGGGTTTGTTGGTGGTGTTAAGCCAGAGAGGATGGCAGTCCTGTGAGCCAGATAGGTTCTCGGGCAACGGTCCCAAGGGAGGATTATCCTCCAAGGGGTGATGTGAGAGTGCCAGACTCATTTCTCAGGAATGAAGACCAAGACAGTGTTCAGAGTCAGGGCAAGAATGGATTGGGGACTGGATGGAGCAGATGCATAGATATTATTTAGAGTCAGAGTGGTTTCGGAGACCGGACTGGGTTTTTCAGAGAAAAGGGTTGCCATAGATGGATGGATGACAGAATGGGACTCTGGAAATAGAATGGGATGATGACAATCATCCAAGAAGCAGATTGGAAGCCCGTCATCAAGTTTAGCAGAGGGGGATGTCATGTGCAAGCATTGCCATGAAGATTCCCAGAGCTAATCCAGAAGGGACAGCCAAGAAAAAGATCATTAGAGCTAGGATTTGGAGCACAAGGTGCGGCCAACTCTAGTACTCCTGAGTCCTATGATCCAAGAGCCTATAAAAGGCATAGGGTGCTCGTTGTGTTAGGCATTCACTCCCATAAGAGTGGGTCCTTAGGGTCCCTAGACTAGGACTGTTTTGGTGATGTTCACCTTTTCAAGAAGGCAGCCAAGGGCTATTGTGACCGCTCCCTACAAGAGGCCTATAGATCGGAAGACAATATACACATATTTAGAACACTTAATTTAACTGTTATTAAACAATGGAAACAACATCAGCAACACAAATACTAGAAATACTGAAAAAAACAAATGACACCAGCACTGGGGCCGGAAAGGGCCGCCCCCCCCTTAATACTTTTTGTATTTCTTGGAGTATTTATATTTGTACAAGTGTCACGGGCCTGACAGGCCAGATTTCTCCACAAGGGAGTGAAAACAATCAAATAAAACTGGATCAAGTCGATGAAGAGGTGTTGGTCGGAGTAGCCCCAAATCACATGCTCATTCCCACCTTCATTGGGTGTACACTTGCCTTTCATCACTGGTCTTCCGAGACCGTGCACAAACGGGCACACTCGTACTAACGCAGGCGACAGTGTACACCGCGGAGGGAACGTTTTTTGGTTCTTCCAATTAAGCTTTGTACTTGGTTTTTCCTCATACCCTCTTGACCTTCACTGGCTCCTCTATAAATGAGGGCGTGGTCAGGGCAATCATGGTAGAAACCTTTTTCCAATGATCCTCCAGAGTGTATGCACCTGGAGAAGAACTTACCTACACAAAGCTTGGAATAACAACATTTAACTTGAATTATTATCTGAATTTGAGATAAAATATTGAAATAAATACTTGGCATGGATTTCAATTCAAATCTCAGTAGTGAAGACTATTTCCCTTGTATTGTACTCCAAAATGGAAGTTTCAACAAGACAACCAGCAGGTACACAAGATAGGTACAGAAGGTACTTATGGGCGGCCTGCAGGTACAGCAGATACTGTCAAGTACACGTGGGCAGCCAGCAGGTACTGATGGGCAGCTAGTAGGTACAGCAGGTGGTACTGTCAGATATACGTGGGCAGCCAACAGGTACTGAAGTTGGTACAGCAGGTACACAAGTACATGTAGGCAACCAGTAGTTTGCAGGTACATCAGGTACTGGTTAGGTACATGTGGGCATCCAGCAAGTACACATGGGCAGCCAACAGGTACACGTGAGCAGCCAACAGTTGTAGGTACAGCAGGTACACATGGGCTATAGCAATCTGCAGGTGGTACAACAGGTACACAAGGGCTATAGCAATCTGCAGGCGGTACAGCAGGTACACAAGGGCAGCACACAGGCGAGTACTGCAGGTACACGTGGGCAGCACACAGGCGAGTACTGTAGGTGGTACAGCAAGTACACAAAGCGTGGAGATGATAGGTGCAGCCAGGCATGGCTGGGCAGCATTTACACTAAGCGTGGAGATGATAGATGCAGCCAGGGGTGGCTGGGCAGCAGGTTACCAAGCGTGGAGATGATAGATGTAGCCAGGCGTGGAGAAAAAAATGGGTAGCCAAGTGTGGAGAGGCAGGGGGTTACAGCAGGTGATGAAGATGGCAAGTCAATCCACCAACCCACACGTGGGAATCCCCATGCAAGCCTTTTTTTAAAAGGTTATAAAATCTTAGTTCATCTAATTACTTTGGGCCCTCCCCACATAAGCAAGTGTCCAGCCCGTATTTGAATTGAGTGTGAACACAATACCTTATAAACATTAAAGTTCACTCAAGTTTATGGGTTTTGCCATTTTAAAAGGCCAAAACAAAAAATACTTACCACCTGTTCACACGCCACACCACCAAGTCAGCAAACAGCACTCTATGGCACACTGAGGGTGTCCCTGTCCAGTGTATTGGCATGGCATAACAGGCAGACACACGCAAATAAGTCATGCAAAAACAAATTTATGCATGCAGGCATAAAATGCATGTGCACAAATAATGGATGAAATTTCCCTTTCATGAAACTTGTACAAGAGGTTCCTGTCGGGCACAAAACTGGCGTGACAAATATAAATAAATATGTCCTCGTCTTCCTATGGAGTGACAGTCCCATAGGTAAGACACTATCTTGGCCATACACGGGTGGCACCAACAGGCTCCCGTCCATAGAGCACGAAGCAAATCACACACGGGTGGCACGAAACTGGTTCCCGTCCATGTGATGCAGCACTGGTCGCACACGGGTGACACTGATCTGGCGCCCGTCCATGTGACACCATAAAACTGGCCCTTTCATATGGGACAGTGGCTTGGCCCCATGTGAACATGGCACAAACATGGCCGCTCTATGGAGTGACAGTCCCATAGAAGTGGCTCCAGAAATGGAGATGGACCAAATGGTGACATCCCCCCGGGCTTCCAAACAGTTGATCTCAACTGAAAAGCCTCAAGTATGCCTATAGAAGCTGAGGGTAGTCAGCAAAATAATTCTCATCTACCCACTTTGCATCAATTGGTAAATAATTTTTAAATTTCACAAGGTATCTCCTGGAAAGCTTACCATGTGGTAACTTTCTCTCCTTGTGAAATACCATCTGCTCTGGCTGAAGGATCTCCTCAAGCTCATCAACTTCTGGCGGATCTTCTGTGACAAGCTCCTCTGGATCTGGCTCCACATACTTCCGCAAAAGACTCACATGAAAAGCATTGTGAATCTTCCAATGGCTGGGTAAAGCAAGCCTGAAGGATGCTCCTTTGGGGTCTATTTAAAAGTGGCTTTCTTCTTCGTGAGATCATGTAGAGGCGTGGCAATCATGGCAAAATGCCTTATGAAGCGTCTATAATATGAACATAAACCCAGAAAACTACGTACTTGATGTACATTTTGCAGCTCTGGTCAATTCCGAATGGTTTCAATCTTGGCAGGATCCATTCTTACACCATCCTTGCATACAATGTGACCCAAATAGTGTATCTCTGAAAGAAAGAACTCACTTTTCTTGGCATTAATGAAGAGTTAATGCTTCCGCAACTCTTCAAA